>NC_073384.1:43206657-44406657 GCF_028641065.1 Leucoraja erinaceus
TAATTTACTTTCAATTCCATGAGTTTCAACTCCTCACGGTGGATTTTATCAGACATTTTCTGTGTCCATAATTATAATGTTGGCAGATAGGTTATTCTCCATAGATTTTGTCAGCATGTCAGAAAATTCAGTCAGATCCACCAGACATGACTTAAATTTTATAAATGAGTTGAAGTGAGAATAATTGCCTTTGACATCAAGGCTGCATTTGACTTGAAGGAGCATATGACATGGCATCAAGGAGCCCTGACTGAACTGGGAGTCAATGGGAATGGAGTGGGGGGGGGGGGGTCCACACATGGCTGAGATCATACATTTTGGTTGATGAGAGAAAATATAATGTTGGCTTAATGTAAAATGATGAACCTGTTTGAAATTTGAACTAAGTTAAGGGTCATCTTAAGATTGTTTTAAACTTTCTTTTCTGTTTAATGCAGATGTTTCTCACAGTGTACCTGAGCAACAGTGACCAACATTATACAGAGGTACCAATCACACCAGAGACCACGTGCCGAGATGTTATTGGATATTGCAAAGAGCCAGGAGAGGCAGACTGTCATTTGGCTGAGCGTTGGCGTGGCGGTGGTAAGTAGTTCCCATTTAGGGTGGCAATTCCACCCGTTTGGTGACTCGTGGTGTGCAGTAATTGTTGAATAGCCAATCGTATTGGTGGCATAACATGGAAACATAGAAATTAGGTGCAGGAGTAGGCCATTCGGCCCTTCGAGCCTGCACTGCCATTCAATATGATCATGGCTGATCATCCATCTCAGTATCCTGTACCTGCCTTCTCTCCATACCCCCTGATCCCTTTAGCCACAAGGGCCACATCTAACTCCCTCTTAAATATAGCCAATGAACTGGCCTCAACTACCTTCTGTGGCAGAGAATTCCAGAGATTCACCACTCTATGTGTGATAACGTCAACTCCCTTATCGTGACATGCTTATTTTGTTAATTATGCAACTGTTGTGCCATTGAAGTGAGAGAAACACTGTTGAGCTGCAATTGAGCCTTTCTGCATTTTGGCAATCAATTACTCAGCTTTTAGTAACATAAACTCTTGCTGTCAGAAATTCAATTTAGAGTATACTACATGAGCTTAACTTGAACAGTTTGCATTTTTGGATGAAATGTAAAAACATTATCTTCATTGATATTAACACTTGACATTAGACGGAGTATGTGAAATTAATAAGATCATGTGTACTTCATGAGTATGTAATGAGAAAGCCTTCAGAGTGATAGAGAGGAATCTTTTAAATTGTTGGCAACCACATTAAGGAAAGCTAATTTAGTTGTTCCTCTTACAGAGCGTGCCATAGCAGACAATGAGCATATGTATGACATTCTGCAACAGTGGGGAGTACAGAGGAATGATGTTTGTTTCTACTTGCGCCATGAGCGTCCCCCAAGCACAATTAGAGATGCAGGTAAGAATTGTGGTAACATTTGGTAGTCTCGCACCAACTCACTTTACGTCGACTTGTCATAAAGTACAGGAACAATTCCTTTGACCCAACATGACTGTGCCAACGTTCAAATATCCATCTATCCTTATCCAACACTTAGTCCATATCCTTCTTTGTCTTGGTGAATCGATTACTTGTGCAGATAATTGTTAATGTTGTGAGATTGCCTGCCTTTCTCATTCTCTCAGATATCGAGACAACCACTTTGGGTGAAAATGTTCTATCTCAAATACTTTTCTCAAGCCTATGCCCTCGGGTTGTAGATTTTGGGTTTAGGTTTATTCTTGTCACGAGTACTAAGTACTGTGAAAAGCTTTGTTTTGCATACTATCCAGACATTGGATATACCATACATAAACACAATCAAGTCAAACTCAAGCACAATATATAGATCAACGGGGATGATACAGAGTGTAGAATATAGTTCTCAGCATTGTAGCACATTGTGGCCATCAGCTCCATAGGCAAATGTCCTCAATGGGTTAGAGGTGAATCGGACAGTACCCTAGCTTATGGAAGGACCATTCAGAATTCTGATAACAGAGGGGAAGAAACTGTTGTTGAGTCTAGTGATGCACACGTTCATGCTTCTGTACCATGTGCCGGACGGGAGCAAGGAGTGATCGGAATGGAACATGTCTTTGATTATGTTGGCTGCTTTTTAGAGGGAGCGTGAAGTGCAGATGAAGTTACTGGTGGGAAGTCGGATCTGTGTGATAGACTGAGCTACATCTATAATTCTCTGCAATTTCTTGCAGTCTTGGGCAAAGCTGTTCCCAAACCGAGCTTCTCCTAAACCCAGCTGTGATGCAATCTGACAGTAGGCTTTCTATGGTGCATCTGTAGTTATTTGTAAGAGTCGCTGTTATGTCTCAATTCCCCATTAACTATGCCCTTTTAATTTTGTATACCGGTCGGTGTGGGCACTGAGTCGGCTGCCCTGCCAGCAGCGTGTTTGTTATTTCGACTTTTATTGTTTTTTTTGGCCTGTCTAATGTTAGTTTAGGTGTCTCTTGGTGTGTGGGGGGGGGGGGAGGGAACGGACAGGCAACTTTTTCCATGTCGCCTCCCTCGCAGCCTAACAGCATGGATTGGAGCGGCCTTTCCCGGAGACGGGCCCGGAGCATCAGTAGCAGGCGCAGCGCGGACTTTTCCATCGGGGAGCGGGGCAAACCCTTGCCGGGGATCGTCAGAGAAGAGCTGCGGCCTATAACATTCTGAAGCTGCGGTCTCCGGTAGGAAAGTGCTGATTCGGGACCTCCAAGCCGCAGAGTGTGTATGACTGTCCCGATGTCGGAGTTTTGATCATCCCGAAAAGAGGGCCGTTGGTAGCGGCAACTACGGAGGGTTTATGGCCCCGACCACGGGTGAACAAAGGAGGAGGACTGGCTGAACTTTGTTGCCTTCCACCACAGTGAAGAATGCTGTGGTGGATATTTGTGTTAAATCTTATTGTATATTGTGTGTTCTTTTTAAGTGTATAGCTGCTGGCAAATTCATTTCACTGCGCCTTCGGGTGCATGTGACGAATAAAATTGACTTTGTCTTTGACCTCTATCAGAACCACCCTCGGGTTTCTCTGCTTCAGGGAATAGGAAACTCACCATCCAGTCCCTCGTCATCTCTTAAACATTCCAGGAGATTCCCCCTGTCCCTTTCCACCTATATCAGTTTGTTTAGTTTATTGTCATGTGTACCGAGGTACAGTGAAAAGCTTTTGTTGCGTGTTAACCAGTTAGCGGAAAGACAATACATGATTACAATCAAGCCATTTACAGTGTTTAGATATTATAAGGGAATAATGTTTAGTGCAAGGTAAAGCCTGTGAAGTCTCATCAAAGATAGTCTGAGGGTCACCAATAAGGTAGATAGTAGTTCAGCACTGTTCTCTAGTTGTGGTTGGATGATTCAGTTGCCCGATAGCAGCAGGGAAGAAACTGTCCATGAATCTGGAGGTGTGCGATTTCACACCTTTTCATACCCTGGATCTATACCTTTTGCCCGATCGGAGAGGGGAGAAGAGGGAGTGGTCAGGGTGCGACACATCCTTGATTATGCTGCTGGCCTTGCCGAGTCAGTGTGAGGTACAAATGGTGTAAATGGAAGGGAAGTTGGTTTGTGTGATGGTCTGAGTGGCGTCCGCAATTCGTTGCAATTTCTTGCGGTCTTGAATGGAGCTGTTCCCAAATCAAGCTGTGATGCACCCTGATAAAATGCTTTCTATGGTGCATCTAGAAGTTGGAGAGAGTTGTTGGGGTCATGCCGAACTTCCTAAGCCTTCTAAAGAACAAAGGCTTTGGTGTGCTCCCTTTGGCTTTAAATTTCACACTTATTTTCTTATTTGACACCCGTTGTCTCCTTTCACCTCTATCCTCTGTCATTTGCTCTACCCATCTGCCAATCAAAACCACCCTCACTTGCATCAGCATATCACTTGTGGCGCAGCTGCTAAAACAATTACCCCTCAGCGCCAGAGAGCCGGGTTCGATCCTGACCTCGGTTGTTGTCTGTCTACCATTCTACTGCCAGCTATGTGAATCCATGGACTTACACACCAAGGTACCTCTGTTCTTCAAAATTGCGTAGGGTATCATCTTTACTGATATATGTCTTATTAATAGAACTCCCAAAATGTATCACCTTGCATGTAGTGGGGTTAAATTCCATCTGCCACTGTTCTGCCCAATTTACAATTCATCACTGTAACCCGTCTTTTCTTCTGACTATCAAGATTCAGTTTTATAATTTCAAAAGTAACCCTCCACCATTGCCCTCTGTCCCCTAATAAGAAGACACATTTGTTTTTTATTTGTCAATTTACCCTGGATCTCTAACCTTCCCTATGAGCTTTCCACGTTGGGACTTTGTCAAAGGCTGTCCTGAACTTCACATAACCGCACTGCCCTTGTACCTAAATTTGTCACTCTTTCAAAAGATTCATGCAGATTCTCCCAACAACAAAGCCATGCTGACCAACCCCTACTTTTCCAAATGTTAATTAATTCCACCCCTTAGTATTTTTTACAGTAACTTCCTTATCACTAGACTCACTGCCTTGTAATTACCTGTCTTCTCAGCTGCACCTTTTGTATTCCATTTGTAATGTATTTTCAATCTGATCTCATTCACATTCATGCAATTTTTAAATAAGGATACCTTGTCCAATTTTTAGTTGATAAACAGGTTTGTATTAGCAGAACAAGCAAGTCTAGTTTGGTGTATTGTATGTGACTTAACAGGTATTTACAGTGTAATTGAGACTTATTGGGAAAAGAATGCAACTAAATTGACTCCAACCCATTATGTTTATGTACTTTTTCCAGAAAGCTGACTGTCCAATGTAATTTCCTGAATGTGCATTCATTTTAATCCACTGTCACAAATATTACTTTCTGTTGGCTACTTGCCCTTCCATATAATCTAAGAAACGTACAGCACAGAAACAGGTCCACATGGCCCATCTCATCCATGCTGACTGTTGTGCTTATCTGCATTAATCCCATTTGCATGAGTTTTATCCATATCCCTCGGCCCATGCCTAGTCAAGTATCTGTCCAAATACCTTTAAATATTGTAAGAATATCTACCTGTTCCAATTTTGAAATTTAACAAAATGGAAATGTAACCCCTGTGACACATTTGCTCCTTCAAAACAATGTACTGCATGATCACTTTTTCTAATGTACATTTATATTTTATAGATTATCGAGTTTATGTTGGTGGCAGCCCTGACAACATGGCAACATTTCATTAGATAAACCACATGCATAATCTAATTTCATTTCATGTGTGGATTTGAAATTAGATCTTTATGTGACAAGCTAGCAGCATGAATCTTCCCAAAACATGCCAATGCAATAATACTTTAAAGTTTGTCATAATGAATAATGCTTTTATGCAAATACCAAAAGTAGGAGTTGTCGTCTCTCAAACTGTCCACCCCTCAAATTCCTTTTATTATTTTAAGCATTTTGATTATTTAAAAAATCTTGAATAATAGAAGGTATTTTAGACTTTGAAGATGTATGGTAGGAAGGCAGGAATGTATGCAGGAAAGTTATTAAAAAGAGTTATTAAAATATTTGAGCATTAAATAAAAACAAAGCATGCTAGAAATACTTAGCAGTTCTGACAGTATCTGTGTCCTGAGAAATTAAGTTCACATTTCAGAACTCTAACCATTAACTCTGTATTGCTCCACAAAGAGAGATATGGGTTAAACGTGGGCAGATGGAACTAGTGTAGATGGGGCATCTTTGTTGGCATGGGCAGATTGGGCCTGTTACCATACTGTATGACTTTATAAATTAATATTTCTAGTATTTTCTGGGTGGGTTTTGTTTCTGGAATCTAGATACTTTTCGATTGTGTTTTGCTGTTCCTTTAAAATATGATATTCGGTACTCGTTCCCTGAAATATTAAATCGCATTTGGTGGGAATGCATTAATATTTGGTAGAAATATGTGTCAAATGTAAAATGTTCAAAAGGAGAGCTAAAAATCAGTGCACACCTGTACATTTTTAAAACCCTATATAAAGGTGGAAGGGAGATGGGAGTAACAATTTCTATAAAACTCCAATAATTTGCTAATCAGGCTCAACAGCTAATGTTTACCTTATTCCCGTACAACTCATGAGGACCCCTGTTCTGCACTTCGTTCTGACTTGCCAACACCATCACTCGCATGCTCCCTATAAGCTTCCCTGGTTTATTTGGGAAAGTTATTGTAAAACTGCTACATGTTTTTATAAAAAGTGAATTAGAATGTGTTGGGCCTTCAAATGAGTAACATCTGATAGTCTGAAATCAGCATTTATCAGCATTTTGCTATTCATGAGAAGTACAATTTCAGGTTCAAAAAATGGCAATGCCTACAAATTCAGATATGCTATTGTTTTGCGATTTGGCTCACAATAGTTTGGTTTCCTGCATTGGAAGGAATTTCCTATGAAGGGAGATGAAGTGGAGGAGATTTGACTCTTTTGAAGATTCAGAGTCATGTATCTTGACCAAATGATGGTTCCACTGATGGAGATGTTTAGAATAAAAGGATCACCATCTCAAAATAAAGGGCTCAGCCATTCAGAGCTGAGATGAAAATAAAATTCTCAACCGAGAGGATGATGAATCTTTGAAATTTGCTAACAAGAATATTTTAGAAGTGTAGTTGTGGAATATAGAACAGCGATTATGAAAGGGAAAGGCAGTGAGCAATGACAGGGACTACGGTGCAAGATCAACAATTAACTTACTGAATAATAAAGGAAGCAAGAGTTAGTTACCGGTACTCGATTCCTACTTCTATTTCTTGTATAAAGAACTAAACTCATAGGTTTGTCACAGATGATCCTGAAATACAAAGCATAATCTATGTGGATTTATCATTATGCACAGTGATCTGTGTTGCGACATGCAATGTACATTATTGAGGCATGTGAGAGATATGATTACGAAGTTTGCCTTTGACACAATGATTAGTAATTTGTTGATTCATTCATTATCCAGTGTAATTCACATGTATTACATTTAAAACTACAAAGTGTTGTTTGGTAACTTAGCATGTGTACAGATCTGGGCTTCACGTAGGCCTACATGCTAGAGATGGATGCAAAGTCCACCCCCAATTTCAGAGCTATTGTTACGTTTCTCTATCTTTTTAAAGTCCTAGAATTTTTTTTCTTTTAAAATGTAAATATTTACCACTTTGCTTGTTCTCGCTTAATTTAACCTTGATACTTAAATATTGTAGTGCACTCATCTACCCTTGCCCCAAGCTTTATTGAAGAACTGGAAGAAAAATATTTGAATGGTCAGAACTCTGTTTCTACCAAACAATTGTTTCTGGGTGTAGCCTAAAATGATGCTGCTAAACACAGTGATTTTTTTTTTTTAATGTGCTGCTTGTAATTATTAATTTTTGCATTTCTCTTCCCCCCCCCCCCCCCCCCCCCCCCCCCCCCCCCCCAAGGTTGTTTGAGAGTCCAGGATCCAGCATTGAAAAGGAACAGAGTCCAGGGCACTATGGAAAGAAGAATGGAAAATGGAGTAAGTATGCCAGTTGTTATCTTTTAAAGTATACAGAGTAGTGACAACACCCTATCACCTAGTGAGTTGAAAGTGGTGTATTTATGACGCACTGCAAATTTAAAAAAAAAACATGTGAAACAGAAACTACTGGTATTGTGATTACAAATATTTCCCCTCTGATTTTCTTTTTCTGCTCTGAATTCCCCCACCACACCTCCAAATAATTTAAATTTGCATCCCTAATTTTTTATACATTGAATGTACTGAAGCAATTTAAATAAAGAATACTAATGTATGCTTAATTTACCCCCAAGATAATAAAAATGTAAAATAAAAGCTGAGCGGTTAATTCAGGGTAGAAATAGGCTTGATGCAAAAGTGTTTGAGGATAGAAAATTGGCTTCATGGAAGGAAGCAGAAGATGATCGTGGAAGTTTTTTTGGACTGGAGGCCTGTGACTAGTGGTATGCCTCGGGGTTTGGTTTTTGACGCATTGCTATTTGTCATCTGTATCAATGATTTGGATGAGAATGTGCAAGGCATGATTAGTAAGTTTGCAGTTTACACTAAAGTGGGTGGTTTTGTAAATAATTAAAATGGTTGTCAAAAATTGCAGCAAGATCTTGATCGGTTAGCCAGGTGGGCTGAGGAATGGTTGATGGAGTATATAAGTGCAAGGTGTAACATTTTGTGAAGTCTAACCAGGGCAGGACCTACACAGTGAATGGCAGGTCTCTGGTGAGTTGTAGAGCAGAGGGATCTAGAGGTGCAGATGCATAGTTCCTTTAAAGTGACATCACGGGTGGGTAGGATGGTCAAGAAGGCTTTTGGCTCATTGGCTTTCATCAGTCCGAGTATTGAGAATACAGGTGCACAACCTTTTATCCGGAGTTCCGGAAACCGAAAAAACTCCGAAAACCGGCCATTTTTTCCAGGATGTCGTCTGCACACCAAAGCTCGCGTTTGGCGCCAAACTTGACCCGAAACGACCCACGGTCAACCCAGGTCTGTACTACTGTAGTGGCTGCCTCCTCCTCGGAGACCGGGGAGACACTTAAACCTCTGTAAATCATTGCTTAAATGTTAGTCAGTTAGTTTGGAGGGCTTTTATGTGAAGGGGGAGGGGAGGGGGTGAAGGGGTAAACTTTAATTCTTAGTCCCCTACCTGGTCGGAGAGGCGGGGAG
This sequence comes from Leucoraja erinaceus, assembly GCF_028641065.1. Taxonomy (NCBI): domain Eukaryota; kingdom Metazoa; phylum Chordata; class Chondrichthyes; order Rajiformes; family Rajidae; genus Leucoraja; species Leucoraja erinaceus. The sequence goes on from NC_073384.1 coordinate 43,215,344, forward strand.
CGGTCAATGCCTTACCGGGTCGCCGTGCAGTAAGCTCCGCAGCGCTGGGGCTGCGGGCGTCCGGCCGTGGGCGGCGCCGGTTGTAGCTCCGACTCCGGCAACTCTACCCCTGGCTGCGAGGCACTCCAAATCCACCGCCGCCCGCGGCCGGACGCCCGCAGCCCCAGCTCCGCGAATGTTGGGAGCCGGCGGCGTCGCAGCGCTGGGATACCAGCGGGGAGCGGCCAATGCCTTACCGGGTCGCCGTGCGGTAAGCTCCGGAGTGCTGTGGCCGCCGACTCCCAACATTCGCGGAGCTGGGACTGCGGGCGTCCGGTCGCGGGCGGCGCTGGGTTTGGAGCGCCTCGCAGCCAGGGGTAGAGTTGCTGGGGTCGGATCTCCAACCGGCGCCGCCCGCGACCGGACGGAGCCCCCAGCTCCGCGATATTGGGAGTCGCCGACCAGGTAGGGGACTAAGAATCAAAGTTTCCCCCTTCACCCCACCACCACCACCACATAAAATCCCTCCAAACTAACTAACTAACATTTATGCAATGATTTACAATGATTCCCCGGTCTCAGGGTAGGAGGCAGCCGCTCCAAACTTTTCAAGTCGCCCGCGCTACCTACCTAATCTACGCTAAAAAATCTTCCATTCGGAAATCCGAAAATGTCCGAAATCCGACAAGTGTCTGGTCCCAAGGCTTTCGGATAAAAGGTTGTGCACCTGTAGAAGTTTGAAGGTTATGTTACAGTTTTGCAAGACATTGTTGAGGCCACATTTAAAGTATTGTGTTCAATTTTTATCACTCTTTTACAGGAAGGATAAAGGCGGGTATCACAGCTTTACCCGACTTCTATCGAACATTAAGCTGTTCAGTCGAAAGAAGGGTCTCAACCCAAAATGTCACCCATTTCTTCTATCCAGAAATGCTGCCTGTTACTCCAGCATTTTGTGTCTATTTTCGATTTAAACCAGCATCTGCAGTTCTTTCCTACATATTAATCTGCCAGTCCTGACCTTCCCTTTCACAGGTTTCTAATGTCCCAGAATCATGTGCTTAGCAATGCCCTGAGTTCATCCGCTTTGCATTGAAATAAATGCATTCAATGCAATTCAGCTGCCTTTCCTCGGCCCTTGGCCCGCTCCTGTCTATTGCATTTGCGGTTGTTGACCCACCTGTTTCACGGCTGCATTGGATACCGGCCCCCTGGCAATCTAGTTTCTAGTTCCAGAGTGGTACTTGCAAACTTGACTGCCAGAATATAGGTCCCCTCCAGTTCAGGTGCAATCTGAATCTCATGTACCAGTCACCTCAGTCCCAGAAGAGATCCCAATGGTAAAAAAAACGGAATCTCTGTCCCCTGACCAACTCCTCAGCCGTGCATTTACCTGTCCTATTTCCCTATTCCTATGCTCAACTAGTATGCGGCACTGGAACTAATCCTGAGATTACTATTCCTGAGGTCCTACTTTTTAATCTTTGCCTATATTCACTCTGCAGGGCCTTATTCCTTTATGTGCCAATATGCACAATGAATTTGTCAGAGTTAAATTACGTCTACAATTCATTGACCCACTTTCGGGTTGATTCAGATCCTCTTAAAAACAGATAGCCTTCCTCACTGTCCACTTTCCTATATTTTTTTTGAGTCACCTGCAAGTTTACTAATAACGTTGACTGCATTATCGTTCAAATCATTCATCTTCTTCTTTTCGTGTCTTTGAAGCTGGTTGGTTATATGATAGTTTCCCATTCCTTTACACAGCCCTTTGCGTTTTTATTGAACACTGCAAGATCCTTTGGGCTGCACTGGTTGGGTAGTAGGGGGGCAGACAAGGCAGTGTTGCATTGTATGGTCCTCTTCTCCACATTCACAGGTGGTTTGGCCAGTTTCATAGCTCCATCTGGCCATGGCAGCATTTGATCGCCCTGTTCCTGTTCTCAGGAGGTTGAGCATCTTCCAGTGGACCCATGGTGCTTCTGAGCCCGGAGGGAGGGCTTCAGAAGGAGGGATACATAGTCAGTAGGAGGGGGGTCGTCCTCAAGCCTTTTTGTCCATAGTTGGAGTCTGGTTTCTTCCTGTGATGCTATTAGGGGCTGGACATGGCTGAGAAAGCTTCTCCTGGACTTCAGCCGTTGGGCCGGGGGTACACGTCCGTAGAGGAGGTGGCGTTCATCACTGGTGGCCTTGGTCATCTCTACTCGGCTGGCGACTTCCCGTCTCACATCAGCAGGGGCAATGCCAGCGAGGAGGTGCAGGTTGTTTATGTTGGTGGGCTTCAAGCAGCCAGTGATTGAGCGGCAGGTGTTATTCAAAGCTGGGTCTAGTTTCTTGGCATGGGATGATCTCTCCCAAACAGGACACGCATACTCCGCAGAGGAGTAGCACAGGGCCAGAGCAGTAGATCTTAATGTGTGTGCTGTGGCTCCCCATTTGGAGTTGGTCAGCTTCCGGAGGATGTTATTTCGGGAGTTAACTTTCAGTTTGGTGTTTTTGAAGTGTTCCTTATAGGAGAGAGTGCGATCCAGTGTTACACCGAGGTAGACAGGGTTGGTGCAGTGCTCAAGAGGTGTTCCAGACCATGTGATGTTAAGGGGTCTGTTTGCTTCCTGGTTTCTGAGATGGAACGAGCAGGCTTGGGTCTTCGAAGGGTTTGCGTGTAGGTGGTTGCGCTCGTAGTAGAGGTGTAGCTCATCTAGGGCTGAGGTGAGATTCGCTTCTACAGCTTCAAACGTACTCTCTTGGGATGTTACACAGAGGTCGTCGGCGTAGATGAACCGCTCAGTGTTCTGGTCCATTGGCTGGTCATTGTTGTAGATGTTATATAGCAGTGGAGCCAGCACACTACCTTGAGGCAAGCCATTCCGTTGTCGTCGCCAGCGACTTTGCTTGTTGTTAAGGACAACATAGAAGCGCCTATCTTTCAGGAGGGCTCCGATGAGGTCCGTGAGTGCCAGGTCTTTTGTATTCTCCAAGATCTTTTTTAGGAGGAGGCAGTGATTCACATTGTCAACCGCGGCAGACAGATCAACAAAGACGGCTCCTGTCACCAGTCCTTTCTGGAACCCGTCTTCAATGTGCTGTGTGAGATTCAGAAGTTGACTTGTTGTGGATTTGCCAGGTAGGAATCCAGCTTGTTGAGGGATGATGGCTGGTTCAGCGACTGGGGCAAGCCTGTTGAGGATCAGGCACTCAAACAGCTTGTACGGGTGGCATAGCAGGGAGATTGGGCGGAAGCTCTTTGCATATGCTGGATTTTTACCGGGTTTTAGAAGAGCGATAATTTTGGTTTTCCTCCAGATCTTTGGGATGTTTCTTGTCAGCATGCAATTGTTCATCAGCTCAAGGACCCACTTCCGTGTCAGAGGTCCAAACTGCTTGATCTCCTCTATGAAAATATTGTCCAGGCCGATGGCTTTGCCAGTCTTGAGGGCTTTGATGCTGATATTGAGCTCTTCAAGGGAGAACGGCTCAGTCAGTCCGGTGTTTTGGGAGTGCTGAAGTCGGTGTGCTTTTGGTCTTGGCTGTTTTGTGGTGGATTTCCCGTTGAGCAGCAACTGATACGCAACTTTGTTGGCCGTGGTGGTATACTGTTGATGTGTTGGTGTTGATGGGTCATTGCTGATTTTTCGGATGAGGCTCCATGCCTTTTTGCTGTTTTTTGCCATATCAGTTGTCTCCAGTAGAGTTTGCCATTTCTGCTGGCGGCATTCTGATAGGGAGGTCATGAGTCTTTCACCTACTTCCATGGTGCTTTCAGCAAAGGGGTCATATTCGTAGAGCTGTTGGTATTGCTCATATATTTCGCTGCTTAGAGTGTCAAGGCCGGGGATGTATTGAGTGCGGCAGCCTCTCGGGATGTTCTTCCGGGCTGCCTGGTGCACTAACTTGGTGAAGATTTGATAGTTTTTGGGGTCCGCTGGAAGGTGGGCGATCTTCCCTTCAAGATCTTCTTGGAAACCAGGCCAGTTCGCTTTCCCCAAGTTGAATCTTCTCTGGAAAGGAACTGTGGCTGGGGTAACTGCAGCATTGACTGTAAAGTCAATGAGGCGGTGTTGGGTTTTTGGCAGTGGCTTCAGTACCAGCTTCTTGCCCAAACCAGAGATGCTGTGGCTGACAAACGCGATATCAGGGTTGTAGCCGGCTTTCCATCGCCCACTATTAAAGGACTTTGGTTGTTTGGCATTATGGATCAGGTAGAGCTGGTTGGTTTCGGCCCATGCTTCCACTGCATCTCCATCAGCGTTGTTCCCGGCTTAAACCCCATTGTGAGCTGTGGCTGTTGAAGTCTCCAATCACTATCCTTGGTTTCCCAGATGATGGTATTTCTGGCATCAGGAAAGGTGTGGGAGGTGGCTTGTAGACGGAGGTGATGGTAATTCCTCTGAGCTCAGCGGTTAGGACCTGAATGTTGTTTTCATCGCTCTTTGATGTTGATTCGATGATTGTCCCGTTTTTTGCAAGCATGACGCTTCCATGTTTCTCATGTGGTCTTTCAATGAGGGTGGTCATGCTTCCACTCGAGGGCGGGGATGTTTGGATCCGCGGTGAGTTTCTTGGAGGCAGAGAATATCACACTGATGCTCTCTGCAGAGTTGGGCAACAAGTTCTTTAGTTGCAGACAGTCCTTCAACATTTAGAGATATGATGGTCAAAGCTGGCCTTGGGGGCGGGTGTTGGCCTCTCTTCCTATTCCGGGCTGGGCTACTGCCATTTGTTGGGCTTCTGGACATCATTTGTCTTTCGGCTTTCGGCTTGGCTTCAAAGTGTTTGGTAGAATTCGCAAGTAATTTTGGTGATATTACTTGACGGGGATCGCAACGTGAACGCTTCTACCTTGACCCCCAAAATCATTCATGTAATTGACCAACAAAAGGGAACCAGCACATATCACTCCAGCACTCTGCTGGGCATGGGCTTCCAATCAGTAAAACAATTCTCCAGTACCATCTTTAGACTCCTTCCACCAAGCCAATTATTAATCTAGTTGGCTAGTTCACCCTAGTCCAATGTATTCTAACTTCCGGACTGGGGATAGATTATATAAGTTTAATGCAGGATACGCAAATGGTGCGTCGCTACTGGCAGGCAGGGTGTGGATTCAGTACTTCCCTGTTTATGTAAGCTCCTCAGAGATTTGTATAGAGCAGCAGATATGATGAGGTTAAAGAAGCAAACTAAGAAATTATCATGCAAAGTGTGAAATTATCATGCCAAGTACAGAAGCTAGTTGACTGTTTCAATGCAAGTTTGCCAGTACTTAAGGTAGCTAAGCTGCCCAGATAGAAAATGCAGTTGGGCACAATCTTCTAATTCTACGATAGCAGCACCAAAGTGTTGCACCATTTTTCAAAAGGTATTTGGGGACAACTTTGACAAAAAATATTTGTGCTTGCATGGTTACGTTTTTAGAATCAATAACCAAGCTACTGGAAAATAATGATTTAGTTTAGTTTAGAGATACAGCGTTGGAACAGGCCCTTCAGCCCATTCAGTCTACGCCGACCATTGAGTGCCCATACACTAGTTCTAGCCTTCACACTAGGAACAATTTACAGAAGTCAAATAACCGACAATCATGCACATTTTTGGAATGTGGGAGGAAACTAGAGCACCCGGAGAAAACTCGCGTGATCATAAGGAGAATGTACAAACTCTGTACAGACTGCATCCAAAGTCAGGATCAAATCTGGTCTCTGGCACTGTAAGGCAGCAACTCTACCATTGCGCTGCTGCTCCAATCAAGATGTGCCAGCACAGGTTCATTTCAGGCAAATATGTGTTAAATCTCAGTAAATGTTCTCCGACAAGATCAGGAATGGAATGTTGCTACACGTGACAATCGACTAAACTGAACTTAGCCACATAAAAATGTGGGTAAATGTCTCCCCCTATAGTATATCTGAAAAGGCAATCTAATACAGTATGATTGCAAAGAATGTAAAGCCCAGTATAATTTCCCCTCACCACTACCCAACTTCCCTATTTGAGTTATTAGTTATTTTATATGTATTGTCCCTGGTTTTGTTTTCTCCGATATATGGAAGCATTTTTGTACACCTATTAATTTATTTCCTTTTGTACCGTTTTGAACTACTCTTCCAAGAAACGTAGTATTTCTTTCTTTCAAAGTGGTCAACATTAGACTCTGATATGGTGTCACCCATTCTAAGTTGTCTTTTATTTCGTTGAAATCTTTCCTCTCTTATTTTATCTTTAATTTGTTGTCATTTGTACATTTTGAAATCATAATGATATCTGAGTCTGTAATTTTATATGAATGGTGAATGTTTGTGATCTCAGCACCAGTTTGAATGGAAAATCACTTTTCATGTTTTGTCAGTCTGAATAAATCAGAGTCCTTGATATATTTTGTATTTTGATTAGGTGTCTATTCTGAATTTTTTGTAAGCATGGTTATTTTATGGCTATTCCGAGATGGATCCCAACCACCCTGCAATAACAAAATGGCCTTGTCTACATCTAATTGCTCACCTATCTTTTCGTTTCATTCTTATGATGTGACATTACACGGGGACTGACCATTAGGATTTCTGCATTGCCGCATAGAAAGCTCTGTGTTATTTTTCAGTTACTTCTTGAATTTCTCAGTGCCCAACTGGAGATCGATGTATTCATCCATCTGTTGTTGTAATCTGCCAGCTAGCATAGCTACAGCATGTTTGTTGTAGAAGTATTTGTTCTGTCAGTGTTCCACATTCTTCTAAAACACCTTATTATCCATTTTATGTTTTATTGTCGCAAACCACTGTGTATTCAGTGCCACAAGCTAACATATTCCCTTTTTGGCTTGGGTTTTATTTTGAAACCAAAATGTTTCACAAGCTCTTGCTACCTATGTTCTCTGCACTCCTATCTTTATTATGAGCATTTATTATCTCTTTAAAATGTGTCAATGCTTGGCCCTGTCAGTAGCCACATGCATAAGCTTGATCATGTATAACCATGAAAGAAAGCAAAAGTCATACCGGCCTCAGCAGACCCAGCTAAGATGCTGGTTTGCTGCATCAAAGTCCATATTTCTGGTCCAGGACTCTGTATCCAAACTGCAAAAGTGAGAACTGAAGTAAAGAGGGAAGGACGAAGAGGAAATGTTTGTCGTAGGGTGAGATCAAATGCAGACGGATGTGATGAGTGTAGGAAGGGCATCTTGGTTGGCATGGGCATGTTGGGCTGAAGGGCATGTTTCCATGCTGTTTGACTTTGACTCTAATTGCTCAATTTAATATTCAACTAAAGAGTAACTTGATACTTGAGACACAGGAGACAGCAGATACTAGAATCTTGAGTGGTGGAGCAAATCAGTGGGACAGGCAACATCCATCGAGGGAAACGGACAGATGAGCTATTTCCTACCAAAAACATCGCTTGTCTATGTAATTCAACAAATGATGACAGACCTGCTGCATTCCTCCACCTTGTTCTTTGCTCAAGATCTGGATGCTGTTTTGGTTAGATACTTGTTTGTGTCCAATCCAGTCAAGGAAAATACTTTACATGAATACAATCAAGCTGTCCACAGTCAAGGGAACAGCATTTAGTGCACAGATACAAAAACAAAGTCCGATTAAGGATAGTTCAAAAGATTCTAGTGAGGTAGATGGGAGGTCAGGTTGATGAGAGAATGATTCAGTTGCCTGACAACAGCTGGAAAAATAAATGTTCTTCAATCTGGAGGTATTTGTTTTCAACCTTCTGTATCTCCTGCTGATGGGTGTTTCCAAACCAGGCTGTGATGCATCCCAGTAAGACGCTCTGTGTGGCACATCTCTAGAAGTCGGTGAAGGTTTTTGGGGACAATCCAAACTTCCTAAGCTTTCTAAGGAAGTCAAGGCATTGTTATGCTTTCCTGTTCATAACATCAAGGTCCAGATCAAATTGCTGGTGATATTTATTCCTAGGGACTTGAAGCTGGCAACCAACTCTTTTTCAATGCCATCAATGTTCACAGGGGTATGTAAACTTTCTGAAGTCAATCATTAACTCCCTTGTCTTGCTAACATTTACAGAGAGGTTGTTGTCTTGGCACCAAATTGCTAGGTTTCCGCTGAAGAAATTGGAAGCAGTTGATTTTGAGCGCAATGTTTCTCAATTTGTTTTCAGGTTAGTGGGCCACGCATGGATATGACACTTGCTGAACTGCAGGAAATGGCAACTCGGCAACAGCAGCAGATTGATTCCCAACAGAAACTGTTGGCAACAAAGGTACACATCTGTAGACTTATTTTTTTGAAGCTTTTTGAGACTGATTCTCCCCTAAAGTCGGGTATAGTTCTACTGCGGCTTGGTACCATGTGGTAACATACCCATCTTGAAGGTGAAAATAAACTACTTAATGGAGGATGCGACACCAATCTCGCACAATATGTGTTTCATGCCGATGAACTTCATAAATTGTATATTTACATTGTCTTTTTATATAAACACTTAGGAGCAGCATCTGAGGTACCTGAAGCAGCAAGACCATCGAGATCAACAGTTAGCAGAACAGGAGAAACTACAAAAGCTTCGTGAGATTGCAGAAAGTCAAGAAGCCAAATTGAAGAATGTACGGGCACTGAAGGGACAAGTGGAACAAAACCGACTAAGCAACGGGAAGCTGGGTGAGTTATAAATGTTCAAAGGCACTACTGGAGGGATTTGCAGTCAAGGACGTGAACTTTTAAATTAAAGTGTTTTTTTGATCATGTTTGTCAGTGAGCATAGACATCATGGCGTAATGGAACTTGTGGGATAGAGGACTTTTGGTTAACATTCCAAAAGGATTAAATAAAGTTTATTGAAAAATAATTTTTAAAAATCTGTTTATTAAATTTTGAGTTAACCATGGGAGCGAGGAAGACTGGGTCTGGAATGTATTGGAATAGTCAAATCTGCAATGGATAATGGGTATGAAAGCATTTCAACAGCTCATCTCATTTTATCTCATGAGACAACACATAGAATCTGGTGATGTTACAAAGGTCTTAGTCTGAAGAAGGGTTTCGGCCCGAAACGTTGCCTATTTCCTTCGCTCCATAGATGCTGCTGCACCCGCTGAGTTTCTCCAGCTTTTTTGTGTACCTTCTTAATGAGATCAGTTTGTTATCCACGTGATTCAAATGCAACAAAGCTCAGCCTGGATCACATATGATATTGTGATAGTGAAAATGGTGTTTCACTTTCACACAGTTCTCAGGCAAAATGATATGGAGTAAATGATTTGGGGGCAAGGGTTGTGATAATGATGAAAACCAATGCACAAATCTTGCCAATGTTTCTGCTCACCGATCCTGGTTGACAAATTGAACATGATTTAGAAATAAGAAGATAGAAGTGATGAGATGAAGCTGGATGTGGAGAGGAGATAAATACAGGGCCAAAGTAATGGATAGCATATGCACACTGGAAATAAGGGATCAAAAATAGGCTTTTGGTGATACCAGAGATAATAGCAATTGGAAGAGAGGCTGCAACTGAGCATGCTCAAACATTTGATCGATAAAGGTAAAGCTATATTGGTTTGATTTCATACAGCAGTCGACTTCTCAATTTCTTTTCCTCCATCTTATTTCTTGCAAACCCACCTCTACCAAGCTTATGGTCATCTGGTCTAATATCTCCTTGTGTGAACCACAATACCTCCTTAAGTATCTGTGCTGAATTTTGCCTAGTTAATGTGCCATTTAAATGCAAGTTGTTGTTGATGAGAATGATGTTAAATTTCCTTCCCTTCAAAATTGAGAATATCAAATTTTGGGCTCTAAATTAAGTGACTTCAAATTAAGTGTAAATTTAGAAATTTGCAAAATAAATACTCTGTTCAGTTGCGACTCACCCACAGATGCTGCTCAACCTGTTGAGTTTCTCCAGCAGGGTTTATGTTGCTTCATATTCTTTTGAGATGGGTTTCTCACTGAATTTCCATCTGTTTCCAAGGCAACCATTTTATCTGTTGAAAATTGCAAAGTTATACCCTAATTGGTGTTCAACCCTACACCATGCCTTCATCAATTTACTGGAATTTATTTTACTAATTAACCTAAAACTTAAAAAAAATGCCTGGGTCTCACATTGCTCATATTTTCTTATGATGCAAAAGAGGACATTTGACCTAATCAAGTCTATGGTGATGCTTGTAATCCTATTAATGTGTTGGAGGTGGTCCTTCAAAGATTCAGTAGATTCATAATGGGATTGGTCTATTGAGTGGTTTTGAATGGTTTAACCTTGTCCTCTCTGGGAAAGAATGGGAGGTGATCCGATTTGGTTTTGTGCTAAACTGACAGGAATTGACTAAGTAAGTAATTTTATTGGCCAAGTATTCACATACAAGGAATTTGCCTTGGTGCTCCGCCCACAAGTAACAACATGACATACAGTGACAGTTATGAATGACTCAGAAAACGCTAAACATTAATAATAATAGGGTTTTCACAGACGACACAAATGAACAAACACACAAAACAGCAAGGAGCAGTACACCGTGGCCGCCATCGTCGGCAGCAGCAGCAGCTACACTTAAAGCAGCTACACAAAGCAAATTGACGGAACAAATTTGTTTTGTTTAGTTGAACAATCTAGAGCTAAGGGTTCGTAATCTCAGCATAAGGTGTTAAAATATAAGATTTAGATTCATTCAATAGTTTGGTGAATCTTTGGAATTCTATATCCTTGAGGGCATTGTTGAGTTGTCAATGTGTGTAATTGTTTAAACTGGAAGATTTTTGGACTTTAAAGGCATTGTGGAAAGTAGGGATTGGATGTGAATGGTGACATAGCCTCTCATGCACCTGCTTCTCTTTTAGTTCTGTTTATTTTCAATTTTTCCTTCCCCAATTTTTTGGCATTTACACTCTTTTATCACTTCCCTTTTAGGAAGTTCATATTTAATCTGTTGCCATAATTTATTAAAATGAGGATTGCAGCATGGTTTACTAAAGTTACAAAGCTTTGTGACCATCTATAAAGTATTTACACATTCAACCTTTAATGTCATGCTTCATTATGACCTCATCAAGATGGGCACGTTTAACTTTGATTGTTTGGACAGTGAAGATTATTTCTGAGCCAATTGGCTATCAGTATTCAAATAAGTTATATGTGCAAGCATTACTCATTTAGCATTATTAACATTTTGGGAGAAAGATGATGCAAGTTTTGTTATTTTAATCTGAAAAATGATAAGTTCTGGTGCTACCTACTTGGGATTTTTATTGTTTCAGTTGAGGAGATTGAACAGATGAACAGTCTTTTCCAACAGAAGCAGAGAGAGTTGGTAATTGCTATTGCAAAGGTGGAGGAGCTAACCAGGCAACTGGATATGTTGAAAAGTGGAAAGATTGATGGTTACCATGACAACCAATCTGCTGTAGCTGAACTTGATAGACTCTACAAAGAATTGCAGGTAATGGATTATATATGAAAAGTACATTATTTAACATTTGACTGTATAGAGTAAGGATTGTTGAACAATTGGTATCAACTTCAAGTTTACCTGTTGACCTTTTATCTGGATATTTCCTAAGTCAATCATTCTTTTCCAACTAAATCTTGCCTTATAGTTTTTAAGGGCCAATCTCTGGGATGTTTAATTTATAGTTTAGTTTCGAGATACAACGCAGAAACGGGTTCTGCAGCCCACCAAGTCTGCACTGACCAGTGAACCTCGCGCAATCCTACACACACGAAGGGCAATTTACATTTATACCAAACCAATTAACTTACAAAACTGCACGTCTTTGGAGTGTGGGAGGAAACCAAAGATCTCGGAAAAACCCCACAGGGTCACTAGGAGAATGTATAAACTTCGTATAGACAGCACCTTAGCTGGTGTCTTTGCGTGCTTAGTCTATTTATTTACTCTTTTTCCCATTTTGCCTCATCCCTGTATGAATGAGCAGAGGTTTGTGGCATTTATCGCAAGGCTAGCATCCCATCTGGTACAGCTGGTTTTGAAATTGGGATTTAGTGATACAAACGCCCAACTCCCAGCTACCCTTAAATTGATACTGGGGAAAATGTTTTCTCCCTCTTCTCTGTAGGCAGCTAACAAAAGGCCAGCACTGTCTTACCTATCCCTACCCCTAGCCTGTTTGATTTCTTCTAACATTGCATCATTTATCACCCATTTATCTTTATCCCCGCTCAACCTGAATGCTGCTTTTGGTCTGGACATTCCATAAGTAGTGCTGCATGGAATCAACTAATTTGTTAATATACTTAAAAGTTAGAGAGTAAAATGATTTCAAAAAAAGGACAGCAAATCTGATATTCTATCTTTTTCATTGCAACAACCAATGTATTTTAATTTACTTTTGTAGTTTGTTGAAAAAATAAATCCGAGTTCTTCATAATTCCAAACTTCGGTATTCAAACAAATAAAGGATTTTTTTTTGTTGTTTCATAAATTAGTTACGGAATAAATTAAACCAGGAGCAGAATGCAAAGCTTCAGCATCAAAGGGAGACCCTAAACAAGCGCAACTCTGAGGTTTCGTCAATGGACAGGCGTATTGGGGATCTGCGGGACCGTCTGTGGAAAAAGAAGGCTGCCTTACAACAAAAGGAGAATGTGCCGGTTGGTTTTGGCCTACCCATTAGCAATAAGATATTTGCCATGTATCAATTGAATACACCTCACTGCCTAGTTTGCATTGTAGTCTTCTGCTAGTCTAGCTATCCTCTAAATGTGCCTCTGGCCATGCTATTCCAGCACAGTTATACAACAGGCATCCAACGGATAATGTGGATGTTTGCCCAGTGGATGTTGCATCCTGTTCAGAAGATGCAAATCAAATCCATTCCGACTAATTACAGCCCAATCATCACAAAAGTGGAAGTTGTCATAGACGATAACTTGATTTGGACCTTGCTCCTCAATAACTTGTTCACTGATGTTCAGCTTTGATTTTACCAGGATCGCTTTGCTTCAGTACTGATCGTAGCCTCAGTCCAAGCTCAGACCAAAGAGCTTGATTTCAGACATGACATTGGCTGTCTTTGACATCATGGCAGCATTTGTCTGAAATGTAGCTTTGATGCATCCGGCTATAACTGGAATGTTTTCCCTTGATAACCACTAACCAGTCAGTGTTGGAGTAGTTCATTGAACAAAAGAAAACAGTTGACGTTGGTGGAAGTCAATGATCCCAGCCCCACACATTGAATTTAGAGCAGTTAAGCATAGTAACAGGCTCTACAGCCTACAATTTCTGTGCTGACCATGATGCCAATCTAATCTAATCTCCTTTCTGTTTACACAAGGCCCATATCCTGTTCCCTGCCTGTTCATGTCTATGTATAAATGCTTCTTAAAGATTTCTGTCATGTTTAATTCTACCTCTTCCCCAGGCACCACTTTCCAGGTGCCTACCATGCTCTATTAATTTAAAAATGTTTGCCCTGCAATCTTCTTTAAGCTTTACCCCTCTCTCTAGCAGTTGACATTTCTATCCTGTGATAAAGATTATGTCCATCTGCACTGACTGTGGCTCTTAGAATTGTATATACTTCTATCAGGTAGAAGTATGTACATTCTCACCTTCCCATCGACCAACCTATCCAAACTTTCCCCGTAACCCAAATCTTCTAATCCAAACACCAATCTGGTGAACAACTTCTGCACCCACTCCAAAGCCTCCAAAACCTTACTGGAATATGGCAAGCAGAGTTCATGCAATTTATTTCAGATGTGCCCTAACCAAAGTTTTTTATACAACTACAATGTGGCTTCCCGACTTTTACACTCATATCCCCACCAAACTAAGGCATGCACACTGTACACACCTGCCACAATCTCTGAAGGAATCCCTCAGGGCATTGCTCTACTCTGAGCATTTCCAACAGCCTTTTCATATTGTGTTGCGATCGCTCTCTCTCTCTCTCTCTCTCTCTCTCTCTTGCTCTCTCTGCCTCTCTCTCTCTCTCTCTCTGCTCTCTCCCGCTCCCTCTCTCCAGTCATAAGCTATTACAAGACAGGTAAGATTTTTACTACAAAACTGCATAGCAAGCGAGAGTCTAACAGCCTTTCCTTCCTTCGTCATAACTAAGTCTAAATCCTGGGACCGTATACAACTGCACTGTGGGAGTAGAGTTATCGGAAAGATTGCCATGACTTTCTCAAGGGCAGTGTGAAATATTTGCATATTTTCCATTCATTTTTCCTGAGTACCGTCTATTTTTCTCATTCCCTTTTCCCCTGTCTCTCAGTCTGAAGAAGGGTCTCGACCCGAAACATCACCTATCCTTTTCTCCAGAGATGCTGCCTGATCTGCTGAGTTACTCGAGCTTCATGTGTCTGCCATGCTTTTGACCGAGATGATTGCTGCTACAATTTTGAAAGATTGACTTGTTGCTTGACAAAATACACATTACAAAATGAGATTTTGGTGTGGCTGAGCAAAATAATGATTAATTTAGTTTATTAATTAAGCAATAAATGTGTTGATTGACTGCATTTGTGTGGGTAGGTTTCGTCTGACAAGACTATTCCACAACAAGCTGTGTCTTCTGCAACCAGCCGTGTGGCTGCGGTTGGACCCTATATCCAGTCATCCACCTTGCCCCGTGCCCCACAAAAACTTGAGCTCCTTGTAAAGCCAGCCTTTCCTAATGGATCGTCTACTCTACCCACTGTGCAAGCACATTCTGCATCGGTAAACGCCCAGACTCACATGAAATCAGTGAAATCTCCTATTGGTAAGCAACTGCAACTTTTTCTCTCTCTTCCTATGCTGGTGGTTGATTTTTTTTTTTTTTCAATGTCTGAAACAAAAATTGAAGTAAACAATAGAAACCATTATAAAAAGTAAAACCCAAGATGCTTCCCATCAGCTGCCAGCAATGAGGGATAGACTTGGCTATCCCTCAGTACAGTAATATCGTTCTTGATGTTGCTGTACTGAGGGATAGCCAAGTCTATCTTTCTTGGCTAACAATCTAACCTTCGGCCTCCAAGATGCAGGTCAATTTTCGGGCCTTATTTTAGGGTAAGAAAATAGTGTCTTCATTGCTGGGAAATATGGTACTTCTTTTATCGATCATCTCAGGCCTGTTTCCATTTCCCTTTCTGGAATAGAACTTGGTTTTATGCGATTAAAGAAGAATGTCTTACTGAATTAGACTATTCCACTATATACATTTGGAGAACAGGCACAGTGGTGCAGCTGCTTGAGCTGCTGCCTTACAATGCCAGAATCCCAGGTTAGAACCTGATCTTGGTGCTGTCTGCCTGGAGTTTGCATGTTCTCCTTGTGACCGCATGGGTTTCTTCTGGGTGCTCCTGTTCCCTTCCATATCCTGAAGACTGGTGGGTTCGGAGGTTAATTGGCCTCTGTAAATTGTGCCTAATGTTTAAGTAGGGGATGTGAAAGTGGAATAACATAGAACTCTGTAAATAGTTGATCAAAACATTAAAGTGATGGCAAATATCTTTGGATCACAATTTCATCTAATGAGTAATGTGGGCAGAGAAAATATGTCAGGAAAAAAGATTGAGCTTTTTGTTGAGATAGATATTGCTGTAAAGAGTCGACTGTCATCTGTCATTACAGTTTATGGGATTTTATCTCTATCTAGTCAGCTGGGTTCGGGACTCTTCATCATAACTTCAATGAAGAAAGCTATTCAAATTTAGTTTAAAGTAAGACTGTATTCTTTAATCGCATAAAATTAAGTGCTATTTGACGTATTAGGTTACTCTAAGTTAAATAGTGAATCAGCATTACTCAGGGTTGTTTGCCAATTATTTTGTTTCCTGCAAATTACTTTTTTTATTGCACCTCTACATAATTTGCCAACCTGGTTTAAGCTCCCATCGTTACCGAGGATGGATTTATTATTAATACATCAGAAAGTTTTTTAATGTTCTTTCCCCCCTTTTTTTTAAACCTGCATAAATCTATGAGGTAAAATGGTGAGAATATATAAAAATGGATCTGGAATGTAAAGTATTATTAGAGTTGTCTCTTTGCATTCTATATGAGCGCCTATGACCTGATCAGCAACATATTTAGAAGCTGTGCTACCAATTACAAATAACTTTATAAGGGTGTTACAAAATTTTGTATCAGTGGGTAGTCAGCATTGGTAGTCAGACTTTGCTGAAATCCTCCAATAGGCATTAATTTCCCAGCCACAATACTGGGTAATTGTTTGGAAAGGCGTGGGGGAGGGGTGGTTCGAGTATGAATATAAAAAGATTATTGTGTACTTGAATGTTCTAAAGGTCATTAATTCCCTTCATTCCTTCAGGAATTAGCAGTACAGTGATGCAAAGTAAAAGTAAGGTTTAACTTATTTTGAAATGTAGACTCTAATTCCTCAATCTGGACTGCAAAACACTTTGTAGGGTACTTGGTTTATGTAGAAGTGGCTGGTTTTGTCTAAGTTCTGGTAAGCTGATCACATTTTTCCCTTTAAATGTAAAAAATACTGAATATTTTTTTGTTTGTCAAATTTTGTTTTCCCGGGCTTCACAACTCGGACACCATCTTAGACCAAAGGCAGCAGATTACTTACTCCAAACTATCTGTAAATTAAAAAGCCATTCATAGTTACCGCGTATTTAATTATTTTGCATGTTCACAATGAGAAGCTTTCATGAACTATTAAAAAGTGCAATTACTGGTGCAGTAGTTGTGAATTGCAAATTAACTGGGCATGGGGTGGCCAACAGAAGATATTATTGTCCTTTTCTGAGGTTACAACCACCCAAAATTCCATTGAATCGCAGCAACATTGACAACTTCATTCTCAAAACATTATAGCCATTACTTTTTCTTGTTCTTAGCTGGCATTGCAACTCAGGCGCATTTGCACACACCGTCTCAGTCTGGAACCGAAAGGAATGAATTGAGTTTTGGTGGTTCTGTTCTTCCGCCTTCAACAACAGTTTCCTTGAATATTAGTGCTTCAAACCTGGCCAGAGGAGCAGCAGTACCTACTGCAGGTCAAGGTAACATCTATTTCCTCCTTTCACTTTTTGATTTGCTGACAGTGTGTTATATTCCATTCTTTGTGCAATCAGGTAGGTGTTCATTCATTATTTTAGAATCATCACTGTTCACTCTTGTTTCATTAACAAGGCTGAAAAAATTTAGGTTGAGAGGCACATTGGTGTGAAATTGAATTCCCCCCCCCCCCCCGGTTTATTCACGATTTTTCTTGATCCGGTCATTGTGGACGAGGGCCGCATTTATTAGCTATCCATGGTCGTTATTGAGAAGGTTACCACCTTGAACCACTGATGTTCTGGTGAATGTATGCTGTTGGGTAGACTTCAGCTCAAGTGGGTCACTTTATGCCGGATGGTGTCAATCTAATTTAGTGGTCTTGGAGCTGCATGCATTCAGATAGGTGGTGTATTTGATCTTGCTCTTCTTGTGTCTTGTTGATGGCATAAATGCTTTGGCCTGTCATTTACTGCAGGATACCCAGCAGGCCTCTGATTTGTTCTTGCTGCCACAGTAGGTATGTGGTTGGACCAGTTGCGTTTGTGGTCATTGGTGACTTTCCATCCCCCTTCCAGGATATTGATGGATTTTTTTCAGGTTGCCTTCATTTAAAATATACATAACAGTCAAATCAAATTGCTACAAAGTGCTGGAATAACTCAGCAGGTCAGGCAGCTTCCCTGGAGAACATGGATAGGTAACATTTCGGATTCCGAGTTCACAAGTGTGGGAGATGCAGTTGTCGTAACTGTAGATGGCATACACTGCATCCTTTTACATTGGTAATGGAAATAATTAAAGTTTAGTGCTGGATGTGAGGTGGACCAAGCGCGACAGGGGTTATGGGGAGAAGGTAGGAGAGTGGGGTTGAGATGGGAAGATAGATCAGCCAATATTGAATGGCGGAGTAGACTTGACAGACCGAATGGCCTAATTAGGTTACTATCATTTATGAACTTATGAGTCTTGGATGACGTTAATCTCCTTCATAGTTGACGTTGCACTCATCCAGTCACGTGGAAGGTATTCCACCGTATTTCTGTGACTTGCAGATGATAATAATGCTTAATGGTACAGAGGTTGACTTTCTTGCGGTAGGATATCCAGCCTTTGACTTGTTGTTGCTGATGTGGCTGATCCAGCTGGATTTCTTATTAGCTCTGTGTGTATATTTTATGGAAACTGGCTGAAAAATACATTCAGTCTTAAGAAATAGAAGCATAGTGTACAAGAATAAGGATGTCATGATCAACTTTTATAAAATACTGGTTAGGCCAGGCTGGACAATTGCCCAGTTTAGGAAGCCACGTCTGAAAAAAGATGTGAACATTTCATAGAGGGTGCAGCAGAGATTTACTAAAGTGATTCTATGGATGCAGGGTTCAGTTGTATAGATAGATTGGTGAAGGTGGGTGTTTTTTTGGAACAGAGATTTGGAAAGAGATTAGTTGGAGGTATATAAAATCATAAACGGTATGAGCAGAATGCACAGTGAGAAAGTGTTCACATTGACAGGGGGAGTAGTGAAGAACTAGGTGAGTGGCAAAAGAATTGAAACAAATGTGCAGAATATTTTTTTGCAATGATTAGAGCAATAATGGAGGCAAAATCAAATGTAGAATTTAAATAGGAACTGGATTTTATCTGGATTTGGAAGAAGGGTTTCGGCCCGAAACGTTGCCTATTTCCTTCGCTCCATAGATGCTGCTGCACCCGCTGAGTTTCTCCAGCTTTTTTGTGTGTAACCTTCGATTCTCCAGCATCTGCAGTTCCCTCTTAAACACTGGATTTTATCTGCAGGCTTGAGGAAAGGGAGCAGGGGAGGAGAATGTGGATTGTGTGCAGGTACAGATTAGTTTAACATGGACATCATGAGCAGAAAGGCCTGTTTTCGCTCTGTTCTGTTCAGTGCCTCACAGATTTGCCTCAATTCCAATTCCATGGCGCAATGGCCTCCTGAGTGGTAATTGTTCTGCGATGGGTAAAATAAGCAATCATTTTGTTGATGTGTAGTGATGAATTTTAGGAGATTTCATTGAAGGTTAAGCTTAAGTGATTGAACCTATAGTACAATAAAGATTCTGTAACCAAAATCAATCAAGCATGCACCCTGTGTCTAGATCAATCACGCCTACACCCTTGTGCCTGTGAAGGAACTGCAGATGCTGGTTTAAATCGAAGATTTAATGCTGGAGTAACTCTTGCACAATGCTGGAGTAACTCTTTTTAGGGGTAACATGAGGGGGAACTTCTTTACTCAGAGAGTGGTAGCTGTGTGGAATGAGCTTCCAGTGAAGGTGGTGGAGGCAGGTTCGTTTTTATCATTTAAAAATAAATTGGATAGTTATATGGATGGGAAGGGAATGGAGGGTTATGGTCTGAGCGCAGGTATATGGGACTAGGGAGATTATGTGTTCGGCACGGACTAGAAGGGTCGAGATGGCCTGTTTCCGTGCTGTAATTGTTATATGGTTATATGGTTTAACTCAGCGGGACAGGCAGCATCACTGGAGAGAAGGAATGGTCTCGACCTGAAACGTCACCCATTCCTTCTCTCCAGAGATGCTGCCTGTCCCGCTGAGTTACTCCAGCATTTTGTGTCCACCATTGTGTCTAGATTGCTTTGCTGATTAGGTGTAATGCAGAACCTTTCAAATCTTAGTTATCAACTTCAATGCTCGTGATAGAAAGATAAATTGGGTTTAAAACACATAAGTCTTCAAATAGTTATTGCATCCACTGGTATTTGTTTGTTTGACATCAAACTTTGCTGAGATAAATAGATGAGTTAAAAAAAGAAAATTCCATTTAACAGTTGGTGACGGTGACGTTGTGATGAGAGACAAGAATGATAAGAGAGTGCGTTGTTTCTCCATGTTTGAATCCATGGATCCATCTGCAGTAATTCCATCATCTGGAATACTAAGAAAAAACCAGAGCAGTGAGGACCTTCTGCAGGAAATTCAGGTACAAAAGCAAAAATCAGTACATTCCATCTCATGGCAAGAGTATTTTGTAACATCTATAAACCTCTTCCTGAAGTACAAAATGTAACACAAATGAAAGAACTTGTTAAAGCTTTAAAAAATGAAGAGACAAAATTGCACCAATAGAGTTGAACCCTAAAATAGATAAATTCCAAAATCTTCACAAGTTATAAAACACCTTAATAAAAATCAAAGATGTTAATATGCTTGAATTTGCATAACCAAATTCAGTATTTCCTTAAGATGGAGATTTTAAGTACATTTTCTTTTTACAGTCAAACTGAAATTGGGGCACATCTTTAAAAAAATTCCATCCAGGTGCAAAGTTGTACAAATTTACCTTTTCCATAAATATATTATATAATATTTTTTATTTTCCATAAGGCAAGGTCTCTTGAATGACTTTGCCAATATAAAGACAAGTAAACAGATGTTTTTTTATTCTATATGTAATTTATACTTCTCTGCCTCTCACTGATATAATGTAAAACAAAAATAAGCGAAGAACATTGCAAGCAATGTACAGAATCACAACATGCTTGAATGTAGTTAATAGACAAAAGCTGTTTTGGTTTGTGGATAGTTGAACGGTCAGGGTACATGTTTAAGATAATAGGATAATGATGCAGTGTGTTATGCAGAATGGTTATGATCAGAATTTTTTTGCATACACTGTCATGGTCATTTCAAATTTGTTCCCCTTTTGTACTGGATTTTTTAAAGATAATTCTTTTTGTCATAGTCATACAGCATGGACACAGGCTCTTCAACCTAACGCATGCATGAGTTAGGTTGAAGAGCCTAGAACCAAAATAATTATCTTTTTTAGATAACCTGGAGTAAGCACAAAACATGGTGAGCACAGAGCGTGAGCAGCCAGAGGTCCTGGTCCATATTGGTATCCAAGACACAGGTGGGAAAAGTGATGAAAGAATTTAGGGAGTAGGGTAATAGTAATAAAAGGACCTAGGGTTGTGATCTCGGGATTACCACATGTGCCATGTGCTGGTGAAACAAGGAAAGAAATATAGTGTAGTTGAATACTTGGCTAATGTATTAGCACCATGAAGGCAACTGACCATTCTGGAGATTTGTTTGCGGCCACATAAATAAATGTCCGTACCCCATGGGAGGTAATGATGTCGGAGAGCCCTACTGTGTTGTTCAACAGAGTCAGCTGTAGGGCCACTGTCCTGGCTGCTGCTATTATTTGCCCCTGAGGGGCTATCACCCAATCCAAAATTGTATGATTGATCAGTGGTGCAACTAGCCCCTCTCTTTCGCACTATAATTATTGTGGGGCTAAATAGTGCTGTTAATTAAAAATAATGCTGGGGGGAGGAGTGCAAATGGAGAAGACTCCAAGGCAACTAAAGGATCTGCTCCTAGCAACAAAATGATGAGAGTCAGAGAATGCTCATTGAAGGAAAATGGTGTCAGTGGAAGTATTCAGAATTAAGTAAAGTCGAGCAATGTGGAAATTTAAAGACATAACCAAAGGTTTTGAGAATTTGAGAGAATTAGCATGGGTGAGTATGGATGAGGATTGAAGATTAGCACTGTTTGATACTGATGTACTAAATTAGCATGTACGTAGGATGGAAGATTGAATTGCATCAAGGAATGTATTGGGATCTCCATATCTAGATGGCAAAGGCCTGTAAAAGGGTTCCATTAATGATGGGATCCTATGCCACTTTCTTGGCCAGAAGCAATTTACAGGTTTATGCTCCAAATGAATGAGTTAAGGTTTTTGTTTTTGTTTTTTTTTTATATTTTATTTTATTAGAAGTAAGCACAGTCATATGGCACCAAAGTGCCTAATATATATTTTCATAATACATTTTATGTACAACTTCTTTTTTTTTTTTTTGTTACATTGAAAAAAGATGAGAATAAGAAAAAGAGGTTAGATAGTAAAGGATAGAAAAATGTGAAATATATAGTGTGTGAAGAAAGAAAACGAGTAAATGAAGAAAGTTGAGAGAGAAAATAGTGAAAAGAAAAGGAGATCATTATTTATAGTCTTGACCAACCCTCATCCAGTCCTGAAACAGTTATTTTTTACAATTGTGTTGCACCATATGATTCCAAAAAAACGACGAATGGAGACCAACTCGTTATGAATTGGTCTGATTTACCTTGAGTTAAGGTTAAATAGGGCTCTCAAAACATTGGTCATCTGGATCAGCCCGAGTTGGTGACCATGCAGGAGATTGATTTGTGTGCAGGGACAGTGGCCAATTGTGAAGAACAAGATGGTGTTTAAATTAGAAATTATAACTAGAGTTCTATTTTTATTTAATACAATTTTATTTCAATCTCAACTTTCAGATTGGTAATAAGAATGTGGTTAAAGTACCACCCCCTGTCCCTACCAAACCCAAGCAGATCTCCTTGCCTTTTTTTGGACCATCTGGCTTAGCTAATGCAGCAGAGATCAAGACTGAATACAACCCACAGAAGTTACCTGGGTCTCTCGGCAATGTAGCCAATAAATTGAAGCCAACCCAAACTGCCGGACCCCAGCAAATGCAACATTGTGCTGCAAATGCACAAGTTCAGCCATGTCCTGAGCCACCTCCTGCAGCCACCGTTAGGCCTTTCACCCCACAACCATCTAAAGAAACTCCTTCCCAATCCCTGAGAAAACCAGAGACAGTGGCTGCGAGTTCTATCTATACAATGTACACCCAGCAACAAGCACCAGGCAAAAACTTCCAGCAGGCTGTTCAGAGTGCCCTGACCAAAGTGCAAGCACGGCCGCAGTTCACAAGTGGTAAGTAATATTCATTGTGAACTTTTCACTGCTTTGTTGAATTTGTGAATTTTATTGTTTACTCTTCCCATTTGAATTGGTTGAGTAATTTATTGTGTTCAAATAAATAATCTTGCACTTTCCCTACCAGAGTTGTTTAATTTAAAAATACATTAAATTTGGAGATGAAATGTAAGAAATGGCACCCAGAGAATGTTATTCAGAATGCAAATGCAGAGGAAACTGTTCTGAACATATTTTCAATTCTTCAGGTTCTGGGACATAGTGTCACCCAGGATTGTGGCCACGTTTTCAAAGACCTCTAGAGATCTTCAGTTAAACTTGTGCCCTTGACATCTCATCATACATGACTTCCTAGTTAATTGTCACCACGGTGCATTTTCCATTCTTTTTTCTTTGGCCTCCCTGCACCACAGGATGGCGGGAGTTACATATGATGAAAGAATGAATCGACTGGGCTTATATTCACTGGAATTTACAAGGATGAGAGGTTATCTAATTGAAACAGAAAATTCTTAAGGGATTGGACAGGATAGATGCAGGAAAAATGTTCCCGATGTTGGGAGAGTCCAGATCCAGGGGTCACAGTTTAAGAACAAGTGGTTGGCCATTTAGGACTGAGATGATATTAAAACCTTTTGACTCCGAGAGTTGTGAATGTGTGAAATTCTGTGCCACAGAAGGCAGTGGAGACCAATTCATTGGATATATTGAAGAGAGAGTTAGATATAGCTCTTAGGGCTAACAGAATCAAGGGATATGGGGAGAAAGCAGGAATGGGGTACTGACTTTGGATGATCAGCCATGATCATATTGAATGGTGGTGATGGCTCGATGGGCTTAATGGTCTACTCCTGCACTTATTTTCTATGTTTCTACCACATGAAATGGTCATTCCAATCCATGGTATAATGCTCTGAGAACTGTCCTCAAAAATGCCTTCAAATCACCTTGCAGGCATATTGTTATGGTGGTCACCGTTTTCATTGCCACTGCTTTCTTTGTTTTCTCATGACTAACTCTGTCCAGCCAAATTACATATTTGGATTGAGTCAAATTTCCTTTACCGAGTAGAAAGGTTATTCTTTTGGTTTTGGCTATAAACTCTGTAAACAATTATTTAACTGCTTTTCCTGGTTGCTTCAATTGACCAGAAGCTGACTATTTAAAACAAATGTTGCTGATTTCTCATCCACTTATCTTATATTCTATATTGCACAAAACTGCATTATTACTTGCGTCATTTCTGTCTTCACTGAAACAGGATGTTGTCTGTCACCAAAGCAATCCTTCCATGTCCTTGCTTTGCTCAACTCAATCTTTCCCATCCTTGTATATCCTTTCACTTTCTTTACAACATCTGTGGATGAATGTCAAAGACTCCGGCTTACAAATGCTAAGCATCATCAATATTAGATAAAATAATAAAAGTAACAATAATGGATTTGCCAAACTTGGTCCTTCCAGCTTTACTGTGAATTTACTGTGAGCTATAGACTTTGATTTGTGTTTTTTTTTACATCATAAGTGTAATATGAAAGAGTTGGTGTCTGTTGGATAAAATTGGATTATTTTGCACTGCTGCTGTTCAATTAATTTGCCATATTTACCACAAGGTTTTTTTGCAAAAGCTTTGTAGTTATATTAAATGTATATTTAACTGCCAATAACTCTGAAGCAATATGTATTCTGTGAGAAACCTAGACCATATTTTAAGTCAAGTTTAACATAAGTGTTATCTCCAAGCCAAAGTTAGCCGAAAAACTATGTGCGTTATGGAAAATATTGATAATTGGTTACATCAAAAAGACTAAGTGGCCAGTTTAAATTCTATATAATTTAATTTGTTACTTAAGAGAATTATAGAGAGACAAGGTGCAAAATTATTTGATTCACTTCAGGACGTTTTAAAAAATATGCTGAAACAAGGAATTGCAGGTGCTAATTTACAAAAGAAGACAAACTGCTGGAGTAACTCAACGGGTCAGGCAGCATCTATGGAGAACATGAATAGGTGAAGTTTTGGGTCAAGACCCTTCCTCAGACTGATTGTGGTGGGGAAGAAAGTTGGAAGAGAGGAGGGGTAGGACAAAGCTTTTTAAGTATTAGATACAGGTGAGGTGGGGGGGTGCTGATATGCAGATAGTTGGACAAATGCCAGAGATTAAAATAATTTCAATGATCATACCACTGGGTTGTACCCTACCCAAACTGAATATGAATCGCTGTTCCTTCAGTTTGCATGTTGCCTCACTTTGGCTATGGAGGAGGCCCAGATGGAAAGGCAGTATGAGAATGGGAAGAGTTAAAATGGTTAGCAACTAGGAGATCCAGTGTAAGTGTTTGGCAATGTAAAGGAGGTACACCGAGAACACATTTACTGCATGCTGTATCTACCGATCATTTGCCAGACTTTTTCCTGCCCCTCCTCTCTTCCAGAGGTAAGGGAAACGAGAGATATAGAGTGATATAACATAAATGAATGAAAAATATGCAAAAAAAGTCACAGTGATAAAGGAAACAGCCATTGTTAGCTGTGGGCGAGGTGAGAACTAGTTGCAACAAGACGCCTTTGAAGCTATGATGACGGGTGGGGGAGGGATGGAGAGAGAGAGGGGGGATGCAAGGGACATCATCAGGTAGGTCCAGGCAGACTGAGCGAAGGTGTTCAGCGAAACGAATTATTCCAATCTTGATTTTTTGCATTCATCCTAGGTCAGCATGGGGCAGTTTTCCTTGTATGTGCATTGTAGGATTTTAAAAATGAATCATGCTAGTTTAGGTGCTTGAGACAGGCTTATAGCATGTACAGTGTTTTGCAATAGTAAAATGACACTTTATTTCCACATTGATATAAAATTAGAATGTTCCAATTTAGCCTACATTAGCTTTTTAAAAAGTCAGGATGCTGATTTGGGTAAAAACTGAGAGAGCACACTGAGTAAGATGGAACAAATAAAGAAATAGAGGAAGATGCTGGTCATACTATTATTTCGCTAAAGAAATGTTATACCCAAGATATGAAGTAAGTCATAAGTCGTGTGAAATAATTATTGTACAATTATACTCTCAAGTTAACTTGAGCTGTGTCTGTTTCTGAAATTTGCATTGTATTATTATTTGCAGTATACGGTAAACCAGTGGTTCCCGGATCTTCACAGAGTTATGTAAGCAATCAATCTCAATCTGACCAGGATATTAATACTCTGCATTCAAAGAACCAGGAGAAACCTGATTGCCCTGAATCAGAGACTGATAACGTTGCATCTGAGACTGAACGCATTCCACGACCACTGAGCCCCACAAAGCTTCTTCCATTTATGTACAATCCGTATCGAAATCAGAGTGATGCTGATTTGGAGGCATTAAGGAAAAAACTGTCCAATGCACCAAGGCCACTGAAGAAGCGTAGCTCTATTACAGAACCAGAGGGTCCGAATGGCCCCAATATTCAAAAACTGCTATACCAGCGCACAACACTGGCTGCAATGGAAACGGCTAGTCCAATGCCATTCTATCAGCCTAAAAAACCTACTTCATCAGAAGAAAATACCATAAATGACAGCAGAGATGTCAATGCTAAGCTAGATGAGACCACAGCATCAACAGGTGAAACTCCAGATCTGTCAGAACCAGTTGTGAAAAAGGACACCAAAGCAGAAGGTGCTGAAGAAGTTGTGAGAGCATCTCCAGGTAGCTCGGTACCTGTGACAGAGGGCCAGTTAGCTGCTTCTACTCTCTTACCTTCTGTGGAAGAGCAACCGAGTCGGGAAAGCACACTATCGCCACAGGAATTAGCAGAAGAATATCCTCCTTACCCACCACCTCCTTATCCTGTTGTGGGTGATCATGAGACTGTGGGTGATGAAAGTTTTACTATGCGTCCACCTGAAATTACTGGACAGACTGTCTTACCACCTGTGAGTAATGTGTATTGCCGATATCTTATTGGAATATTAGTCATTAATCACTTCTGGGGCTATAAGAATGATTCCTGTTGGATTTGTAGTTCGTATTAAAAAAAAAGTAATCATACCAATTTAAATTATCAATCAAAGTTAAATAATCTCTGGTTATCCCCAAATACTATTCATAGAAACATAGAAAATAGGTGCAGGAGGAGGCCATTCGACCCTTTGAGCCAGCACCACCATTCATTGTGATCATGGCTGATCGTCCCCAATCAATAACCCGTGCCTGCCTTCTCCCCATATCCCCTGATTCCACCAGCCCCTAGAGCTCTATCTAACTCTCTTAAATCTATCCAGTGATTTGGCCTCCACTGCCCTCTGTGGCAGGGAATTCCACAAATTCACAACTCTCTGAGTGAAAAAGTTTTTTCTCACCTGTCTTAAATGGCCTCTCCTTTATTCTAAGACTGGTTATGGACTCGTCCAACATTGCGAACATTTTTCCTGCATCTGGCTTGTCCAGTCCTTTTATAATTTTATATGTTTCTATAAGATTTTATATGTTTCTATAAGATCCCCCTCATCCTTCTAAACTCCAGTGAATACAAGCCTACATTTTCTCAAAATTGATTTTGGAGTCGTAGAGCGATACAGTGTGGATACAGGCCCTTCGGCCCAACTTCCCTACACCAGCCAACAATGTCCCAGCTACACGTCCCACTTGCCTGCGCTTGGTCCATATCCTTCCAAACCTGTCCTATCCATGTACCGTCTAACTGTTTCTTAAACAATGGGATAGTCCCAGCCTCAACTACATCCTCTGGCAGCTTGTTCCATACACCCACCACCCTTTGTGTGAAAATGATTCGCCTCTGATCCCTATTAAATCTTTTCTCCTTCACCTTAAACCTATGTCCTCTGGTCCTCGATTCCCCTACTCTGGGCAAGAGACTCTGTGCATCTACTTGATCTATTCCTCTCATGATCTTATACACCTCTATAAGATTCCCCCTTATCCTCCTGCGCTCATGGAATAGAGACCCAGCCTACTCAACCTCTCCCTATAGCTCACACCCTCTAATCCTGGCAACATCCATGTAAATCTTTTCTGAACCCTTTCAAGCATGACAATATATTTCCTATAACATGGTGCCCAGAACTGATCACTATATTCTAAATGTGGTCTCACCAGCTTCTCATATAACTGCAACATGACCTCCCAACGTCTATACTCAATACTCTAACTGATGAAGGCCAAAGTGCCAAAAGCCTTTTTGACCACCTTATCTACATGCGACTCGACTTTCAAGGGACCATGCACCTGTACTCCTAGATCCCTCTGCTCTACAACACTACCCAGAGGCCTACCATTTACAGTGTAGGTCTTGCCCTTGTTTGATGTCCCAAAATGCAACACCACACACTTTTCTATATTAAATTCCATCAACCATTCCTCTGCCCACCTGGCCAATCGATAAAGAACCTGCTGCAATCTTTCACCACCTTCATTGTCTGCAAAACCACTCACTTTTGTATCATCAGCAAACTTGCTAATCTTGCCTGCATGTTCTCATCTAATTCATTGATGTAGATGGCAAACAGTAATGGGCCCAGCACCAAACCCTGAGGCACACCACTAGTCACAGGCATCCAGTCTGAGAAGCAACCTTCCACCATCACCCTCTGCTTCCTTCCATGGAGACAATTTGCTATTCAGTCACCTCCAGTTTAAATTCTCCACCTCCAATTTAAATTCTCCACCTCCAGTTCAAATTCCATTTGGAATAATTTGGAGGACCAAGAACCAAGAACCAGGCTATCTCTCCTTGGATCCCATGCGATCTAAACTTTCAGAGCAGCCTACCACGCGGAACATGGTATTGGGAGTAGGTTAGAAATTGATAGAAAATTGGTTGGCAGACAGGAAACAAAGAGTGGGTAATAACGGGTCCCTTTCAGAATGGCAGGCAGAGACTAGTGGGGTACCGCAAGGCTCGGTGCTGGGACCACAGCTATTTACAATATACATTAATGATTTAGATGAAGGGATTAAAAGTTACATTAGCAAATTTGCAGATGACACAAAGTTGGGTGGCTGTGTGAACTGTGAGAAGGATGCTATGAGGATGCAGCGTGACTTGGACAGGTTGGGTGAGTGGGCAGATACATGGCAGATGCAGTTTAATGTGGATAAATGTGAGGTTATACGCGTTGGTGGCAAAAACAGGACGGCAGATTATCTGAATGGTGTCAAGTTGGGAAAAGGGGAAGTACAACGAGATCTGGGGTCCTTGTTCATCAGTCACTAAAAGTAAGCATGCAGACACAGCAGGCAGTGAAGAAAGCAAATGGCATGTTGGCCTTCATAACAAGAGGACTTGAGTATAGGAGCAAAGAGGTCCTTCTGCAGTTGTGGATGATCAGCCATGATCACAATGAATGGCGGTGCTGGCTCGAAGGGCCGAATGGCCTACTCCTGCACCTATTGTCTATTATCAAATGCCTTACTGAAATCCATGTGCACAACATCTGCAGCTCTGCCCTCATCGACCTTTTTGTTCACGTCTTCAAAAAAATCAATCAAATTTGTGAGACACGACCTCCCACGTACAAAACCATGCTGACTATCCCTAATGTGCCCTTGCCCAACCAAATGTCTGTATAACCTATCCCTCAGAATACTCTCCAGTAACTTTCCAACTACAGATGTTAAGTTCACTGGCCTCTGGTTCCCAGCATTTTCCCTGCAGCCCTTCTTGAAAAGTGGCACAACATTTGCCACCCTCCAGTCTTCCTGTATTTAAGGACGACTCGTAAATTTCAACCAGGGCTCTTGCAATGTCCTCTCTACTTTCCCATAATGTCCTCAGATATGTCTTATCAGGCTCTGGAGATTTGTCTACCTTCATTCTCAAGACACTTCCATTGACTTCCAAGTTCCTTCGTCTTACTGTCTTTTTCCTTGGTAAATACAAATGAGAAATACTCATTGAGGACCTTGCCCATCTTCTGTGGCTCTACACAGAGGTGACCGCTTTGTTTCCTGAGAGGTACCACTCTCTCTCTAGTTACCCTTTTCCCCCTTATGTATTTATAAAATCTTTTGGGATTGTCCTTAATACTACCCAGCAGAGCTATCCTGGCCCTTTTTTGCCCTTCTGGTCTCCTTTTTCAGTTTCCTCCTTAGTTCTCGTAACTCCTCCAGAGATGCCCTTTATCCCAGCTGCCTATACCTGTCCCATGCATCCTGCTTGTTTTTGACCAATGCCTCAATTTCCCTCGTCAGCCAAGCTTCCTTACCTCTGCTTGCTTTGTCCTTCACTCTAACGGGGACGTACATATCCTGAACTTTCTCGTTCGTCAGCTCCACCCACATAGCCTCACTAGACAAACCGTCCGTAATGTCACCTCTGATCACTGCCGTGACATCCTCCTTAACCAAAAATGCACCCCCCCTCCATCCTCTGTTTCCCTCATCCCTGTCTCTCCTGAAGCGAACCCTGGAACATTGAGCTGCCAGTCCTGCCCCTCTCTTAACCAGGTTTCAGTCATGGCTACAATGTCCCAGTTGCTCATATCTATCCATGCCATAAGCTCATCTGCCTTGCCTGTCAGGCCCCTTGCATTAAAATATGTGCAGTTTAAACCAAACCTCTTTCCTCGCTTTTGTGCTGTGACGATGCAACTGGTTTAAAGCCTAATGATTTTCAGTATGGGTCTGCCTTGATGATCAAAGCATAGCTATGGGCACACGCATGGGCTCCAGCTACGCCTGGCTCTTTGTCGGGTACGTCCTTGTTTGAGGTGTACCAGGGCCCCATCCCCGACCTCTACCTCCGCTACATCGACGATTGCTTTGGTGCCACCTCCTGCACCCACACACAACTGACTGACTTCATCCGCTTCACCACTATCTTCCATCCGGCATTCAAATACACCTGGACCATTTGCGAAATTTCCCTACCATTCCATGACCTCACTATCTCCATCGCAAGTGATAGACTTCTGACCGACATCCACTATAAACCCAATGACTCCCATGGCTATCTAGACTACTCTTCTTCCCACCCTGCTTCCTGTAAGGACTCCATTCCCTACTCCCAATTCCTCCGTTTACGCCGCATCTACTCCCAGGATGAGGGTTCCACACCAGGGCATCTGAAATGTCCTCATTCTTCAGGGAACAGGGGTTCCCCTCCCCTACTATAGAGGTCCAGGGTCTCTTCCATACCCCATAACACTGCTCTCTCTCCCCATCCCCCCCACTCGCAACAAGGGCAGAGTCCCCCTAGTCCTCACCTTTCACCCCACCAGCCGTCACGTACAACAAATAGTCCTCCGTCAGTTTCGCCACCTCCAACGTGACCCCACCACTCGCCACATCTTCCCATCTCTCCCCCCTGTCTGCCTTCCGCAAAGACCGCTCCCTCCGTAACTCCCTTGTCAATTCTTCCCTTCCCTCCCGCGCCACCCCCTCCCTGGGCACTTTCCCTTGCAACCGCAAGAGATTCTACACTTGTCGCTTTACCTCCCCCTTCGACTCCATTCAAGGACCCAAGCAGTCGTTCCAGGAGCGACACAGGTTCACCTCAATCTCCTCCAACCTCATCTATTGCATCCACTGCTCTAGATGTCAGCTGATCTACATCGGTGTGACCAAGCGTAGGCTTGGCGATCATTTCGCCGAACACCTCCACTCGGTCCGCATTAACCAACCTGACCTCCCTGTTGCTCAGCACTTCAACTCCCCCTCCCATTCCGTATCCGACCTCTCTGTCCTGGGCCTCCTCCATTGCCAGAGTGAGCACCGCCGGAAATTGGAGGAACAGCACCTCATATTCCACTTGGGGAATCTGCATCCTGGTGGCATGAACATTGAATTCTCACAATTCTGTTAGCCCTTACTGTCTCCTCCCCTTCCCAGCTCTCCCTCAGCCCTCGGGCTCCTCCTCCTTTTTCCTTTCTTCTTCCCGCCCACCGATGGCTAGGATCCAGGACGGAATTAGCATGGATTACTTTCCATCCTCTCGCCATATGGGATAATTCTTGTAACTTCCACCGTCAAAAATGGACCAAAGTGGACCTAATTATTTGAGAATTATGTTACTCTCTGGATTGTTTCCTTAATGCTTGTGAAGGTGGACCGTGATTGATTAAGAGACAGGAAAGGTTTAGAGGGACATGGGTCAAATATTGGCAAATAAGACTTGCATAGATAAACATCTCGGTCAGCATGTCACACCAAAGGCCCTGTTTCCAGGTTATATGACTATGGCTGTATACGGGAGGGAGAAAATGGGGAAATATAGACCAATAGGCTGGCATCAGAAGATGGGAAAATATGGGAATTTGGTGTTGAATGAACAGTAACAGTGCATTTAGAAAACAATATGATAGGCCAGAGTCATCATGAATTTATGAAAGGGAGAGTGTGTTTGACAATCTTCCGAGGTTAAAACTCACAGAGCGGCAAGAGTGAACAATGGTTGTGGTGTATTTGGCCTTTCAAAGACCTTTAGAGAAGGAGCTACAGGAAGGAGCTACAGTATGTTACTGCATAACATACATCTGGGACACTGGGGCATCTTCTGTTGCCCTACCAAAGTCAAGAATCAAACCCGGCACCTTCCTGACCTATATAGTTGAATTGCTCAAATGTCATTCTCGCCCACCTTTCTAGTGCATTGGTTCCTTAAAGAATTTTTAATACTTTGCATTTGATATGGCTTTTATTACTTTTGTTATGATAAACATTACTGGTTAGTTCTGAACAGATTATTTAGCAGCTCACATCCTAATATTTATTTACATTTTGTTGCTTTAGGGAAAGAGAACGAATTTGAAGAAGTTGGGGTCAGAGCGCATAGGTCATGGTATGAGAGTGAAGTTCAATCCTCTTGCCCTGCTGCTTGATTCTTCCCTGGAAGGTGAATTTGATTTAGTCCAACGTATTATCTATGAGGTACGTTCAAACCTTTAATGTAACTTAATATCTAGCCTTTCTGCATCATTGTCTAGTTTTACTGACCTTGCTGGATAGTTTTTAAATATAAAAACTTGTTCGGCACGGACTTGTAGGGCCGAGATGGCCTGTTTACGTGCTGTAATTGTTATATGCTGTTATATATATATATAAATGATGTGTGTCCTGATAGATTAAGCGTACAAAAAACAATATCTTTTTTTAATCATTTGTGCGCCAAATCATGTCTTTTCGTCCAAATCGTTTATTACGTGAATGAATCTGCATTACTTGGCAGGCCAAAATAACACACTGTTTGCAGTTCAAACCCAAAAGACCCTGAATGAACTAAATTACATTATTTTAATTTGATTTTTCTTGAATCGTTTTCTAACGTGAATACTGTGTTAAACTATCATAGAGCAAGAACAGCAAACTAAATTCTGGAGGAACTTGGTGGGTGGGTCAGAGAATAGTTGATCTTTCGGGTTGAAACCCTGCATCAGCTCAGAGTTCTCCCAGCATATTGTTTCTTGCTCCAGGTTCCACCATCTGCAATCTCTTGTACCTCTTAACAAGAAGCTTAATATCCTTAAACAATGGGCCATTGTCCAGAAGCAAGGGGGCCATTTACAATTGTACTGATAACTTCCAGTTTGCATTATTTTATACCAAGTACATTCAAGAATAATGTTCCTGAAAATTTCATGCTTCCCAATTCCTAATTGAATCATTTAAGTTATCCAGCTTACCATGCTTATAATAACAATGAATTTTGATGCAACAGCTTGAACATTTGCATCATGAAGCTTTTTTTTTTGCCTTGTAACTTGAATGTTTTTATAGGTGGAGGACCCCAGCCAACCAAACGATGAGGGAATAACAGCACTACATAATGCTGTGTGTGCAGGCCACACAGAAATAGTGAAGTTCTTGGTACAGTTTGGAGTAAATGTTAATGCAGCAGATAGTGATGGGTGGTAAGTTATACAACAATTATGTTTGTCGTCTGTTGTACTTTTGCATTCCAAATCTACCAAACTTTATACAAAATGCTGTTGCAAATGCTTTCACAGCACAGGAGAGAATTATTTTTTAATCCTATAATCTAATTTTGTTGCATTTTAATTTTATTATTTTCTTAATTTCCTAAATCATGAAATATTTATCTTAAGTTGTATTCATCATCTGGGGTTTGCTGTTATTCTTCACAGTTTCCGACATTATTTTGATTTCAATTTTCACAATAGTCTGATCTGGATTGCTCTTAGATAGAAACATAGAAAATAGGTGCAGGTGTAGGCCATTCGGCCCTTCGAGCCTGCAACGCCATTCAATGTGATCATGGCTGATCATCCAACTCGGTATCCTGTACCTGCCTTCTCTCCATACCCCCTGATCCATTTAGCCACAAAGGCCACATCTCGCTCTTAAATATAGCCAATGAACTGGCCGCAACTACCTTCTGTGGCAGAGAATTCCAGAGATTCACCACTCTCTGTGTGAAAAATGTTTTTCTCATCTCAGTCCTAAAAGATTTCCCCCTTATCCTTAAACTGTGACCCCTTGTTCTGGACTTCCCCAACATCGGGAACAATCTTCCTGCATCTAGCCTGTCCAACCGCTTAAGAATTTTGTAAGTTTCTGTAAGATCCCCCCTCAATCTTCTAAATTCTAGCGAGTACAAGCCGAGTCTATTCAGTCTTTCTTCGTATAAAAGTCCTGACATCCCAGGAATCAGTCTGGTGAACCTTCTCTGTATTCCCTCTATGGCAAGAATGTCTTTCCTCAGGTTAGGAGACCAAAACTGTACACAATACTCCAGGTGTGGTCTCACCAAGACCCTGTACAACTGCAGTAGAACCTCCCTGCTCCTATACTCAAATACTTTTGCTATGAATGCTAATTCTTAACTCCCCATCTTTTTATTGCTTTGATGTTATTTCCATGGCCTCACCTGAACCTGCTTATGTGATCAAGATTACTCCTCGTGTTTCTACTGCCCACAATACACTGGGCACAGGGGTGGCACAGCATAGAGTTGCTGCTGCCTTACAGCGCCAGAGACCCGATTTCGATCCTGACCATGGATCCTGCTTTCTGTACGGAGTTTGTACGTTCTCTCTGTGACTGTGTGGGTTTTCTCCAGGTGCTCAAGTTTCCTCCCACATGGGATGATGTTGTTCATATTTTTCAGGGTTGTAACATTGAACCTTCTTTGTTCGAGAGCAGTGTGAAGCTTTTTGTATGTACGGTTCCTCCTGATATATTTTTTTTAATGATGTGTTATGATACTACTCCACCTAGTGGCACAGTGGAAAACTGAGGCAGATTGTTATTGAAAGCTGAATTGTTGGAATATCTCGAGGCTTGGAGCTTGTCACCTTTTGTATACAAGTACTACAACCCCTGTTTCCCACAACTAATAATAAATAGGATAGTTTCCAAAAATAATTTTAGTGATACTTTCAAGAGAGAGCTAGATAGGGCTCTTAAAGATAGTGGAATCAGGAGATACGGGGAGAAGACAGGAACGGGGTACTGATTGTGGATGATTAGCCATCATCACATTGAATGGCGGTGCTGGCTTGAAGGGCCGAATGGCCTACTGCTGCACCTATTGTCTATTGTCTATTGTCTGTGATGTGTGGTGATGCTGCATTTACAGAGTTAGGATTGCAGGATGGAGCAAACAATAAGGGACACTTTTGAGCAAATGATGGAAGTCATGCAGCATGGAAACAGGCACATTGGCCCAAATTGCCCACACCGGTCAACATGTTCCATCTACACTCATCCCACCTGCCTGCGATTGACCCATATCCCTCAAAACCTGTCCTATCCATGTACCTGTCTAAATGTTTCTTAAATATCGCAATAGTACCTGCCTCAACTACCTCCTCCAGCAGCGCGTTCTATATACCCACCACGCTTTGTGTGAAGAAGTTACCCCTTGGGTTCCTGTTAAATCTTTCCCCCCCTTAGTTTAAATGATGTCCTCGGGTTCTTTATTCCATTACTCTAGGCAACAAACTCTGTGAGTTTACCCAATCTATTCCTCTCATTTCTTTGTACACCTCTGTAAGACCAAGCTTCATCCTCCTAACCTGCTCAACCTCTCCCTATAGCTCAGGCCCTCAAGTCCTGGCATTGCAAATCTTCTCTGCACCCTTTCCGGCTGGACAACATCTTTCCTATAACAAGGTGCCCAAAACTGAACACAAAACTCTAAATGCGGCCTGGCTAACGTCAACTGCACATGACCTCCCATCCTTTATACAATGCCCTGACTGATGAAGGCCAATATGCCAAAAGCCTTTTTGACCACCTAATCTACCTGTTACGCCATTTTAAACAAACGATGTACCTGTACTCCTAGATACCGATGCTCTACAACACTCTCCAGAGCCCTACCGTTCTCTGTGTAGGTTCTGCCCATGTCAGTGCTCCCAAATTAAACACCTCACATTTCTCTGTATTAAATTCTATCAACCATTCCTCAGTCCAACTGATCAAGATCCTGCTGCAATTTTTGACAACCATCTTCACTGTCTACAATCCCACATAATTTTGTGTCATCTGACTAGATATCTGAAGAGCTACCGCATGCAATATTGAAAATATCAGATCAGTTTGAGCATATTCCATGGCCTGGCATAAGAGCAAATGCTGTAATGTTCAGCAGGTTGGGTAGTATCTGGTAAGTTAACATTTCAGGTCTAATGCCCTTTTCCAGAAGTGTTTTCTCCCAGTTCTAACAAAGGGTCCAGGATGTGAAACATTAACCATGTTTCTCTTTCCTGAAATGCTGCTTGACCTGTTGGCTGTTTACAGCATTTTATTTTTACTTCAGATATCTAACATCTGCTTTTTCCAGTTTGATATTCATTCACCTGACTCTAGATTTGGGTAATTGAAGTATTATTTTTAAAGTTTGTGGACGACACAAAGCTTGTGTGGAGAGACCAGAGCAGCAGGGATCCTGATATAATTTATCAAAATATCCAGAAGTGACATATGCATTTTTGGGTGGAACAGTTGTGAGCTGGAATATACTGCCTAAAATACGACAGGAAAAATTAAAAGCGAATTGGAGAAACACATGAAGTTATTTAGTTTTACATTATGAGGAAGAAATCAGATTAGAAAACTTCAGTTGATGATTTGCCAATCGTTCATCCTATCTGGAGCATTCAATGATTAGGGATGCCTGATATGGACATTGTCTCAACTGAAGACATGGTGAACATATACTTGGAAGTTCATGCTTACATGTTTACATGGAGAAGCTTGTTGCAGACACAAGACTGCAAAGGAGATGATAAATCATTTGTAAATGTTGCCCATTTCTCTCTTTTCCTTATTAGGACTCCATTGCACTGTGCAGCCTCCTGTAATAATGTACAAGTTTGCAAGTTCCTAGTTGAATCTGGGGCTGCAGTGTTTGCCACAACCTACAGTGACCTGCAGACTGCTGCTGATAAATGTGAAGAGATGGAAGAGGGATACATCCAATGCTCACAATTTCTGTACGGTATGTGCATGTCTATACAATAGCAAAATAAAATAGCAGGACAAAATACTAGAGGACATAGCTTTAAAGTAAGAGGGGCAAAGTTTAAAGGAGATGCGCAGGCCTAGATTTTGAACACAGTGGTGGGAGTCTGCAACACACTGCCAGGTTTGATGGTAGAGGCACTTATAACAGTGGCATTCAAAGAGCCCTTTAGATAGGCACATGGAAATGCAACGAATGGAGTGATGTGGATCACACGCAGGCAAAGGAGATTAGTTTAACTTGACATCTTGTTCGGTGCGAACAATGTGGGCCGAAGGGCCTGTTTCTGTGCTTTATGTTCTATGATATAAAATGAACCTGTCCAGACCAGATTTCTAAATCAAAGCTTGCAAATGGCTTGGCAAGTTTAATGAATCACTTTTATGCATTTCCCTAATATTTACTATTCCTATTTAATGTTACCCAAGGGTTGCAGCTTTACGCATGTTTTAAATGGCGGAAACTGCTGATGACATTGGAATATGAATATGAGCAGCTCCAGTCATTGGAAGCAAATAGCTGTTAGTTTCACCGTTTCACCATAAGCGGCAGTAGTTTAAGCGACCTGCCCTCAGCAAAGACGATGGAGGCTTGGGAGGGAGGTCCAATGTGCTGACATCCTGAGAAAGAGAGTGCGTTTAAAAAAAATAGAAATAAGTAGATTAGATAGGAGAATACCATTATTTTAATTTACTTCAGCCCAGTTGTTGTGCTCAACATGGGCTGCTCCAGTGATGCCAGTCTTTTTCATAGACATGTACATGAATTGCTAGGTACCCTAAAGCCATTTAGCCTTTGCTAACTGATTGAGACACCATGTTGTCTTACAACGGAGGCAAATGCATTTAATTGGTGTTCTGAATATGTATTGGTGTCTATTTACATCCAGCTATTAAGCTATAGAACATGTGTGGGTTTGAGATTTGCATCAGTGCACAGCACCCAGGGAGCACGTGAACTTGGAAACATGAACTCTGTTTGATTGTCATGTGTGTGACTGAGTAAGGGTATTGTGTTTTGATCAGTGTCAGAGAAAGGTAGTTGGGGGAGATGTGACAATTGAAGGAATGTCTGACCTTGACATGCATGACAAATCGTTGAAATGCTTTGGTGCCACATCCAGTTCCCTGGGATCGACTCCTAGCTACTTCCTCATCATTGTTTTTCATTGATTGTCTGGAGGCCATCCTGACAACCCAGCGAAGCAATGATTCGCCACTTCCAACATGACTTCGGGATTGTTCCCTATTTCCAATGCCTGCAGGCTTTCCTTCAATCCCTTCCATATCTATTAACATGCAAAGAAGTATGTTCTGATTTGGTCTTTTGAATATGTTGGGTCTGAAAAAGAAATCTGAAATCTAACAAATGCCAGAAATGTGCAGTAAGTCAGGCAGCCTCAGTGGAGTGGGGAGCAGACTGAAGATTTCAAGTAACCTTTGGTTATCCGATTATTTAAAAAATGTTTTTTGGTTGTGAGCAGAGTACTCTTTGAACTATTGTGCTTGAAGGTGTCCAGTTGTTGCCTTTGTTACATAAATCTATTAATTATTTGAGATCATAAGAAAAGTTGGAACAATTTCTGCTGGAAGTGGGAGATTACTGAAATAGTTTTTTTTTTTTCCTTCAGGCGTGCAAGAGAAGATGGGTATAATGAACAGAGGCATAGTATATGCTCTATGGGATTATGAGTCCCAATCTGAAGATGAATTATCCTTTACAGAAGGTGATTGTATGTCAGTCATCCGACGAGAGGATGAGAAGGAAATTGAATGGTGGTGGGCACGGCTAAACGAAGCTGAAGGCTATGTAGCTCGCAACTTACTTGGGGTAAGTTTTTAGCAATGATAACAATGAATTATTAAATGAGAGTGGAGATACAAAAGACTGCTGATGCTGGAATAAATGCAAAAAAAATGTCATCATGTGAATTAAATAATTAGCTCGTACACATATTTTCTGAGAAAATAAAATCTCTGTATTTGGGTATTATTAAATATTCATTAATGGAGGCAGAATAGTAACTGGGAAACAGATTGGCAGGTTCCTCAGGAAATTGTAGAAACAAAGAACTGCAGATGTTGGTAAATACACAAATGGACACACTGCTGGAGTAACTCAGCAGGTCGGGCAACATCTCTGGAGAACATGGAGAGGTGACGTTTCAGGTCAAGATCCTTCTTTAGCCTCAAGAAGGGTCTCAACCGGAAACGTCACCTATCCATGTTCTCCAGTGATGCTGCCTGACCTGCTGAGTTACTCCAGCACTGTGTGTCCTTTTCCTCAAGAAATTGACTGTTAATTTTTACCTTGTGTGTCTGTCACTGACTAAACCGGTAATTAATATCAGGTTCCAAATACCTTTGTAAACAAAATGATGGCAAAGGAAGTTGGGTAAGAGTGTCCAATGGTTCATATCCAATGGTGGTGAAAGAATTATGATATATTTCTAAATGAGGGTGATATGTATCTTGTGGAGTTTGGAGGGAATTGTGTCTCCTTCCTGTACCTTAAAGTGGGCTTTCACATGGAGCCCTGTCAAACCTCTATTAATTACAACTCGGATCGAGACAGCGCACAAAAACAATCTCGGAGAGCAGTGGTGAATTTCGCAGACGAGTCAGTTTATTCAAGGCCTCATTGGTATATATTCTGTGAGAGAACCCAGTGCTTCACTGACTCACAGTAGCCAGTCATTTTATATTTTGGATCTCAATGGTTAGATACAGACTTTAGCTTTTGTAAATAGTTAATCAGTGATCAATGATGCTTTGTTGTCTTTCCTCTTTGTTTACTCCCTCCTAAAGTTAACCTTTAACTTTCCTCGTTGTTTAAGAAACCATTCTCCCATTGGGTGCAATAAAATGACATCTTATTTCCTGAGCAGTTTAATTGCCCTGTCTGGTCTACAATCTCCAATGATTATCATTCTCATCTTAACGTAGCTTTGTAATCTAAACACCTCCTGAAACTAGTTATTGCCTCTCCAATTACCTTTAAGTTACCTTCACTATGTTGACTTTCCCCATCATGTATGAATGCTGTTGGGTAAAACATATTATAAACGCCCAATTTTCTCATAATTCCAGAAAATCTTCTATAAATTAGAATTTTGATATTCCCATGCACCAGCTACCATTTTCCTTGTCGTAGATTTTGTAGGTCTGGGAGGGTGGTCTGTTAGTGTATTCTCCTGCAATTCTAATCTCACAATTTGCTTTGTATTTTACAGCTTTATCCAAGAATTAAACCAAGACAGCGAAGCCTGGCATGAAATAAATACCAGAAAACATTACAGATAACTACTATAAAACTTTGTATGTTTTTTTAAGGTAGTTGTAGCAATCCGGATCCAACAGAATGTTTGCAATAAAATGCTGATCTCCAGACTTACATGAAGGACAATTCAATTTACACTAAATATGCTTCTATAATGAAGTTAGCTATTTCTGTTCAGTGTTAATGATCACCTAATACAAAGGGTGAACAGGGTTTTTTTGAAAAGTGTGTATTTTAATGGACAATAATATTAGCTTAGAATATTTTAAATGTCTATGCAGGCAGTAAAGATGGTTTGGTGAAAAAATCAAGCTTATTTTGTCTCCCCATGATCGCTATTTTTAAAATCAAAGTATTTGTTATTGCATTTGTTATATTTGGAGGATGTTATCCAGAAGTTGTATAATAACTGTAATTTCTCTTTTTAATTGAAATCTGTAGAGGAAATATAAAGTAGAATATTTAGTCAGCAAATATGCGTTAGTTTTAACAGATACAAGCCAGGCTACAGAAAGTCGATGCCTTCGGCTTTGTAGTATTCCAACATTTTCATCTTGATATTTTACTCTTGAATATGAAGCATTGCAAAACATGCAGATAGGGTTTTGAGGGTAGTTCAAAAAAAATCAAAACATTTTTGATACTTTCCCAGACGGTCTATCGGATGAAGCATAAAATTACTTTGAGGATGACTCTAGTTTGTCCCTTTTAACTCTTTTTAGCACGGGCTACTATGTGTCGCCTTTATTAATGAAGAATTTCATGTATTGTTCTGATTTCTATATATTATGATAATTGCAGAAGTAATATTTTGTATTTCTCAATAAACCCAATATGAGGATAAAATTAAGTGCAGTCTTTTTCAATATGATAAATGTAATGTTATGGTTTTAAATTATTTTCCACTTCTCTTCCGCCCATGAGAAATAGTCGAGTATCTACTTAGTATGGTCCAAAACTATTAACATTGTATGTATTAATATGTTTAAGAATTACTGAACATTAACGATAAGTATTTTATTACTGGGAGTTTAATTCCTTGTATAGATCTGTAAACTCTATGAAACACCCATGCCATTGTGTGTTGGACAACTTTTGTTTGCCCATTTTCAAGAGATCTGTGATGTTACCTGTTTAATAATGTTTATGTAAGATGTATTAAATCTTGTGCCGACAACAACTACATTTTGCCCCACACTCCTGTACCACTGTAGAGTGATTCATTACTTAATGTGTCACCTCCTGTATTTTGCCTAACACTAAATAATTGAGCTACAGATTCAAGCATGTTAATTTTCTTTCTTGGAAGCTGACAGCTATACCTGAATAAAAACTATGAATTTTAGGTTTTAACCTATTTCTTTAAAAAATTTCAAGACAAAGGTGAAGCACTTTTTTTTTTTAAAGGACAGCTAAATAAGATTGAAAGAAAACTAGTATGATGACCACTGCAGCAAGGAACCATGCCATGAAAATTCATTGCAGAAAAGTCGTTAATATATATCAAAAATGTAAACATTTTGCAGTTTATATTTGTTGGGTATGTCATTCAGCTCCTCAACCCGGTTAAATCATTCAAATAATAGTTGATAGGCATGGCACCTCTGTACCAATTCTCTCCAGAGATGCTGCCTGTCACGCTGAGTTACTCGGACATTTTGTGTCGACCCTCTATTCCAATTGCCTGCTTTGAGTGCATCTATTAACCATTAAACAATTATACATACTTTAACACGATCTACAAAAGCTGGTTTTCCAAAAAAAAAAGACAGTGCTGGAATAACTCAGCAGGTCAGACAGCAATTTTGGACAACATGGGTAGGTGATGTTTCGGATCAGGACCCTTCTTCAGACTCATCAAAAACTCGCAGTCTCAGTTTTGAGGCTCTTCATTGATTTGGGCTGAACATCATTTTGGTGAAAGACTAAAAGATATGCACGATTCAAGAAATGCTGCATGGCCTCTAAACCGATGTGAAGTAGAGAAAAAATAGTTTTATTTACACTGTCTAATCCTATAATTGTTTTAAACACCTAGAGCATGTCATCCCATTGCATTCTATATTGTAGAGAGTACAAATCTAGACCATGCAATTGGATCTTGCAAATTGTAATCCAGCCTTTTCCCTAAAGTCTGGTTTCTTTCTGACAGTCCTTCCAACGCTATCATGCCCTGTTTGCGGTGCAATGCTCAGAATCGGCGCGACCGACATTGCAGCGGCCTCTGCAGTCTGTCTGGTTTGTTTTTTTTGTCCCGTTGAGGGTATAGTTTGTAGTGGGCTTTTAAATGTGTATGTGGGGGGTGGTAGGGGAAACTTTTAAATCTCTTTCCTGTATGGGGACCCGACCTTTTCCTTGTCGGGTCTCAGTTGTCGTTGGGGCCTAGCACAGTGGAGCGGCCGCCAACTGGAACGACCTGGGGGCTCAAGTCACGGAGCAGGCGGAGCCGGCGGACCTACCACCGTGGAGCTGGCCGGCTTCGGAGCGTGGAGAGCTGCGGTGGTGCGCTGCTGCGACCAGAGTCCGGTGGATGGTGACACTGGGAGCTCGCAGGTCCCCGGTGGGAGACTGCTTTGCGGGGCACGGGCAATGGCGACGTCTCCCGCTCGAATTGCGGGGTTGAGAGTGACCTGGAGCGGGGCCTTACATCGCCTGGTGCGGCTTTAAATGGCCGCGGACTTGCTAGCCTTTGACTTTGACATCGGAAGAAGAACGGAGAGCATGGGAGAGACAAGACTTTGTCTTCCATCACAGTGAGGAGGAGATTCACTGTGATGGATGTTTGTGTAAAATGTGTTGGTGTGTGTCTTGGTTCTTTTTTTGTATGGCTGCAGAAACAAAAAATTTTGTTTGAACCTCATGTGAGGGTATTGTATTGTATTGAACTCCGTCTTCCTGAGTCTTCGAGACATGTTGGCATTGTTTGTAAATCTGCAAACCTGCCTCATTTACCAACAGTGTGGGGAGGAATGAATAGTCTACAGAAGGTGGGGGTACTATTGCTCATTTTGGTTGTAGTCAAGTCAAGTCACTTTTATTTATATAGCACATTTGAAAAACAACTCTGGCCAAAGTGCTTTACATTGGTATAAGAATAGTATAAAAAACAACAGTGGTTCATAGATTAAAAACAAACATCACTACATACACATAGCCCTCGCTCAGAGGACGTCAAGAAAGGCTTGGGAGATGAGTTTTAAGTCTCGACTTTAAGGAGTCGATGGAGGGGGCAGTTCTGATGGGAAGAGGGATGCTGTTCCACAGTCTAGGAGCTGCAACCGCAAAGGCGCGGTCGCCCCTGAGCTTATGCCTGGACCGCGGGATGTTCAGTAACCCCAAGTCGGCCAATCTGACGGACCTAGAGGTTGTGTGGTGGGTAAGCACTTTTGATGTAGGTGGGGGCAATCCCATTGAGGGCTTTGTAAACAAAGGAGGATCTTGAAATATATTCGGAACCGCACAGGGAGCTAGTGGAGAGAGACCAGGATCGGGGTGATGTGGTCCCTTTTTCGGGTGCCCGTCGGGTGTCTCACTGCGGTGTTTTGGACCAGTTACTGGCAGGACGGAAGATTGGCTGATGCCAGTGTACAGGGAGTTGCAGTAATCTAGGCGGGAGGAGATGTGTGGATGACCTTTTCGAGGTCATCAAACTGGAGGAATTGTTTTATTTTAGCTATCTTCCGAAACTGAAAGAAGCTAGCTTTTACCACGGCATTGACTTGTTTGTCAAATTTCAATGCTGAGTCAAATATCACACCAAGGTTTTTGATGCGAGGTTTGAGTAGTGGGGTAAGGTTTCCAAGGCTGCCTGCTATCATTTTGATTGAGTCCGAGGGGCCGAGAAGGATGACCTCAGACTTACTCTCGTTTAGTTGGAGAAATGTCTAGGCCATCCAACACTTTATATCCTCGAGGCAGTGGATAAGGTTAAGCAGATTTGATTGGTTTTTGGGCTTCAGTG
This sequence comes from Leucoraja erinaceus, assembly GCF_028641065.1. Lineage (NCBI taxonomy): Eukaryota > Metazoa > Chordata > Chondrichthyes > Rajiformes > Rajidae > Leucoraja > Leucoraja erinaceus. The sequence goes on from NC_073384.1 coordinate 43,259,720, forward strand.
GGTTGTATTAATGTTTTTCTGCCCTGCCTTCATTTGGCAGTCTGAGGAATCCCGAGTCAGTCATACTTGCCTTTCATTGCACTCACTAGGAACTAATTTTGTAAAACTGTTCCATTACGTTAATTGTGATTTTTTTTTCATGTGTTCAAAGGAGCTTAAGGATGACAAAGACAAATTTTAACAAATGGACTTAATATTATTACTGTCTACTTTTTAAATACATGTAAAACATGCTGATTTCTGCAGCAAAAATCTTACAAGCTGCATGCTGCACCTGCATCACCCTTATTCTGGACAATAATTTAGCACAATCTCATTTTACTACAAATAATGATTACCCCCCCACCCCACAAAGAGCAAAGTAAAACCAATAATTTTATTTTGCACGCTGGCATCAGAATCTTTTAATTAGGATGTAAAGTGACATGTTTTGTTATTTTTTGTTACTTCATGTTTCCATATTGAAATCAATGAGCATGAACAGGAATGTGTGTTGTGAATTTTAGGTGAGAGGTTCATCTCAAAAATATATTTGTTGTAAGGAAATGATCACATTGTTGATTGGTGGATTTTCTAAAAATATGTCGTGTTCAGAAAGGTTGTTGATCGATGTCCAGTACTGGAAGCTAATGGTGCTCTGCCATATCTCTGGGGACTGTTCTTTGAGTTGCTTTCAAATGTTTTTTGAAATGTAATTCAGTACTAGACTAGGTGAGACCCGTTGGGTCCCAGTCACACGGGGGGAGGAGAAATAGTGGGCAGGAAGGAATGTGAGTGGGGAGAGGGGGCTTGGAGAAACGACGGGGTAAGAGTCATGGGGAGAGGGGGGGGGGGGTATCATGGGGGAGGGGGGCAGGAGCCAGTGAGGGGAACCAGAGGGGAAGAGGCTGGCGCTGGGGGGTGGTGCGATGGAGATCACAGCAGGCGGATCAGTAACTGGTCGCTCTCCTTCATCGGGATCAGATTCTCCGCTTTCCGATTTGGCCGACATCTCCGGCTCCGCTACACTTCCGATCCATCCAATAATTGTGTTCGGTTGGAGACCCTCCCCCCTCTCCCACTCCCCCATCCCACTCCCCTACTCTCCCTCGCCTTCCCCCACTTTCCCCTCCCTACCCCCTCCATTCCTTCTCGCCCCCTGCTCCCCCACTCACCTCCCCCCTATCCCACCCCCCACCCCCCCACAATGAAAATCACAGTGTTTTATTTTCATGAAACCGTCCCCCAAGAATTGGATTAAAACTGAGTTTTTTTAGAAAATTGTAATTTATGTAAATGAGATTCGGGATCCCATTGTGACGTCATTGTGATGTCAAACATGGCTGATGTGCAGGCCAAGTGGAAAAATGGTTTGAAAAGTGTTTTTTGTAAAGTTTAAAATGTCAATAACTTGTAAAATAAATCTGAACGAAACTTTAGTTTCTTTTACATCACAGGACAATGGTGAATAAGGTGGGCCAAAAATTGTTGCGCTATTGTGTACCAATTTGGCGGGGTTTTTGAATATTGCGCATACACACAAACAAATAAGATGTGAGTTTTGGTAATATAATAATAGATGGTCATGGTATTGATCGTGTTACTGGAACCATGTGTATTTATTTGTATGTATTGAAAAATGCCTCTTGAAGTTAGCTAGGGCACAATAATTAGTAATAACAATGTTCAGGCATGTATCTAATTATTTAACTGTTTTATTGAATTATATTACATCAGTTTTCCCACATTAAAAGCTATGAATCCCAACTATATAAAGCAGTGATTATTATTGGGGGTAGATTAAGCAATTATTGAATTAATTAAAAATGGCAATCAAGAAAGCTAGAAATTGCTCCATTTTATCTTATCTTGTAAGTTGACAGCTTTTTGTTTTAGTACTTTTGCCATGTCAGAAATAAACAAGTTAGGCCATTGACTGTTTAATTGACAAAATTATCTGCATGCATTATGACCCAAAAAAATCAACCGGCAAAAGATGTGTCATTTGCTCTTGTGCCAGAGTTACTTGTTGAATCATTTGATTTCCATTGTTGTGTATAGAGAAATGAAGGCATAAAAGGCCAGTACTAGCATCAATTTCAATAAAAGTTAGTGGTAATCGTTGAGTAGCACTTTAACACTGTGGACAGTAATGTGTGCATGGGTGTGATATCATGGAATTTTCTCCTCAATGTTCCTGTACATCAAATTAGTGGCTTTACCACTCCACTCTCAAAATCCAGTTCCATTAACTTCAAAGTGATTGTTGTATAATAGTATTTTTCAATGCTGCTTTTGCAGTTTTAAAATATGTTTTTAGTTTTAAATAAGGTCATTCGTCAGGACTCTCCAAATGAGATAGAATAGTGACAATACACTTTCAATTTTAAGATTTTTTGAATTATGCACCTCTGCAATGTAAATAAAATTAATGCAATGTTCATGCTTTTATTTTAGTGTAAAAGTATCAAAACACCAAGTATGACAGTAACTTTATGCTCAGTGTGCATTATAAGAGACCTGCTGGAAGATGAAATATAATCCTATTATGACAAGACCGTTAATCTATGAGATTATATGCCATTGAATGAAGGACCAAGTGCTATATGTTTAAAGGAAAAGTTTGCATTTGAGATATATAGGTCTGATGTTAATGGTCTAGCAGAAGATGCTGATTATCACAACAGCACCACATACTTGGGAAAACCGTTAAGAAGAGAAATACTGCGCTAAGGAATGAGCTTCCAGTGAAGGTGGTGGAGGCAGGTTCGTTTTTATCTTTTAAAAATAAATTGGATAGTTATATGGACGGGATGGGAATGGAAGGTTATGGTCTGAGCGCAGGTATATGGGACTAGGGGAGATTATGTGTTCGGCATGGACTAGAAGGGTCGAGATGGCCTGTTTCCGTGCTGTAAATTGTTATATGTTATATGGTTATAAGGTAAATTTAGCTTAATGAGTATCACAGAAAAAAGCAAGAATGAAAGAAGAGTCTTAATGGCAATAAGTTGTGCATCCACAATTAAATGACTGTTGGGTCTCTTGCAGCACAACTCATGGTAGGTTCAAGGATACTTGCTTTCCAGTGCAAGTGCTTGAGGCAATTCAGTATAATATGAAGGCGGTTAGCTTGCACATAAATTGAATTCCATTTTTAAGATATTCTGGTGCTTTAGAAAATAATTCTGATAACTTCTATGACAATAGTAGAAGCATCCTTAATTTGAGAGGGAAAAGCTCTTTGCTTCAGGTTTTCTTGGTGCTGTTTTTCAAGTAGAAACATCAGGATATACAGCTTCTAACACCCACATTGTTCGTAGTAGTCGTATTTTGCTTAAAATTGATGCACTTCCTGGTGCTACTATTTATGTAATGTGAGCTGGATTTCAGTCCTATTTCCCTCTGATGGTTATTGTTCATATTTGGAAATATATTACCTGGAAGTGCATGGAGAGACTGGATTTTTTTTTTGCTAAGATTAGTCCTATGTTGAATGCCCACTGACATGGAGAATATTTGTTATTTTGTTTACTAAAGGCCAAAGTCAGTAACAGAGACAAAGGAATCAAAGTCACCCATGTTCAGAATTTAATTTTAGATAGTTGTGCAAGTAAAAGCAGTTCTTAATAAAACATACTTATTTATACTAAACACCTGTACCAAAAGCATTCAGTAAACATACAATAAAAACACCAGCTATTTAATAATAATTAGTTTTACTGTTCCGATCGGTCAAAAACATTTATGGAATTGGCTGTAGAGCAAAAGCAAGTTTTTTTTTCTTCATTTAAAGGCCAATTCAGTCAGAAAACTATAATTGCATTATAAACTGAAGGGCCTGTCCCACTTTGGCAATTTTTTAGGTGACTGCCAGCGACTAGGACAATGGAATTCACCGGTCAGCACCGGTGAGAACCTACGACAGCCCAAATTGTCGCCACTGTCGGTGCAAATTTTTCAACATGTTGAAAATTTTTCGGCAGTCGCCTAAAAAATTGCCTAAGTGGGACAGGCCCTTTAAATTCCAAATCATGATTCTCCTGGTATAATTTTTGTGATTTACCTGTGCCCACATTTGTAGACGGAGGTAAAATAACAAATTTGTTAAATTTTGTATCTTTTAACATTGCAGAACAAATGTGTCCCATTTATTATCTTCAATGTGGGCCATATAAATTGTGTAACATGGTAATTATGATTTAAGATGTCTTTTGGTAATATCGGTGCACAGTATGATACTGATTGAGACACAGTTCTGATCAAATATCACCCAAATTTCTGTATAAAAGATTGTACAGCGAAGCATTTAAAAACAAACCCTACTCCCCTCACTCTATACCCATTCATGATGCCCATTAAATTAAATATTAGGGTTCATGTTCCTTTCGTAGTTTTGAGATGTTCTTTTCTGCATCTGTTGATTGGTCAAAGCTTGGCTTGCAGCAGAGCAATATTTTAGCCCAGTACCAGACCCAACCACTGTTGAAAGAGAATTAGACAATCCAGTGTAAGTGAACTCTTGCAATTCATTTGCAAATAGCTTGCTTGAGCCAACAAAAGTGAAAGTATACAATAAACTTTGCAGAGCAGGAGATCATAATTGTGCACAAACACAACTTTTGCCTCTTATCTAAAAATACTAAATCCACATAAAAATGTAAACCTTTATTTTGAAGTAACAATCAACTAATTGCAAATATCAAAATGGGAAGGTTTTAGTCAGATTAAAAACAGGCTTTTTTAAAAAATCAACTTTGAGTGACAGCATTACTTCAGATGCTAGAAAAATAGGTCCGAAAGGGACAGAATTAATGTTGCAGGCCAAACCAGATGTTGACTTATTTCTCTTTCTGAAGTGGTACAGCTTGTTTATTTCAAATTTAGAGAATTGATTTTTGGAAAGAAAAAACAGTTCTAAAGGGATAAGGATAATTTAAGGGGAGCTACATCAAGGGATTAAAAAAAAAAAATTTTTTGGAAAGGAAAAGAACCAAAAAATGAGGTTGGCAAACTACTGCAGTCGAGTGAAAGCAAATTTTCTATCAGATAGAGACTTTCTGAATTTTGTTGTAGTATTTCTACCCGCGTTTTTCCAATTTCACATTTTGCTCTAGGTCAGAAACAAAATCTTCCCCCAGGCAGATAAGGGTATAAAATGGATTGGCAACTGAACACAATGTTTTTCAGATAACTTAATGCAACACATCTTTTGTGTTTTTTCTCTTCCAGACAAATCAGGAAAATTTAGATTGAACCATTGTAGAAAGTGCTGGCAGAGTAAGTAACACTCATTGGCATCAAATGCTAAGGACAGGAAGCAATGGCTCCAGCTTGCACTCAATGCCACAGGAAGCCCCTGTGAGTGGGAATTTAAGTTCAGACATTGGCTATGCAGGTGGAATGGGTTCAGCTCTATAATTGCAGCTCTACAGCATAACAATGTCATAACTTTGTGATGAAGGATTCTAAAATATTTAAAAGGAAACCTTTTCTCCATTACCCTCTCCAGTTTTTGAGTTTCACAGGCCCATGGAGAGTTCAAAATTGAGTTAACCAACACACAAATGCTGGTCTTGTTAACTTTGATTCTGTTGCAGTAGACTGGTGAAAATGTGGGCAGAATCTGAATAGTGGGAGAAATGGATAACTGCAATATTTAAAGTATTAAAGATAAATAGCTCCAGAATTTCCAATGCAAGGGGGCAGTCAACTTCTCTTCTTTCTCCCATCCACCCACACCTCCAGAAATTACAGTATATATCCTTCTCAAAACATAAAACTAGAGGTTGTACATAGAATAGATTACGGTATGACATAGTTGGCACCTAAAATTAGGTTCCACTGTACTGTTTTGTACTGTATTAACTTCTAATAAAATAAACAAAAACAAAAAAAAGTGCGGTATCGGATACCTACCTGAAATATATCCAACTCTGCCGATCCCTCATCATCGACTTCTAGTGCTTTAAATATTCCTGAAAAAGCAGGAACATAAAACTTTAAGCATAGCCATTTATCTTTTTGCTTGCTAGATTGGAAAACTTAAACATTGTTTTCTCTAAACATCCAAATATTTTAACCTAGTTTGGGAATAATATCCTCTCTAACATCTGTAATTACATGCATTGGCAATGCAGGGTAAAATGTCCTTCGGGAAATTAATCTGAAATGAAAGCTTTCACCCAAATCTGTAGCCAAATTTAAGCTGATAATTTTAAATTAGGCAAATTACTTGGGTGGTTTACTGGTGCCATCTGAATAATAAAGCAACACCACTTAATTTCAAAGGTCAGCGCCTGTCTATTGCACTGAATCAAAATAAGTGCCCCACAAATTTGCATTGTGAATAAAACAGTAACTTGGCAATCCATTCCAATTTCCATCAACATGTTTAATATTTTCTTTGGATTTTTCAATTGTTTAGAAACTGATCAGAAAATTGCGAGGATTCTAGAGGGCCAAATCCCTGTCCTGGGACGAGAACTACAACAGAATGGAGCAGATAGACATTTCGCTCTGCTGCACTTTGTCTGTAGCCCATGGTTCAATGAAGGGAGGATTTAGGGAGTTGGGAGGAGAGTTAAGGAAAAGGACCAAACAGGTAACAATCTCAGGATTACTGCCTGTGCCACGCGACAGTGAGAGTAGGAATGGAGCGAGGTGGAGGATAAATGCGTGGCTGAAAGACTGGTGCAGAGGGCAGGGATTCAAGTTTCTGGATCATTGGGACTTCTTTTGGGGAAGGTGGGACCTGTACAGAAAGGATGGGTTGCACTTGAACCCGAGGGGGACCAATATCCTGGCGGGGAAATTTGCAAGGGCTACTGGGGAGACTTTAAACTAGAATGGTTAGGGCGAGGGACTCAAATAGAGAAAGCTAGTAGACAGAATGGGAGGCAGAAAGCAGAATAGGGAAGCACTCGGACACAAGAGGAGAAAGAAGAAAAAGGAAATAAACAGAGAATAAGAGGTGGGGGGTTTCTTAAATGTGCATATTTTATGCTAGGAACATTGTAAGAAAGGTGGATGAGCTTAGAGTCTGGATAGACACCTGGAAGTATGATGTTGTGGCGATCAGTGAAACGTGGTTGCAGGAGGGCTGTGATGGGAAACTAAATATTTCAGGATTTTGTTGCTTCAGGTGTGATAGAATTGGAGGGGCAAGAGGTGGAGGTGTTGCATTGCTAGTCAGGGAAGATATTACAGCAGTGCTTTGGCAGGATAGATTGGAGGGCTCATCTAGGGAGGCTATTTGGGTAGAACTGAGAAGTGGGAAAGGTGTAGCAACACTTATAGGGGTGTATTATAGACCGCCAAATGGGGATCGAGAATTGGAAGAGCAAATATGTAAGCAGATAGCAGATATTAGTAGTAAGCACAAGGTAGTGATTGTGGGAGATTTCAACTTTCCACACATAGACTGGGAAACACATTCTGTAAATGGGCTGGATGGTTTGGAGTTTGTAAAATGTGTGCAGGATAGTTTTTTGCAGCAATACATAGAGGTACCTACTAGAGATGGGGCAGTGCTGGACCTCCTATTAGGAAATGAGATGGGACAGGTGGCGGAGGTATGCGTTGGGGAGCACTTCGGGTCCAGTGATCACAATACCATTAGTTTCAATATAATTATGGAGAGGGTTAGAACTGGACCTAGGGTTGAGATTTTTGATTGGAGAAAGGCTAACTTTGATGAGACGCGAAATGATTTAAAATGAGTGAACTGGGACATTTTGTTTTATGGGAAGGATGTAGAAGAGAAATGGAGGACATTTAAAGGGGAAATTTTAAGAGTACAGAATCTTTATGTTCCTGTTCGGTTGAAAGGAAACAGTAAAAATTGGAAGGAGCCCTGGTTTTCAAGGGAAATTAGACATCTTGTTCGGAAAAAGAGGGAGATCTACAATAATTATAGGCAGCATGAAGTAAATGAGGTGCTTGAGGAGTATAAGGAATGTAAAAAGAATCTTAAGAAATAAATTAGAAAAGCTAAAAGAAGATATGAGGTTGCTTTGGCAAGTAAGGTGAAAGTAAATCCAAAGGGTTTCTACAGCTATATTAATAGCAAAAGGAAAACGAGGGATAAAATTGGTCCATTGGAGAGACAGAGTGGACAATTTCATTTCTTCGGTATTCACCACGGAGAAGGATATTGAATTATGTGAGGTAAGGGAAACTAGTAGAGTAGCTATGGATACTATGAGGTTCAAAGTAAAAGAAGTACTGACACTTTTGAAAAATATAAAAGTGGATAAGTCTCCAGGTCCTGACAGGATATTCCCTAGGACATGAGAGAAGTTAGTGTAGAAATAGCCGGGACTATGACAGAAATATTTCAAATGTCATTAGAAACGGGAATAGTCCCCGAGGATTGGCATACTGCACATGTTGTTCCATTGTTTAAAAAGGGTTCTAAGAGTAAACCTAGCAATTATAGACCTGTTAGTTTGATTTCAGTGGTGGGCAAATTAATGGAAAACATACTTAGAGATAATATATATAAGCATCTGGATAAACAGGGTCTGATTAGGAACAGTCAACATGGATTTGTGCCTGGAAGGTCATGTTTGACTAATCTTCTTGAATTCTTTGAAGAGGTTACTAGGGAAATTGACGATGGTAAAGCAGTGGATGTTGTCTATATGGACTTTATTAAGGCCTTTGACAAGGTTCCTCATGGAAGGTTGGTTAAGAAGGTTCAACTGTTGGGTATTAATGCAGGAGTAGCAAGATGGATTCAACGGTGGCTGAATGGGAGAAGCCAGAGGGTAATGGTGGATGGCTGTTTGTCGGGTTGGAGGCAGGTGACTAGTGGGGTGCCTCAGGGACATCAATGGTCTGGATGAAGGTGTGGTAAATTGGATTAGTAAGTATGCAGATGATACCAAGATAGGGGGTGTTGTGGATAATGAAGAGGATTTCCAAAGTCCACAGAGTGATTTAGGCCATTTGGAAGAATGGGCTGAAAGATGGCAGATGGAGTTTAATACTGATTTTACTTCGGAGTCACGTGAGTGATTCCGTGAAGATCCCAGCTCAGTGCGCAGGTGCGGCATTATCGCACAGCTGTGCAAACTGCGGCCAGCGGGAGTCGGGCGCTCCCGCAAACCAAGGACGTGAGGTAAGTACTTACCTTAATCGGGCCTTGTGGTTTTTTGCTCCAGGGGGAGCAAAGCAGCAGAGGAAGCGGCCCCCGTTCGACTCTAGCGAAGGAGCCGACAGTGGAGGGGGAAAGGCGCAAACGGGACCGCACACACTGCGGACCGCTGCAGGGAGCTGCGCTGATGCTGGTCCGCTGAACAGCTGTTTGGTTAACAGCAGCGGACCGGCGGGAAATTTAAAAACCCGACCGGCAGCCCTGCAGACTCCTGACACGGAGAATCGCCGCCCGGCAACCGCTACAATGCTGCCTGGAAAACGGCAGGCAGCCTCTACATACAGGTAAGACAAAAATCTTACCAAAATTACAGGTTCTATAGGAATCAACTTCCTCCAACACAGGAACAGGTTGGAGACAGCAAAAATAAGTATGTCTGTCTCCCCAAGCCAGAGGAGGTCATGGAGTTCAAAACCTCCAGGAAAAAAGGGGCACTGGCTGAATGCCAAGGGAGCTGACACTCCTACCCCAGTGCTATTGCACTAGCCATCTCCCTTGTCGAGGGATTGATGCAACAGCGGAGTTTGAGCTATGCCTCCTCCAATTCATAGCACACCCTTTTGCTCCCTCTTTTGAGGCTAGCTAAGGAGGCCAGGGCTGGGCTGGCTTAAACGCTGGGCAGGCGGACGAGAACAGCAGTATGCCAGGGGATCAGGAAGAGCTACTGGGTGTCGTGGGCCACTACATGCCTCCTCCACGCGACCATCTTCCCAACAAAGCCCTGCAGGAGCAGGCCTTTCTAGAGGCAAATCCGCAGGCAGCTGGGTCAGCAGACTCGCAGACAAGAGCTAAAAGCAGCGAATTCTGAAGCTCCTAACAGAAGGGTCAAGATGTCACCGCCTTTGCTCGTTTTCTACGGATCATACTCACCTGGCAGGCGAGACGCCATGATCACCAAGGTGGTTCTCCCAGGATGAGACTATCCCGTTGCACTACGAGGGTGCTGACGCCTAAGATGTTCCCAAATTTGGGATACTCGACTGACATTGGTGCATATAAGACCTGCCCGCAACCCCAAATATACGGGGCTATGCAAACCGCTGCTGCGGGAAGAGAGGCAGCTAAACCTGTGCGCCTCATGAGGGCAGGCCATGGAACGAGCAGGACATCGCATCCAACACCCAGCTGGCAGCACCCCTCGGCATCCACCAGCAATATCAAACAAGGACTGGTGAAAGCCTGGCGACCGCTTCACATTACCCCCAAAGTTCTTTTTAGACAGGGGCCCAGAGCGGAGCCGTGGGAAAATGCGCCGCCCCACCGACAGCACCAGCATACCAGCAAACTAGGCCTTCATGAAAAAACAATAAACATGGAGGTAGGTAGTCTGGTTCCTCCCAGTTTACACTAAATAAGGGTGTTCTACTAACTGCGTGGGGGGGCATTTACACTTGTTGATAAAGCATGGGATGCTGTCACAAATAACTAAAATATACTCAACAGTATTAGTGGATAAAAACGAATTCAAATTGGGCATATTACCGCCAGTTCAGCAATGCGCCCAAAGGGCATTTTCTCCCTCTAAGAAAGAGAAGTGAGAAGGTCAAGCTGAACTAGAAAGGCTCATTACTAAACGGATCATGGGAGTAAACATGAACCATTGGAATTTGTATCGAATATATTCACCAAAACTACAAAAGATGGTGAATGTAGCATCATCATTGATCTAATATCACTAAATAAATCTGTTGAGTATATACACTTTAAGATGGAGACGGGTTTTTTGTCACTGCCAGACATCTGATCTCCAAAGGATACCTATGGGGAGCATTGATATGGAAGATGCTAACTATCTTATACCCATACACTAGGATCATTATAGATACCTAAAAAATTTTCTTACCTGGATAATGGATATCCCGGTTAGGGCAACTATGGGAGCATAGAGCATTCCCTATGGTCTAACCTCAGCCCTAAACTATTATAAATATTTAAAAAATGGCCATGAATATTAAGAAAACAAGCATAATCATGGCATATATTGGATGATATCCTCATATTAGGAAACAAAGGAATTAGCTGTGGCAGCAGTTCTAGCTACGAAACAGCTCCCTAAAGCTCTGAGGTTATCCCACGCCCAGATAAACCAGAATTGAAGCGTTAACTACCATGGATTATCTGGGCTTCAATAACAATTCCGTCCATATGACTGTTACTTTGCCAAGGTACTTGGGTCACTATAATCAAATCATGAATGTACCCACTGAAGCTATATCACAATTACGGTGGTGGGCAGACATATATTTGGCATAGTTTTCAGCCCTATTATCATCACCAATCCCAACTTGGTTATTAAAAACCGATGCCAGTACTTTAGGCTGGGGAGCAACTAAACTCCATATCCAGCACAGGTAACAGATGGACCGATTCACAAACATCGTTACTACACACACCGGGCATCAACTACTTGGGATTGGTGATCGCCTATTGGGCTAAAAAGCATATGCATTTCAAATGCAGCACGTACATATGTGGTTACGGATTGATAATACTATGGTGGTGGCTTATATCAACCATATGGGGAGCATAATAATCATTATTGTGCAACAAATTGGTCAAACAAATCTGGCAATGGTGTGTCAAAAGACATTTTAACTATCAGCTGCCTATGTCCTAGGAAGCTAGAACACAGTGGGAGACACCATGTCACGGGGTAAAATTTATGATAACATTGAATAGATGTCAAACCCAAGATATCTGCTAAAGGTATTAAGCAGTTTGAAAGCCAGATATCAATTTGGTTGCACAAGACGGAATCACCAGTAACCTATGTATGTGACTTAGGAACCAGATTAGAGGCAGCAGCGATAGATGCCTACACGCTGGAAGGGGGAATTTCTGCTTTGCCTTCCTCCCTTCTGCCTCATCAGACGGGCACTTCGCAATACAGATGGGATCTGTCTCCGAGGTATTGAACGTGCCCGACCGGCCTACACAGCCATGGTTCCCAGTTCATCACGACACGGTGGGCGAGTCACCTATGGATTTCCCTAGTGGACCATGGTTGCTGACTCAACCCAGTATCAGGCACAAGCCACCCATGCCAGAAAAACATCAAACTCCTGGGTGCAGGTTTTGAATAGACCTTACCAGGGACTGGGATTATCCAAAGGAACCATTACCACCATGTCGGCATCCCTGCGAACAGTCACCAAAAGCTAACATGGGTAAAATACTGCCATGACGCAGGGACAACATACCAAACTATTCAACCACTGACGTATTGGAGTTCCTGGAACATCTACACCATGACTAAAAGGTGAGTTACAGTGCCGTAAATACAGCATGGAGCGCCTTATCTGCTTATCTAAAACAGCATGACAGCAGAGCATGGGATCCCATCCACTGAAGGTAAACTTATGAAGGGCAACTATAATAATAAGCCCCAAAAACCCAGGTATATACCCATGTATGGGATATTGGTGTGATATTGACATATCTCAGAGAATGGCACCAGCCAGATCCCTCAGCTTGCTCAATCTATGTTAAAAACGCTCATGCTTATGGCTCTCGTACACGCTCACAGAGTCCAGTCACTCCATAAAACTAGACTGGATAACATGGTGATTACCCCAGACGCATCACGTTCATATTCTAGGTCTGGTAAAAATCTAACTCGCCGGTATATGGGACTAGGCGAGATTATGAGTTCGGCACGGACTAGTAGGGTCGAGATCGCCTGTGTTTTCCGTGCTGTAATCGTTATATGGCTATATGGACCAGGAACGCCCAATTCACTGGTGGGATTCCGGGCCTACCCACCAGAGTCCAGGTTGAGTGTGGTGACCCATCTACTACAATATATAGACACAACCCACAATCTTAGAGGGAGAGGAAAGCCTATGGGTCAACCACAGAAACCCCAAGACGGGGTACGAGCCAAACCACTCCAAGGTGGCTCAAACAGGTACTGAAAGCTGCCGGAATAGATAATAATACATTTTAATCCCATTCCACTAGGGCAGCATTGATATCAGCGGCTGAACGAATGGACATCCCGGTTGACCACATTCTCAATACGGCAGAACGGTCAAGGGAACGACGTTCAGAACATTTTTTATTGTAAACCGTTGATAAACCTGATTTAATTGCAGAAAGAATATTACAAACTGCAATATTAATTTAAGCTCAGGGGAGCTCTTTATGTTGTTATTGTTAACAAATACCTTCTGTTTCTTGTGAAAGCAGATCCACTGGTTGATTACGATAACACTTCCTCCCTCAAAAACTTCGGCAGTGAGTGAAATAAAAACTGTTACACGGTTTGAAATCACAGACCTTTGAAGTCTTCACGGAATCACTCACGTGACTCCGAAGTAAAATAGTAAGATTAAACGAGTACTTACCAGTATGAAGTTTGATCTGTATTTTATGAGGAGTTACGGTGAGGTATTACGTGCCCTCCGCTCCCACCCTCAATATATAGATCAAACTAATAAACTGATGTCTCATGATCTTTACTATCTTACTTCAAATATTGTGTCTATCCTGTGATTTCACACCGCTGCTTCGAAGTATGCCGCACCTGCGCACTGAGCTGGGATCTTCACGTAATACCTCACCGTAACTCCTCATAAAATACAGATCAAACTTCATACTGGTAAGTACTCGTTTAATCTTACTATAAATGTGAGGTGCTACACCTTGGCAGGACAAATCAAAATAGGACGTACATGGTAAATGGTAGGGAATTGAAGAATGCAGTTGAACAGAGGGATCTGGGAATAACCGTGCATAGTTCCTTGAAGGTGGAATCTCATATAGATACGGTGGTAAAGGAAGATTTTGGTATGCTAGCCTTTATAAATCAGAGCATTGAGTATAGAAGTTGGGGATGTAATGTTAAAATTGTACAAGGCATTGGTGAGACCAAACATGGAGTATGGTGTACAATTTTGGTCGCCAAATTATAGGAAGGATGTCAAAAATAGAGAGAGTACAGAGGAGATTTACTAGAATGTTGCCTGGGTTTCAACAACTAAGTTACAGAGAAAGGTTGAATAAGTTAGGTCTTTATTCTCTGGAGCGCAGAAGGTTAAGGGGGGACTTGATAGAGGTCTTTAAAATGATGAGAGGGATAGACAGAGTTGATGTGGACAAGCTTTTCCCTTTGAGAGTAGGGAAGATTCAAACAAGAGGACACGACTTTAGAATTAAGGGACAGAAGTTTAGGGGTAACATGAGGGGGAACTTCTTTACTCAGAGAGTGGTAGCGGTGTGGAATGAGCTTCCAGTGGAAGTGGTGGAGGCAGGTTCGTTGGTATCATTTAAAAATAAATTGGATAGGCGTATGGATGAGAAGGGAATGGAGGGTTATGGTATGAGTGCAGGCAGGTGGGACTAAGGGAAAATAATTGTTCGGCACGGACTTGTAGGGCCGAGATGGCCTGTTTCCGTGCTGTAATAGTTATATGGTTATATGGAATTTGGGTCTCATTGTATTGATTGGAAAATAGGCTGTTAATGTAAAAGTCATTAAAAAAATAACTTACTGAACATGGTTTCCAATCGGATCAAACAGCCAACAAAGTTATCAAAGTCGATGAGAAGGTCGGAGTTTGCATAACGGGCAACAATGTTCTGAATCAATGCAGTGTTCAGAGTGAAACCTGGGAAGGAAAACACATAATTGTATTGACAACTCATTCAACATGTGGCCTACTTATTACATTAAAATTGTTGGGCATATTGCATTGATTTGTCAACATAATCAATATGTACCTGATAATTATAAAAAGAATGATAGTTAATAGTGCAGAAATGTGTGGCAATGATGTTTGTGATGATGCTGTATTTTTGTTGTTTTGTCAAAGATGCCAGTCTCTGGAATAGTGAACTGAAATTTTTTTGCACAAAAGTGGGTGGTATTGTAGTTAGTGAGATGGTTGTCAAAAATTACAGAAGGATCTTGATCATTAGGCTAGTGGGCTGAGGAATGGTCAAGCAAGTTTTTGGCACATTGGTCTTCATCAGTCAGAGTAATGAGTATAGCAGGTGGGAGGTCATGTTGCAGTTATACAAGATATTTGTGAGACCGTATTTCGAGTCTTGTGTTCAATTCTCGGCACCATGTTACAGGAAAGGTTTTGTCAAGCTGGAAAGAGTGCAGAGAAGATTGATAAGATTGTTGCCAGGACTTGACCCAAGTTTAAGGGAGAAGTTGGGCAGGCTCAGGCTCTTCATTGGAACACGGGAAGATGAGGGGTAATCTTATAGAGGTGTACAAAATCATGAGAAGAATAGATTGGATAAACGCGCAGTCTCTTACCCAGAGTTGGGGAATCGAGATCCCGAGGACATAGGTTTAAGGTGAGGGAGAAAAGATTTAGCAGGAACCCGAGGGGTAACCTTTTCCACACAAAGGGTGTTGGGTGTATGGAACGGGTAGATGAGGCAGCTACTATCGCAACATTTAAGAAACATTTAGACAAGTACAGGTTTAGAGGGATTATGGGCCAAACACAGGCAGATGGGACATGTTGGTCGGAATGGGCAAATTGGGCCGAATGGCCTATTTCCACGTTCTATGACTAAGAAAAGGTAGCATCCAAATTATATTGTTGCAATTGATACTTGCACTGCCTTATGTTTAAAAAAACAATGTTCTGTCACACCTGCCATGTGACCCTTCAGTTTTGGGCTAAATTATTAAACCAAAACACTGAGGATTCACTCTACCCTCCCACTTGCAAGAATACTTTTGAAATTTGAGTTCAAAAGGAATGTTGGCTAAGACTAGTTAGCAAAAGCTTAAAGGAGATTTATTGGTATGATTATATTTATACAATTTGATAGTCTATAGAAAAATAAGAGGCATAATGTATATATTTTTAATGAAAAATCTAGTCCCAATAACTTGCAGACATCTTATCTTTATTTAACATACTGAGTGAAGCATAAACACCAGTGGTTGAATCAAATGGTAGGTATTTATTAATGCGAGCATATCCTGTACAGAAAATACTGTTTCTAAAACCTTGATAATGACAGCTAAATGATATTGAGCATGTTATTTGCTGGGGAAATAAATAACTTTGCAATGAATCTTGTAAAGGTCTGTTTGCCTGGGCTGTAAGAATATTCTAAGTTTACCTGCTTCTTCGAGTGCCACTTGTATTTCACATGAACCCATGGTACCAGATTCATCAGCATCTACCCTCTTGAAGATTTTCTAAATGGAACAAACATTATATTTAAGCATACAGTGGTAAAGAAGGTGTGCCTAAAGGAGAGGGGTGAGGATCTTCTCGCATGCACTTCATTTGCCTTGCATCTTTCCTTCATTTACATTTGAATTTGCCTAGCTTAGTTACTTAATTACCAAGAGGTTACATATTCACATACTGTAGAGACATGAAGCTAATTAATCAATGGCTATTCATTTTAATGCTTATTAAAACTAACCCCAGCCTCTAAGTCATTGTGGGGCCCGTTGTTAGAGGAAGTGTATTCAAAGCAACTATCAAGAGGAAAAATCAGAGATCAATCTTGATCAGGAGTTTGTAAAAAATAACGCTTACCAGCATCTTCTGCAACTTGTTCCAAAATAGCTTGAATTCCACTAATCCAATTTTTCCAGATCCATCCTTCTGTTTTATCATTTTCATTCAGAAAACCACTTTGTTTTTTGTTTTTTATCTATACCAGCACCCCAACATTTAATGTCAATGTTAATTCTGGGTGAATGCTAATCTATTTAGATCAATCTGGATCAAGACCATATTCATTATGATTGAAAGAAATTACATAGAAACAGGTCCTTTGGCCCACCAAGTCCATGTTGACCACCAATCCACCCGTTCACGCTAGTTCTGTTATTCCACTTTCACATCCACTCCCTATGCACTAGGGCCATTTTACAGCAGCCAATTAATGTGGAATCTGGAGCACCCAGAAGAAACCCACGCGGTCACAGGCAGATTGTGCAAATTCGGCCCAGACACAGCATCCAAGGTTAGGATTGAACCCAACGTCTGGCGCGGTGAAGCAGCAGCACTGACAATCCAATTTTGGTTGATCTGTTTGGTATTTGGAAATGAGAGAAGCCCGAATATGATGATTCATTAGCAGGTGGCATAATTCCTCTTGCAATCACTTCATTGTATACATGGTTATGTCTGAAATGGGCAGCAAGTAAACAAAATGAACTTCCCCAGAAATCAGAACAAGCTATTCCATTCATCAGTGCATGACTACTGATTAGATGTAACACCTGCTAAGCAGAATATTAAAAGTTTTCAGTTTGAAAACTCCATGTAAAGTTTTGAATGACGAGGTAACCTGTGGCAGCAGATATGTCTCACCTGTAGTCATTAAAATTAAAAGGATTTTATTTTGTGTAAATTAGCACCTGCAGTTCTTTGTGTGTACTTTAAAAGGATACATCCATTAGACTGATTACATTTCGACAGGTCTCCAAACTAAAACCATCAGTTTTAATGTCTTCACCTGAAAGAGAAAACATTCCAGAAAGAGGCTTAGAGAATATATATTTAAAGTAACAATATTTATACCAAGCAGATTCAACCCTTTTTTTCCATCCAAGTAACTTGCAAACACGCATCCTTTCAGTAAAATGCAGGATCATGGGGTAAAATATGTTTTTGTTAAAGCCACAGGCACCGTGTATTCCCAAACACTCATTTCCTCCATGCCAATATCACACAGTGGAAGAAACTAAAATCCTTGCGTGTGTTTGTATCTTTGATCACCATTATGAAATTGATTTAATCATCTGGGTCCTCTTAACGCTTGCTGAATTGCACTAATCCATAAATCTGAAAGGACAAATTTTGGGGAAAAGAGTTTAATATTCCCAGGCTGCGGGGTTTTTTTTCCTGTTTGGTTGAAAAGGAAAATTTTACTGGCCTTACTGATGAAAGGAAACCCCAATTTGTCTTTCCAATGTTAAAATGGTTCTGACGTATACAAGGACCATACCAGGAATCCTGGCCTTTTGAGGCCCCACTCCCCAACTTGAATCCTCCATGGCAAAGCTGGTTCTTCTACTTCTAATCCATCTGAGATCAGCAAATGTAACACTGACCATGGGTTGAATCAAAACTTATGGGTACAGCAAGATTTGTTTTCTATGTCACCATGAGAAGTTTGGGTGCAAGGGTACCTTTGTCTAAACTACCTGGCATGCAGTTAACAATTTCAAATTTGAGCACACTGGTATCGTCAGACAGTGCCAGGTGTCAAAATAATGGGTGCATTCATTTACTCACGGTTGCCTACAATTCTGTTCAGTATTCTTTGCAGCTCAAAGCAAGAAATCTCTGCATCCTGAATTTCAAGAAGCAAAGAGAATCCAAGTTTAGTTTGTCACATGTACTGAGGTACAGTAAAAAGCTTTATGGTTGCATGCAGTGCACTATCCAGTCAGCGGAAAGACTATACGATTACAATCAAGCCATCCAGTGTACCGATGCAGAATAAAGGGAATCGTGTTTAGTGCAAGATAAAGTACAATTTAAAGATAATTCAAGGGTCAGTTTGCCAGAAAACTTGCTGCTATCTCAATGTCAAGATCAACCATTTGCCCCAAGTAGCTGGAATAAAAATGTTTTCTAATTTCAATACCTGAGGTTTCAACCAAGTATCAGAGTATATTTATACAAATGTTTCCAATTTTAATCTGTAAAATCTCTAGTTCTATCCAACACATTAGGGACAATTTCAGAAGCCAATTAACCAATAAACCTGCATGTCTTTGGGACGTGGGATGAAACCGGAGCACATGGAGAAAACGCAGGCAGTTACGGAGAAAGTGTACACTTGGTACACACAAGTAGCCTTAGATTGAATCTGGGTCTCTGGTGCTGCACCACATTGCCACCCTAAACCACTTTACTAACAATGTATTTTACTATTCTTTTTCATATTTGACTTGCTATCAGTTGGTCTTGTTTAAGCTATTTAAAATGGTTCATTTTTTGTTAAATCATGATCATTTAAAAGTTTGATTATAATCCTAAACTTGTCATTCCATCCCATCTTGATCTTTACTTTAGACTATTACACTTTCAAGATACAGCACCAAAACAGGCAGTTCTTCCTAAAGAGTCTGCACCGAACAGCGATCAACCCATCCACTAGCACTATTCTACACACTAAGCATAATTTATAATTTTACCTAAGCCAATTTTCCTGCAAACTTGTACGTCTTTTAGATCACCAATAATAAGCAGCATCTCCTGCAATTGTTCGGTATCTTTACCATATTTGTAATAAAGGACGCTAGACTAAAATACAAAAACCCCTTCTGTTTTTGCAAACACATTTGTCTCCCTTAATTCAGATCATGTTTTCATGCAAGATTAGTCACAAAAGTCAACATTAGTAGTAATGCAAATTTCTTACCTCCCCTGCTATATATTCAAACAAATTCTCAAAGCTGGCACTAATGTCATCCTCGTCGACCTTTAGGATTTTTTTTTCAGAAAATAAAATAATTAAATGCATTTATAAACCAATATATCGAGAGATTAACAGGTATGCACCACAGTATTGCAGGTCAGGGAATATATTTTACAATCCAATAGCACAAAACATTAAAATAACATTATTTACAGTGTTACATGCACAAAATGGTGTTCCTCGGCAGCAGGATGTCCAGATATGTCTAACACCCTGGCACCATCTGCAATGTAACCTCGGAAGGGGTTACATTTGGTTACATTTATTGGTGCCTTTTGGCTAGACTTCAAGGAACGGGAGGCTGGAAATAATAACCTGCCATTGGTACATCTTCCTGCCAAGAGGATATTATGTGGCAAATACCTGCATTACAAGAGATCACACTGTCCCATAGAAGTTTCCAAACAAGCTCTGCCAACAAAATATTTCAGATGGCCACACCTCACTTAGCCAGAATTATCAAAATGTTTGAGGACCTTAGAAATATTTAACTAATTTGAACTTATTTTAACATACTCACAAAATACAATTAAAACACGACATTTCCATCACCTCCAACAAGATCCTCACCACCAGTTACATCTTCCCATCCCCACCCCTTTCTACACTCCGCAGAGATCGCTCGCTCTGCAACTCCTTGGTTCACTTATCTCTTCCCACTCAAACCACCCCCTCCACATGTATTTTTCCTTGCAACAGCAGGAGATGTACCACCTGTTCCTATGCCTCCTACATCAAGGGACCCCAGCAGCTATTCCAGGCGAGACAGGGGTTCACGTGCACCTCCTCTAACCTCATCTACTGCATCTGATGTTCTCAATCTGGACTCCTGTACATCGGCGAGATCAAACGTTGACTCGCTGACACTTGCCATCGGTTTTGCCGAACACTTGCCATAGGTCCCCAAAGGTCTACTGGATCTCCTGGTTGTTAACCATTTTAACTCCCCTTCCCATTCCCACACTGACCTTGCTGTCCTGGGCCTCCTCCATTACCAGAGCGAGCCCACACGCAAACTGGAAGAACAGCACCTCATTCTGCTTAGGTAGCTTGCAACCTACAGTACGAACATCGAAATCTCCAAATTTAGAACTGCAAACTATGCCATCTGTAGAGGCACCCAGCATTTAAAGAGATTAAATATCCTTAAGGACTAGATTCTGGAGGGAGAGACAGACACAAAGTCCTCATGATCATTCCAATTCTTTCTGCTGAAAGATGGGACCTGGGGATTGTGACAATGACAAGCCTTGTAAAGTGAGCAGATGGAAAATTATTCACATACCTCCTCGTCTTCAATTATTGCATCAACTACAACATCTATCGCTCTGTAATAGGAAAACAATGTGCGTTGCACATTCAGGCAACAGGATGTTCCATGAAACATATTTCAATTACATGTCCAGAGGTGCATCAGTAATACATTATAATACAACATTCAATTATTTTTTGCATTTATTTACTTTTTCACTCTCTCCAACTTTAAAGTTTGCACTCACAAATGCTGGGAATCTATGTCCATAACCACTAACAATTCAAAAACAGTTATTTCTCAGAAATTGCCTGTATAGTAATTCAGGCATGTCCAGTCCTGCGGGGATATGAGATATTAATCAGAAAAGAAGCCTATTCCAATGTTTGATTACATTATGGCTTCAGAGTTCAACTATAAAGCCTATCCTGTCGAGAGTGATTAATTCAGCAAAGAATAGGAATATTCCTCACCTTAAAATTCCTATGTTATCAATTGCAACTCTGCATTGGGATAGCAATGGGTGGAAATTTGACCAAATGGATTTCTTGTATGAAATTCAATTCTATCCTAGGCATTTAAAAAAAAAGACCTGTTTGCATTCTTGAATGTTTTTAACTGTGCATTTACTAAAACGTAGGTTTAAGGTGCGAGGGGAAAGATTTAAAAGGAACCTGAGGAGCAACTTTTCCACTCAGAGGGTGGTGGGTATATGGAACGTACTACCAGAGGAGGTAGTTGAGGCAGGTATGAGAAACAACATTTAAAAGACACTTGGACAGGTACATGGGTCGGAATAATATAGGGAGATACAGGCCATCTTGGTTAGCATAGGCCGAAGAGCCTGTTTTTGTATTTTATGAAGATGGCATTACCATCCACAAGTCCAAACTGGATTATAAATTGTTGTGTGATAGATAGGCTTACATGATGATAAACAAAATCATAGCATCAGTTCCCAAACTTATTTTAAAGAAAAATGACTATCATTGATTATTATCCATTACAGCATCTGTTAATTTCCAATTCCTTTACTTGTACTTTTACTACTTACTCTACATTGGCTGCCTTCTCTGTAAACAAGCGGATTGCAAAATCCCCATCTTTATTCGGCTCAAAGGTGGATGGTATTACAAAATATTGTCCAGGTTCAAGTGCAAGCCTGCTCATGACTTCTCGCAGATTGATGAAGGTTTCTGATTTTGCTTGGGATGCATGAGTTGTGAAAAAATCTCTCCTGAGTTGAATATTCTTGTGGTCGTGGTACTAATTCATAGAAACAAAAAGAGTTATTTTGTTTAGTTTAGAGATACAGCATGGAAACAAAGCCCTGAGGCCCACTAAGTACACACCGACCACTGATCAAGCATTCACATTAGTTCTATGTTACACCTCTTTCTCATCGCCTCTCTACACTATGCAAATTTTACAGTGGCCAATTAATCTAAAAACCCCATACATCTTTGGGATGTGGAAAGAAACCCATGCGGTCACGGGAAGAATGTGCAAACTCCACACAAGACAACACCCGAGGTCCGGATCAAACCAGATCTGTGGTGGTGTGAGGTAGCAGCTCTACCAGCTGCGCCATTGTGCTGCCCATTTTTACATTTTCAAAATGCTATTTCAACACATCATGTAAAGCATTTAACATCCAAGACATGGGCAAGTCATCAATTAATACAGTCACAATGATACTACTGACATTAGTTTAGTCTAGAGATACAGCTTGTAAACAGGCCCTTCGGCCCACCAAGTCTACGCCGACCAATGTCACCCATATGCCAGTTCTATCCTACACACCAGGGGCAATTTACTGAAGCCATTTAAACTATGAACCTGCACTTCTTTCGGAGTGTGGGAGGAAATTGGAGTACCAGGAGAAAACCCATGCGATCACAGGGAAAATGTATAAACTAAGTACAGACAGCACCTGTATTTGGGATGGAATCTGGGTCTCTGGCTGTAAGGCAGTGACTTTACCGCTGCGTTACTGTGATGCCCTTTAGGCAAGCAGCCCGAACACAGAATACTGGCCATTTCCTCATAACTTTAACTGTTTAGACTGCTTGAGTAGCATTGGAAAGTTTTATTAGGATTGAAAAAAAAAATCATCTAATGCATGTATTGAACTGGCTTAGCACGAGCTTCACAGCAATCAAAGAGTGAGCTTTTACTGTGGAATAATGGATAAAAAGAAAAATGTGTCATTTATAAAGCAACTTTTATTGCATCAGGACATCTCAAAACAATTAGATTACAAAATCATTTTGAATTGTAGTCACCATGGTAACACAGGGAAGAGGCTGTGATATAATTTAAAGAAACACCAAGTTCTGAGTTCAATAAAGCTTCAAAAATCACAGCAAAATTAGTAACACTGCTTCAAGAAAGCCACAAAGTGAAATCTTTAATGCAGAACAGAAATTGGATGTCAATGCAAAACAGCGAGTTTTACGGCTGTCCTTTCAGGTTCCATTGGCATAATTCTGTTCAAAGCAAACTTCCAGACCATAGTAATTTCTGGATATTCTGGAACTTTGGAACTAAAGCATAGAGGTAGACGGTGCTTTATCAGATTAACATAGGAAACCAACTCACTAGTTTCCTAAGTGCTCTTCAAAGGATACAAGTTGCAAGTTCATGGCCATAATATCCCACGTTAAAATTCATCATTACATCCACACAGCACTTACAGAAATAGATACTTATCGTCAGGTTCATCCTGGTACATCATTTTGTGGCTGATGGCACAAGTATTACTGGATAGAGCTTGTTACCTGATTCTCCATCCCAATGGTTGAGGCGTAACAAGAAGCATAATAATAATAATCAAAAAACCTTGCTCTTTCTTTAGTTTCCTTCCTTGAACTAATGAAGATTAATTGTGTAATATTCAATGGGTTATTATAAGCTGGCTTAATACTGCTGCCATGTAAAAATCTGATCAAATGTGTATTCTTGGATCATGATCCAACGTACCTCTTCAGGGACCTACAAAATAAAAATAAAACAACATAAGCATAAGGGCTTTCACAAGACCGCTAAAAAACAGCATGAACAGTGTAATCCAATCACAACTACAGTAATGTCTTGTTTTCAAGTACAGCATTGAAACCCACATAGACTTCTTTATAATACTAGGACAGAGTCGGTGTCAAAATGTTATTTACGTTGATTTAAAAATAAAATCACTAAAACACTAAATGTCAACATACATATATTCAGAACAAATGGAAATGGAAAGGGCAATTTCAACTGCTGCTGGACGTTGTACATAAGACCCTTAACCTCCACGTACAAAATTGTCTCAGAAGGACAATTTTCTAAGTCACGCTTAGTTCCCGCTACAATGGGATTCTTTTCCTGAGAGGTGCTCATGAGTCTGAAGTGAATAGAATGGTAGAGGAAGAAGCTCATAGAAAGAGCTGTGCGGAGAAAGCATGCAAGGGGAGGAAGAGTGCCCAACAGTCAGCCTCAACCTCACTGGCTCAGAGAGCGAGTGGGTGAGTTCGCTCAATGACAATAGACAATAGGTGCAGCAGTAGGCCATTCAGCCCTTCGAGCCAGCACCGCCATTCATTGTGATCATCCCCAATCAGTACCCCGTCCCTGCCTTCTCCCCATATCCCTTGACTCCGCGATTTTTAAGAGCCCTCTTGAAAGCATCCAGAGAACCTGCCTCCACTGCCCTCTGAGGCAGAGAATTCCAGACTCACCACTCTCTGTGAGAAAAAGTGTTTCCTCGTCTCCGTTCTAAATAGCTTACTCCTTATTCTTAAACTGTGACCCCTGGTTCGGGACTTCCCCAATATCGGGAACATGTTTCCTGCACTAGTAGCATGGCCAAGCCCTTAACAATCTTATATGTTTCAATGAGATCTCCTCTCATCCTTCTAAACTCCAGAGTGTACAAGCCCAGCTGCTCCATTCCCTCAGTATAAGCTAGTCCTGCCACTCGGGAATTAACCTTGTAAACCTACGCTGCACTCCCTCAATAGCAAGAATGGCCTTCCTCAAATTAGGGGACCGAAACTGCACACAATACTCCAGGTGTGGTCTCACTAGGGCTCTGTACAACTGTAGAAGTACCTCTTTGCTCCTATATTTGATTACTCTTGTTGTAAAGGCCAACATGCCATTCGTTTTCTTCACTGCCTGCTGTACCTGCATGCTTACCTTCATAGACTGATGTACAAGGGCCCCCAGACCCCGTTGTAATTCCCCTTTTCCCAACAACGGCATTTAGATAGTAATCTGCCTTCCTGTTTTTGCTACCAAAGTGGATAACCTCACATTTATCCGCATTTGCCATGCATCTGCCCACTCCCCCAACCTATCCAGGTCATCCTGCATTCTCATAGCATCCTCCTCACTGTTCACACTGCCACCCAGTTTTGGGTCATCTGAAAATTTACTAATGTTACTTTGAATCCCTTCATCCAAATCGTTGATGTATATTGTAAATAGCTGAGGTCCCAGCACCGAGCCTTGCGGTACCCACTAGTCACTGCCTGCCATTCTGAAAGGGACCCGTTAATCCCTACTCTTTGTTATCTGTCTGCCAACCACTGATCTATCTATATCAGCACTCTACCCCCAATACCATGTGCCCTAATTTTGCCCATTAATCTCCTATGTGGGACCTTATCAAATGCTTTCTGAAAGTCCAGGTACACTGGCTCTCCTTTGTCCATTTTCCTAGTTGCATCTTCAAAAAATTCCAGAAGATTAGTTAAGCATGATTTCCCCTTCGTAAATCCATGCTGACTCAGACCGCTCCTATTACTGCTATCCAAATGTGAGGCTACCTCATATTTTAGAATTGACTCCAGCATTTTCCCCACCACCGATGTTAGGCTAACCGGTCTATAATTCCAATCGGTGCTTTCTCCTGCTTCTCTTTGTTGCCGTTGCTTCAAAATCCACGGGAGCTCTTGAGTTAAACCTGCCTGTGCTTTGCCTCTCCTTTTCAACTGTTTTCCCTCTCTGACTCACTTCTAACTCTCCTCGCACTCGGGCTAGAGCCAATCAGTGCTTTCTCCTGCTTCTCGTTGTTGCTGTTGCTTCAAAATCCAAGGGAGCTCTGAGTGCTCACATCTCTGCTTGGTTCAACCTTGGGGATGGACAGGTGGGGTGGAGGGAGGGGGGGGGTTGGCACCTGGACATGTCAGCAAATTCTCCTCCTCCATCCCACTGGTCTCCCAAGCACCATGTGTGCAGGTGCTGGTGACCAAGAGTGGACAGAATAGCCAGTCCAGAGTTGTGCAGATTATTTTTTAGTGTCACAACTTTCTGTAGTGGATTATAATCTCAATACTTCTGTACAACCAATATTACACCGTCTCATTACCTGCCAAAGATAGTTAATTCAAGAAACAAGAAATAGATGCTGGTTTACAAAAAAGACAAAGTGCTGGAGTAGCTCAGCAGGTCAGGCAGCACCTCTGGATAACATGTATAGGTGATGCTTCCGATCAGAACCCTTCTTCAGATTGAAAACAATGCCTTGAAAGCAACTATTTATTAGTACTTTTATCTCCAGTAAGCCGATTGTATAATTTAACTAATCTAAAGGGTTAATTACTAATAAAGTAACATTTAGATGAGCACTCGACAAACGACAGCATAGAAGGCTGTGAATCAAGTGTTGGGAAGTTTGGAAATGGGGTTAATATTTATAGGTACTCAAAAGGCCAGGGCAGACCTAGTTGGTGGAAGGGCTTGTTTCTCTACAATGTAACTATGAATCCACTCTTCATGGATAGTTATGAGCGACTGGGAGGTTGTAGCCTTGACTGAAACCTAGTTAAGGAAGGGGCAGGACTGGCAGCTCAATGTTCCGGGGTACAGGAGCTTCAGGAGAAACATGGGTGAGGGAAACAGAGGGTAAGGGGGGGGGGGGGGGGGGGGGGTGCATTGTTGGTTAAGGAGGATGTCAAGGCAGTGATCAGAGGTGACATTACGAACGGTTCGTCTAGTGAGGCTATGTGGGTGGAGCTGACAAACAATAGAGCGATGGTCACTTTGTTGGGGGTGTACCAGACCCCCGAATAGTCAATGGGAATTCGAAGAACAAATATGCCATTAGATTGCAGACAGATGCAGGTCAAATAAGGTTGTTGAAGGGGATTTTAACTTTCCAAATGTAGACTGGGAAAAATCATAGTGTGAAGGGTTCAAATGGGGTGCAATACCTCAAAAGTGTTCAGGAGAGTTTTCTTAAGCATTATGTAGAGGTGCCCACACGTGAGGGCAACGCTGGATCTAGTATTGGGAAATTGGGAAAGGCAAGTTAATGAAGTGTTTGTGGAGGAGCCTTGTGGGACCAGTGACCACAGTTCCATTAGGTTTAAGATAGTTATGGATAGGGACGGAGAGGGTCCACGTATTAAAATGCTCAACAGGGGTAAGGCCAACATTAAGAGTATGAGAGAATGTCTCGTTCAAGTTGACTGGAACAGGCTATTTGAGGAGAAAGGAACATCGGCCAAGTGGGATGTGTACGTCCCCGTTAGAATGAAGGGCAAAGCAAGCAAAGGTAAGGAAGCTTGGCTGACGAGGGAAATTGAGACGTTGGTCAAAAACAAGAAGGATGCAAGGGACAGGTATAGGCAGCTGGGATCAAGTGCATCCCTGGAGGAGTTTTAGGAACCATGGAGTAAACTGAAAAAGGAAATCAGAAGGGCAAAAAGTGGCCAGGAGGTAGGCTCTGGCAGGTAGCATTAAGGACAATCCCAAAAGATTTTATAAATACATATGGGGGGGGAGGGTAACTAGAGAGCGAGTGGGACCTCTCAGGAATCAAAGCGGTCACCTCTGTATGGAGCCACAGGAGATGGGCAAGGTCCTCAATGAGTATTTCTCCTCTGTATTTACTGATAGATTTTTTTTAAGACCTGACCAAAAAGGTCAATGAGGGCAGATCTGTAGATGTTGTGTAATTGGATTTCAGCAAGACATTCAACAAGGTTCCGCATGGTAGGTTCTGGAAGGTTAGATCACATGGGATCCAAGGAGAGATAGCTGAATGGATAGCAAATTGGCTCCATGGAAGAAAGCAGAGGGTGATGATGGAAGGTTGTTTCTCGGACTGGAGGCCTGTGATTAGTGGTGTACCTCGGGGTTCGGTGCTAGGCCCGTTACTGTCTGCATCAATGATTTGGATGAGAACATAAAGGGCAAGATTAGCAAGTTTTCTGATGATATAAAAGTGAGTGGTTTTGCAGATAGTGAAGATGGTTATGAAAGATTGCAGCAGGATTTGGATCGATTGACCAGGTGGACTGAGACATGGTTGATGGAATTTAATACAGATAAGTGTGAGGTGTTGCATTTTGGGACATTAAACAAGGGCAGGACCTACACAGTAAATGGTAGGCCTCTGGGTAGTGTTGTAGAGCAGAGGGATCTAGGAATACAGGTGCATGGTTCCTTGAAAGTCGAGTCACAGGTAGATAAGGTGGTCAAAAAGGCTTTTGGCACTTTGGCCTTCATCAGTCAGAGTATTGACTATAGACGTTGGGAGGTCATGTTGCAGTTGTATAAGACGTTGGTGAGACTGTATTTAGAATATTGTGTTAAGTTCTGGGCACTATGTTATAGGAAGGATATTGTCAAGCTTGATAGGTTTCAGGAAAGATTTATGAGGATGTTGCCAGAGGGCGTGAGCTATAGGGAGAGGTTGAGTAGGCTGGTTCTCTATTTCATGGAGAGCAGGAGATGAGGGGGGATCTTATAGAAGTAAACAAAATCATGAGGGGAATAGATTGGGTAGATGCACAGAGTCTCTTGCCCAGAGTAGAGGAATCGAGGACCAGAGGACATAGATTCTAGGTGAAAGGGAAAAGATTTAATAGGAATCCGAGGGGTAACTATCACACAAAGGATGGTGGGTGTATGGAACAAGCTGTCAGAGGAGGTAGTTGAGGTTGGGATTATCCCATTGTTTAAGAAACAGTTAGACAGGTACATGGATTGGATAGGTTTGGTGGGATGTGGACCAAGCACAGGCAAGTGCGACTCATGTAGCTGGGACATTGTTGGCCGGTATGGGCAAGTTGGGCCGAAGGGCCTGTTTCCACACTGTTTCACTCTATGACTCTTGAGTACCAAATACAGCTGATCAGCTGTGCTGAATTATGCCAAGCTTATGTATTTATAAGTCCAGTGACTAAAGCGGATCCCAGACTGTTCATGCTTCATCGCTGAACCAGCAGAGCCAACAACATTAGACAGAGAACACTGCTCTTCAAACAGTGAAGGCAGGGTGATGCTATTTCATCACATACAGACCAGAGAAGTGATGAGACCAAAGCCCCTGTCTCACTTATGCGATTTTTTTCGGCGAATACAGGCGACTAGGCTGTTGCTACATGGTCACGGGGTGACGCCTGTATGGTTGTGAGTAGTCTCCTCAAGTCCCCTAAAGTGTCGTAACGTTTTTCTGGTTTGCCGCTGGATTTTGAAATGTTCAAAACTTTTCGGCGACGGTGGTCTTGACGTAGCTTATCTTCGCCTGTCGTAGGTGCTGTCGTAGGTTGTCGCCAGGATGACGCAGGTTGTCGCCAGGTGACGTTGGTTGTCGCAGGTGCTGACTTTGGTGAATTCCATTGGCGACTACCTACGTCAACCATGCGACAGGTACCGGCGACTGAATTGTCTTCAGTTGTCGCTGACAGGGTCATAGCTTGGTGTTGGTGGACGTATGTTGACTTCGGTTGTCGCCTGTGTGGTCGTAGGGTGTCGTAGGTGTGGTCCTAATGGGTCGCCGGTTGTTGGTAGCTTACCGTAGCTTGACATCGACTAGATGGTAGGTGTTGTAGCTTGTTGTAGACATTGTCGTAGGGGGGTTCAGTCACTTTTTCGGCGACCTTAGTGGGACAGGCCCTTAATTCAACATCACAATTTAGACTCAAAGACTTTGAATGAAAAACTTCACCACACATAAAATATAAACACACAAATCACATGCAGGTGGAAGCCACTGGACCTTGAGTCTGCTGTTATTAAATAGGATCATGACACCAACGACACCAATACCTTTGTGTGATAATTTTGTTTCTGCTGTGCAAACATGAAAAGAGGTTTTATTTTATTAATTTCACATTTTTGTTTGTACAGCAGGAAAAAGTAAGTGAAATGTTAAAACTTGCCTCATAGACAGCAAAGCCAATAGTATGCATGTCCTCGCCCATTTTCCTTTTATTTCTACGATTCCTCTGAATAACCCCGACCAGAAAACTGCATTTCTCATCATCGTCATCAGGATCTTCATCTGCCTCCCTCAAATCAATCTTAAATTGAGGATTTTGCCAAAATGTTCCTGTGGATGGAAAGCCATGGATGTTAATGAGTTAAGGTATTTAACAACAGATTAATGTCCACATCATTCTGGACAAATCACTTCAAACTAGCTTCATTTCCCCACTGTAGTTTGACCAGAATGAAGCCGCCATGGAGAGTAGTGTGATTTCTCGTGCCGCAGGTGGTTCGCTAGGAGGTCCTAGTGGGTTGCCAGGAGGTCGAAGGTTCTCATAGGTTTTAGCCAGTGCTGACTGGTGAATTTCATTAGCTCATTGGGAAGAAAATGTAGTTTTCAGAACCAAGGATAACCGACTGGTAATGTTAAATGTCCGCCGAGCTTCACAGCTGTGTATCTCTGGCTTGTTAAAAGTTGTCTCCACTCCTTCTCCCCCCTTCTTTTAAAGGACTAACCGTACACTATGCTGTAGCCTTCTTAATTACAGCGCTAACCTTCCTGTTCATTGGGGTGTGTGTCCATATCACCTTGGCTTTGCACCGTGTGTGTGTGTGTGTGTGTGTGTGTGTGTTCCACTCTGACAGTCGCTGCTCCAGTTGCTGGTTTTTCAGGCAGTGTGTTCCACTCTGACAGTCGCCTGAAAAGTCGCAAAAGTGGGACAAGCCCATTACAGCGCCAGAGACCTGGGTTCGATCCTGATAAGGGTGCTGTACAGAGTTTCTACGTTCTCCTTGTAACCACATGGATTTTCTCCGGATGCTCCGGTTTCCTCCCACACGCCAAAGAAGTACAGGTTTGAGGGTTAATTGGCTTTGGTAAAAACCTGTAAATATTCATTTGTGTTGGATCAGGGTTCGGCAACCTACAGCCCAAACTAATGCGAAAAACACCACCAAGTGTCATACTAGTTAGTATGTATTATTAACAGGGCTGCCAATATTGGGCGAGAGTTGGGAGTGAGAAATTGCGAGAGACCTAGCCCGGGGGACCGTAGCGACCGGGGGGGGGGGGGGGGGGGGATGTCCCCCCTCCCATTGGTATGGAGCTTCTGCATTTTTCAGCTTGAAATTGTGCAATATGGTACATACTGTAGCAAGTCTTTTAACTTACACTTGAATGCAATATATATGCTTTAAATTGGATTGGCTGTGAATAAGGTTAGACTAAATTACATTCCTAATTACATTCCACAGTAGAGCCCAGGCTCTGATCAACACA
Organism: Leucoraja erinaceus; assembly: GCF_028641065.1. Classification (NCBI taxonomy): domain Eukaryota; kingdom Metazoa; phylum Chordata; class Chondrichthyes; order Rajiformes; family Rajidae; genus Leucoraja; species Leucoraja erinaceus. The sequence continues at coordinate 43,291,013 of NC_073384.1, forward strand.
TGCAGCACGTGAATGATCTTAGTATATATTATATTCATGTATGGAAATCAGATTATTATCAAACACTTGGCCCATGTTGACCAACCTGGACCTCACTGTACACTTGTTAGTACTCCTGACCCTGACTCCAGTTGCAAACATTCTCTCATTCCTGACCCCGATTCCAGCCTTACCACTGGCCCCCTATTCTACCCCGATCATAGCTGCTTACCTGCTTAGGTTCCCAGTGTTGAACACTCCCCTGGTCTCAGCTTTGACTGCACACCTAGTACTATTCCAGACTTTGACTCTGGATGCCCACTTGGCCTTGCACCTAGCCCCTCTGCACTGACAATATATCTGACCCACACGTAAAGCCCCATATCTGACCCCCTGGACTTAACCTATTACGTTCAAGTCCACAGGTGCTTATCTAATGCGGTAATCTTTTACAGGGCACTTCACAGACCAAATTATGTATAACAAAATTTGCTACATCCATTTGGTTCCTTGTTATCTAACAGGCTAGTTACTTTGTCAAAGAAGACATCAATTGGTTGAAAACAATTTCTCATCCATAAAATTATACTTGCTCCGCTGTATAAGTATTTTGTTACCATTTCTTTCATTTTCCTAACAAACTGTCCTGGTCATTTTCACCCCCAATATTTTCAGTATTTTGCTGTCTTCCTCTCAGCTGGGACTTTTCCAAAATGCAAAGTCCAATAACTATATATTTAAGCAATGTTATTCTATTAAATGTGATCTTGAGATTACATAATATTTTCTGTAGTATTCATAACACAACAATGATAAAAATATATTTGTTTTGATTGCACCTACCAACATGCATACATTATTATATTACAGTTAATATGTACCGAGGGCAATTTTTTGTTCCAATGCTCCCCATTCCCAATTACTTTTATATTGAAGTGATTGAAATCCAAGTGAAGTTTAAATGGCATCATAAAATTAAAACCTCCGTAATGGATGATATTCATTACGTGTTTGGTTGGGGTCAGTATCAGCACAATTACTATATTAAACTTTGAATCTTCAGATGTCCTGGTTCAAGCTAAAAATAATGACAAATAATAATCCCCTCACACATTTCCCTGCAAGTATCTCTGTCATTCCTTTAAAAAATGCCCCTTCTTTGAACAAGCTCTTAAATCAAGGGGGGCAAATGACAATAGTGCTACCTTCCCAATATTTAACTGAAGGAAATAATGGGTTATCGGGGTTGTATGTTGTGACAGACAGCCTGACACCTTGCATGTCCTTTTAATATTACACTTATCCCATCCCCCTGGATATTCTGGATTAAAAAATTAAGGTTTTGTCAACTAATTACAAACCAGGCTAATTACAAATCAATAACATTAGCCAACTCCGAAACATGAAGCGCTGAGCATTGGGATCCAGGCATCACGGACAACTAGCCTCAGTTCCCCGCTCACATCTGGTAGTGTTCTCCGTCTGAAACAGGGGCCGTGGAGCGTTTTTGAAAGTGGGGAGTCTGAGCGATCACTGGACTGGCCTTGGGGGTACCTGGCGAGGGAGTGGAGCAAACGAGTGGGGAGAGGGTGTGGAAGGGGGGGGGGGTGTCCCCCCTCCCAGGGTAGGGACTTTTTGAAATTTGATGTATTCAAATCATGTTTTGGTGCATTGTAGAAGTATGATTTCAATGTTTTTTGTATGAAGTATTTTTAAGAGGTAACTTTTTAAGGGGTAACTTTTTCCACACAAAGGGTGGTGGGTGTATGGAACAAGCTGCCAGAGGAGGTATTTGAGGCAGGGATCATCCCAACATTTAAGAAACAGTTAGACCGATACATGGATAGGACTGGTTTGGAGGTATGGACCAAAAGCAGGTAGCGTAGCTGGGACATGTTGGCGGGTGTGGGCAAGTTGCATCGAAGGGCCTGTTTTCACACTATCATTTGTCAACAATGCCCACATCTCAACATCCTAATCCTATGAATGAATAACAAAGAAATGGAAGTAAACATAGTATGTTATACCATTGCAAGATCTGCAATTTTGACACCAGCATAATCCTATAATTTTAAATGGTTAACACCTGCACTGGCCGTGGCCAGTGGAAAATAAAATGATAGAGGTAATGATAGAATAAAGATATTGTCATTACTGATGTGAAAATGGGGTAAATGGGAATGTTATTGAATAAAACTTGCGATTGATGTATCTATAAATGAAGTGAGTAATACAGATTCAACTCTGTCAAAACTGCAAACCAGCCAAATCTGGTCTTGAAGCACAAACCACAGAAAGAGAATTAGATCGTCCTGATACTAAGGTATCTTTGACTTGAAGCTAAGAGAACTTCACAGCGAAATGCCAAGTGCTGGAGGAATGGACAGATTACGTTTCAGGTATTGACCCTTCTTCACACCAACCCTTCAGATACGTCTAAAGAAGGATAAGTCTGAAGAAAGATCTCAGCCCGAGATGTCACCTTTCCATTCCCTCCACAGATGTTTTTAGTGTAGATTAGAGATACAGTGCGGAAACAGGCCCTTCAGCCCACCGGATCCATGCCAACCAGCAATCCCCGCACATTACCACTCTTACACCTACTAGGGACAATTTTTACTTTTACCAAGCCAATTAACCTACAAACCTGTACGTCTTTTAAGTGTAGGAGGAAACCGAAGATCTCGGAGAAAACCCACGCAGGTGATGGGGAGAACGTACAAACTCTGTACAGGCAGCACCCTTAGTCGGGATCGAACCCAGGCCTCCGGCCCTGCATTTGCTGTAAAGCAGCAACTCTACCGTTGCGCCACTGTGACCGCCCATGTTGCCCGACCCGCTGAGTTCATCCAGCACTTTGTGTTTTCTCAAGATTCCAACATTTGCGGCTCCTTGTGTCTCCAGAACTTCATGGCACATTGGCAGAGGAGAAGACTTGACACATTAACAGAGCAGAAGACCCTGCAATAGTGTTGCACCAGTGCAGCGTTAGCAGAGGACAGATTAGATTCTACAAGACAAAATGGTAAACATAGGGAAAATTGCGGTTTTGTACTTATATAGTTTCGACATCCTCCCGCAGAAGATCCTTTCCTCCAGGACCCATTGTAGACAGCCATGTTCCACTTGTGAACCTCATCATTGCTAAGTGTGTCGGGGGTGAGATTGCAGATTTCCACTCGAGAGAAATTACTAAGAAATTCGGAAAATGACATCCTGTAATGTGAAAGAATAACAAAATTAAACTAATACCCTCACAAGAAAAAAAAATGCTTAGCATTCTCTAAACAATGGATAAATAGTTTATTTGTGTAAGCTGCAGTCATTTGTCAATGGACGTTTGTTATATTAGTGAACATAAATTGTAACATGGCAGACTGGCATTTCACCCGACTGGTGGAGCACTTATTCTTAACATAAGCAGTAGCTTTAATTCCTTGTTGACGTAGAAACATAGAAAATAGGTGCAGGAGTTGGCCATTCGGCCCTTCGAGCCAGCACCGCCATTCATTGTGATCATGGCTGATCGTCCTCAATCAATAACCCATGCCTGCCTTCTCCCCATATCCCTCGACTCCACTAGCCACTAGAGCTCTATCTAACTCTCTCTTAAATCCATCCAGTGACTTGGCCTCCACTGCCCTCTGTGGTAGGGAATTCCACAGGTAGTGGCAGCGAGTTCTCTGTTTAATTGTTCAATTCTCTGTTTCTTGACCTCTTGGCTTGGCATCCATCATCTTCTCTGGCTTTGGAGAGGGTGGAGAAGAGGCTTTCCAGAACACTGTCTGGATTAGAGGGTGTTAGTTGGAAGGAAAGGTCAGACAATCTTGCATCGTTGGAGGTTGAGGGGAGTTCCGATAGAACTATATCAAATTATGGGAGACAGATAGGGTAAACAAACAGAAACTTGCTGGGCACAGTGGATCCAAGATAAGCTGGCTAATTGGCTTAGTGAAAGTAGGCAGAGGGTAGTTGTGGAATGATGTGGATTATCCCGACTTTTCTTCTTAAATAAACGGACAATGCTGGCTACTCACCAGATCGTCGGGACCTTGCCTGTGACCAGGAAGCATCCCGTCATGGCCTCTGCAATCTCCTCTCTTGCCTCTCTCAATAACCTGGCATAGATATCATCAGGCCGCAAGGATTTATCCATCTGAATGTTCCTCAAGAAACCCAACATCGTCTTCTTCTTGATCTCAAACTACCTTAGCATATCACCAATCTCACTCACTATCCTCCATTTCCTTCTCCTTGATGACAACAGATGTAAAGTACTGACCAGGAGTAAAGTACCTCGGCCTATATCCCCCGACTCAAAGCAGAAATTCCTTCTTTTATCCGTGTGCGGTCCTACCTTCTACCTGGTTACTTTTTGTTTTTAATGTGACATTTTGGACCTGCCTACCACGTGGGACCATGCAAGTTCTGATGAAGGCACCTTGACCCAAGACGATGACTCTGATGTTTCTTCCCAAGGCTGCTACCTGACACGTGGAATACTTCCATACAGTTTTATTTTTGTTTCATGTTTCCGGCATCTGCAACTCTTTGCTTGAACGATGATAAAGTACAGAAGCCATTGATTCAGTTTCCAACCCTCACAGCCTGTGGCTTAGAAACCTTGAACAGTACAGCACAAGAACAGGTCCACAATGCCTTTGCCAAACACCATGCCAAAAACAACTTATCTAATCCAGTTTCTTTAGATCCCGGTTCCAAATCTCTCACATTTCATTTTACACAGCAAAAGCTGTTGTCCTGCACATGCTGAGCTTGATATCTCCCTGTTAACCCATCAGCAGTTCTGCCAGACGTACCCCAAACTCCACAAGCCAACTGAGAAGTTAGAACGTTTTTGGTTTTACTTTAAATTTCATGCTACCAATTTACTCTGACTGCCACTAAACACGTCATAAGATCAAGGCTGGCCAGAGGACGGAATCAATTTTTACCAGAATTCGCCATTCTCTGATTGGTCACATAGGCGATCTTTTTCTTCTTCAGGAACGCATTCCCACTCTGGTGCACTGGAAGAGATGAGGAACATTTTATAAGGCAATTATGCTGCCACTAGTTACCGGAGTGTCTCATGTACATGAACATCGCCTTTCATCTGAGGGAGGTCCATTATTATCCAAGAACACTAAGAATTATTCCTTAGACGGTAGGAGGATGAGGGGTCTTATAGAGATGTACAAAATCCATGAGAGGAATAGATAAGGTAGAGGCACAGAGTCTCTTGCCCAGAGTAGGGGAATCGAGTTTAAAGTGAGGGTGGAAAGATTTAATAGGAACCCGAAGGGTGACTTTTTCACACAAAGGGTGGTGGGTGTATGGAACGAGCTGCTGGTGGAGGTAGTTGAGGCAGGTATTATCACAACATTTAAGAAATATTTAGACAGGTACATCTATAGGACAAGTCTAGAGGGATATGGACCAAAAGCAGCTTGTGTAGATGGGACATGTTGACCGGTGTGGGCAAGTTCGGCTGAAGGGCCTGTTTCCACACTGTATGACTATGACTCTCTAACCCAAATTGATCTGCTGCTATTCATATTATCTTAAAGACATTGGAACAACATAGTCAATCTTGGTAATACACTTAGCTCTTGGAGTAATCTTGGTAATACACTTAGCTCCTTTTAAAGCCAAGATTCAGAGTTTTGTTTGGTTATAAAGTTTTACTGCAATTTCAAAAACATCTTAAAGATGTGTAATTTTTTGTAAATGCCATTCAATGGCAATTTCCCAGTTTGTACCTGGGAGAAACACTCAAAGGAAAAAGCCATACTTAGAAACAAATGAATATGTAGAAAAAAAACTGCAGATGCTGGTTAATACACAAAAGGACAAAGTGCTGAGTAACTCAGCAGGTCACGCAGCATCCCTGGAGAACATGGTTGGGTGAGTAAATAAGTTTGCAGCTATTCATTTTGGTGTTTATGTGTTTGTGTACTTCCTTATTCATGCAGCTTAAAGGTATTCAGACAATGATGCACTCAGTTTATGCCAGTGTTTAGTCACCCTTATTTTTGGCCTAAGGTTGTTGAATTAGCAAAGTTACAAAATGTTGAGATTTCAAAAATCAAGTCTGCAATTTATCCCATCAGATAAAGCACAAAAAGAAGTTTAATTTGACACCTAATTCACTTTCATATCTTCAGTATTAAAAAAAGTTATGGCAATTTTCATCTTGTTCCCTATTGCTTTTCCATTGACTTAGCACAAAAGCTGTGATCGAGGACAGTCAAAAGCCCATAACTTTCTTATAAATTAAGAGAACTGAAAGAAATTTTCAGTTATTATAGATTGAAGCATTCTGAAGCAAATAAGAAAAAATATTACTTGGATGACCTGAAATTAAAGCATATAATTAGTTAGTTACCTAATTGTAGCTAATTAAAAAATTCAATTACTAGATCTAAACATCTATCCATTTCTTAAGAAATGGTTAACATTTTTAAATAGCCTGTGTCCAAATAACATTCACACAAGAATTCACAATATAACATGATTTTTAAATCTCAGTCATGAATTTATAGGCCAAATGGAAGGAGTTTAATATTTAATTCCCGTAAATTAATGGGCTTTTAAATCACCTTGCAAGTGGGTTTTTGGATCGATTGGATTGTTGCAGTTGCAGTGAATTTTAACCCCATATCGGCAGGAAAAACACTGCCGGTTCGTATGGGGCCAAAATCACATTTTCGCCAAGGAAATTTGGATTAAAGTCATCCTAAGAAGCAAGTTTATATGTAAAATAGATGACTTACCCCGTGTTTTGTCCCCTACATGAGATCCGTCCTGTTGTAGGCGTTGAGGGCGTTAGAAGTAGCTTTTTTTTTTAAATTTTACTCCAGCGATTAAATTGTCCCGCAATTTTTTTTTAAACTTCCGAGAATGGAAGTCGGAACAATTTTTTTGCATCAGCTGGCAGGCCGAGGAAATCCATCTCGGACAGGCAGGAGGAAAATGGATTTTAATCCCGCCCCCCCCCCATTTCAAAGGCACCAAAGTCGTGCACATGACCAGTGGCAGAACTGCAGCGCCGCTGAAGGTAAGTTTTGTAACGTCGCTAGGTGAATGTCTGGAAAATGTCTGCCATAGAGGTTTTGGAAGTTATGTCATCCAGAATGTCCATCTGACTCCCAGATATTCTCTCCGAAACACCAAAAACAGGCCTTTGAGGCCATGTCAAGACTACATTTTAAAGAATTTTGAACTTGAAGGATAAAAGATGGCACGGGAAATGTGGCACTCCTATGTACCGACTCTGTGTAATCTACAACTCCTACGATCTTGTCCTTTTATAGGATTGTGCGTGTGTATAGTAATATGTTAAATGACTGTATTTTTTTAAAATCACTGTACAAGGTACAATAAAGTATCATTGAACCACAGTACTATTGAAGTTCTTGATAACCTCCTATACCCTTGATAAATACCCTTTATGCTGTATCTATATCCTGTGGACGGCTTGATTGCAATCACATACAGTCTTTACCGTGACTTTAACACGCAAGAAAAAAGCTTTTCATTGTAGCTTGGTACACGTGAGACTAATAAACTAAACTAAACAAGAGCAGTGAAGTACATTGCTTGAGGCAAGTACATTGTTTGACTCATCAGCTGCATTGTACATTGAATGGCTCAATGGTCTCATGGCATTTGGGAAGAGGTCAGAAGGTCATAAGGAAAAGGAGTAGATTCAGGCCATTCGGCCCATCAAGTCGACTCCGCCATTCAATCATGGCTGATCTATCTTTCCCTCTCAACCCCATTTTCCTACTTTCACCCTATAACCTCCGACACCCTTACTAATCAAGAATCTATCCATTTGTGCCCTAAAAATATCCACTCACTTGGCCTCCACAGCCTTCAGTGGCAAATAATTCAATAAATTCACCACCCTCTAAAGAAATTCCTCCTCACCTCCTTCCTTAAAGAATGTCCTTTAATTCTGAGGCTATGACCTCTAGTCCTAGACTCTTCCACTAGTGGAAACATCCTCGCCACATCCACTCTACCCAAGAAGGGTCACGACGTGTCACCTGATAAACATCTATTGATATGGGGCACCAGAATTCGGAAGAGTGTGTTAAAGATCATAAACATTTGATAGCCAATGTAACAAAATTCCACCAAAACACCTACTTGTCGGACCAGCTTCCAGTCCACTCCACTTGACCCCATGGATTACGGACGCGGACCAATTGCTCCGCGTTGCCTTGATAGTCCACCTACAGGATTAAGTGACAAGAAAACATAACGTCTCCTTTTTCTGTTGTCTTAAAGGATATTCAATGCATACACAGCAAAACTCTGCATTTATAAAGCACCTTTAATACATCAAATTGCCCAAGGTACTTTGCGAGAATTTCGGCACATAAAACATGGCATGGGATAAGGATTACAGCGCAGGTTTTTTGGTGGACTTAATAACTTGGGTTTTAAAACTGGATGTTGATGCATTGGGTGTAATTTTCCAACATTCCCTAGATTTGGGGAAGATACCATTAAGTTGAAAAGTAGCAAATGTAACGCCTTTATGCAAAAAAAGGAAGGAGAGCGGAAGCAGGAAACCTTAGGCCGGGGTCGGCATCCTACGGCCCCCGGGCTGAATGCGGCCCGTAACCCAAAATCATCCTGCCCACAGGCAGATTTTTTTCCCCGTAATCATCCGGCTATACCACATCCTGCGTATTTCAGTGGCGATTTACCTTATGATTTTAGAAATCCACTCCTCTGTAAATTTGGACAATTATTTCCTGATATTTTCACTAAAATTGTTCACCAAGCTGACTTTTTTTATCAAATATCGCTGCTGGCCAGCTGCTGACGTCACAATGCTTTTGCTGCTCGCCACCAGCTGCGCAGACTTTCAATGCGCAGACAGTTACGCTCCCCACTCCTCGCTCTCTTCCTCCTCCCCCCTCCTCCTCCTCTTCCCCCCACCTCTTTCCCCATGACCACTCTCCCCCCCCCACCAACTCTGGCACTGAAGCCTGAATCCTGCAGCCGGGAGCCGCCTGCGGGAGTGCTCGGATGACCTCATCCCCCCACTCCGGAGTCTCGATTGAGGGCGCTGAAGTTTGGTTGACGCGCGCCCCGCTGCCCGCCCGCTCACTTCCTCCTCTCCCCCCTCCACCTACTCTTCCCCCCCTTCTCTTCTCCCCCCCCCTCTCCCCCTCCGATCCCTTCCTCCTCTCTCCCCCCCCCTTCCTCCTCTCTCCTTACCTCTCCCCCCCCCCCCCCCCCATCGGGCCCTGAAGCCTGAATCTGGCGGCCTGCAGCCGGGAGCCTACCCCGCCCCTCCCTCCTGCTGCTAATCGCACACGCTGCCAGTCGTGTCTCTCGCAAGGCCTTTGAAAAAAAACACGGTGTCTTCATGCAGCGAGGGGAGTGAGTGATTATTGCGTTCAAGAACCAGCCCTCACCTCTGACGATGCGCCCCTCCCCAACCACTCAAACTCTTCCCCCCTTCCCTCACTCTCACCCCCCCCCCCGCTCCCTCCCCCCTCACGCACTCTCCCCCCCCCCCCTCCTCTCCTCTGCCTCCCCCCCCTCACGCACTCCCCCCCCCACTCCCCCCCTCCCCTCTCCCACCCCTTCCCCCTCTCTCTCCACCCACTCCCCCCACTCCCCCCCTTTCCCCTCTCCACCTCCCCCCCCTCTCCCCCCTCCCCCCCTCCCTCCCCTCTTTCCCTCCCCTCTCCCCCCCCCTCCTCCCTCCCTCCCCTACCCATCCATTCCCCCCCTCCTCCCTCTCTCGCCCTCGCCCTCCCCCTCCCCACTTTTTCTCTCCCCATCCCCCCCGCGCGTTGAGGGAACGGGACCCTACGGGTCCCCCTTGGTCTAGTACATAACTAAAACTCTGATCTTGTTATCTTCCGGTTTGCGCGGTTTTTCTATTTGCGCAAAAACGGTACATGATAGTGCTACGATTTTTCACCACCTTACCATTCTTCTGTGTTGCAAGTGTAACAAGTTTTGTTGCAATTGGTGGTATATTTTAAAAGTTATTGAGGTTTAAAAATCTTTCAAACATTGCATGCACAGATTGGTCTCTCCTATCAGTCACCGCAACACAGATTGGTCTTCTCTCCTGTCAGTCTCCGTCATGGCCAGGACGGCTGACTCCCCTTCCTGCACCATCACAGCACTGATTGGCCGACGGTGACTGACAGGAGAGGAGACCAATCTGCGTAAACGCAGCCCGCAGCAAGGAGAATATTCCGACATGAAAGGGAAAGGCGGCGCCCACCTCGCCCGACCAGCTCCCGGGAACGGGGACAGACCACGCGATGATCCAAGGCCTGGGCTCTGTGGCTGGCTCTCATCCGGACCCATGGGGATCCGCCGCCTTGGCGCAGAGGCCGACGGCTGCTGCTGCTGCTGCGGGAACGCAGAGGAGCAGCAACCTCGAGATCCTGGGTAGGTGAGGGAGGCAAGGAGGGAGAGTGGGGGAATAGAGGACGAGGAGGGGGGAGTGGGGAATAAAAAGGAGGCAGGAGGGAGGGGTAGGAGTGACTGTGGGGGGAAAGGAGAGGGAAGGAGAGGTGGGTTGGGGAAAGGAGAGGGAAGGAGAGGTGGGGTAGGGAGGGAGAGGTGAGCAAGGAGAGTAAGAGATGAGGTGGAAAAGAGGGAGAGAGAGGGGTTGTGGGGGAGGTAGGGAGTGCGGAATAGAGGGCGAGGAGGGAAGTGGGGGGGAGCTCAGGAGGGATAGTGGGGTGCAATAATGGGAGTGGGGGAGGTGTGGGATAGAGGGATAGGAGTGGGGTAGGGAGGGGAGATGAGTTATGGAGTGAGTGAGTGACTCTGGATAGGGGAAAGGAGAGGGAGGGAGAGGTGAGGAAGGGATTGGGGGAGTGGAGGAGGAGAGGGAAAAGACGAGGGAGGATGAAGAGGAGGTGGAGGGAGTGCTGGGGGATGAGGAGAAATGAGCTGCGCCTGAACAGTTAGGGCTATGGGTGAGTGGTGGAATATTGCGTTGGGGGAGCAGACCCAACAAGTCTGCACGGAGTCTAGTTCATCTTAAAGACAGCACCCTGACAGTGTTTTGTTTCCTCGGCATTGCACAGAAACATCAGTCAGAATTTTGAGCTCCAATCTATAGAGTGTCATTTAATTCCACAATCTTTTGATTTATTCGCAGGTGGTACAAACTGAAAGGCAGCTGACAGGTAGAGTATAGGTTACCACAGGCAAGGTGTTTGATGGCAGAGGTAAGGTGGCTGCTCTTACATTTCGTTCCAGAGGATAATCCTAGAATGTGGTCCAGCTAGAACTATCAACAAGTATATTCAGGTCTGTTCCAAAGATATGTTGCAAGAATGATTTACTAGGCAGGGAAACTTGGGGTCCAAGAAGGATCTAAAATTCAGCTGTAGGACATACTTGAGCATAGAGAGTCAAAGGCTGGACGGGTGAGAGAGTTTGAAATGAGGGCTATGCCTGGCAGCTTAGGGCAAGAGATCAAATGACATTTGTTTGTTGTACCTGTATAACTTGTTTTATTTAGCATGAGTCACAACCATTAAAAGGGGAAGGGAGTAAAGCTCGGCTCCTTTCAAAGTAGGATTTGCGAAACCGCAGAGTAATAGTGTCGCACCCTTTCAGGAGATACAAAATGCACTGGTAGAGTAAAGATTATTTTATTAAAAAAACTTTATTTTAGACTTACTGTTTCCGCTCCAGTTAAAGAATAAGCATGACCTTTGACCAGCTTCTGTGAAGTAATTGCCTCTGAATCTGCTGAGCTGGTGATCTAATGCACAAAACAATAATCCATTAAACAATCAACTATTATTTATCATGCAGGTCAGTTACTTGAATTTATAAGTCACACAACACCATGCTACTTTATCATTATGTGAAACTTTATTCAATATAGGTTGTTTTAGCCAAATAGTGAAAATACATATTACATTTCAATACTGTCAGATAAACTGAAAAATGGTCATCCGATTTAAATACAAGCCTTAAAGGTTTGAAAATTGGATTGTGAAGGGAAGGGTAAAACCAACAAGGAACCTTAGAAAATAATTATACACAAAATAGTGTGATAAAACAATGCAATAACTGCACTCTGTCTATACCGATGCCAACATAAATTATGTAAATATCGTCAGGAATCCTTTAGTGGGCGGTACAGTGGCGCAATGGCAGAGTTGTCGCATCATAGCCCAAAAGGACGAGTTTGATTCGGACCATGGGTACTGTCTGTGCAGAGTATGCATGGTCTTCCTGTGACTACATGGGTTTTCTCCTGGTGCTCCAGTTTTCTCCCAAAGATGTGCAGGTTTGTAAATGGGGCTTCTAGAAATTACCCCTACTGCGCTGGGAGTAGATACAATAGTGGTCAATGGACGGCATGGACCGAAGGGCCTGTTTCAACGTTATATCTCTACACAAAACGAAATTGAAGTCCTAGACGTTGATGTATAGAAAACAAATGTGTATCCTTTTAACAGAGCAATGCCTGTAAATGCCAAATAACTCCTTTATTCTCCAATCATTCTCTGACTGCATAAATTTAATTCTTCATCGCCTCAAATCGAGACAAATTACACATTTTCATTCAGCGAAAACCTCATGAGTTTTATAGAGAAAATATAATTGGTCACAATCAACTCTTCTAGGCAGTAGAGTCTATCCCACCATCTGCATAATTTCTATTGCACCTGTAAAATAGATTTCCTTATTGGATATAAAGCATCTAAAGGTAAATTTAGTACCGCAGTTCACCTCGACAATATCTTTTGACCATCACTGGGGTGGTCTGAACACAAGTTGTGACAGCGTCTGAGGAAGGGTCTCGACCCAAAACGTCACCTACCCCATGTTCTACAGATATGCTGGCAGACCCACTGAGTTACCCCAGTACTTTATGTAATTTGTTGGCATCTCACTCCAGATCTCCGGTGCTAAATATGCAGAACAGTGCTAGCTTATTACGGCTGGCAAAACATGGTTCAGCTGAGGCAGGTACAGTAACAACATTTAACAGAAGACATTTGGACAGGTATATGGATGGAAAAGGTCTAGGGGGATATAGGCAAACGCGGGCAGGTGGGACGAGTGGGGGATCATGGTCGGTTGCCCGATCTTGGGCAAATTGGACTGAAGGGTCTGTTTCCATGCTCTATGACCTATAGCTGACGTGTGAGCACGACTATATGAATAAGGTTTAATTTTGGTAAACATCAATGATCTAATTCTCTCAATTAGCCCTATTTGATAGATTGTTATTGGAGTAAGCAACATTTTAAACTAAATAATTAATCCAGGAAGAGTTCTGGATTAAGATAATACTTACATTAATGGAACAGCCAAGTAGTGACCCAGCTTTTAATGCCTTTCGTATGATCTTAAAGAGGTTGCTTGGTGCTTCATTTAATTCATACCACTCTGAAATCCCCCCTGTAAAATCCTCAAAGCCTTCAGTTGTAGATCCCCCAGACAATGCTTCATAGGACCCATTTAACCTGGGAAATGAATACATCAAAATTAATCCTTCATAAGAACACAAATATATTAAAACAGAGGCAAGGAGGTGGCCATTGGGCCTTTAAGTCTGCCCTGCCATTCAACATGATCATGACCCTGGTCTCATCTCCCCTTCTACTCCAGCTACTTAAGACCAAGTATTTTCTCTGGAATGTCAGAGGTTGAGGGGAGACTTGATAGAAGTATATAAAATGATGACAGGCATAGATAGCCTAGAGAGGCAGAACCTTTTTCCCCCAGAGGGAAATGTTCAACATTAGAGGGCATAGCTATAAGGTGAGAGGTGGAAAGTTTAATGGAGATGTGCAAGGCGGATATACATAGTGGGTGCCTGGGACGCATTGCACTAGTGGTGGTTGAGGCAATACGATAGTGCCGTTTAAGAGGCTTTTAGATAGGCATGTGGAAATGCAGTAAATGGAGGGATATGGATCATGTACAGGTAGATGAGATCAGTTTAACTTGGCACCATGTTCAGCACAGACATTTTGTGCTGAAGGGCCTGCTCAGGTTCTGTGTTGCTCTATGTTCTATTTCATTTGCAAGCCTAGAACTAGGGGACCAGAATAAGGGGGGGTATCAGAAACCCAAGGGTGGTAATTTCTGACTGAGGAAGCAGAAACTTTGAAATATTGGTCAGAATTGAGGTTTTTTTGCTGCCAAGGGGCTACAGGCATATAGTAAGACCTGAGTGATCTCCTGGCTTTCAGAGTGGAGACGAAGAAGTTTTTTTTTTAGGCCTGGGTAACAGGGGTTAATGCAAATCCTTCTTGTCTTGTGTCTACTGTTTGTGGGTAAGTGTGTCTGTTTAGTGTTCAGCCATGAGCGAATGGCGGTGCGGGCTCGATGGACCTGGTGGGGTGCTGCTCTCGAACTTTCTTGCAGTAGTAAATCATAGAGATGAAATACGAAAGGCTGGGGATGGATGGAATGATTATTCTGTGTGGTGAATGAAGTAAATTTCATGAGCTTGGGATACCCCAAACATTTTGGAAGTGGGAAAATGCAAGGAATCTAGCACCAATATTTACACTGAAAGCTTCCACAAATAACCAGATTATCTTTTCTAATCATAGACTGCCTATTTGACAGGGCAAAGTTAGCCAAGGAAATGGTTCTACATTAAATCATTATCAGTCACATATGGGGGCAGAAATATAGAATCAAAGAACTGCAAAAGCTGGTTTATACCAAGGATGGGCACAAAGTGCTGGATTAACTCAGCCGGTCTGGCAGCATCTCCGCTGAGTTACTCCGGCACTTTGTGACGATCTTTCATACGAGAGCAGACTTGGCTTGCTTTAACAACTCCTTCAAACACTACCTGACAGTGCAGTACCAGCTCAGTCCTACAGTGCAGCATCAAATAGATTCTTGGGCTCAACTGGGTGTCAGGAGTTTGGGGAGAAGGCAGGAGAATGGGATAGAACAGCCATGATTGAATGGCAGAGTAGACTTGATGGGCCCAATGGCCTAATTCCGCTCCTATGAACTCTCTGGGAAATTAATTCACAGATCTGACAGTGGTAAGATTTGTACCAAATTAAGTATGCAGACATCAAAAGCCAAACTAAATAAAGTAAAAAATGTCATGGCTGACAATACTATCTTCGTGTCAAAAATTGCAGACTTACTTTGAATAGGCTTTCTCCAGCAGAGCACTCCAGAACTCATTTCCTGAAGCCGAGTGCACAAACATCAGCTCATTATCCTTTGTGGGCAACCTGTCATCGATCACCACATCCACCCACTCTCCATACTGCCAGAACTATAGAAGAACATCAAGAGATTATATCAGTACAGGGGTCTTACGCAATTCCGAGAAGGACCAACAATATGAATTTTAAATAAATTCAGATTTATTTTTTAAGCCAGGTCTCCATTCACAACCTTCATCACTTCAGCAACACTCTGCTTAAGTTTATCATAGTTTAGATTAGTTTATTACTATTGTCTCGTGTACTGAGGTACAGTGAAAAGTTTTTTTGTTGCATGCTAACCACAGCAGAAAGACAACACATGATTAGAATCAAGCCGTCCACAATGTACAAATGGTATAACGTTTAGTGCAAGATAAAGTCCAGCCTGAATATTATCCTTCAACAACAACCCTCTCTCTGTCTTCTATCAGTAAACCAGTTATATATATATCTATATATCTATATATATATACACACATATACATATACATATACACACACGATCAAATCATTGTTAATCCCATGTATCTTAATCTTCTTGATCAGCCTGCCATGGGGAACTTTATAAAATGTCTTACTAAAATTAATGCAGACAACATCCACCATCCTACCTTCATCAATCGCCTTTGTCACCTCTTCAAAACAAATAAATCAAGTCAGTAAAACGTGATCTGCTGAATGCAAAGTCTCCCTAATTAATCCATTCTCTTCTAAATGGAAGTAAATTCTATCCAGGAGAATCCTCTCCAATTGTTTCCCTTTCACTGACATGCGACTCATCAGCCTCATCCTTCCCTGGATTCTTTCTACTTCTCTTAAAGATGGAAACAACCTTGGCTATTCTCCAATCCTCCGGGACCTTGCCTGAGAGGTTGGAGGAGGTGCAAGTGAACCTCTGCCTCATCTGAAAGGACTGCCAGCGTCCCTGGACAGAGTTAAGGGAGGAAGTACAAGGACATCTGTTGCATCTCCTGCGGTAGCTGGGGAAGGTACCTGTGGCGGGGATGGTTTGGGTGGGAAGGGATGATAACAATAGACAATAGGTGCAGGAGTAGGCCATTCGGCCCTTCGAGTTAGCACCGCCAGTCAATGTGATCATGGCTGACCATCCCCAATCAGTACCCTGTTCCTGCCTTCTCCCCATATCAACTGACTCCATTAAGAGCCCTATCTAGCTCTCTCTTGATAGTATCCAAACCAGCCTCCACCGGCAGAGAATTCTACAGACTCGCAACTGTGTGAAAAAGTAAGGGAGTTGTGTAGGGAATGGTCTCTGCGGAAAGCAGAAATGGGTGGGGATGGGAAGGTGGGATCCTGTTGGAGGTGGCGAAAATGTCGGAGGATTATGTGCTGTATGCGATGGCTGATGGGGTGAAAGGAGAGGTCCAGGGGAATTTTGTCCCTGTTGCGACTGGGGGGGAGGGGGAGGGAGCAAGAGCAGATCTGCGGGGTAATGAGGAGTAACATAACAGATGTGGGCTTACCCAGTAACAACTGCTCGCAATCTCCTGCCCAATAATGTTGTCTGCTTTATACCAATTTAGTATCTTCCCACAAGGTTAAACCTTTTCCCCATTCAAAACTTGTAGACTTATGATCACTCTCCCTAAAATGCTCTTCCACTGTAACCCCAGTAACCCCAGTAACCAAGCCAGGCACGTTTCTCAACGTAAGGTTCAGTATGCTCTCTTCTCAGGTTCCACTATCTACATACTGTTTCAAGAAACTCTGCTGAATACAAATTCTTTTCCATGCATGCCTTTGTCACTGAGCAAGTCCCAGTCAATATCGGACAAGTTAAAGATACCCATGAAGCCAGCCGACTGTTGCTTTGGCATCTTTTGGTAATCTGTCTCTATATCTGTTTCTCTCTCCCACTGGCTATTGTGGATCCCATCAGAGAGCCTGTACCTTTCTTATGTTTAAGCTTCACCTATATTGCCTCAGTATGTCCTCTCCGAGTGCCACTGTGACAGTCTCGAGCTTAGTATTAGATTGGGAGGCAGAGTGGTAACCCTGACAGAGTTGCTGCCTCACAGCACCAGAGACCCGGGTTCAAACCTGACATCGGGTGCTGTCTGTGTGGAGTTTACACATTTTCCCTGTGACTGCATGGGTTTCCTCCCGGTGCTCCAGTTTCTTCCCACCCGTGTGGGTTGATAGGATAGTTGGCATTTGTAAATTAACCCTGGTGTGCGGGGAGTGGATGGAAAAGTGGGATAACATAGAACTAGTGTGAACGGGTGAGTGATGGTCAGCACGGATATGGTGGACCGAAGGGCCTGTTTGCACACTGTATCCCCTAGACTAAAGTAGCGCAACTCCTTCACCTCTTTTCCCTTCCTCTCTATCACATCTGAAACAGTGAAACCCTGGAACTTTGAGCCGCAGTGTGTCCCTCGTGCAACCATGTTTTTACAATGGCCACACCACCAAATCAGGCTCCAAGTTCATCTGCTTTTCCTAAAATACTCCTTGCATTGAAAAATAAACACATTTCAACCCATCATCTTCACCATACTTGGAAGGGACAAAACTCCAGGTAGCTCTTTGATCCTCATTAAGGAGCCGCCTCCAATTCACATTTTGGCATCCTGCTCCCTTACAATGAAATGTAAAGGTCATCGTGATTTGACTTACCCGGAAATGGAAGATTCCTGCATAATCAGAGCCAAAGTCTTGTTCACAGGGAACCACTCTGTTTAGAACCTCATTGTTTAGGGTTAGTGATGCAATAGCAGCCAATAGCCAGCAGTCACCTACAAAGAAAAAACAGAGGCAATGTTATGTTCCATAATCAATGAAAATGCACACTTTCATGTGTCAGGTTTATTTATCCAACTACTCCAGAAATATCCCTGCGCAAAACACTAGTGTTTCTGATTCTATGTATCCACGGTTGACTGAAGTGGGAGAACCGGTAGTGCAAGGTTGGGGTTAGGGCTGAGAATAAAGGGAAGGGTTTGCATGCCAAAAACTATAATTAAAGACTTTGCAAAGATGCTCCTAATTAGAGCACAATTAATAAATCATTCAAATGCACGCACCACCAGACTCAGGAATACTTCTATCCTTCTGGTAACAGGCTTCTGAATGGTCCTTCCATAAGCTAGGGTACAGTCCAAGTCTCCTCTACCCCATTGCAAACATAAGGACTTTGTCTCTGGAATTGTTGTACTACAATGCTGAGACCTATATTCCACACTCTGTATCTTTCCCTTCGTTCTACCCGTTGTACTCGAGTTTGGCTTGAATGTATTTACATATAGTATTATCGAACTTTGATCAGATAGCATGCAACACAAAGCTTTTCATTGCATCCCAGTACATGTGACAATATTAAACCTAAAATTACTGCAGTATTCAGAGATCATGGATGATCTTTGCCTGTGCTATTTTTCTGCATCAACTCCATTTCCCTAGATTTTGACAAATCTACTCTATTTTCAATGTACTCAATCTTTGTTTCTCAAAATGAGAACAGAAGGATCGATATCTGTCAGTTTACTTTTTCCCCCCGTCTTTCTCTTCCACCCATATCTCTCCCTCTAGCTTCACATTTCAGTCCTCCTCTCTCCTTATCTGACTTCCTTTTCATCTCTAGCCATTGTTATTTACTCCTCCATTCTGCCAATCAATCCCCCCCCCCCCTCTAACCTGTACCCACCTAACTCATGCCAGGTTTTGTCTCACCCCCAGCTCTCTCCCCTCTGCAACAATCGGGCTGAAGAAGGGACTCGACACAATACATCACCTGTCCGTTCCATCCATAGATGCTACATGACCCGCTGAATTACTCCAGCGCTTTGTGTTTTGCTCAAGATTCCATTTTCTTATGTTTGCAGTTTCTCATCTATCCTTGGTGTCAAATTTGGGCCACATTTGCTAAGCACAGCAGATATCCAACCATGGAGGGTATTAGTGGAGTGAGTGAGTGGGTGAAAGAGAACGTTGTGCAGAAGAGATAAAGGAGGGGATGAAGTAGAAGTATAGTTGAACAAAGATATGGATTTTTGGAGGTGGCTGATCAATAGATTTCGGGTCAGAACTGCTGAGAGTCAGACTGAAGGAACTAAAATCTCTATCTCTAATGAAGAGGAAACTCTGATGAAGGGGATGGATGGAGTGCAAAAAATGGCTCCTTTTATAAATGAATCCAGTGTCTCATCCAGCAAGCCTGGCGTCGTCCAATACAAGCAAACAGCTCAAATTAAACTGCTGTTCAAAGAAATAGGACTGAACGGACTCCCTATCCCATGCTGAAAAACATACCAGAATGAAACAGAGTGAAAGATTGTTCATTGATACAAAAAAAATTGATGTCTCCATTTATTTTGAAAGTTTATATTGAGCTAACCTGCTGTAAAATAGATTCTGTCAGGATCGAGACATAATTATGTATTCGAGGCATGCGAGCCATATAAATTAATTAAAGGCTAAACTTTCAAATGGTTTAGTAGAGCGATACCACTTGGAAACAAGTCCTTTGGCCCACAGAGTCCATGCCAACCATCTATCAACTAGTTCTATGTTATCCCACTATCTCATGCACTCCCTACACATTAGGGGCAATTTTACAGAAGCCGATTAACCTACAAAACTGCACGTCTTTGTGATGTGAGCAGAGAACGGAGCAGCAGGAAGAACTGGGAGAACATGCAAACTCCACACAGACAGCACCCCTGGTCAGGATCAAACCCTGCTCTCTGGCACGGAGGCAGCAGCCCTACCAGCTGCAACATTGTGCCACCCAGTGGTCTGTATTTAATTTATTTGAAAACAAATAATGTCAACATCATTATAATATGGAAAACTACAAAAAAAAGTGACAAAAAAGAAAATCTAATTCTAATAACGCTCACTGGCTTTAAAGATCTGGTTGTGGGGAAATGACAGACATATGGAACTGCAGATGCCAGTTTACAAAAAAAAAGACAGTGCTGGAGTAACTCAGTAGGTCAGGCAGCATCTTTGGCAATGCATTAAGATGTCATCTATCCATGTTCTCCATCTTATTTCACACCTTTAGTCTTCATCTTTGGCCTTTGTCCAACCATCTGCCAGTAAGAAAACCCATGCACATATCACTTGTCCCCCACCTCCCTTCCAGCGTTCTCATACCCCTCCCATACTACTATTTGCCCAAGGAAGGGGATTCAACCCGAAATATCGCCTCCCCGTGTTCTCCATAGATGCTGCCTGACCTGTTGAGTTGCTACAGCACACTTTATGAATTACATTCAGGTTTGCAAATTATACATCAAGTCAGGGATGGTTTGGGCGTGATACAATGAGTTTAATGTTAAATCTACTATCTCTTCAAACTTCAGGTGAGAAATATCCAGCAGAGTTTCTGCAACATCCCAAGGGCACTGTGCTTTTAAGGAAAAAACAGAAGCCATCACTGTAGGAATAAACCTTCAAAAAGACCTGCATTTAACATATTTGAAAGGTGAAATATCTTTTGAAAGGAATCTTTAGATATCTACAAATACGAGACTATGTGACGCAAGATTGTCACAATATGGGCCCAGATATATTAGACAAATGCATGAACAGAAAGGCGGATACAAGTAAGTTAATATCCTATTTCTACAATACCCTTTTAAATGTACATGTCCCGTCGTCGGAAACAATTAGGCGAGCATGGGAAGATGAATTGGGTTTAACAATTTCAAAGGATAGTTGGGAGGAAAGTATTTTATATATACATTACTGTCCTCTTAATGTCAGGCACTCCCTAATACAATTCAGAGTCCAAATTGAACATGATCTTCCCAAATGTCTCTCCTATTTGTGATAAATGTCTCCTCCAAGAACCGACTATAATCCATTCTTTTGTTTCTTGCAAAAAATTGCAAAACTTCTGGAGGGGAATTTTTGATATCTTTTCCAAAATACTTAAAAATAAATTGGATGCCGATATAAAACTGATCACACTAAGTATGTCAGAGGCCCGTTCTAAGCTAACGATATTTCAAAGACGTTTCCTTAACTATGGCCTAATAAAGGTGAAAAAATTAATACTCAAATTTTGGAAACATACAACAGTCCCTACAGTGAAGATGTGGATCACAGATATGTCCGAGACACTACATTTGGAAAACATTGGGCTTGTCTTGGCGGAAAAACCAGATCAATTTCTTTAAAAAATGACAAATAAATTGAATCTTGAATCTTACAACAATAGTATGGTGCAACACAAATTTAAACAATAGTATGGTGCAACACAAATTTAAATTTAAAACCGATGCTGGGTTGGGTGAGGTGTAGTGGGGGGGCAGAAATGAGGGGTTAGGTATATCTCCACTTAAAAAAAAAAAAAATCCTATATCTTTCTGCTACACTGCTTTGGTAGTTTAGGGACTTTCTTTTGTTCTTCTTCAATCGACCTTTTACCTTTCTACTTCTTTTCTTTCTTGTTTTCTCTTTCTTTTCTTTTTTCATTTTCATAATTTAATTTCATAAGGTTAAAAATGAAGCTGTACAATAATTGTATAATTTTAGATGCCGAATGTTTTATCTTTGTACAATTGCTTCTAATAAAAATTTAAAAAAATAAAAAAATAAAAAAAACATTTGAAACTACAGTCAATGTAAGCTTCTCTATAGACTTGCATACTTGCTACCCTTTCTTGATTGAACTTCCTTCTTTCTGCCACTGTAATCAGCTTGTGCCATTCAACAATCTAATTGGCAATTTCCATCAGGTAAAACGACTGTGGGAGCTGTTTGCTTATTATCTAAATGGTGTCAAGTTGGGATAAGGGGAAATACAACGGGATCTGGGTGTCCTTGTTCATCAGTCAATGAAAGTAAGCAAAGGTACACAAAAATGCTGGAGAAACTCAGCGGGTGCAGCAGCATCTATGGAGCAAAGGAAATAGGCGACGTTTCGGGCCAAAACCCTTCTTCAGACTGATGGGGGGGGTGGGGGGGGAGAAGGAAGGAAAAAGGGAGGAGGAGGAGCCCGAGGGCGGGGGGGATGGGAGGAGACAGCTCGAGGGTTAAGGAAGGGGAGGAGACAGCAAGGGCTAGCAAAATTGGGAGAATTCAATATTCATGCCATTCGGACGAAAGCAACCCAGGCGGAATATGAGGTGCTGTTCCTCCAATTTCTGGTGTTGCTCACTCTGGCAATGGAGGAGACCCAGGACAGAGAGGTCGGATTTGGAATGGGAGGGGGAGTTGAAGTGCTGAGCCACCGGGAGTTCAGGTAGGTTATTGCAGACTGAGCGGAGGTGTTCGGCGAAACGATCGCCCAACCTCCGCTTAGTCTCACCGATGTAAATCAGCTGACATCTAGAGCAGCGGATGCAGTAGATGAGGTTGGAGGAGATACAGGTGAACCTTTGTCGCACCTGGAATGACTGCTTGGGTCCTTGAATGGAGTCGAGGGGGGAGGTGAAGGGACTGGTGTTGCATTTCTTGCGGTTGCAATGGAAAGTGCCCGGGGAGGGGGTGGTATGGGAGGGAAGGGAAGAATTGACAAGGGAGTTGCGGAGGGAGCGGTCTTTGCGGAAGGCAGGCATAGGGGGAGATGGGAAGATGTGGCGAGTGGTGGGGTCACGTTGGAGGTGGCGGAAATGGCGGAGGATTATTTGTTGTATTTGCCGGCTGGTGGGGTGAAAGGTGAGGACTAGGGGGACTCTGCCCTTGTTGCGAGTACGGGGATGGGGAGAGAGAGCAGTGTTGCGGGGTATGGATGAGACTCTGGTGCGAGCCTCATCTATGGTGGTGGAGGGGAATCCCCGTTCCCTGAAGAACAAGGACATTTCCGATGCCCTGGTGTGGAACGTCTCATCCTGGGAACAGATGCGGCGTAGGCGGAGGAATTGGGAGTAGGGGATGGAGTCTTTACAGGGGGCAGGGTGGGAAGACGTGTAGTCCAGTAAGTAAGCATGCAGGTATTGCAGGCAGTGAAGAAAGTGAATGGCATGTTGGCCTTCATAATAAGTTGAGTATAGTTGAGTATAGGAGCAGAGAGGTCCTTCTGCAGTTGTACAGTGCCCTAGTGAGACCACACCTGGAGTATGGTGTGCAGTTTTGGTCTCCAAATTTTAGGAAGGACATTCTTGCTATTCAGAGAGTGCTGCGTAGGTTCACAAAGTTAATTCCCAGGATGGTGGGGAGGGAATGGAACGGCTGAGCTTATATACTCCGAAATTTAGAAGGATGAGAGTGGATCTTATTGAAACATATAAAAGTATTAAGGGTTTGGACACACTAGAGGCCGAAAACATATTTCCGATGTAGGGGGAGTCCAAAACCAGGGGCCACAGTTTAAGACTAAGGGGTAAGCCATTCAGAACGGAGATGAGGAAACACTTTTTCCACAGAGTTGCGAGTCTGTGGAATTCTCTGCCTCGAAGGGCTAGAGGCCAGTTCTCTGGATACTTTCAAGAGAAGCTAGATAGAACTCTTAAAGATAGTGCAGTCAGGGGATATGGGGAGATACATGTATTAACCTGATTTTTTTAACTGCTATTTTTCTCCTGTAATTTACAAGACCCAATCATGTTGATGAATTAAATCTATTTGTGGGATCATAGGTAATCCATCCTGGCCTGATTTCAGCCAATATTTTGACCGTTTCATTACGAAAAGCAGTTCTACTTTCTAATCAGTCTGAAGAAATATCCCAATGCAAACTATAGCCTGTACATTTCCCTCCACAGATGAAGCTTGACCTGCTGAGTTCCTCCAGCACTTTGTTTTGCTTACGATTCCAGCAACTGCAGTTCCTTGTGTCTACACTTTTTAAATGATCATTCCCTTCCATTCTCTATTTATTTGTATTTATTCGCACTTTGGTTCAGGGGGTTTTCCCACATACCCACTCTGCAAATAATCATATTTAATCAATAAGTAGAAACTGCAAGGATTGGTCTCCAGTAGAGTTTAAGCCAGAGAGGTTTAAATGTTAGAGGTATTAAATGTGAACTAGACTACAAGAAACATTAAGATTTTGCTTGACTCACACCTGTCCCTTTAAACTTCATGTCCATCAAGAATACGCAAACTTCCATCACAATCATATCTCCTGTTCCATCTTCCTCCACAATTACAGGAACCCTTGATACAATCCACATGGTAACCACATTTTCCACCTTCCTCCAAACAAAAAACTGGAACTAATTATAACTGACTCATTTGGATTCACAGATGAACAACAAGCCAATTTGGCAATCAAAATTTCCCAACTATTGTTCACCCGTTCCTTTGGGCATTTAGCTTACATTATTATATTGTGAAGCATTTCAATTTTTTTTAAATAACATTAAAGGTGAACGTGCAAGAAATACTGGATCAGGCAAACAGAGAAGGAAGTATATAAGGGAGTAGTCTCTTTGAAAATGCATGCATAATGATTAACACAATTTAAGTCTTTGAAGGAGTAAAAGGGAAGTTTGATGAGAGCATCAAATTGAATCTGAACAATTTTTAGCAAGGCTTGACAAGGTCCTGCATGGAAGACTGGTCAAGAGTAAGTATAGGGCAACAAAGGGAGTGTAGGGAATTTGTCCAAAATTGGTTTAATGCCAGGATAGTAACAGTTGATAGATGCTTTTGTGATGAAAACCATTTCCAGTGGTGTCTTCTCAAAATCTGAAACACCATTTTATTTCCCTTTTTACACGCTGACTGACCTGTAGAAACAAAGAATGAACTTCAAAGAACTTCTTCAAAGTAAGTCTGAAGAAGGATCCTGATCCAAAACATGTCCGTGTTCTCCAGAGATGAAGAAGGGTCTCGACCCAAAATGTCACCCATTCCTTCTCTCCAGAGTTGCTGCCTGTCCCTCTGTTACTCCAGCACTTTGTGTCCTGATTGACCTGTTGAGTTTACAGTTTGTTTTCTGATTTCCAATATCTGCAAATTATCTTTAATTTTAATTTTCAGTTCAAATCTTTTTCCATTCTCTACTTCATCTCATCTGCAGAGATGGTTCCCTCACTCAAGCTTTTCAAATACACTGGAATTCCCGTGATCCCAATGTTCCAGGATTACTAACCATTCCTCTGTTTAAGGCATGCATTGACTCAGTGATGATTGTTATCCAAGCAGCGGAAGAAGTTACACCACTGGATAATCTGAATCATAGAGAAAATAACCCCACACCCATCAAGTTTCCAGCCATCTCCCTTAATCCACTCATTTTGCAAATCCAATGGGCCCATCTCAATTACAGGTAGCCTGTTTAGACATGTTCATAAAATTAACATAAAATTATTTTTGCATTTTGTATATTGGTAAATTAATCAGAAACTGCACTTGCATTCATGATGCTTATTCTGGTCGGGCAGAATTTACTTTTAGTTTAAAGATATAGCACGGAAACAGGCCCTTCAGTCCACACGAGTCCATGCCGACCAGCGATCACCGCCGTATACTAACGCCACCCTACACACCAAGGACAATTTACAATTGTTACCGAAGCCAATTAACCTACAAACTTGTACGACTTGAGCACTGGAGGAAACCGGAGCACCCAAAGAAAACCCACACGGTCACAGGGAGAACGGACAAACTCCAAACAGACAGCACTGGCAGGAGCAAAGCAGTGCCTGTGGCACTGTAAGGCAGCAACTCCACCACCACACCACTGTTCTGCCCATGTTATGAAACAAATGTTATTCCTAGTTTAACAAGATTAAGCAAAGTAATAGAGTGTACAGGAAAAAAAAAACCCCATCACTGGTCAAAACAGTGGGTGGGTTTTTAGACTCTTCTACATTGTCACAAGCAATGCTAGGGCAGTGGTTAGATTTAAAAATCAGACAAATATATATTTATTAGCCTAAAAATATCAAGGGCTAAGGTGAAAAGATGGATGCATTAATGTACATCACTGTTCCACCATTATCATTAAATGAAAGAACAGGCTGCACGGCTCAATAGCTTCCACTTATTGAGTAATTAAACCGACTTCATACAACAAAGTAGAGGATTACGCTAAGATAAGGATAATTCATGAGACTTAACCTTTGAAGTTTCAACACGATTTGTAATTGAACCATCATAAATTGACTGCTCTCTCTGGCCATTTTCTTAATGTAATGCAATATTTAAGGTGGCACAGCTAGTACACTTGCTGTTTCACAGCACCATAAATCCAGGTTTGATGGTGACCTCGGGTAATGTGGTGTGGAGTTTACACCTTCTCTCTGCGCGTTGTGGGATTCTCCCTGTGACCGCATGGAGTTCCCCTCGGAGCACTCCCACATCCCAAGCACCTGCGGGTTTGTAAGTAATTGGCCTTTGTAAATTGACCCTCGTGTGTTGGGAGAGGACATGAAAGAGGGATAACATTGAATCAATATGAATGGGTGATCGATGGTCGGCGTGGACCAGGTGGACCGAAGGGCCGGTTTCCATGCAGTGTCTTTCAATTAATTACATATCCTCATATGCCAAGTCATTTGGTATTTTTAAGGCAGAGATTGTACTCGATTAGTACGGGTGCCAAGGGTTATGGGGAGAAGGCAGGAGAATGGGGTTGAGAGGGAAAAATAAATCAGCCATGATTGAATGGCGGAGTAGACTCGGTGGGCCAAATGGCCGAAATCTGCTTCTATGACTCATGAACTTTAGCTAAATTTAGAGGTACAGTGTGGAAACAGGCCCTTTGGCCCAACGAGTCCATTCCGACCAGCGATCCCCGCACCCTACACTCACCAAGGACAATTTACAATTATACCAAGCCAATTAACCTACAAACCTATATGTCTTCGGAGTATGGGGGGGAAACCGGAGATCCCGGAGAAAACCCACGCTGGTCACAGGGAGAATGTACAAACTCAGTACAGACAACACCCTTCATCAGGATCAAACACGGGTCTCTGATGCTATAAGGCAGCAACTCTACCATTACGCCACCGTGCCGTCTTCTCATATAAAAAACATATGATAAAAGGGATTATTTCCTGCAGTATTTAGAATAGCCTGGTTCTGTATTTTGAGATTTTTTAGCTTTGAAGATTAAATTAAACTTGCCACATCCCTTTCAGGACAACAGTCTAGTTTACTACTTGGAGCCTCGCCTATCCTCTGGATCATTTCATGACTACCCGAGGATATGTGTAGGAGGTAGCTACCTACAGAAACACCCTGAATGAAAATGTGCTTAAATAAGATCTTAATTGCATAGAACAGGCAAAGGGAGCTTATTGAACATATATCAGTGTGGAATTCTCTGCCTCAGAGGGCGGTGGAGGCCGGTTCTTTGGATACTTTCAAGAGAGAGCTAGATAGGGCTCTTAAAGATAGCGGAGTCAGGGGACATGGGGAGAGGGCAGGAACGGGGTACTGATTGGGGATGATCAGCCATGATCACATTGAATGGCGGTGCTGGCTCGAAGGGCCGAATGGCCTACTCCTGCACCTATTGTCTATTGATAGTTAGACAGCAGTAGAATTGCTATCTCATGGTGTCAGAGACCCGGGTTGTTTTGTGTAAATGGTCCCTAGTGTGAAGGATAGAACTAATGTAGGGGTGATTGTTGGTCTGCGCAGACACAGTGGGCCGAAGGGCCTGTTTGCATGCTATAACTCTAAATTAAAATATCAGTCGCAGCAGTTGAAAACTTAATTTGATACTATGTCAGGGTTAGAGGCGCAAGTTCTTCAATAATGAGGATCATAGTGCACCAGTGCAAGTTTCCCTCCATAAAGCCACACAGAAACTGATGTTGTTGGTTTCAGCAAAGCGTTTCCATGTAGACATGTTGCCAATTTCTCCTTGGGCTCAGGTGAGGAATTTGCAGCCGGCTCTTGCATCAATACAAGCAGCACTCTTCCGGCTACAAGAAATATTGCTACTCAGCGAATGGTGCAAGGGTTGTCTGGTAAAGTACAGTAATCACAAGTCATGTCCACAGAAAGGGTGGCACAGTGGTGCAGCGGTAGAGTTGCTGCCTTACAGGTTCGATCACGACTATGGGTGCTGTCCGTATGGAGCTTGTACGTTCTCCCTGTCACTACATGGGTTTTCTCCAGGTGCTTCAGTTTCCTCCCACATTCGAAAGATGTGCAGGTTTTCTACGGGTGCTCTGGTTTTCTCCCTCATACCAAAGATATAGAGGTTTCACCAGGCGCTCTGGTTTCCTACCACATTCCAAAGAAGTGTAGGTTGATCAGTTTCTGCAAATTGCCCCTAGTGTGTAGGATGCACAATTGGCCTGACATGGAATCAGTGTGAATGAGTGATCGTTGTTCAGTGCAAACTCAGTGGGCTTAAGGGATCAGTTCCATGCTGTATCTCTAAAACAAAAGGAAGCCTTCAGGGTTAGTGGGGCATTCCTGGCAGGATGCTGCAATGACACGGACTATATCCACTAACTGCAGGTATAGCTTGCTTCAGTGAGCCAAAGAAAGTTGATTTTTTTTTTAAATGCCAACGTAGTTCAAAGTCTGGAGTTCGGGTCTCAACTCATGTTCCCACACACACTCCCACCTTCCATCCAGGCTCCTGAGCGAACATTACCTGCCCCAGGCATGCAAAGGGTTTCACTGATGCTCACATGTGCTGTCAGCAACACCCAAAAATGATCAGCAACGCCCAGAAAAGTACATAGCACCTTCTGTTGAAACATTAAGGATGGGCAGTAATGACACTTTAACGACCGGCTTTCCCATGCATTCTATTAGAGCCCAATTAGAGCCATAAAGTGTGGAAACAGGCCCTTCGGCCCAAGTTTCCCACACCGACCAACATGTTCCATCTATACTAGTCCCACCTGCCTGCGTTTGACCCATATCCCTCTAAATCTGTCCTCGCCATGTACCTGTCCAAATGTTTCTTAAAGGTTGCTCTACCTCGTGCCTCAACTACATCCTCTGGCAGCTCGTTCCATACACCCAACACCCTCTGTGTGAAAAAGCTCCACCTTGGGTTCCAATTAAATCTTTCCCCCTCATCTTAAACCTATGTCCTCTGGTTCTCGATTCCCCGACTGGGCAAGAGATCTATTCCTCTCATAATTTTGAACACCTCTAAAAGATCACCGCTCATCCTCCTGCGCTACAAGGAATAGGGACCTGGCCTGCTTAGCCTCTCCCAGAGCTCAAGCCTCCGTGTCCTGGCAGCATCCTCACAAACCATCTCTGTACTCTTCCCAGCTTGACAACATCTTTCTTGTTGCAGCGAATTCCACCACAGCTAGAATGCAAGCCAACTATAAAAAGGGACATAAATCCTTACTAACTTTGGACCACACCATTTCATTTTAAGGCATCTTAAAAATAAAGCAAAATGCTGGAGCAGCTTGGAGGGTCAGGCAACATCTGTGGATGGAAACTGGGAAGAGGACATTTTGGATCAGGACCCTTCTTCAAACCAATAGAGTAGAGGGAAGATAGCTGGTAGAGAGAGGTGAGGGGAAGGGGCGAGTCTAGAGCGAGCAAATTATAGGTAGATCCATGCGAGAATAGGTTATTTGACAGATGGTCAGGTGGAGAAGAGAAAGGTGGAGATAGTCTCAAAGATTGGAGGCAATATGAAGAGAAGACAACAAGGTGTAATCTTGTGTTAAGATGGGGATGAAATGTGAAAGCAGAGGGAGGGATAGCGGGTAGAATGGAACTGGGAGGGGGAGTTGGAGTGGAAAATAAAAAAATTAAAATGGGAGACTTGAAATGGGGAGGGTTGGGAGATGAGTGGGCAGATGAGGTAGGGTGGGGGGGTCTGAAACAATAATTGCAGAAATTATCTTTGCTAAGTGGAAATAATTCATCCCGTGCTATGAGGAATAGTTTACTAGCAGTTGTTTACAATCAAGCAGTGAACAAACGCAATTCAACACTAATAAGAGATGTATCCCAAATATTTCCACTTAAACACAAGAAGTATTAACAAGATAGAATATTTACCATAAGTGTCAGAGACAAAGCTTCTAATAATATTTATAAAATGACTTAGATAAGTATTTGAGTCCTTTTACAAAGACTACGAATGGAGACAAGGAGACATTTCTTTAACCAGTGGGTGGTGAATCTGTGATTTTTTTGCTGCGGAGGCCAATACACTGGGTATATTTAAAGCAGAGTTTGATAGGATCTTGATTAGTAAGGGTGTCACATGTTACTGGGAGTGGGCAGGAGAATGGGGTTGAGAGGGAAAAATAGGCCAGCCATGTTCCAACAGCAGAGCAGAGTCAATGGGCTAAATTGCCTAACTTTCCTCCTAAGGTCTTATGGACTCTACATAGTTGGAGTCCTTTCCTTGCAGGTTCCAAAAATCAGGGACTACAGAGCCAAGGAACTAGTCGCAGAATGGACTATTGGTTGAATGTCAAAGAATGGAGTGAACAATCACCACTTGCACTGGGTGGGGTGATCCACGAACCACTGCTGTTCACAATTGACATTCATGGCTTGGATTATGGAAACAAAACAATATGTAGATGTGAGCAAATATTTGGCAGGAAAGGGTTGGGAGAAACTAGATTTAATTAAATAGAACCACACATAATCCACATTGCAGGCTCTGTCATTGAACCCTCCCCTTAGTCTAAACACTTTCCAAACATGATACTCCTTCTACGGTATCTTGTATACACTCGATTGAATTGGGACACATTGTTGGAGCTACCAAAGCAAATTTCTTTTGAAGCAATGTTACAAAAGAATACAGTTTGGAAAATCCTGAAAGGCACTGAATGTATAGGTTGCTCCTGCTTCTTGTCAGCATGCTCTTTGTTCCAAAAATCAACTCATTGTCACAGTAAATCCACAAGGTTTAAAGACCAAATTCTAACGCCACATTTGAGGAGGTTTACGGTTCAAGCCACTGACATCCACCAGGAAACATTTGTTCTGTGGACAAGCCTGGAAACTGTTTCCCTGCAAATGTGAATTCCATGGTTACACTTGCCAATCCTGACGGGGGGTGTAAATGCCAAGGTATGTGTGTATTTCAAACAAAGTACCCACTTGCACAATTTCAAATAGTGGAGGCCAATTATTATCATTTAATCTCATTGTCGACACAAAAGCAGGGAGGGTTTTATGACATCCACCTAGCCCCACCCTCAACCTTCAACCTTCAACTACTAATGCAACCAACTGCCTTTAAATAGCAGGTGCCCAGCAGGTATATTTGCAGCATATAATTAAATGGACATTAGTGGAGTACAACTCCCCTTTAAGATATGAATTTTGCTCAGGGACATACTTAGCAACACAAGTAAAACAAATGGCAATTTGAAAATTCAAGGGTGTAATGAAATTGAAAATTCTTGACTTTGAATATTCTATTGAAAATGAATATTGAATAGTAGTCTTTCTGCAACAAAAGCTTTTCACAATTCCTCGATACACAACACCAAGCTAAACTAAACTATTCCTTTCCCCACATGAGCAACTTGCTCAGAGCCAGAGGAGACAGTTTGCAATATTTCGTAATGACTTCTTCCAAACTTTTCCCCCCCAAACTGAATCCCTAACCCAAAAAAAGGCAATAGGATGAACCAAAATATCCTAGCTCCATCAGGGGGGTGGTGGAGGTAGATACGATAGTGGCATTTAAGAGGCTTTTGGGTAGGCACATGGAAGTTCAGGGAATAGAGGGATATGGATCAGGCATCCCCGGATCATGTATCGATCAGTTTAACGTGGCTTCATGTTCAGCACAAACATGGTGGGCTGAAGGGCCCATTCCTGTGCAGTATTGTTCTATGTTCTATTTCCGGTCAAAAAATCCATTTAGGTGCAAGGTCAAGGGATCCCAGGCCCCAAGGTCAGATATGCTTAGTTTAGAGATAGTGTGGAAACAGGCCCTTCAGTCCTTCGTGCCGACCAGCAATCACCCGTACACTAGTTCTATCGTACGCACTATGGACAACCTTTATAGAAGCCAATTAACGTACACACCTGCACATCTTTGGAATGTGTGAGGAACCAAGAGCACCTGGAAAAAATCCAGTCACAAGGGGAACAAACAAACTCTGTACAGACAGCACCAGCAGTCAGGTTCGAACCTGTATATGTCACGAAACAAAGTGGCAGCCAAAGCAGTTTATTGACAAATTGGCCAAAGCAGTTTATTGACAAATTGGACATTATAGAAACACAGAAACATAGAAAATAGGTGCAGGAGGAGGCCATTTGGCCCTTCTAGCCAGCACCACCATTCATTGTGATCATGGCTGATTGACCCCAATCAATAACCCATGCCTGCCTTCTCTCCATTTCCCTTGACTACACTGGCCCCTAGAGCTCTATCTAACTCTCTCTTAAATCCATCCAGCGATTTGGCCTCCACTGCCCTCTGTGGCAGGGAATTCCACAAATTCACAACTCTCCCTTCTCACCTCAGTCTTAAATAGCCTCCCCTTTATTCCAAGACTGTGGCCCCTGGATCTGGACTCGCCCAACATTGGGAACATTCACTTCAATCAATTCACTTTTTTTTCCTAAAAGAGGTGCAGTAGATGTTGAAAATCCAAGATGAAACAAAGTATGGAATAGTGCTGGTTGGGGAAAGAGGGTAGGCAACATTTTGAATACAAAGTCGACAGAATATTCAACAGCAGGTTATCCAAATCCATTGGCAAGGGATTAGATCCAAGGGAACTAAAAATACAAATTAATGTCAATAGTTGATTCTTGGTCACAAGACTTGGCAAATGTCTT
Source organism: Leucoraja erinaceus (assembly GCF_028641065.1). Classification (NCBI taxonomy): domain Eukaryota; kingdom Metazoa; phylum Chordata; class Chondrichthyes; order Rajiformes; family Rajidae; genus Leucoraja; species Leucoraja erinaceus. The sequence continues at coordinate 43,323,838 of NC_073384.1, forward strand.
CAGCAAGTGTTCTCTTTACTGTTCAAGTTCAATGGAAACCTTAGAGATGTAACTATCCATTTTAACCACTAATCCTACTTCCAGTTTGGCAAAAATAATTTGCAGCCAAAATATTTATTTGTCCTAGATGTTGACTGTATGGATTCCAACATTTTTTCCACCCTCTTCTCCTAGCCTTTACAGTTATAACATGCCTTAAGTGAGAGCCTTGAGAGTTTATCAAGGCTCTCACTTAACTTTTTTTCCCTGTTGCCAGCCGGGCAACCTCGGCAGCATTTTAAGTTGCCAAATGACAGTTTAGGTGGTCATTTAAGACGGCTTGCATGACGCGTGCGATAATGTGCTCAGAAGAAGTCGAGACCCGGTCACGGACACAGATGGCGGGCAGAGACGGAGAGAGAGAGCAAGAGAGAGCGCGAGAGAGAGGGGGGCCCGCACAGAATTGAACGATTGGTGTCCCGGTTGCTTGTCAAGCCGGGCAAAATGGCATGGCTTTTAGGTTGCCCGGCGGGACTGTAGGTCACCATTGGCACTCGGGCAACCGCTAATTTCGAGCCCTGTTTATGTCACAATAAGGTAAACAAAAGGTTCTATCTCCAAGTTAAAGATGCATGGGTAATTTGAGACCTTTGCTCATAAATATAGGGGCAGAATTAGGCCATTCAGCTCATCAAGTCTACTCCGCCATACAATCGTGGCTGATCTATCGTTCTCTCTCAACCCCATTCTACTGTCTTCTCCCCATAACCCTTGACACCCATAGCCAATGGATTAACAGGGAGAAAACAAATGGCAAAGAAAGCTGCAAGAGATTCATTGTTTATCTTTCAGGCTAGGGCCATCAAAATGCATCTCCATTTAAAAGTTTGCACAGTGGAGTCACATTAGGTCCATGAAAAGAATGCAAGTTATAATTAAATAATCAGCATTTAAACCTAGCACTCTGCAGAATTGCGCTTTGGTAGAAAATGTGTTTTGCAATTCTTTTGGATCGATTTGTTAAGGGAATCAGAGACCTTCAGTTACAGCAAACAACTGGTAACCTCAATGCAGCCATTTACTCCAGGTTTACATTAGTGGTGTCAGGGTCAATATTTGGTGCTTTTACTGAAATATATTTGGTGGAAAAATATACTGGATGGAACACGTGCCAATTTAATGTGATGGGGTCAGTTAAAAAGAGCTGTGAGATATGTTGTTTACTACATTTGGTACAACATTATATGGCCAGTTTTGCAATGACAGGGATTACCAACCATGTTATCCTGTTTACTCCCTCAACAATGAAGTGTAGCGCAGCGGAATATGCAAAGTTTAATTTCCTTCAACAACTACAGGCAAAGCTGAAGTAACAACATTTACAACCATGAAGTCTACAAGTTAAAGTACATCTAACCTAATGTTTAGGTTTCCAATGCTTGGATCAGTAGAAGTGAAAAAAAATAGCAACACAACATACATAGTAGATATGGACAGCGGATTAATCTTGAAGAGTGTCACATTGAAGTGGATTAATCTTTACAGGTCTTATCAAAATTATTCCTCTCTCCACGATATACAAATTGGTTAGATATTGAAAAATCTAAAATTAATGGCTTTCAAGCACAATTCCTGACTTTATTTTGCAGTGGGAAAACTCCAGTTTGGCAGTTAGCAAATTCTAGGGATCTATTTTTAGCAAGAAATGAGCAGCAGTTTCCAAATCTCTTAAGAGCTGATGTTTCTATTAGTTCAAAAAGTTTAGTGTTTACTTTTGAATTTAGTGGTACAGCACGGAAACAGGCCATTCGACCCAGCAAGTCCGTGCCGCCCAGCAATCCCCATACAGTAACATTATCCTACAAACTAGTGACAATTTACAATTTTACTGAAGCCAATTAACCTATAAACTTATACATCTCTGGAGTGTAGGAGGAAACCAGAGCACCCGGAGAAAACCCACGCAGCCACAGGGCGAACATACAAACCCCGTTCAGACAGCACCCGTAGTTAGGATTGAACCCAGATTTCTGGCGTGCAACTTTACCGCTGTGCCGCTTCCCATTGTGCTAATTCTTCAATTTATAGCTACGAATTGAAACGGCTTGCAGCTGTATCAACGATTCGAATTTGACTATTTTATTTACAAATGAGTTGCTAAATTTGGAAAGATCAGCTTAGATGATCCACATATTACAAATGCAGTTCCTCAGTACATATTTTTATCACTCATTTGTAGCACTGTCACTCACTCACTCACTGTAACAAATAGGAGTGAAACCAATGAAAGGTTCCCTAAAGCACAGATTACTAGCATAAAGTACAGTTGCACATTTTCTATACTGTTGTCATTCATTCCTGCACAACTATCCAGATTTTGCCAAATCAGAAGTTTTAGCACAGATGATAACTACCCAAAAGTATGCCTACTTTGCAGTAAAGGGAAGGGATTGTTTATATGTAGAAACAAGGAACTGCAGATGCACATTAATACACAAAAGGACACTGTGCTAGAGTAACTCAGCAAGTCAGGTAGCCTCTCTGGAGAACATGGATAGATGATATTTTGCATCTGAAGAAGGTCCCGACCCGAAACCAGAGGCCATAGCCTCAAAGTAAAAGGACATACCTTTAGAAAAGAGATGTGAAGGAATTCTATAGTCAAAGGATGGTGAATCTGTGGAATTCATTGCCACAGACGGCTGTAGTAGCCAAGTCAATGGATATTTTTAACATGGAGTTTGACAGATTCTTGATTAGTAAGGGTGTCAAGGGTTACCGGGCAAAGGCAGGAGAAGAGGGTTGAGAGGGAAAGATAGATCAGCCATGATTACATGGTGGAGTGAATTTGATGGGCCGAATAGCCATATTCTGCTCCTGGAACGTATGAAACGTCACCTATCCATGTTCCCTAGAGATGCTGCCTGAGCTGTTGAGTTACTCCATCATTTTGCATCCTTTAAGGATTGTTTATATCTTGCACAATTTCTGTACAATGCCAGGCCACCACTATGCGTAGCTCAAATACAATTAATGCAAAGCTATTTAAAGCAATGGACAGTTATGAAATTGAGGTTTGATGAGGTAGGGTGGGGTAGAGTGCAAGCGATGACACACAGGGTGGTGCATGTGGCTTAATTCTGCATTTTACTCTGCATACATCACATATATATTCAAACTACTATATTATAAAAGTATCTTACCTAGCGCTCCCTGGCAGATATCAGTACGTGATGCTCCACCAATTATAAATTCAGGGTTGCCACACACATCCTAAAATAATAAAAAAGAGAGAGTCATACAGTGTGGAAACAAGCCCTTTGGCCCAACTTGCCCACACCGACTAACATGTCCCATCCACACTAGGCCCAAGCCTGCCTGTATTTGGCCCAAATCCCTCTAAACGTATCCTATACATGTACCTGTCCAAACATTTTTTTTAACATTGCGATAGTACCTGCCTCAACGATCTTGTCTGGCAGCTCATTCCATATACCCACCACCCTTTGTGTAAAAAAAGTTGCCCCCTAGTTTCCTATTAAATCTTTCCCTCCTCACTGTAAACTTAATCCTCTGGTTCTTGATTCCCCTACTCTGGGTAAAAATCACCCTATCTATTCCTCCCATGATGTAGACATGTGGAGAAAATCAACATCTTCCCTTGGAGCAAAGCGAAATGAAAGTTCGAGATAGCAGGTTACTAATTATACAGAACTAGTTGTAGAGCTCAGAAACAGACCCCTCAGCCCATCAAGGGTTCGCCCGTTCCATTGTGGAGCGGGAGAACCCTTGCCGAGGGTCGCCAGGGAGGAGTGCCCCGATCGCTGGCCTGGTGACGTTGACATTGTGGGGCTGTGGTTTGCGGAGCTTCTAGCTGCGGGCGCGACGTGGACTTACCATCCGGACCCTGGGACCCCTTGCCGGGGACCACCGGAGAAGAGCTCCGACTGCCGGCCTGCAGCCTATAACATCCTGAAGCCGCGGTCTCCAGTAGGAAAGTGCTGAATCGGGACCTCTATGCCACGGAGTGTGTTTGACCGTCCAGACGTCGGAGTTTGGTTCATCCCGATGGGAGGGCCTGTACATCCGGCCGTCCGCAGCGGCGACTAGGAAGGGTTTATGGCCCCGACCACGGGTGAACAAAGGAGGAGGACTGACTGAACTTTGTGCCTTACACCACACTGAAGAATGCTGTGGTGGATGTTTGTGTTCATTTTTATTGTGTATTGTGTGTTCTTTTTAAGTGTATCGCTGCTGACAAATTCATTTCACTGCACCTTCGGGTGCATGTGATGAATAAAATTGACTTTGAGTCTAAAGCATCAGGGAATTGCAGGAGTCAGTCCTGAGGTCTGCACCATGCACAACATCATCAGATGCCTGTGTTACACGTCAGTTTGAACAACCCTCCTCATCTTGTCCACAAGTCAGAAAGCTGGGCTGGGGGAAAAAAGGGAAGGATAGAAGGCAGGGGCAGTTTTAATATGATCCGACTCATTGTGTATTAATGTGCCCTTGAATATCAATAACGTTTTCAGAAAAATTAACCACTCGGCAAGTTCATTATCAAAGCTGCCATTACCAGCAATTGCTTCTTCTTAAAGTGAAAAACAAATATCTTATTTGCTCAGTAAACCACCAAAATTCATAAGCAGAAGCAACAAACTTTTGGAGAAACTCAGCAGGTCTGTGGAAGACACCAGAAGATCTGCCAGGCTGGATGAGTTCCTCTGGCAATGTTTTTGTTCAACATTCCAGCATCAGCAGTTTCTTGAGTCACCAAGTATCAAAATCCAATAATGCACAGACACAGGGTAGATAAAATTATCTGTGCATCGATCAGTGCGCTTGCAAGCTCAGACCACATTTAAAATCGTATTTTGAAAAATAAAAACCTGATGGCAATTTATGAAAAAGTAAAGATACTTTCCTAATAACGAATCAGGAATTTGTTTAATGCATTAGCTCTTAATATGACTAACTTCCACTAAAAGAAAGTCCAGAAAACAGCCTGGTGCAAGGTGCAGTGCACAAGGTGTTGGTGCAACAAATCATTAAGTGTCAGCAAGCATCAGGCACCACCGCCCAAGCGATTCACCAGCTGCACACCTGTTTGGACATACACATCATCAGCCCTGCATTATAATAAAGGTAGCCCGCCCTTTTTACAAAAGCTAAAATAGTGCATTTTATTACCCCTGCCATGTCTGACTAAAGCAAAGGCAAAGGCCTTCCATGTTCATAAATCATAAGAGCAGACTTAGGCCATTCAGCACAGTCAACTCCACCATTCAATCATGAACGATCTATCTTTCCCTCTCAACCCCACTCTTCTGCCTTCTCCTCATAACCCTTGAAAGCCATACTAATCAAGAATCTGTCAAGACCTTTGTCCAATATTTAATCCAATGTTATCAAGGCCCCTGTCCACTACTTCTATTGAGTACAAGTGAATGTAACAGAAGGTGGCAGTGGATCAATCCTGACCTTGGATGTTCTCCATATAGAATTGACATGTTTCTCCCAGTGTTGTGTGGGTTCACACATTACAAGGACATAGGTGCTGACAAAGTTGCAAAGCACACCGGCTCCTCCTTTTGTCCCTCCCCCCCCCCCCCCAACAGTTCCCCCACGCTGGGTCCTCATTGTATAAATGTTATTAGCCAAGTATGTATACATACAAGGAATTTGCCTTGGTGCTTTTCTCGCAATTAACAACACAATATACAGTAAAGAATTAAGAATAAAATATTATAATTCAAACATGCGAAGAATGAAATAAAATACCAGAGCAAAAGGAGGCTACAGACTTTTGGTTGTTGAGTAGAGCTACTGCTCGTGGGAAAAAAATGTTTTTATGTCTGGCCGTGACAGCTTTGACAACCCGCAGTCGCCTTCCAGAGGGAAGTGCTTCAAAGAATTTGTGGCCAGGGTGAGAGGGGTCAGAGATGATCTTTCCCACTCACTTCCTGGCCCTTGCAGTGTATAGTTCGTCGATATGGGGGGGGGAAGGTTGCAGCCAACAAATTTCTCAGCTTATCGAACAATGCACTGCAGTCTCCTGATGTCATGCTTGGTGGCTGAACCAAACCAGACCATGATGGAGAAGGTGAGGACAGACTCGCCGTGATGGTCAGCATGGACTTGGTGGGCTGAAGGGTCTGCTTCCGTACTTCATGACTATGACTCTACATTGAGCAGCATAAAGCAAAAGGCCTCTGGGCTGTATAAAATTTTTATTTAAGCTAATAAAATCCTCCAAGATAAACAAAATGTGATTTGAATAGGGAATGGGCACACAGGACTTGAAAGTGGAATTAAAACCATTTTTTAAAAAGCCACAAATCTGCCATAGAGTGCAGAGAAGGTTCACCAGACTGATTCCTGGGATGTCAGGACTGTCTTATGAAGAAAGACTGGATAGACTTGGTTTATACTCTCTAGAATTTAGGAGATTGAGAGGGGATCTTATAGAAACTTACAAAATTCTTAAGGGGTTGGACAGGCTAGATGCAGGAAGATTGTTCCCGATGTTGGGGAAGTCCAGGACAAGGGGTCACAGCTTAAGGATAAGGGGGAAATCCTTTAAAACCGAGATGAGAAGAACTTTTTTCACACAGAGAGTGGTGAGTCTCTGGAACTCTCTGCCGCAGAGGGTAGTCGAGGTCAGTTCATTGGCTATATTTAAGAGGGAGCTAGATGTGGCCCTTGTGGCTAAGGGGATCAGAGGGTATGGAGAGAAGGCAGGTACGGGATACTGAGTTGGATGATCAGCCATGATCATATTGAATGGCGGTGCAGGCTCGAAGGGCCGAATGGCCTACTCCTGCACCTAATTTCTATGTTTCTATGTTTCTAAATCGCTGGGGTAACTCAACGGATCAGGCAGCTTCTCTGGAGAACATGGATAGGTGACATTTTAGTTTGGGACCCTTCCAAGGAATTGCATATGCTGGTTTAAAAATAAGAGGGACCCAACCCGAAACGTCACCTATCCATGTTCTGCAGGGATGTTGCCTGACCTGCTGAGTTACTTCAACAAGTTCTGTTATTTTTTTATAAGCCAACATCTACAATTCCTTGTTTCTACACTTCAAAATCATAACTAGCACCAGTTTATCGAGAAAGTGCGTGTAATCACACAACTGGTTTATTGCTAAAGGTTGACACAATGTTTTGGAGTAACTCAGCGGGCCAGGCAGCATATGTGAAGACCTTTGCTCAGTCCGCCTTGGTCTACGCGATCTCCTGGTCGCTAAACACTATCTCCCACACTGACCTTTCTGTCCAGGGCCTCCTCCACTGTCAGAGTGAGGCCAAACGCAAATTGGAGGAACAGCACCTCATATTTCACTTGGGCAGCTCACAACTCAGCGGGATGAATATTGATTTCTCCAACTTCAAGTAACCCTTGCTTTCCCTCTCTCTCCGTTCCTCCCCCGCCCTAGTTTTCCAACTAGTTTGCTGTCCTGATTAATTTGTGCTGCTTGTATGCTCCGTTGTCACTTTCCTCTCCCTACAATGAATCATTCTACATTTCCTTATCAGCGTCTGCTTTGATCTATCGTTTTCACATCTGACCCTCCCATGTCTCTGGACTCCCTTTCCCCCGACTCTCAGTCTGAAGAAGGGCCCCGACCCAAGACGTCACTCGTCCTTTTCCCCTAGAGATACTGCCTGACCCTCCAAGTTACTCCAGCGCTTGTGTCTATATTTAGCAAAATCCAGCATCTGCAGTCCTGTGTGTCTATAATTTGCCCCCCTCTCCAAAATAGTTATTGTCTCTCATTAAAGCATTTAACACTATATGAGATAAGTTTCGCTGAAGTTGAGTCCCAACCCGAAACGTCGGCGGTCCACTCCCCTACATCTGTTACCTGGCCCGCTGAGTTACTCCAACTCTCGGGCTTTTACGTTTAGTTCCTGTTGTGTTGGATCGCCAGATTAGGTCACAGTTTCCAGGAACTCATCCTGCAATGCATTTTCAGTGTTTACGTAGCAATGTTTTCCGATACTTGGGATGTTATGTTAAATCTTTGACTGGGCTATTTGAACGGGTTTGGCTTTTTAAAACAAAGCGCAATCAGAGTTTCAATCTCAGTGTTCGGTGTGAAGGGAACATCGCGCCTACTATTTACATACACACACAGCCTGGAAACACTCTAGGGTGTGCCGCTAACGCAAGAGTTTCTATTGAATACGACAAACAAGCTGGAGTTGCCCGCCCTGTTGTGTAGCATTGTCAGCTGCAGAATAGATAACCTGAACAAATTAAAACATTAATTGACAACGATATATTTTTGTTAAGGAAGTTCATCAATACCTTCGGGCGAATCCACTCGACGTCTCTGGTTTTGTACGAATCGGGTCCGAGTTCTTTGAATCCCAGGGATGTAGGACAAGCAGGGAAAGACTCGTCACAGAACAAGTTTCCAGTATCCAAGCAATGCTGCCGGATCGCTTCATAATCTTGATTGAGAAACTTCACCGGTTGCTGCCAGGAGCCGATCCCGGCCGCTCTCTCCCTCTGCTTCTTGATATTAGATGCCATTCCTGACATAATGACGGCCGATCCACGGGGGGCACGCTATACTCAATTCGTCACGGCGTGGAAAACCTGCCTTCTCTGGAAGGAATCTGCTGTGCAGCTTTCACTGAGACGACCGGAGTGGATATGGGTGGATCTCCCGCAGTACCTGCAACTGCAAAATGCAGTTCCCACCCATCCCCTGATTTTAATAACCTTCCTACCAAAGATCCTATAGGATCTTTGCTTCCTACCGCCCAATACAACGTCAAACCGGTCAGCATTTTGAGAGGGTTGGAACAAAAAAGGAAATCAATTGTACATGTGACAATAAAAAAACCATTGAACAATTAGCTATCAGCGGGTCAGGCAGCATCGCGAGAGAACATGGATAGATTGGTATCCAGGTTGACTAATTTCAATGTTAAATTGTTCAGTAGACGTAATTAAACTTGCCTCTATTCATTGTAACCAGACGTGAAGGGGTGAAGGATGGTCAATGTGGACTCGGTTGCCCAAAGGGCCTGTGCCCAGACTGTATCTCTAAATTAAACTAATCTAAACTAAAACAAAAAATCGCATTAAGAACATTTCCTCAGGTTGGTTTATTTTTTTTTTAAATCTTCTTCCCAGGCAGTCTAAGGATTTCATGACACTGCAGTTCTCTGAGGTCTGAGGAGGCCGATTAGGTTATTTTAACATTTAATTGCCCATTGGACCAGGAGAGATCCTCTGATTTGATGGTGATGGGAGTGCAGAGCTTAATTGTGAATGAGTACTATTGTACTGTATTACCGTTGACGGCCCAGCCCTGGGAAGTTAGATATGTTAATAGTCTTCCCCATTTAGCATGGCGGTGGCCCCACACGATATGATGAAATGTATTTTCACTCTGGTGGTCAGTGTATGATCAGAGACTCTTCTGCAGATGGTGCAAGGGGCATCTGATGGGGTGGACAGTTGGATAATTTGTGAAGTGGTGCACTGTGCTGGATAGGTGCAGCTTCAACAACCAAGTGTGGAAACAGGCCCTTTAGCCCACCGGGTCTGCGCTGATCAATGATCACCCATATATTAGTTCTATCCTACACCATAAGGACAATTTACAGAAGCCAATTAACCTGCAAACCTGCATGCCTTTGGAATGTGTGAAGAAACCTGGAGATTCCCAATTTGACACCATTTAGATAATAATCTGCCTTCCTGTTTTTGCTACCAAAGTGCATAACCTCACATTTATCCACATTAAACTGGATCTGCCATGCATCTGCCCACTCACCCAACCTGTCCAAGTCACCCTGCATTCTCATAGCATCCTCCTCACAGTTCACACTGCCACCCAGCTTTGTGTCATCTGCAAATTTGCTAATGTTACTTTGAATCCCTTCATCTAAATCATTGATGTATATTGTAAATAGCTGCGGTCCCAGCCTTGCGGTACCCCACTAGTCACCGCTTGCCATTCTGAAAGGAACCCGTTAATCCCTACTCTCTATTTCCTGTCTGCCAACCAATTTTCTATCCACGTCAGCACTCTACCCCCAATACCATGTGCCCTAATTTTGCCCACTAATCTCCTATGTGGGACCTTAACAAATGCTTTCTGAAAGTCCAGGTACACTACATCCACTGGCTCTCTCTTGTCTATTTTCCTCGTTACATCCTCAAAAGATTCCAGAAGATTCGTCAAGCATGATTTCCCCTTCGTAAATCCATGCTGACTCGGACCAATCCTGTTACTGCTATACGAATGTGTCACTATTTCATCTTTTATACAGTATACATTGACTCCAGCATCTTCCCCAACACCGATGTCAGGCTAACTGATCTAGAATTCCCTGTTTTCTCTCTCTCGCCTTTCTTAAAAAGTGGGATAACATTAGCTACCCTCCAATCCACAGGAACTGATCCTGAATCTATAGAACATTGGAAAATTACCACCAATGCATCCACGATTTCTAGAGCCAATTCCTTAAGTACCCAGGGATGCAGACCATCAGATCCAGGGGATTTATCAGCCTTCAGTCCCATCAGTCTACCCAACACCATTTCCTGCCAAATGTGGATTTCCTTCAGTTCCTTCGTCACCCCAGATCCTCTGGCTAGTGGTATATCAGGAAGATTGTTTGTGTCCTCCTTAGTGAAGACGGATCCAAAGTGCCTGTTCAATTAATCTGCCATTTCCTTGTACCCCATAATAAATTCACCTTTTTCAGTCTTCAATCAAAATATTACTGATTGTATGCCTCGTTGTCACCTTCCCCACAGCTACCAATGTACCATTCTACATTTCCTTGACCATCTTCCCCTTTGATCTGTGTTTTCACCTTACGTTTTCATATCTCTATGTCTCGCTCTCCCCTGAGTCAGTCTGAAGAAGGGCCTTGACCCAAAACATCACCCATTCTGTCTCTCCAGATATGCTGCCTGTTCCACTGAGTTACTCCAGCATTTTGTGTCTATCTTCGGTGTAAACCAGCATCTGCATTCCTTCCTATCCCTTTATCCACTATTTGCCACTGTTGCCTAAAAAGATGCTATTAATCTGATCGTTGCCTATTTCCTTCGCTCCATAGATGCTGCCTCACCCGCTGATTTCTCCAGCATTTTTGTCTACCTTCGATTTTCCAGCATCTGCAGTTCCTTCTTAATCTGATCTTCAGGTTTGCAATCCCAGAATATGGGCTGCCATTTGCAGATGCAACTTCCAAATTCAATTATCATTCACATGAGTAAGTGCTTCCTGATTCCACTCCTAATAGATGTACTTTCAAACTTATCATTGTATTCCCTAACCCTTTCTGCATTTTTCCAAAAAAGAAAATAGTTTATTTGTATTAACTAAATCTGATTTTCAAATGTCGAGATCATCCTTTTAACCCAGGTCATATTCTGTTGAACCTGTGCTGCTTCTATTCAAAGGCTAATATATCTCTTATAGGTTTTGGCATCAGCTCCCCACATTTAAATTCCAATCCTCATGAGAGAAAGGCTGAGTTTTATTTGCTTTCAGAATGCCTTTTAGTTCCTTTAGCCTTTATTGATTTACACACATTGAATCTGTTTTGCTCTTCCATTAGCATTAAAACCACTTATGATTTTATTTCCTCAGATTGAAAATTGCTGATCTCAGACATTATAACCATATAACCATATAACAATTACAGCACGGAAACAGGCTATCTCGACCCTTGTAGTTCGTGCCGAACACGTATTCTCCCCTAGTCCCATACACCTGCGTTCAGACCATAACCCTCCATACCTTTCCCGTCCATATAACTATCCAATTTATTTTTAAATTATAAAAACGAACCTGCCTCCACCACCTTCACTGGAAGCTCATTCCACACAGCCACCACTCTCTGAGTAAAGAAGTTCCCACTCATGTTACCCCTAAACTTCTGTCCCTTAATTCTCAAGTCATGTCCCCTTGTTTGAATCTTCCCTACTCTCAGTGGGAAAAGCTTATCCACGTCAACTCTGTCTATCCCTCTCATCATTTTAAAAACCTCTATCAAGTCCCCCCTTAACCTTCTGCGCTCCAAAGAATAAAGCCCTAACTTGTTCAACCTTTCTCTGTAACTTAGTTGCTGAAACCCAGGCAACATTCTAGTAAACCTACTCTGTACTCTCTCTATTTTGTTGACATCCTTCCTATAATTAGGCAACCAAAATTGTACACCATACTCCAAAATTGGCCTCACCAATGCTTTGTACAATTTTAACATTACATCCCAACTTCTATACTCAATGCTCTGATTTATAAAGGCCAGCACACCAAAAGCTTTCTTTACCACCCTATCTACATGAGATTCCACTTTCAGGGAACTGTGCACAGTTATTCCCAGATCCCTCTGTTCACCTGCATTCTTCAATTCCCTACCATTCACCATGTACGTCCTATTTTGATTTGTCCTGCCAAGATGTAGCACCTCACACTTATCAGCATTAAACTCCATCTGCCATCTTTCAGCCCACTCTTCCAACTGGCATAAATCTCTCTGTAGACTTTGAAAATCTACTTCATTATCCACAACCCCACCTATCTTAGTATCATCTGCATACTTACTAATCCAATTTCACCACACCATCATCCAGATCATTGATGTACATGACAAACAACAGTGGACCCAACACAGATCCCTGTGGCACCCCACTAGTCACTGGCCTCCAACCTGACAAACAACCATCCATCATTACTCTCTGTCATCTCCCATTCAGCCACTGTTGAATCCATCTTGGTACTCCTCCATTAATCCCCAACCATTGAACCTTCTTAACCAACCTTCTGTGAGGAACCTTGTCAAAGTCCTTACTGAAGTCCATGTATACAACATCCACTACTTTACCCTCATCAATTTCCCGAGTAACCTCTTCAAAAAATTCAAGAAGATTAGTCAAACATGACCTTCCAGGCACAAATCCATGTTGACTGTTCCTAATCAGACCCTGTTTATCCAGATGCTTATATATATTATCTCTAAGTATCCTTTCCATTAATTTGCCCACCACTGACGTCAAACTAACAGGTCTATAATTGCTAGGTTTGCTCTTAGACCCCTCTTTTAAACAATGGAACAACATGCGCAGTATGCCAATCCTCCGGCATTATTCCCGTTTCTAATGACATTTGAAATATTTCTGTCATAGCCCCTGCTATTTCTACACTAACTTCCCTCAATGTCCTAGGGAATATCCTGTCCGGACCTGGAGACTTATCCACTTTTATATTTCTCAAAAGTGTCAGTACTTCCTCTTCTTTGATCCTCATTGTTTCCATAGCTACTCTACTTGTTTCCCTTACCTCACATAATTCAATATCCTTCTCCTTGGTGAATACTGAAGAAAATAAATTGTTCAATATCTCCCCCATCTCTTTTGGCTCTGCAGATAGCTGTCCACTCTGACTCTCTAATGGACCAACTTTATCCCTCGTTATCCTTTTGCTATTAATATAGCTGTAGAAACCCTTAGGATTTACTTTCACCTTACTTGCCAAAGCAACCTCATATCTTCTTTTAGCTTTTCTAATTTCTTTCTTGAGATTCTTTGTACATTCTTTATACTCCTCAAGCACCTCCTTTACTCCATGCTGCCTATAAATATTGTAGATCTCTCTCTTTTTCCGAACCAAGTGTCCAATTTCCCTTGAAAACCATGGCTCTTTCCAATTTTTACTATTTTCTTTCAACCGAACAGGGACATAAAGATTCTGTACTCTTAAAATTTCACCTTTAAATGTCCTCCATTTCTCTTCCACATCTTTCCCATAAAACAAACTGTCCCAATTTACTCCTTTTAAATCCTTTCGCATCTCATCAAAGTTAGCCTTTCTCCAATCAAAAATCTCAACCCTAGGTCCAGTTCTGACCCTCTCCATAATTATATTGAAACTAATGGTATTGTGATCACTGGTCACGAACTGTTCCCCAATGCATACCTCTGCCACCTGACCCGTCTCATTTCCTAACAGGAGGTCCAGCACCGCCCCTCCTCTAGTAGGTACTTCTATGTATTGCTGCAAAAAAACTATCCTGCACACATTTTACAAACTCCAACCCATCCAGCCCATTTACAGAATGTGTTTCCCAGTCTATGTGTGGAAAATTGAAATCTCCCACAATCACTACCTTGTGCTTACGACTAATATCTGCAATCTCCTTACGCTGAAAATCATCTCTTCATCAAACCCACGTGGTCTATCTGTAAGCCTTGTAACTTTGTGGATATGCAGGGATTTGGGTACTTTAGGAAATGGCAGGTGTCAGTGAAAGACTGGGCTTCCCTGATAGTGACAATACATTGCAAGGTGCTGGAGACCCATGTGACCTAGCTGTCGCCAGTAAGTCTGGATCTCTGAAGAAGCTCCAGGAAGCTTCTGCCCATGTGACCCACCTGTCACCACCAAGTCTGGGTTCCTAAAGAGGTTTCTGTTATGTTTCAATACACTGACGCTTGTTCCGTGTTGGTGATTGGTCTAGAGGGGTTACCTCACTGAATATGTTTTTACTTTGTTTCTATGTACTGAATAGGTGCCGTGATTGTTTTGTAGGGGTTGCCTCCCCCTGTACTTTCGCACCGTTAGTTTTACCGCCACTGTATAGGGTGATTTCACGAAAGGTCACTGGAGAGTAGATTCGTACCCACGCGACCGAAAATCTCAAGTGGAGGACATGCTAGACATCCGGTACATGTAGTGGATGGGAAAACACGCACTTTCCCACTCGTTAAAAACATAGAAAACGGCCAGGTTTTGATCTGCAATTTATTGTGCCAGTCGGGGTGACCGTGAGGCACAGCTACCTAGATTGACAGTAAAAAAAAAAGATAGAAACTAAGGTAAATTAAAGAGGGAGCTGAAGGTGCCAATCGCGTTTGCTCGCTGAATTTCATCAAAAGTAAGGCATTATTGACTTACTTTTGATGAAATTCAGCGAGCAAACGCGATAATTCCTGATATTTTGGACCTTTAAATCTCCACGGCAAATGTCCGCTGTTCACTTCCGCTGGATTGGCACCTTCAGGTCCCTCTTTAATTTACCTTAGTTTCCATCTTTTTTTTAACTGTAAATCTAGGTAGCTGTGCCTCACAGTCACCCCGACTGGCACAATAAATTGCAGATCAAAACCTGGCCGTTTTCTATGTTTTTAACGGGTGGGAAAGTGCGTGTTTTCCCATCCACTAACATGTACCGGATGTACAGCATGTCCTCCACTTGAGATTTTCGGTCACGTGGGTGCGGATCTACGCTCCAGTGCCCTTTCGTGAAATCACCCTATAGGGGTATATAAGGGCGATCGTTTCATTTGGGGCGTGTCGGTTCTCTTTCCTTCTGTTCTGTTTACGCGAGGCTGCTGAGGGCTAGAGTGTGTCGATCCGAGGCCGGACTCGCGGTGTTGTATACCAATAAATAAAGGTTTGGACTCTAGTGTTCGACTCAGTGATTTACTGAACCAGACTAGGGAGAGAGTATTAGATCCGGAATCAACAATTTCATACTTCAACTTTTGAAAACCAATATAGTTGCAAATGTTAGAAATTATTTAATTGCTTGATGGAAAGATACAGCGTGCAAACAGGCCCACCAAGTCCACACCGACCATCAATCACCTGTTCACACAAGATCTACGCTATTCCACTTTCACATCCATTCCCTGTATACTAGGGGCAATTTTACAGAGGTTATTTAATTACAAACTCACATGCAGAATGTGGGGGGAAACCAGAGCACCCAGAGAAAATCTGGGTTGGAGGGAGAACAGGCAGACTCCACACATGGGCTGTGTGGCAGAGGCTCAACCAGCTCTGCCACAACCTAAAACAAAAATAGAAAATTGCCCGAAACACTCTGCAGGTAAGGTAGTATGTGTGAAGAAAAAAAGAGAATTATTGTCTCATTTTGCACCCTTCATCGGTAACCTCTGTAACTGCCCGCGCTCTCGAACAATAATTACTAGGGTTCCTAATAACATTTGTTATCTATTGTTTCATCCAATTTGATAATGCTTGTAGTGAAAGCATAGGTTCCAGGAAACACCAGAAGAGTAGTAAAAATCTCAGCGGGGAAACAGTGTGAAAGAGTATCACAGAACTCCCATCAAAGAGAGGAAGAAAATGGGCATTCCTCAAAGAGGCTTTACTAGGCCTAGTAAAATGGAGACACAAGAGACTGAAGATGTTGGAATCTGGAGCAAAAAACAAGCTTCGGGAAGAACTCAACAGGTCAGGCAGCATCTGTGGAGGGAAATGGACAGTCGATAATCGGGGTTGAGATGCTTCATCTGGAATGGATCAAGATAGCAGATGTTCTATGCTTGTCGTTACTACATATTCCAGAAACTGTAGTCTGAGGCACCTCTACTTCCTTAAAAGACTGAGGAGATTCAGTATGTCGATGGTTACTCTCTTGAACCTACCGGTCTATTGCAGAGAGTATATTGACTGGCTGGATCACAGCCTGGTTTGGTAACTCAAACACTCAGGAACTAAGTGGATTACAAAAAGTGCTTGGTTTGGTACTGACCTCCCCACTATTGAAGAGATCTTTAAGAGTGGACCTACACCAAGGACCCACAACACCCTGGCCATGCTCTCATTTCACTCCTGCCATCGGGAAGAAGGTATAGGAATCTGAAAATTGTACCGTCCAGGTTCGGAAACAGCTTCTTCCCAACAACCATCAGGCTAGTGAGCACCATGAACTCCAACTAAACTACGATCTGCTTGAGTTGCACTAGACTAGGGGCTTTGGGCTTTGTACTGTATAGGGTTTTTTAATTTATTGAACTTTTTTGTTGTTCATTTGTTTATTATATATTATCTATTGAGTACTGTGTTTACAAGCGTGTTGTGCTGCTGCTGCAAGTAAGAATTTCAAGTCAAGAGTCAAGAGAGAGTCAACGTGTTTTATTGTTTCATTGTCCCGTTTTGGTACATATGACAATAAAAGACTCTCTTGATTCTTCTGTGAAATATAATTTGCCATATCCCATCATTTCATTCAGGAAGAAAAGTTTTGATTACTTTGTGATTCAAGTGAATGGAGTATGGAGAATGAGATGGGAAAGATAGGATCAACCATGATCCTATTAAATGTGCCATGACCATAAGACATACGAGCTGAATCAGGCCATTCAGCCCAAAGAGACCATTCTAACATTCCATCATGGCTGATCTATTTTTCCCTCTCAATTCCATTCTCCTACCTTCTTCCCGTAGCCTTTGAGACCTTTCAAGCTCCTCCTTTTTGTTTACAAAGCCCTTAACGGGCTTGCCCCCACCTACATCAAAAATCTGCTTTCCCACCATACCATCTCCAGGTCCCTCAGATCGGCTGACTTTGGGTTACTGACCATCCCGCGGTCTAGGCATAAGCTCAGGGGCGACCGCGCTTTTGTGGTTGCAGCACCTAGACTATGGAACAGCATCCCTCTTCCCATCAGAACTGCCCCCTCCATCAACTCTTTGAAGTCTAGACTTAAAACTTATTTCTACTCACAAGCCTTTCTTGAGGTCCTCTGAGGGAGCGCTGTATGTATGTATTTATGTATGTATTGGTGGTCTATGTACCACTGTTTGTAGCACGTTACTACCTGCATTAATGTAAAGCAGTAAGGTCAATGAGAGTTGTTTTTAAATGTGCTATAGAAATAAAATTGACTTGACTTGACTTTACTATACTAATCAAGAAATTATCAATCTGTCAATGGCTGGTGGGCCAACTCCTGCTTCCGTTTCTTATGTTCTTATGTCCTAAGAATGATTCTGCCTAAATTCTGTGCTCGCTACAGTTTTAGTAGATGTGAAAAAAACTCTTCAGAAGTCCTGCTTAGTTATTTGCTGGAGGCTGGTTTGCTGAAACTAGTCATCCAGATTGTGGGTGTCGATGGAACAAAGACACGAAGTAACACCAACAATGGGATTGCTTCTGGGGTAGGAGAGGCCAGTAAAAGAGGAAGAAATTGTGGCCACCCTGGAGATGAACAAGCATTCTTGCAAGGAGGCGTTTGCTCATGCTACTAGCAGTGGGTGTGTGGTGGGAGGAAAAATGCAATATAGATCAAGTGAGCAGAGCAGCCAAAAACAGGTTAAGGAGCTTGGGAGAACTGGCAGGCTCAGCTAAAATTAATTTAATACACGGGGCCTCTCACGCAAGTCACATAGAAGGTGGAAACTATATGGAATGAACTGCCAGAGGAGGTAGTTGAGCAAGTACTATAACAACATTTAAAAGACATGTGGACAGGTACATAGATCGAAAAAGTTTAGAACTGTGTGGCCCAATTGTGGGCAGGTGGGACTAACTTTGATGGGGCATCTTTGTTGGCACAAACCTCCAACCTCCAAACTTCCAAGTCAGAGGAGTTTAGAGCATAGATTAGCACTTGGAATTATGATGTTATTGTAATCATGGCTGAGGGAACGGCAAGACTGGCAGGTTAAAATTCGGGGGTTATAACGTTTCAGTCATGACGGAGGGGAAAGATCAGAGGGCTGTTGCACTACTGATTAGGGAGAACATAAAAGGAATATTTGGAAAATATATCCTGGACGAATTATCCAAGGAAAAGTGCAAAGATAGGCACAAAATGCAGGAGTACCTCAATGGATCAGGCAGCTTCTCTGGAGAACAAGGATGGATGACGTTCCGGGTCGGGACCTATCCTCAGTCTGAAGAAGGGTCTCGACCCGAAACGTCACCTATCCTTTTTCTCCAGAAATGCTGCCCGACCCACTGAGTTACTCCAGAACTTTGTGTCTATCTTTGCACTTACACGTTTCTATAATCTGCCTACATATATAACTACTCCTCTAATTCTCAGACATTTGGGAGACCCACAGTAAAATCACAGTGATTGCCCCTCTTTTATTCCTGGGTTCTATTCACGTGGCTTCCTAGGATAATTCTTCCAGGATATCTGGTAGCCAATACTATAAAAGAGGATAGCAAGAGTTTCTTCAGTTATATAAGGAGTAAGAAAGAAGCAAGAGTGGAGTTGGGCTGCTGGAGAATGACACAGGAGAAGTGATAATGGGGAATAAAGAAATGGCTGAGGAGTTGAATAACTTGTTTTTTAACAGTGGAAGACACCAGCAACGTGCCTGAAATTCTAGAGAGTCATGAATTGGAAGTTAGTGGAGTGGCTATTACTAGGAAGAAGGTGCTTGGGAAGCTGAAAGGGCTGAAGTTGGATAAGTCACCTTGACCAGATGGACTACACCCTAGGGTTCTGAAAGAGGTGGATTTAGAGATTATGGAGACATTGACAGTGATATTTCAAGAATCACTAGAGACAGGAGAGGTCCCAGATAATTGGAAAATTGCCCATATTACCCCGCTGCACAAGAAGGGAGCAAAGCAGAATGGTGGGAACTATAGGCCGGTTAGTCTAACTTTGGTGGTTGGTAAGATTTTAGAGTCCATTATAGAGGGTGACGTTATGGAGTACTAAAATAGGCTGGTCAGCATGGTTTTGTGAAGGGGAGGTCTTGCTTGATAGATTTGCTGGAATTCTTAGAAGAAGTAAATAGCAGGACAGACAAAGGAAAGTCAGTAGATACTGTTTACTTCGATTTTCAGAAAGCCTTTGATAAGGTGCCACACGTGAGGCTGCTAAGGAAGATGAGCCCACGATATCAAAGGTCAGATACTAGTATGGATAGCAGGTTGGCTGGATGACAGAAGACAAAGAGTGGCAATAAAGGGCTTTTTTCCTGCCAATGACTAGCGGAGTTCCGCAAGGGTTGGTGCGGGAGCCGCTACTCTTTACATTGTATATAAATGATTTGGAAGCAGAATTGTGGGCTTTGAGGCCAAGTTTGCTGATGATACGAAAATAGGTGGCAGGGCAGAGAATGCAGGGACTCTGCAGGACTTGGACAGGTTGGGAGAGTGGGCAGAGAAGTGGCAAATGTAAGATAGTGTAGCAAACTGTGGAGTCATGCACTTTGGTAGTAGAAATAAAGCACTAGACTATTTTCTAAATGGGGAGAGAATCCAGAAATTGGAGGTGCAAAGGGACATGGGAGTGTTGGTGCTGGATTCCAAAAAAGTTAATCTGCAAGTTGAATCGGTAGTAAGGAAAGCAAACACAATGCTAGCATTTATTTCAAGTGGGTTTGTATACAAAAACAGGGATGTAATGCTGAGGCTCTATAAGGTGCTAATATGGCCGCATTTGGAATATTGTGAGCAATTTTGGGCACCATATCTGAGGAAGGGTGCGCTGGCTCTGGAGAGGGTCCAGAGGAGGTTTACAAGAATGATTCCAGGAATGAGTAGGTTAACCTATGATGAGCGTTTGTCGGCACTGGGCTTGTACTCGCTGGAGTTTAGAAGAATGAGGAGGGACCTCATTGAAACGTTCCGAACAGTGAAAGGCTTGGATAGAGTAGATGTGGAGAGGATGTTTCCACTACTGGGAGAGTCTAGGACTAGAGGTCATAGCCTCAGAATTAAAGGACGTTCTTTCAGGAAGAAGTTGAGGATTTATTTAGTCAGGTGGTGGTGAATCTGTGGAATTCTTTGCAACAGAAGGCTGTGGGGGCCAAGTCAGTGGATATTTATAAGGCAGAGATAGATAGCTTTTTGACTAGTACAGATGTCAGAGGATATGGGGAGAAGGCACGAGAATAGGGTTAGGAGGGAGAGATAGATCAGCCATGATTGAATGGTGGAGTAGACTTGATGGGCCGAATGGCTTAATTCTACTCTTATTACTTATTACATGGCCTTATGGCCTATCTTTGTTATAAACCAGCATATGCAGTTCTTTGTTTCTACAACATGTCAGAGCAATAGGATTAAGAATACTGGGGGATTTATCATTCGCAATGTTGATTGGAATTGCCTCAATGCAAGGAGCTTAAAAGACAGACTTTAAGTGCATTTTTGGGACCATTTTTTTAAACGATATGCAGGTGTTCCCAGAGTCACGGCAGAACTTGATTTTATCTTAGGAAGAAACTGGGTAGCTGGTGGAAGTGTCGAGGGGGAATACTTTGGGAACTGTGGCTATAACTCTTTAAGCTTCAAGAGAGTTCTAGGAAGGGATAAGATTTCTCTTGAAGTGTGGGAAGGCTGATTTCAGTAGCTTAAGTGAGCACCCGGCAATGGTTGATTAAGAACAGGTGCTTGCTGGTAAAACAACTGTTGACAAGTATGTCTTTTAAAAGAGACTTTAAGGGGCTGTCCCACTGCGGGTGACCTAATTGGCGAGTTTAGAACAGTTTAGGAGAGTTTGAAAAAGTGTCATGTTGAAGACCTCCATCGACTATGTAGAAGACCACCTTCGACCTCCTTCGACTATGTTGAAGACTAGCTTCGACCAGCTTTGGGAAAATTTGACACCGAATAGTGGAGAGTGAAGACGACCTCCTTCGATCTCCTTTGACCTCCTTCGACTATGTTGAAGACTATCTACGACTACCTTCGATTACCCTCGATTACCCTTGATCGTCTTTGATTACCTATGAATAACATGACGAACTACTACGACCTACTTCGTCTAAACCTACGAGTTAAAAAAATTATATTTTTTCCATGGCGACTTTTTTTTACTCGCGGGCATTTTTCAGCATGTTGAAAAATACGCCGCGACCTAACTGAGGCCTCGAGTACGCGGGGGCTACTCTCGAGCATGAAGGAGAGTTACAAAGACCTCCTAGGACCTCGTGTCAACCATGCTGCGAGTATGAGTCGAGGGCAAACTCTTCTAAACTCGCTAATTAAGTCCCCGCAGTGGGACAGGCTCTTTAGGAAGAGTTGAGGGGAAACATGATCTGATGAGTGAAAGGCAAACTCAGCAAGAATAGAGAACATAAGGTGACAAAGGCTATTGAAGGATTAAGCTGGAATACAAAATAAAACATTTTGCAGGTAAAAAGGCAGACTCAGCAAGAATAGGGAACATGAGGAGACAAAGGCTATTGAAGGCTATTAAAAAATAATGCATTTCGAAATAAGGTAAACATAGAAACATAGAAAATAGGTGCAGGAGAAGGCCACTCGGCCCTTCGAGCCTGCACCACCATTCAATATGATCGCGTCCTGTACCTGCCTTCTCTCCATACCCCCTGATCCCTTTGGCCACAAGGACCACATCTAACTCCCTCGAAGGTAGTTTCTCAAGGGATATAAACTGTGCGGGAGATAATTTAAGGAAAGTTAAAAAGGAATCCTGAAATATTCTTGCAGCCCTGCTCTAGATTATTCATGTATATCTCCCTGAACTCATTATTTTCTTTGTCATCCTAGTTAATAAAGGCAGATGATAAATATTCATATAGGGCCCCACCCACACTGCCTAGTTCCGAACATAGTTTTGTCCATAAAAATGAGCCATTCACACTGGCCTTTTTACTCCTGATAGATTTATGAAATGTCAAAGGATTCTCCTTGGTCTTAGTTGCCAAGGATAATTAGTATCAATTTAATACCCATGGCTCAGACACAGCTCCCATCACCTCTGAGTCAAAAGGATGTGGTTTAAAGTATTTTTCTGAGCATGTAATCTGCACTCAGGGAGCATCATACTTTGTCCTTGTTCCTGTTCAGATGGGCCATCAAAACCAAAGCATTTCAAGTGGATGTGACGCATCACATCGAGCTTTCTTTCTGTCATTCTCTCATCTTTCATTCCCTTTCTTTCTTCATACCATTCTATTTCTCCCTCTTGGCTCTTTCTTTCTTCATTTTTTAAAATTCGTTTGCTTTCCACATGCATCACTTCAAAGGTATTTCCGGATGCATTTGCAAACCAAACACAAACAAATGCTGTTTCCGGACTTCTGAGAAGATGGTTTAGTATGCAAAGCAAAATGATATTTTAGTAATAAAAGAGAATCAACTATTAGCCGATTAAGACAGCTGTTCTGGAAACCAGTCTATCTTGTTTGGCAGAGAAGTATCAGATTACTCTTCAATCACAGTTGAGAAAGAGGAAGGTACACAAAAATGCTGGAGAAACTCAGTGGGTGCAGCAACATCTAGAGAAAGAGGAATTGTGACTGGAACCATGCCTGCAACTATTTTAACGTGTGCAGTATTAATAAAAGAGTAATCATACAGTGACTCAATAAGGTGGAATGTCTCATTAAAAGTCCAATAAACAATATATGTGAATCACCCCAAATGAACTGCAATTGGAATATAGTTGCCATATTTAATTGCAATATTTGTGAATTACACAGCTCTCAATTAAATGTTTATAATTTTCACACAGAGGCAAGTGTTTAATGTTATAAAACAACTGATATAGGGAATACAATAAAAAGTATCTTTCTTCAGGGATTTCTAGGTGAAATCTATAATGTTTGGAGTTTGGAAGAAAGGGAGGTGATCCTCTCAAAGCAACAGAGTTCTTGGGGTTCAATAGTGTGGGTGCAAAGAGAATGTTTCCCCTTGTTGAGGGAATCTGGAAGGGGGAGATGGGGAGATAATTTCAGATTAGGGGAGCACTTAGTAAAGATGGAGATAGAGTTATAGAATCATAGAGTGATACAGTGTGGAAACAGGTCCTTCGGTCCAACATACCCATGCCGACCAACATGTTCAATCTACATTAGTCCCACCTAAACCAGTCCTATCCATGTACCCATCTAAATCTTTCTTGAATGGTGCAATAATACCTGCCTCAACAACATCCTCTGGTATCTCGTTCCATACACCCACCACCGTTTGTGTGAAAGAGTTACCCCTCAGATTCCTATTAAATCTTTCCCCCCTCATCTTAAACTTCTGTCCTCTGGTTCTCGAATCGCCTTCTGTAGGCAAGAGACTATGCATCCACCCCAGGGGTGAGGGAATGCTGCACTAAGTTGACTGTAATCTAATAAGGCCGTATCCAAGAAACTTCAGGTATACTTCAAAATGTACATTATTTTGTTAAAATCGCCCTCATGACTTAATAATGTTTTAATTGTGGCCGTCAGTTTGGGGAGGATCATTTCATTGAATCTTCTTTTACTCTTTTGGTATTTTAAATACATTTTAAGATCAAAGTCAAAGTAGCCTTTATTGTCATTCAGACCTTGCTGTCTGAACGAAATTCCGTTGCCTTGCAGTCCTACATATAGTAAAAAATGACAAAAACACACAATAAACACAAATTAACATCCACCATAGTGAGTTCACCACGCATCTCTTCACTGTGGTGGAAGGCAAAAGTCTTAAGTCTTTGTCTCTTCCCTTCTTATTCTCCCTCTGCGCTGAGGCGATCTAAGCTTCGGATGTTGTGACCCCGCCGGGTGATGGTAAGTAATGTCAGTCCCGCGGCTGATTCCAAGCTCCGCGAACGGGCCGGTTAAACTCCACGGCCCGGGGTGGTCGAACCTGCTGGAGCCGCGGCCCTCCAGTCCAGAGGACGCAGCTGTTGTCGCGGGAGCTCTGGAGAGCAGGTCACCAACCTGCGAGTTCCCGACGATGTCGTCCACTGGGCCCGCGGCCGAGTCCACCGGGCCCGCGGCCGATCCTCCGAGATCGGGTCGCCGCTGCCTCTACCCACTCCGAGTTTGGGTCGCCATTGCCGTTGCCCGCTGCCCACTCTGAGGTCGGGTCGCCGCTGGCACTGCCACTGCCCGCTCCGAGGTCGGGTCGCCACTGCCGCAGCTCCAGCTCCGAGGCCGCCAGTTCCGCTATTAGGCCTCGGTGCAGGCGGAGACGGGGGATACGACAAAAGAAGTCGCATCCCCCCGAAATAAGAGACCAAAAACATGTTTCTCCCCTCCATCAACACCCAATAAACCAAAAATTAACTAAAACAGGACAAAAGAACAACACAGAAAAGAAAAAAAACAGACGGACTGCAGGCGAGCCGCAGCTGCTAAGGCAGCGCCGCCATCTTGGAATTAATTGCCTTCAGAAGATTAACCAATTGCCTTCAGAAGATTAAAATAAAAATAATAAAATATGAACAAAAACATATTAAGTAAAAATAAAAGGTAGACAAAAATGCTGGAGCAACTCAGCAGGTGAGGCAGAATCTATGGAACGAAAGAAATAAGCGACGTTTCAGGTCGAGACACTTCTTCAGGTCTGAAGAAGGGTCTCGACTGGAAATGTCGAGATCCTTTAGGCAACCCTTTTTCGCCCTATTTCCTTCGCTCCATAGATGCTGCCTCACCCACTGAGTTTCTCCAGCATTTTTGTCTACCTTCGATTTTCCAGCATCTGCAATTCCTTCTTAAATAAAAATAAAAGGATTTGTTCTACAAAATTTGGATTCATTCAAAAGGCCGCACTTAATGGCCTAGAAGGCCGCAGGCTCCACACGCCTGATCTACCCGATCTATTCCTCTGATGATTTTGTACACCTCTATAAGATCACCTCTAATCCTCCTGGGCTCCAAGCCATAAGGTACTGGCCTGCGTAACCTCTCCCTATTGCTCCGGCCCTCAAGTCCTGGCAACATCCTGATACAGTGGCTTGCAAAAGTATTCATACCCCTTGAACTTTTCCACATTTTGTCACGTTACAACCACAAACGTAAATGTATTTTATTGAGATTTTATGTGATAGACCAACACAAAGTGGCGCATAATTGTGAAGTGGGAGGAAAATGATACATGGTTTTCAAATTTTTTTACAAATAAAAAACTGAAAAGTGTGGCGTTAATACTGTTTCATAAAAGACTCCAAAGTTTCTATGCTCAAAGCCTTAACCAAAATTCAATTTTAAACTAGATTTCATTGATGTGCTTCAGATCTGTACAAGGTTCCACCTGGCACAGAGGTTGCTACCTTACAGCGCCAGAGACCCAGGCTCAATCCTGACGACAGGTGCTGTTCGTATGGAGTTTGTACGTTCTCCCTGTGACCGCGTGGGTTTTCTCCAGGTGCCCCATTTTCCTCCCACATTCCAAAGATGTGCAGATTCGTAGGTTAATTGGCTTCTGTAAATTGTCCTTAGTGTGTATAGGGTAGGGTGATTGCTGGCCGCGTGGACTCGGTGGGCTGAAGGGCCTGTTTCCACTCTGTATCTTTAACAAAATCCCTCTATGGAGAACATCTAATATTGTTTCACTCTAAACTAAATTGTAAACATGGTTATGGGTTTACAGCTCGGAATATGACTATAATCAATCTATGTTAATTATTCCTTATGGGAATAAGCAACCTGCCCTTTGTCAATGAATTAGATGCCGAATTAATAACTCAAAATGATATATTGATAATGCAATTGAACACAATGCATCACAGGAGAAAACATAGTCTAGTGGAGTGAACATTTTGATATTTAGATCACCTGGTGGAGAGGTTTAAAATATACACCCATTAGAACATCCTAAATTATTACTGTATGCTGAACATTGCAAAATTCAAAAATTTTCTCCACCAAATGTTTGAGCAGGTGTTGAATATCTATTGAGGAAACACATCACCTACTACATGGAGATGCTCAGATTCAGAAATAGCAAACTCCATGTTATGTGCTCTCTTCAGGAACTCCTGTATTACTTCCTGTAATGGAATTATAGTCACAAAGGACAGAGACTGGCTCTTCGATCTCTCACATACATGCTAACCTTCCTGTATCCTGACTTGACAACTATAGTAAAGCTGGTGTCTCTCAAGCACATCATTTTCAGATTATACGCTTCATGTACTTTCATTGATGGCCTTATGTTTACACTATGAAGCCCATGATTAAATGCAAGTTAATGCATAATACCAAAGAAGCTTATCTACAAATTTCTGGACCTTGGTTATAACATTTGCTCCCCACTGATCCTCAATGCTGGTGCTCCTCAGAATTGTGTGCTCAGTCTCCTGCTCTTCCCCCAGTACACCCATGACTGTGTGGTCAAGATGATACTAGTGAACAGCGTCCATTCAATCTTTTAGTTCACCATGGGTGTCAGCTGGATCAACACTAGCGATGAGATGAAATTTAATAAAAGAGACCGAGAACCTAGTCTCATGGTAACAGGACAACAACCTCGCCCTTAATTGAATTGAATTGAATTGAATTGAATTGAATTGAATTGAATTGAATTGAATTGAATTGACGTGCCTGCAGTCATACATACAATCATACAATAATAAACAACACTAAACACAAATTAACATCCACCACAGTGAGTCCTCCAAGCACCTCCTCACTGTAGTGGAGGCAAAAATCTTAGGGCTGCAGTATCTTCCCTCCTCTTCTCCCTCTGCGCTGAGGCGATACCCCACCGGGCAATGGTACAAACAGTCCCACGGCTCACTGAACCCCGCAAACGGGCCAGCTCAAACACCGCGGCCCGGGGTGGTCGAAGCTGCCGCCCTCCAGTCCAGCGGACGCAGCCGCTGGCCCGCGGCTGAACCCAGGACTCAGGTCACCGCCGCCAGAACGCCATCCCAGCCACCGGAGCACCGTTCCAGCCCCGAGCCGGATCGCCCTCACGTGAGTGCCGTTCCTCCCTCGAGCTGGGCCGCTCCGACGGGAGCGACATTCCACCCTCGAGCTGGTCCGCTCCGACGGGAGCACCACAGTCCCTCACGGGAGAATCTCAGCCCCTCGCCAGGCCACCCTCATGGGAGCGTCACAGCCCCTCACGGGAGCGCCGTTCCAGCCCCGAGCCGGACCGCCCTCATGGGAGCGAGCCCAGGGCAAGTCCTGACAGGCTCTGCCTCCGGAGTATCGAGGTCGCCAGCTCCGCCATTAGGCCTCAGCGCAGACGGAGGCAGAGAAGGGGGATACGACAAAAAAGTTGCATACCCCCGAAGGGAGAGACAGCAAGCCCCGTTTCAACCCCCCACCCCTCACCCCCCACATAAACACAACCTAAAAACCAAAAACTTAACTAGAAAAAAAACTACACAAAAAAGTAAAGACAAACGGACTGCAGGCGAGCCGCAGCCGTTCACCAGCGCCACCACTTCCGGAATTATTTGTCATCCAGACGAAAGGTTGTTGGTTACCCAAGGAAGCAAGGGATGTGGGGCAGTGAATACAACCCCGTCCTCATCAATGGTGCTGCTGCAGCATGTGCAGACGAGGCGTCGAAGGATGAGAAGCCAAAGCGAAGAAGTGGAAGCCAAATAACCGAACGGACACAACGCCGAAAAGCCAACTAACCGAACGGACGCAATGCCGAAAAGCCACATAACCAAAAGGGCGGGAGTAGTTCCCGCATAGTGGTTACTGCTCGCGGCCTCAGTATGGTCGTGGAAAATTTTTCAACATGTTGAAAAATGTTTTACGACCAAAAATTGGGCAGCATGGAGAAAATCAATACATTTGTAGTCATAGGTTTAGTCGAAATTGGTCATAGTAGGTCGGCATGTTATCGTAGGTTATCGTAGGTAATCGAAGGCTGTCGAGATAGTCGTAGATAGAGTTAGTATATCGCCTTTGCTCGTTTCAATGGCTCGTTGATAGTCGAAGCTAGTCTTCTACATAGTCGAAGGAGGTCGTAGGATTCCAACTTTTCGGCCATTCAACAAGAGCACGACAGTCTCCTAAACTCGCCAATTAGGTCGCCATAGTGGGACAGACCTTTAACTCTCTTCTTCCTCCTGGGAGAAGATATGGGAATGAGAAAGCCTGGATATCCAGTCTTCAGAACGGCTTCTTCAGATTCAGATTCAGATTCAGATTCAGATTCAAGATTTAATTGTCATTGTCAGTGTACAGTACAGGGACAATGAAATGCATTTAGCATCTCCCTTGAAGAGCGACATAGCAAACGATTTGAATTTAAAAAAAAAAAGTGTAAGTGGGGGGGGGGGGGGGGGTCAGGGGGGGGGTGATTGGCAGTCACCGAGGTACGTTGTTTAGTAGAGTGACAGCCGCCGGAAAGAAGCTGTTCCTCGACCTGCTGGTTCGGCAACAGAGAAACCTGTAGCGCCTCCCGGATGGTAGGAGGGTAAATAGTCCATGGTTGGGGTGAGAGCAGTCCTTGGCGATGCTGAGCGCCCTCCTAAGACAGCGCTTGCTTTGGACAGACTCAATGGAGGGGAGCGTGGAACCGGTGATGCGTTGGGCAATTTTCACCACCCTCTGCAATGCCTTCCGGTCGGAGACAGAGCAGTTGCCATACCATACTGTGATGCAGTTGGTAAGGATGCTCTCGATGGTGCAGCGGTAGAAGTTCACCAGGATCTGAGGAGACAGATGGACCTTCTTCAGTCTCCTCAGGAAGAAGAGACGCTGATGAGCCTTCTTGATCAGAGTAGAGGTATTGTGGGTCCAAGAGAGGTCATCGGAGATGTTGACTCCCAGGAACCTGAAGCTAGAAACACGTTCCACCTCCGTCCCGTTAATGTGGATGGGGGTGTGCGTGCCGCCTCTGGACTTCCTGAAGTCTACAATGAGCTCCTTGGTCTTCTTGGAGTTAAGGGCCAGGTTGTTGTCAGCGCACCATGCTGCTAAGTGCTGGACCTCCTCCCTGTAGGCCAGCTCATCGTTGTTGCTGATGAGGCCAATCACCGTTGTATCATCTGCATACTTGATGATGGTGTTAGTACCATGTACAGGTGTGCAGTCATAGGTGAAGAGGGAGTAGAGGAGGGGGCTCAGCACACAGCCCTGAGGAACGCCGGTGTTCAGGGTGAGGGTTGGTGATGATGGGGGTAAGTGCAACTGGGCGGAAGTCGTTGAGGCTTGCCGCAGTGGAGTGTTTTGGCACTGGCACGATGGAGGTGGCTTTAAGGCAAGTGGGGACAACTGCTTGGGCAAGTGACAGGTTGAAGATGTCAGTCCAGACGTCTGTCAGCTGCGCAGCACAGGCACTGAGCACGCGCCCGGGGATGCCGTCAGGGCCAGCAGCCTTACGTGCGTTAGTCCTACTCAGTGCCACGTACACGTCGTAGGGGGTGAGTGTGAGGGGTTGGTGATCGGCAGGTAGCACAGCCTTGATGGCTGTCTCTAGATTGTCCTTGTCGAAGCGGCCATAGAAGTGATTAAGCTCCTCAAGGAAGGAGGCGTCGCTGGATGTGGGGGTGATGTTGGAGGGTCTGTAGTCCGTGATGGCCTGGATGCCTTGCCACATGCGTCGGGGGTCGGAGTTGTTGTTGAAGTGCTCCTCAATCCTGAGCTTATGGCAGTGCTTGGCCTTCCTGATGCCCCTCTTCAGGTTAGCCCTGGATGAACTGTAGGCTCGAGCATCGCCTGACCTGAAAGCGGTGTCCCGTGCTTTCAGCAGTAGCCTGACCTCGCTGTTCATCCATGGCTTCTGATTCGGGTATATGGTCACCTGTTTGAGGGAGGTGACACTATTGATGGTGGAGTTTATAAAGTCCAGAACAGAGGATGTATAGGAATCAATGTCCGTGTGAGAGTCAAGGGTGGCCTGGGCTGCAAACGCCTTCCAGTCAGTGTTTCCAAAACACTGCTGAAGTGTGAAGTCCGCTTCCTCTGACCAGACTTTAACTGTCCTTACAGTTGGTTTAACCCGTCTGATGAGTGGGTAGTACTTAGGGAGCAGGAACAATGAGACGTGATCAGACTGACCAAGGTGGGGGAGGGGGATGGCTTTGTAAGCGTCAGCCATATTGGTGTAGACTTTGTCCAGTGTCTTGTCTACTCTAGTGGGGAAGGATACATGTTGGTGGAATTTGGGGAGTACAGTCTTCAGGTTGGAGTGATTGAAGTCACCCGCAACAATGAAGGCTGCCTCGGGGTTGTGCGTCTGTTGTTTGCTAATGGCAGTATGCAGCTCTTTCATTGCAAGCTTGGCATTAGCATCAGGAGGGATATAGACTGCAGTCACAACAGTGGAGGTGAACTCTCTGGGCAGATAGAACGGTCGGCATCTAACCAAGAGGAATTCAAGGTTAGCCTCCCCATTGCTATCAGGCTTCTGAACTAGTCACCTCCTTCAGAGTGATACAGTGTGGAAATAGGCCCTAGGCCCAACTTTCCCAGGTGCTGCCACGTACTCTCACTCTTAAAGGGCCCGTCTCACTTGGGTCACCTAAGGGGAGAGAGAAGGAGAGAGAAGGAGAGAGAAGGGGGGAGAGAACGGGGAGAAGGGGGGGGAGAAGGCTAGAGGAGGGGAGAGAAGGGGGGGAGAGAAGGAGTGGAGAACGTTCCATAAAGTTTCGCGGGCATTTTACCTACAGGGGTAGGTCTTCCTTGGTCCTGAAACTCCAATGCCCTATCGGCAAAGGAGATTGCCTACGGCTGCCCTCGACTGCCTGTAACTACATAGCGACCCCACTCCACTGCACTACGAGTTAAAAAGACCCATGCCGACCAAATTTTACTTGCGGTAAACTTTTCAACATGCTGAAAATGTTTCCACGACCTAGCTGAGGCTACGAGTATTCGGGAACTTCCCTTGAGCATGAAGGAGAGTTCCAGCGACCACATAGGACCTCGTGTCGACCATGTTGCAACTTTGAAGGTCAAAGACACTCTTCTAAACTCGCAGATTAGGTCGCCCAAGTGGGACAGGCCCTTTACTCTACCTCATTCAGTTTTCCACTATTATACTTTAGTTCCTCTTTGAAATACTTCAGTTTGCACTTGAATCTTTGCAACATTTTGCTGTTCTTGAATTAATCGTTGTATTAATTATGTACATATTATATTTATTCTTTGCTCTCTCAACTTTGAGTGAATCGGGAATTTTATAGCACTCCAGTGTATATAACAATAAACTCATCTAAATCTAAAGTTTTATTAATGTCATTATTGCGGAGGATTTATCTGAAACTTGAAGCACTCTTACTATCCACATCAACCTCATTCATGTTAAATAAACTGAGAAGGAGCTTCTGGAGGCAAGAGAGGTGGATGCTTTTGACTTGAAGCAGCATTCAACAAAAATACTTTCTGACCAGATTTGGATTATTACTTCTGCTGATAGAATGTCCTTCTCTGCTTTAATGCAATGTTTTCTGCTGTGGAAGGACTCTTACCTCAGGCAATGTAGTTGAAGTGCAGGTGCACCTAGAAATACAAGCTTGATCACATCTCACATGGCATACACTTGTCCTTGTTATACTTGACACACCCAGTTAACATTGAAATGGAGAAAATCAGTCAATAACAATATTGTACAAGATGACGATGAAACCACACTTGGACTTTAGATTTTAGTGATACAACATGGAAACAGACCCTTTGGCCCACTGAGTTTGTGCCGACCAGGTTGTGATCACCCCCACACTAATTTCACTTCTATTCTATACACTAGGAAGTCACAGTTTTTACCATTTTATTGTCTACTGTATATCGCACTTGTTGTTATCCTTGCGATAAGCAAAGCACCGACAAAGTCCAGGTTTCAAGGTCTGTTTACTGTCACTGCACGATTTAAGATACAGTGAAACTCGATTACCATACAGCCATACTAAAATAAGCACCAAGACACCCAACTACATAAAAGTTAACGTAAACATCCACCACAGCGGATTCCACATTCCTCACTGTGATGGAAGGCAATAAAGCCTAGTCTTCTTCCCTCTTTATTCTCCCGCGGTCGGGGGAGTCAAACCATCTGCAGTCGGGGTGATCGAAGCTCCCGCAGCCGGCGATCGATTCTCCCCCGTCAGAGCGATTGAAGCTCCCGCGATCGGGGTGGTCAAAGCTCCTGCAGCTTGGAGCTCCCTAAGTCGGTCCCAAGGGACCGCGAGCTCCATGATATTAAAGCCTGCAGGCTCCCGCAGTTGGAGCTTCCGTGGTCGATCACCAACAGGGGCCGCCAGCTCCACGATGTTGTCCTGCAGGCTCCCGCGTTTGGAGTTCCCAAGCTCGGTCCCCAGCAGAGGTCACCAGCTCCTCAATGTTAGGCCGCAGTGCGGATAGAGATATTACACGGAAAAAGTTGCATCTCCGTTGAGGTAAGAGATTAAAAATAGTTTCCCTCAACCCCCAGCCCCACATAAAACAAGCTAAAGAACACAAAAAACATTTAACACATACTAAAAAACAGCAAAGAAGGAAAAGGACAAGACAGACTGTTGGTGAGGCAGTCATTGCGGGCGTCACCCGGTGGATATATACATACTTAGCTAATAAAATGTATTCAATTCAATTCACTTCACTTCAAGGTACAGTGAAAAGCTTTGTTTTGCATGGTATCTAATCATGGGTGACACAGTGGTGCAGCGGTAGAGTTGCTATCTTCCAGCACTAGAGACTCAGGTTTGATCCTGACTATGGGTGCTGTCTGTACGGAGTGTGTCTGTTCTCTCTGTGACTGCGTGGGTTCTCTATGGGGAATCTGTGGGCTGAATGGCCTGTTTCCGTGCTGTATCTCTAAAGACTGAAGACTAATGTAATCCTATCCTTCCTACATTTTATTGCTGAGTTTATGCCTTCCAACACTGGACTATAAATGGGATTCACAACTAGAGAAGCACAATGATTTCTGCACGACAAATTCAGGTGCCACACCTGCACTCAATTGGCCACCTGCATTGTAATATTTATTTTTAATTTATTCATTCAGATGATGTGGACATCACTGGTAAAACCGGTATTTACAGTTCATCTTTAATGGCCCATGTAGAAGGCTGGTGAAAGTCAAAGACATCGTTGGGTTTGGAATCACATAAAACCAGCAACACAGTGGCAGATTTCCTTCCACTTAGTAAAACATATGGTTGTTACAAGAAGCTTTCAGAAACTTTCATATTGCTTAAATTCCAGATTTATTTAATTATTTAAATTTAAATCCCTTTTTGCTGTAGTGGGATTCGAACTCACATCTCTGGACCAGTGGCCCAGAACTATGACAGAAAGTGTAATAATTAGTTTCTAGTTGGCGATAGATCTAAAGAATAAAGGGACGTACTTTTAGTAAGGAGATGACGAGGAATTTCATTAGTTAGAAGGCGGTGAATCTGTAGAATTCATTGCGGCATTCATCTGTGGAGGCCAAGTCAATCAGAATTTTAAAACAGAGATTGATAGATTCTTGAGTAGTATGGGTGTCAAAGGAAAAAAAGGTTATGGGGAGAAGGCAGGAGAATGGGGTTGAGAGGAAAAGACAGATCAGCCATGTTTGAATGACATAGTAGACTCGATGGGCTGAATGGACTAATTCTGCTCCTTTGACATGAACTAGAGGCATAGGTTCCAGTGAGGTGGATGACTCGATAGGAATCTGAGTGGCAACCTTTTCACACAAGGTGGTGGGTATATGAAATGAGGAAGTATATGTGCCAAGGGAAGTAATTGTGGTAGGTACATTTATAACTACATTTAAAACACACTTTTGGATTTTTTAAATCATAAGGAAAATTTCTACCAGAAAATGTAAAAATGTCTCTGTTATTCTAATGTCAGCCGCTGGGCAGTGGTCAGATTTAAAAAAAAGTCAGATTGGTCAACAATTTTAATTAAAAAAGTCAGGAAAATAATGTACCAAAGGTACAGAGGAGTGGATTTCTAAACTCACAAGGAAAATCTCTACTGAAATATGCAAAACAGTTATAATGGGTGACTTCAATCTACATATAGATTGGGTGAATCAAATTGGCAGGGGTGCTGAGGAAGAGGATTTCTTGGAATGTATGCGGGATAGTTATCTAAATCAACATGTAGAGGAACCAACGAGAGAGCAGGCTATTTTAGACTGGGTATTGAGTAATGAGGAAGGGTTAGTTAGCAATCTTGTTGTACGTGCCCCCTTGGGCAAGAGTGACCATAATATGGTTGAGTTCTTCATTAGGATGGAGAGTGACATTGTTAATTCAGAAACAATGGTTCTGAACTTAAAGAAAGGTAACTTTGAGGGTATGAGACGAGAATTGGCCAAGATTGACTGGCAATTAATTCTAAAAGGGTTGACGGTGGATATGCAATGGAAGACATTTAAAGACTGCATGGATGAACTACAAAAATTGTTCATCCCAGTTTGGCAAAAGAATAAATCAGGGAAGGTAGTACATCCGTGGATAACAAGGGAAATCAGGGATAGTATCAAAGCGAAGGATGATGCGTACAAATTAGCCAGAAAAAGCAGCATACCGGAGGACTGGGAGAAATTCAGAGACCAGCAGAGGAGGACAAAGGGCTTAATTAGGAAAGGAAAAATAGATTATGAAAGAAAACTGGCAGGGAACATAAAAACTGACTGCAAAAGTTTTTATAGATATGTGAAAAGAAAGAGATTAGTTAAAACAAATGTAGGTCCCTTGCAGTCAGAAACAGGTGAGTTGATCATGGGGAACAAGGATATGGCGGACCAATTGAATAACTACTTTGGTTCCGTCTTCACTAAGGAAGACATAAATAATTTGCCGGAAATAGCAGGGGACCGCGGGTCAAAGGAGTTGGAGGAATTGAGTGAAATCCAGGTTAGCCGGGAAGTGGTGTGGGGTAAATTGAATGGATTAAAGGCCGATAAATCCCCAGGGCCAGATAGGCTGCATCCCAGAGTACTTAAGGAAGTAGCTCCAGAAATAGTGGATGCATTAGTAATAATCTTTCAAAACTCTTTAGATTCTGGAGTAGTTCCTGAGGATTGGCGGGTAGCAAACGTAACCCCACTTTTTAAGAAGGGAGGAAGAGAGAAAACGGGGAATTACAGACCAGTTAGTCTAACATCGGTAGTGGGGAAACTGCTAGAGTCAGTTATTAAAGATGGGATAGCAGCACATTTGGAAAGTGGTGAAATCATTGGACAAAGTCAGCATGGATTTACGAAAGGTAAATCATGTCTGATGAATCTTATAGAATTTTTCGAGGATGTAACTAGTAGCGTGGATAGGGGAGAACCAGTGGATGTGGTGTATCTGGACTTCCAGAAGGCTTTCGACAAGGTCCCACATAAGAGATTAGTATACAAACTTAAAATACACGGCATTGGGGGTTCAGTATTGATGTGGATAGAGAACTGGCTGGCAAACAGGAAGCAAAGAGTAGGAGTAAATGGGTCCTTTTCACAATGGCAGGCAGTGACTAGTGGGGTACCGCAAGGCTCAGTGCTGGGACCCCAGCTATTTACAATATATATTAATGATCTGGATGAGGGAATTGAAGGCAATATGTCCAAGTTTGCGGATGACACTAAGCTGGGGGGCAGTGTTAGCTGTGAGGAGGATGCTAGGAGACTGCAAGGTGACTTGGATAGGCTGGGTGAGTGGGCAAATGTTTGGCAGATGCAGTATAATGTGGATAAATGTGAGGTTATCCATTTTGGTGGCAAAAGCAGGAAAGCAGACTATTATCTAAATGGTGGCCGACTAGGAAAAGGGGAGATGCAGCGAGACCTGGGTGTCATGGTACACCAGTCATTGAAAGTAGTCATGGAGGTGCAGCAGGCAGTGAAGAAAGCGAATGGTATGTTAGCTTTCATAGCAAAAGGATTTGAGTATAGGAGCAGGGAGGTTCTACTGCAGTTGTACAGGGTCTTGGTGAGACCACACCTGGAGTATTGCATACAGTTTTGGTCTCCAAATCTGAGGAAGGACATTATTGCCATAGAGGGAGTGCAGAGAAGGTTCACCAGACTGATTCCTGGGATGTCAGGACTGTCTTATGAAGAAAGACTGGATAGACTTGGTTTATACTCTCTAGAATTTAGGAGATTGAGAGGGGATTTTATAGAAACTTACAAAATTCTTAAGGGGTTGGACAGGCTAGATGCAGGAAGATTGCTCCCAATGTTGGGGAAGTCCAGGACAAGGGGTCACAGCTTAAGGATAAGGGGGAAATCCTTTAAAACCGAGATGAGAAGAACTTTTTTCACACAGAGAGTGGTGAATCTCTGGAACTCTCTGCCGCAGAGGGTAGTCGAGGCCAGTTCATTGGCTATATTTAAGAGGGAGTTAGATGTGGCCCTTGTGGCTAAGGGGATCAGAGGGTATGGAGAGAAGGCAGGTACGGGATACTGAGTTGGATGATCAGCCATGATCATATTGAATGGCGGTGCAGGCTCGAAGGGCCGAATGGCCTACTCC
The DNA here is from genome assembly GCF_028641065.1 of Leucoraja erinaceus. Lineage (NCBI taxonomy): Eukaryota > Metazoa > Chordata > Chondrichthyes > Rajiformes > Rajidae > Leucoraja > Leucoraja erinaceus. The sequence goes on from NC_073384.1 coordinate 43,360,688, forward strand.
TGCACCTAATTTCTATGTTTCTATGTCCCTGTTTCGGCATCTTGTTTTAGAGGAGATGCGTTTCACATGCTAAATGACACACCCACACTCCCACACACACACACACACACACACAGAGTTTTAAAAGTATACTAGACAAATTGCAGATCCGTTGGGTCTGTTCCCTCGACGCATGGTTGCGAGGTGAGGGGGGGCCGGCCACACACACACACACACACACACACACACACACACACACACACACACACACACACACACACACACACACACACACACACACACACACACACACACACACACACACACACACACACACACACACACACACACACACACACACACACACACACACACACACACACACACACACACACAGAGCAAAGGCGGGGGCCAGGGAAAGCAGGGGAGCGCTGTCTGAAATTCACACCCGCGATGAAGGGAAAGGTAAAAGACGGCTGCCACAGTGTACGGTAAGTCCTTTTGAGAGCGCGGAGGGGGGAAGGGGAGAGGAGAGAAGGGGGGAGAGGGGAAGAAAAGGAGAGAGAAGGAGAGAGAAGTGGAGAGGAGGGGAGAGAATGGGGGAAGAAGGGAGGAAGAAGGGGGGGAGAAGCAGTGGAGACACTTTTAAGAAGTATAATAAAGTTTAGCGGGCATTTTACCTACCGGCCGGTTTTCCCTGGTCCTGAAAACTCCAATGAGCCAATCAAAATGCCCAGTCAGCGAAGGAGATTGCCTACGGCTGCCCTCAACTGCCTGTAACTAAATAGCGACCCCACTCCACTGCACAACGAGTTAAAAAGAACCAAGCCGACCAAATTTTACTCGCAGGAAATTTTTCAACATGCTGAAACATTTTCCGCGACCATGCTGGTGCTGCGAGTATGCGGGAACTTCCCTTGAGCATGAAGGGGAGTTCCAGTGACCTCATAAGACCTCCTAGGACCTCATGTCAACCATGCTGCGAGTTTGAGTCGAGGGCAAACTCTTCTAAACTCGCGGATTAAGTCGCTGCAGTGGGACAGCCCCTAAAGACAGTGACGTGGAGGGATAAAAAACAAATGTTACTCCAGCTTTTTGTGTCAATTTTCTGTTTAAACCAGCATCTGCACACTTCCTATACGCTTTATTGAATGCTATGTTGACAGGCGAAATTTGATTTAAAAAGAGACTAATGGCGTGTACAAACAATGATTGCTGCCTGGATTGCTCTGGAGCAGACTGTTATTTCTCTTTACTATCGAATAGAATTGATGTGTAATTTATGTATAATATGTAATTTATGGTTTTAGTTTAGTTTAGTTTATTGTCACATGTACTGAGGTAAAGTGAAAAGCTTTTGTTGTGTGCTTAACCAGTTAGTGAAAAGACTATACGTGATTACAATCGAGCCATCGACAGAATCTTGCGTGTTGTCTAAGTCTTGTGCCTGACAACAAGACTTTTGTTGTACCTGTACCTCACTGTACGTGTTTAAGAAGGAACTGCAGATGCTGGAAAATCAAAGGTAGACAAAAGTAATTTGCTCATTACTGACAGCAATGGGCAGATACTGAATTTATGATAATTAGCAGGTTGTTCAAACTTCTCGTGTTGATGCACCAGATCGAATCAATGTAGGTTTATTGTGCATCGAGACTCATTACTGGTGTGATTGAATTTAACATTCAGCTGCCCAACAATGTTCTGATTTAGAAATGGAAGATTCTCTGCAGAGCCAAGTGCCATCTATCTTAATGAAAAACAAACGTGAAGATGCCTTTAAAACCTTACATTTGTGTTTGTCAGGATAATTTTACAAAAATTGTAGTGGCACAGTGGTGCAGCTGCTAGAGCAGCTATCTCATAGCGCCAGAGATAGGGTTCGATCCTGACCTCGGGTGCTGTCTGTGTGGAGTTGGCACGTTCACCCTGTGACCACATTGATTTACAGCAGATGCTGTGGTTTTCTCCCACATCCAACAGAGTTTGCAGATTGATTGGCTTCTGAAATTGGCCCTAATGTATAAGGGGCTGGATGAGAAAGTGGGATAACATAAAAACTATGGTCGGCATCAACTCAGTGGGCCAAAGGGCCTGTTTCTATGTCGCGTGTCTAAATTAGACCAAACTAAAATGAACAAGTAGTAATTTGGAATAGATAGAGAGGTATATGGCTAGAGGCATGGATATGTGATCCAATTTATAAGATATAGGACAGTGAGAAGATTATTTCACCTCATATTTTATGAATCTACAGAATCTATTGAAATCTTAAAGCTAAGATACGGTTTCAAGAGAAGAACAGATAGAAAATAAATAGTAATTTAAAACATAAGGCATGGAGCATAGAGGTTAGGACAACTGATTATGTGTGGGCAAAACACAAAGATTGGTTACCAAATGACACGTGCTCTCATTAAAGTGTCCTTCTGCAGGACAGACATCTCAGAAGATGTTTGTAATTGTGCTGGAAGTGTGTATTGGTGGACAAAGCACGCTGTTTTCACCTAAAGGAGGGTTAATTTGGGTGAAAAAAAAGTGATTTTATTAGGGGATCTCTATATTAGTCCCCTGACCTTCATGAAAAGAACAGATTTGAACAAAAGATCCAGATGGTGTCCAGCCACTGAAATGTGAGATATGTCAGTTGCTGTTATCTAAAAACCGTGATAATTTAGTGTTTTAACATTCCATTATTTCTACACCAAATTATTCAGCAAAAATAATCTTCAATTCCATGCAAAATAATGGGCTTAATTATCAAGGGCAAATTTTAGGATTTTCTGTCCTATGTCAATCTCATAGTTTTATCACAAGCCATGCTAAAATACTTGCAGCAAATTAAATCTGTTATTAAAGTTTACTTACTGTTCCAATATAGGGACAGGGTTGTCAGTTTGTACCTAACAAGAAACCCACCAATAAAGTTATCAGCTGATAATCCTTCAATTATTTTGTGGGATGTGGGCGACTAGTTTAGCCATTCACTCAGAACATGTAGAATCAAGTCCTCAATATCATCTCACATGCTCCTTCTCCACTTGAACAGGGATGGCCAAAGATTCCCAGGATTCAGTGAAGACCATATTTCCAATAAATTGCTGCCACCTTATTTCCTTTGTTGGCTCCCATGTTATCGCATTTTGATACTTTCTCTTTAAGAACCTTGATCAAAACTGTCAATGAACCCTTCTGCAGAGAAACTCACATTTCAATCCTCCAAAACTAACATTTCAATCCTCCAAACTACTGCTGCATCTCCAAGCTCTCTCTTTTCTCCTTGAATATTCTACAAATTCATTACAGAATTATTTGCTTGGATTCCCTCCCACAGGTTTCCACAATAACATAAACGCATTGAAATAATAAAGCAGAAGATACCAAAATTCTGAAAAGCGAAACAGAATCAACATTTTGGGTCCCTACACTTTAATCTAAGTTTTAACAACTGTGGTCAACTACAACATTTTTGGGCGGCACAGTTGTGCAGCGGTAGAGTTGTTGCCGTGCAGTGCCAGAGACCCAGGTTTGATCCTGACTACAGGTGCTGTCTCTACAGAGAGTACCTGTATTCTATGTTTATCCTACACACTAGGAACAATTTTTACAGAATAAAATTAACCTACAAACCTCCGGATAGACACAATATGCTGGAGTAACTCAGCAGGTCATGCAGCATCTCTGGAGATTAGGAATAGGTGATGTTTTGGGTCGAACCCCTTCTTCAGACAGAGAGTCTGGGGGAGGAAAAGGTTCAAAACAAATCAGAACCGGCATCGATGACCAATGAAAGGTGAAACCCACAATGGTCTGTTGTTAGCTGTGGAAGAGGTGATAACGAAGAGAAATACGGATACAAACCTACACGTCCTTGGATTGCGAGAGGAAACCAGAACACCCAGAGAAAATTGACGCAGTCACAGGGAGAACGTACAAACTCTGTACAGACAGCACCCGTAGTCAGGATTGAACCTGGGTCTCTGGCGCTGAAGGGCCGCGACTCTATTGCTGTGCCACTGTGCCGCCCCGCTATTAATAACATTTTCTATTTTTATTCCTTGCACAATACAAAATAGAAACATAGAAAATAGGTGCAGGAGGAGGCGATTTGGCTCTTCGAGCCTGCACTGCCATTCCTTGTGATCATGGCTGATCATCCACAATCAGTAACGTGTGCCTGCCTTCTCCCCATATCCCTTGATTCTGCTAGCCCCTGGAGCTCTATCAAACTCTGTTTTAAATTCATCCAGTGAATTGGCCTCAACTGCCTTCTGTGACAGAGAATTCCACAAATTCACAACTCTCTGGATGAAAAGGTTTTTTTTCTCATCTCAGTTTTAAATGGCCTCCCCTTTATCCTTAGACTGTGGCCCCTGGTGCGGGACTCCCCCAACATTGGGAACATTTATCCTGCATCTAGCTTGTCCAGTCCTTTAATAATTTTATACATTTCTATAAAATCCCCCCTCATCCTTCAATTTCAATTACAGTGAATACAAGCCCTGTCTTTCTAATCTTTCCTCATATGACAGCCCCATCCAGGGATTAATCTCGAGAACCTACGCTGCACTGCCTCAATCACAAGTATGTCCTTCCTCAAATTAGGAGACCAAAACTGCACACAGTACTCCAGATATGGTCAACCAGGGCCCTGCACAACTGCAGAAGGACCTCTTTACTCCTATACTCAAATCCTCTCGTTGTGAAGGCCAACATGCCATTAGCTTTCTTCACTGCCAAGCATGTTAACTTTCAGTGACTGGTGTACAAGGATACCCAGGTCTCGCTGCACTTCCCTTTTTCCTAATCTGACACCATTGTAAAAATGGGACGTAATGAGTTGTTCCTAATGTTATTACTCTTCAGGACAATATTATTACTGCATCAGTCGAGTCCCCTCCAAAGAGTGTTTGGCCTCAGCCGACCTTGAATCAGGAGTGTGGAAATTTGCCAAAAGGGAAAAACATTGATTGAAACAAAACCTGATTAAATTTAGAACACAACAAGGCCAGTTTATAATTGGTGTCTCCTTTACAATGGTAATAACATAAATGATGCCAACATGACAACCCAACGTAACAAAACCCAAGATCTCTCCTCGTGATGCAGCATTTACTGGCAGGCTTTCCATTTTACTTTCCATTTAAATGTATTAGATACATAAAGATATGCATAAGGCATAAATAAATGAACAGTCAATACATTATAATTGTACTTTTAAAGATGCAACTATTCCTCTTTAGAAAAGGATCTTGAAATTCATTGGTTGAAGGTAAGAATAGTCACGTCTGTACAAATGTTACATTTGATTTATTTTAAACATTTGTTTCACCACTTTACAGAGCAAGACGATCACTTGAAAAGGTATAGTCCTGTTAGTACCTCTCCCACTGTACGAGGTAATTCAAGAGTTCTCCCGAGTTTCACCTGATTCGAACTCGGATAATTACGGTAATAGCCGTTCGTAGGTACTCGGGGACTCTCGTGGACACTCTCCGCACTCTTGAAAAATCTTCCCGAGCTTACCGTGTTTCACGACTACCTGCCGTTAGCATTACGAGCCGCTAAGAGACGTCCCGAGCTCCGACGTACCCACTATGTACATTCTACGCAATAACCACGAGTTTGATTTTTTTTTAAACTCAGGAGAGCTCTTAGGTAAACTCGTATAGTGGGACAGGCCCTTTAATAGGAACGTGGACATTTCCATACAAGATAAGACCAGTAATGTGGGGATGTGGTGATAGCTGTCAACAGAAGGAGAGACAATATTCTTTAGACAAGGCCAATTAGCAGTCTGGGAGTAGACAGAGAAAGGATCATCTTCCAAAATAAAAATCCTCACTGCATCACAGAGTCATACAATATAGAACACAGAACATTACAGAACAGGACCTTCATCCCACAATACCTCTACCGGATATGATGCCAAGTTAAACCAAACTCATCTCCCTACAAGTGATCCATATCCCTCCATTCTCTCCATGTGACTAGCAACAATCTTCACATGCCACTATAGTATCTGCCTCCACCACAACCCCTGGCAGTATGTTCCACGCACCCCCCCACCTTCTGTGTAAACACTTATAATCATTTAAAAAATGCAGGAAAGAAACAGGCCCTTCAGCCCACCATGCCAACCAAGTTGATCAATCCCATTTGCCTGCATTTGGCCTGCATCTAGTTAGATTGTCAGATACATTCATAGTCATTTGATATTGACAGGCAAGGTAACAGCTAAGCTGGGGAAATTACTTAGCTTGCTTTTGTGGCTTTTTCAGGCATTTTAGGTGAGAACTTACTGCCCCCAATACAACTGCCAGTATCTCACAAGGATATTTACAAGCAGGGGGCTTGCAATTGAGTATCACTCAGGCACTTTGCAAGAAAATGAAAAAGGCAGGTCTGGAGGAGGTTGGTCTGTATTCATTCCATACAACAAAGATATGGGTCATCACAGGCAGAGAATTCAGGCTCTTATTTCTCCTTTTCTTCAGTTTCATTTCCTTTTATAAGAAGGTATAATTGAGAAATCCCTCCAAGCAGTTCCTGCTTCATTCCTAATTTGAGAGTACAACAGAACCTTCAGCGAACTGATGTTGGAGGTACATCTGATAACAATATTCCCACTAAGATTTTCTAATAAACAGCCTTAAAATTTAATTATTTTCCTTACAGCCACTGTTACCAGTTCCATATTTGCACCAAACATTGTCACCCAATGAAGCAAATTGTTGCAACTGGTGTTCTATTTAATGTCACAAAGTGTGCTCAATTCTACACTATCTCTATCACAAGCGATGACCCCTGAGAACTTTTTATCTCAGATGGGAGCATTGTATCCGATCACAATATAGCCCTAGCTTTAACTGCTTCTCATAGATGAGGTTATGACAGAGCCACATATGAAAGCTTCTTTTGGTGCTGAAGAATTGAATGTTTTGGTGCCGTATATGCGAGTAACCTGATGGAATTGAAAGCCCAACCCCGAAACGGCTCCCATTCCTTCTCTCCAGAGAATTGAAGTGTTGCAAGATGCACAGACGATTATTGAAAAGTGAGTAAAAATCATATTTGAGAGAGGATATCGTTCCTAAGGACTGAACGGGATAACCAAGGTTTTCCAGTGACTCCAAAGTCTGTATCAATGCCTGTCTAGAGACAACCTGTGGACTCTTTTGGTGTAACTGAGGTATGAACAGAACAGAAATGGCTGGGAATATTCACCAGGTCAAGCAGCTCATTTTTAAATAGTGTTTAGATTTCAGTTTGAAGACATTCCACCAAAACTCATTTTAAATGATGTTTTGCATGGGATTTGTACAAACAAGAAATGTCTCAAAATGCAGCTTATTTATACAATGCTTTAATGCTGAGAACTATATTCTGCACTTCATATCTTCCCCTTTTCTCTATTTATTGTACGTCAGTTTTGCTTGGTTGTATTTATGTATGGTATTCTCTGATCTTTACTTTTTAGAGTTCCTTTTGTTTAGACTTGTTGTTTAAACGCAGAAACAGGCCCATTGGCTCACCGAGTCCGCATTGACCAGCAATCACTCCATACAGTAACACTATCCTATACACTGGGGACAATTTTACAACTTACTGAAGCCAATTAACTTACAAACCTGCACGGCTTTGGAGTGTGGGAGGAAACCAGAGCACCCAGAGAAAACCCACGTGGTCACAGAGAGAATGTACAAACTCCGTACATTCTCTCTGTCATAGAGGGAGTGCAGAGAAGGTTCACCAGACTGATTCCTGGGATGTCAGGACTGTCTTATGAAGAAGACTGGATAGACTTGGTTTATACTCTCTAGAATTTAGGAGATTGAGAGGGGATCTTATAGAAACTTACAAAATTCTTAAGGGGTTGGACAGGCTAGATGCAGGAAGATTGTTCCCGATGTTGGGGAAGTCTAGGACAAGGGGTCACAGCTTAAGGATAAGGGGGAAATCCTTTAAAACCGAGATGAGAAGAACTTTTTTCACACAGAGAGTGGTGAATCTCTTGAACTCTCTGCCGCAGAGGGTAGTTGAGGCCAGTTCATTGGCTATATTTAAGAGGGAGTTAGATGTGGCCCTTGTGGCTAAGGGGATCAGGGGGTATGGAGAGAAGGCAGGTACGGGATACTGAGTTGGATGATCAGCCATGATCATATTGAATGGCGGTGCAGGCTCGAAGGGCCAAATGGCCTACTCCTGCACCTAATTTCTATGTTTCTATGTTTCTATGTACAGGCAGCACCTGTCGTCAGGATCGAACCCGAGTCTCTGGCACTGGAAGGTAGCAACTCTACCGCTGCACCAGTGTGCCACCCGGTATATGTTTGGATAAGCTTTTGGTAACGTTTTCACTACCTCAGTGCATGTGACAACATTAAACATAAATCTAAACCTAACCAACCCTTTAACACCAGCAAAGCAGTTGGTTGGTTAAAGTTGGTTGATGATCTTAGGAAGTAAGGAGATGAACACACAGGGAGCATATCTGGAGAGAAGGAATGGGTGACGTTTCAGGTCGAGACCTTCGAGTCTGAAGAAGGGTCTCGACCAGAAACGTCATCCAATTAATGACACATCTGTGTCCTCATTAATGGAGCTGCTGTGGATATAGTTGACAGCTTCAAGTTCCGAGGCATTTATATCAACAGCAACCTAACCTGGTCCTTCACACTGATGTAGTGATCCAGAAAGCAAATCAATATATTTACTTTCTTATGTGCCTAAAAAAATGTGTAATGTCCAAGAAAATTCTCTCAAACAATAGAAAATGTGAAGGGATGTATTTCAACCTGGTATGGCAACTGCTCTACCCTTGACTGCCTGACCTACTGAGAGTGGTGAACACAGCCCAGTCCATTACAGGCTCATTGCTTCACTTTGTCCAGTCTATCTACATGGTGCATTACACCAAGAAGATTGGAGGCTGCAGCCACTGTTTGAATACCTAAAGGGGCTGCTCCTTGCCTTCTGGCTGCATTTTTCACCCACCATCCTCATCTTTGGACACCCTGTGCATAGGGGAGAGGGTAGGGCTGAAGATGTCCTGGTTGGGTTGCTCCTGGGCCTGGCCAAGCTGGCCATCCGCGAGTCAAGGCGCTAGACGGTGGAGGGCTCTACCCGAGCTGGCTGCCTGCCCCTTTTCCGGGGATACGTCCGTGCCCGGGTGTGGATGGAAAGGGAATACGCCCTGTCTACGGGCACCCTGAGGGAGTTCCGTGACCGCTGGGCACCGAGGGGGGTTGAATGTATCCTGGACAAGGATTGCAATATAGTTGTTTAGCAGTTGCTTAGTATATTTTTTTGTCTTGTATTATGGTGGTGTTTTGTTTTATTGTATTGTAAATACTATTTTAATATTTGAATAAATATTTTTGATTATAAAAAAAATTAAAAAAAAGACTGGAAAAATCATCAAAAATGCTGTCACCCTGGCTGCTCCTTTTTCCCTCTTCCACCTTATGGGAGACGATACAGTGATTTGAAAGCTCATGCATCCAAAGTTAATAAAAGCTTTTGTAGGAAGGAACTGCAGATGCTGGTTTAAACCGAAGATAGACCCAAAAAGCTGGAGTAACTCAGTGGGACAGGCAGCATCTTTGGAGAGAAGGAATGAGTGACGTTTCGGGTCAACATCCTTCTTCAGACTGGTCTAGTCCCAAAACGGCTCCTGTTCCTTCTCTCCAGAGATGCTGCCTGTCCCGCTGAATTAATCCAGTTTTTTGTGTTAATAAAAGTTTCTTCCTCACTGCAATCCAACACTGGAATCAATCACCTCTTCGACGCCCCCTTCTGGAGGTGCTGCCACATGCTTTTGCACTTAGCTCTATCTCAGTTAATCTTTTTATAGAGACAGAGAGGATAATGGCATTAAGAGGATTTTAAAATAGGCAAATGGATATGCGGGGAATGGGAGAATATGGATCATGTGCAAACAGATTAGATTATTTTATTTTGGCATGATGTTCAGCATAGGCATTATGCATTCCTGTGTTGTACTGTACTGTTATTGCACTTTAATATTAGTTTGCAATACAATCTCGCACCATTCTGCTGTTGTCTTTTCTACTGTCTGGCCATTGAAATTCTTGTGGACCAGATTATTGGGCATTTTGTGAAAGTGGTCTACAGATCTAATAATAAAGAAAGAATTAGAGCAGAACTCTGAACAGAACAAAACATATATTTTTGTGTAATTTCCATCTTTCAGACCTATCTGTTTCCCTCATCTTTTTATTACTATTTTCATGGCACATTTGCTAGATGCCTCATTTCGATAGTTATTTATAATGTTATTATCATTTTGCTGCATTGCCTGGCCCTTCAGAGAAGGGTAATGTTGGTTATAAAGAACTGGATAAGAAGGGAAAACCTAATCTGGCTAACTACCACCCAATCAGTCCACTTTCAATCATCAGAAACGTGACATAAGGTGTCCTTGATAGTGCTATCATTTGAACATTTTGATTGTCAGAAAATTCCAAAGACATTCAAGGTTCTTGGAAAGTTTGTTAGCAGTTAGCTTAAACTGGGGAAATAGTTGAGCTGTCTTCAAGGTTTTTTGGCCATTTTGTAAGCAAATTTTGTTGCCCCTATACCATTTGTCCACCCCATGATACGCAAAAACACTGTTGCCACACAGGAGCTGCCCTATGAATATCCAGTTTGAGCTTCAACAGGATCATCTGGTTTCAGATCCCTTCACAGCCAGTGTCCAAACATGGACATGAATATGAGTTGAATTGGTGAAGAGGTGAAGTGAGAGTGACGCCAAGTAAGCATTTGGCCGAATGTGCCACCCAAGAGCCCTTGTAAATCTAAAGACACTGGGCATCAAGGAGTAAATACTTCAATGGTGGAAAGTCATACGTCCCACAATGAGAGATGGTTGTGGCTACTGGTCAAACATCTCAATCCTAGGACATTACCGCAGGAAATCCCCGGGAGAGTGTTATAAGCCCAATCATCTATAGTAGCTTCATCTATGATTGAACAATTTCAATTTCATTCACAACTCCCCAGAGAATTAATTAATCACTTCTCCAGCAAGACTTAGATAATTCAGACATGGGCAGATAATTGGCTACAAATGACATTGAATATTAAGAGAGATACTAAAAACTTGTCTTGAAATGCCACTGCATCACCTTCAGTGGATACACCAGAGTCAAATCCTGGAGTTAATATTAAACAGAATGTCAATTAACAGGCCATAATTTGAATATAGAACATAGAACAGATGGAACCTCTGGCAGCTGTTCAAGGATTTGGTAATGGTGTATCCAGTGATGGTGTTACAGTGATAAGGTGATTTATGCAGTGTATTCATTTTAGGACGCATTGTATGATGAGAAAACCCTCTTGACTGTTAACTCTTAACTGATGAAAGGCCTGGATAGAGTGGATGGGGAAAGGATGTTTCCAGTAGTGGAAGAGTCTAGGACCAGGGAGCATAACCACAGAATAAAAGGGCAATCCTTTGGAATGTAGATAAGGAGCAATTTCTTTAGCCAGAGGGTGGTGAATCTGTGGAATTTATTGCCACAGAAGGCTGTGGAGGCCAAGTCATTGGATATTTTTTAAGTGAAGATTGATAGGTTCTTGATTAGCAATGGCATAAATCCTAGGATGGAAAAATCAAATACTAGAGGGTCTGAGTTATAAGCAGAGGTTGAGTAGGCTAGGACTCTATACCTTGGAGCGCAGGAGGATGAGGGGGTGATCTTATATAGGTGTACAAAATCATGAGAGGAATAGATCTGGTAGATGCACAGAGTCTCTTGCTCAGAGTAGGTAATTGTAATTGTAAATCTTTATTGTCATTTCCTGAGTATTCGCATACTCAGAGGAAACAAAAAAACGTTTCTCAACCAGTGTCCATTCAATTTTCGTTACAAAATAAATAACAATTAAAATTAAAATACAGGTGAATCAAGGATCAGAGGATACAGAGGACACAATAAACAGGTGAAAGGGAAAAGATTTAATAGGAATCTGAGGAGTAACTCTTTCACACAAAGAGTGGTGGATTTATGGAACAAGCTGCCAGAAGTGGTAGTTGAGGCTGGGACTATCCCAACATTTAAGAAGCAATTAGACAGGTAAACATAGAAACATAGAAATTAGGTGCAGGAGTAGGCCATTCGGCCCTTCGAGCCTGCACCGCCATTCGATATGATCATTGCTGATCATCCAACTCAGTATCCCATCCCTGCCTTCTCTCCATACCCCCTGATCCCTTTAGCCACAAGGGCCACATCTAACTCCCTCTTAAATATAGCCAATGAACTGGCCTCAACTACCTTCTGTGGCAGAGAATTCCACAGATTCACCACTCTCTGTGTAAAAAATGATTTTACACAGAGTATACGGATAGGACAGGTTTGGAGGGATATGGACCAAATGCTGGCAGGTGGGACTAATGTAGCTGGGACATGATAGCTGGTGTGGGCAAGTTGGGCTGAAGGGCCTGTTTTTACACTCGGTGGGCCGATGGACCTATTTCCACACTGTAAATCTAAACTAAACTAAACTAAGCTAATAAAGGTTCACAAGGAGAACATGGACCACTTCTTGCATCTGGGAAGCCGCCTCTCAGAGAAGGCAGACATCAATGATTCAGTCAGGATCGGTCCTTTTACATGGTGTGGAATTACCAGTCATTCTTTAAAAGTTGTAGCTGCAGAATGAAGAATGTCCCCCAGGTGGCAGTCAACTTACATCCCACTTTGATGTTAATTCTTACCATATATTTTCAGGCCTGTCTTTTTTCCAGTTGCTTTGATGTTATTTTTGCTTTACATTCACTTGCTGATCTTTGGTATTTCATTATTTTTATGCAGATAACTGCAATATTTTCTGTGCAAAATAAACATTGCAGAGAAATTTAGAATAGATTAGGCACAAATTACTAAAGAGGCCAAATAAAATTTGACCTTCAAATTCTTCTCTACAGAGCATATTTATTTTGAATGTTTTGGGGCAATGTAGTTCTCTTTAAAGTTTTATTGTCCAAGAGACATGGTTTTGAATCCTACCAAAGTAACCGAGGAACTTGTGGTCAAACAATCAAGCACATTGCACTCATCTATTTTACTTATAGTTTTGAGAAAAATCATTACCTGATCTGGCTCATTTGTAACTCCAAACCATGTTGGCGTTGACTTTCAATTGCCCTCTTAAACAACCCAGAACCATTCAGTTCAATGAGCAATTAATGATGGACATGAAATGTTGGCTGTTCTACTGATTTAAATGCTCATGAATAATTAAAATATAACTGGAAGACTACACTTAAATGGTGCATTCAAACAAAAACTTGATTGGTATGTGAAGGTACACCCTTGGTTACATCCTCTTTATCAATGTTTAGCCCACTGGAATCTCAACTGCATCTTCCTCTACTGCAGTTCTATATTAATCTTACAGAGGAAGAATAGGCTGTCAACATATTCATGTAGTACCACCACCATGTCAATGCCTAGTAAGTATTTAGATTTAGATTAATCCCATCTCTTCTCTTACAACAATCAATCTGTTCACATGTCCACAAAATATTTTGGGGTTAACTTTTATGTTTGCTTTTCTTATGCTTTCTTATTCATTTATGTTTATGCTTAGGGCAACACCGTGGAAACAGGCCCTTTGGCTCACCGAGTCCACACTGCCCATCGATCATCCATACACCAGTTCTATGTTATCCCAGTTTCTCATCTACTTCCTACGTACTAGGAGCAATTCTGTACAAGCCAACATACAACTCTGCACAGACAGCACACGTAGTCAGGATTGAACCCTTGTCTCTTGTGCTCTAAAGAAAACAATTCTACTGCTGCACCACTGTGCTGCCCCAGTATTAACAACATTTTCTATTTTTATTCCTTGCTCAATACAAAATAGGCCACAATAAGTTGTTCCAAATGTTACCCCCCTTCATGATAACATTATCACTGCATCAATCAAGTCCTCTCCGAGAAGTTTTTGGCCTAAGCCGATATTGAATCAGGGAAATGTTTCTTCATGGGAATGTAACTAAACTCTAATTGTAAGATATTCATCTTAAAGGACTCCCATTGTTTAATTACTGTTACAGCAGCAAGATTTGATTCCAATTTATTCAGACCAAACTTGTTCTTACCCCATTGAAACTGACCCTTCTACAATTAAACAAAAGTATGGAGGAACTTTGCAGGACTGGCAGCATTTATGGAGGGAATGCACTGATGACATTTCGGATTCAGACCCTTAAGTTTGAACAGGGGTCCCAATCCGAAAAAACATAATTCGTCCATTCCTTCCACAGATGCTGCCTCAGCGGTTGAGTTCCTCCAGGACCTTGTTCTTTGCTCAAGATTCTAGCATCTGCAGTTTCTTGTGTCTCCTCCATTTAATTATTTTGTTCTGGAATTTTCTATGTCCATGTTAAATGCATGGCATTATGACCACTAGATTTTCTCCTGTTGATACTTGTTTCATTTTGCGTAGCTTATTTCCTAGAAACAGGTCCCATTGACCAGACATGTACTCTTCAGGTCATCTCTCCTGGCCTTAATTCAGAAACACCAGAAATACCAGTGTATGAGGTAGATGGGAGGTCAGGACCGCACACTAGCTGATGAGAGGACCATTCAGTTGCCGAATAACAGCTGGGAAGAAACTACATGAATCTGGAATTTGTTACCTTGCAGAATTCCGTGCTCCTAAGATAACCTTTCTGGGCAAATTGTCCATTTGGCAGTACCCTACTAAAATTGGATTTAAAAGGCATTTGAACAGGTACATTTGTAAGGAAAGGTTTAGGGCACATGGGCCAAACATGGGCTGGTGGGACTAGTTTCGATGCGGCATCTTGGTTGGCATGTGCAAGTTGGGCTGAAGCACCCGTTTCCATGCTGTATAACTCTAAGTGTAGTTCACTTAATAAATTAGCCTTGGCTTATTTTACCACTTGAACTACCTACACTTTTCACACCTTGATTACTGCTCTGGTCAGAGGCTATTCCTCATGCAGGTAGAACTGTGTTTAGCTGCAACAAATAAGTCAAATGATGGTAGAGTTCTCAATGAGAATGCCTTTTACACTGTATTTCTTGGCTCTCTCAGCAGCCTCCCTGTTGCACAAAAATGGTTCAAAAATAATAATAAATTGACAGCATTTACTTTGCACATTAAAACAAGATTCAGATTAATTAAGGAAGGTGTTATTTTGCCTAACGTTATTTAATACCCTTGAGAGGAAGCACATCCTTTGCATGTGCATTGCATTTCTTATTCAATGTATTACTCTTGTTTACAAGTCTCGTACTGCAATAGTTGATGTCAACATGACCTTATTGATGATCCCAGTCTTATCAGGTATCGAAGGATGCTGATAATTTCTTTCTCACGGTTGATTTTTTGTAACATTGAAATTTCCCTTTGCTCCTCCATTTTCTTAGCTTCAGTATGAAGAGCGAGAAACACAGACAAATTAGTCATAGAGTTGAACAGTACAGGAAGATTTTTCTCAGGTGGTAGGATATAAAACCTCTGGGTTTGATTATCTGCATATTTGTAGGTGAAAGCCCATATGGGCTGTTGGATTTTTTTGGCAGGTTTATTTTCATTAGGTATAACTAAATGGGAAATCAAAAGTTTAGTCTTGGAAGCTGAAGCCATGATTTCTCACAGCAGAGCAGATGTGTTAAGAGATTTATAACAAATGATCTTAAAGACCAAATGGCATTCCCTAAAAATATCTGAATTGTGATAGCATGCATTCATTCCATAATTGGCAGTTCAAAAATAGAATATCTGGAATTGGGACACTGGATTTTCACCTGGGACAGAAGGGTAAGAGGTTTAGAGAAAAGAAAAAACTTGTGTCGTGGGGAGGCCAAGAGATACTGAATGACACAGCCGGTGTTAGTGCTGGCTGAGGGTGTTTGAGTCACAGATATAGCAAGAAAACTGAGGGGTGATTTTATAGAGGTGTATAAAATCATTAGGAGAATAGATAGCTAGAAAAAGTATTTTTCCTAGTGGGGGAATCGAGAACTAGAGTTACCTTTAAATTTAGTGTAGGACCTTTTGGTAAAAATTCAATGCAGATGACAGCCGTAGATGGAACTGGAGCTGGAACAAGCCCTTGAAATTTTCTGATGACAACACCATAATATTGTTTATTCCCTCTGAGGAAAAGATAAACTAAACCTTTAAAGTTTCTCTAGAGTTTGCTTGTCTTGCTGTCGGGCTAGACAGTGAAAAGTCCAGATATACTTTGAATCAGGGAAAGTGTAAAAATCACCATAACGACAAAACCAGCAGCATTTCAGAACAGCCCAATATCATGACAAGGTATGGACCATGCCCTCTTCTCACTGTTATTGTTGGGCAGAAGCCTGAGGTTCCACACAACCAGGTCCAGGAACAGCTACTTTAGCTCAGATCAAAGAGGGACCTGGCGCGGGGGGGGGGGGGGGGGGGGGGGGGGGGGGGGGGGGGGCATCAAGAACAAAGAGGGACCATTGGGGACTAAAATGAATACTTTGTATCTTTGTCGGCTCCCTATACATGGCGACTATTACATACCTTGTGTATGGTATGCTAAACAATGAATTTCACTGTGACATTTCCAATGTGATAATAAAGTATCAAACAATAGTTTAATTTATTATTGTCACTCTCACCAAGGTTCAGTGAGAAGCTTTTATTTGTGTGCCATCCAGTCAAAGAAAAGACCATACGTGATTAAAATCAAGCCATCTACAGTGCACAAATAAAAAATAATGGGAACAAAATTTGGTGCTAGATAAAGTCTGTGAAAATCCAATTAAAGATAGTTCAAAGGTCTACCACTATCAGGTTCTTGACCAGACCTGCACAACCTTCATCCTACCTCAGCAATGGAACACGACGAACCATCTCCTGCACTACATGAACTTGTTTGCTCATTGTGTCATTTTGCACGTCTTGTTTTACACCAGGGGTCGGCTACCTTACTCTGCATTGGGGCCAGGACGCATGTCTGTGAGCGGATGGCGGGCCACATCTATCATGTGTATACATGGATCCCGCCCCCACCCCACCCCGGATGGCAGGCATCGAATCACGTGTTCACAGAAGGTAGACAGAAATGCTGGAGAAACTCAGCGGGTGAGGCAGCCTCATGCAATCCTTGTATGTCTCGCCCGCTGAGTTTCTCCAGCATTTTTTGCCCACCTTCGATTTTTCCAGCATCTGCAGTTCTCTCTTAAACGTGTTCATGTTGCCGACCCCTGTTTTACACAGTCACTTTCGTTTCATTCTCTTGCAGAATTTTTGTGCAATTCATGTATAATTTGTTATAAAGATAAACATTTTTCACACAGAGAGTGGTGAATCTCTGGAACTCTCTGCCACAGAAGTTAGTTGAGGCCAGTTCATTGGCTATATTTAAGAGGGAGTTAGATGTGGCCCTTGTGGCTAAAGGGAACAGGGGGTATGGAGAGAAGGCAGGTACGGGGTACTGAGTTGGATGATCAGCCATGATCATATTGAATGGCGGTGCAGGCTCGAAGGGTCGAATGGCCTACTCCTGCACCTATGGTCTATGTTTCTATGTTTATGTTTTTATTTGTTTTCTGAGTCCATGTGTCTGCAATACTACTCCCTTACGGTTGTGCGTCTGACAATAAACCCGACTTGACTTGAAGATAGCCACATTCCCCAAATCCTTCATCTGAACCCCAGTACTGATTGCAATTGGGAAAGAGGTAGAGTTTTAAAGGATTGCTCTCAGGGTTCACAGCCATTGAAGGTTCCCTGCCTTGTACCTGGACAGGCTGTCTATTTGACCATCCATCAACTAAGAAAAATAACTATTTTTCAAATGTTCTCTGAACATCCTTGCGCTTTGTTGGATTGCTGAGCTGGGTTCCCTCGATTGACCCCTCTCATGCACCCACTGTAGAGCCAACAAGTTTAAAGTTAAATATAACGATTCCATTGGGATGTTTATATGGAAAGACAAAGCCACTGCAGAGCTCCAAGAATGCAAAGATCCTGTGTAATTCTGAAAAAAATTCTTCCATTCCCAGAATGATTTGCTATTTGGAGGACTTCAGCGGTAAGAGAGAACTAGATAGTGCAAGGCAAGTACAAGATAGGCCAAAGATTTCAAAAGCTCACTATGCCACCTCTGAAGGTCATGAATGAATCATCTAGATTTTCACTGCAAGTACTTTTCAGTCATTTTATTTGCAGTTGTTAATCCATGTTGCCAAACCAGAGCATGTCCTGTTCTGCAAATTTGTTTACTTTGGCACTATTTGTACATAAATGAACAACACCAAATGCATCTATATGTATTTAAGTATTTATGTGTTGAAATATTCAACTTTTAAGAACTTCATGTGGTGTTTTGGAACAAATTTAGAGTTAGCTCTTAGGGCTAAAGCAGTGGTTCCCAACGTGGGGCGTACGCCCCACAGGGGGGAAATTTGATTTTTAAGGGGGGCAATTTCCACCTAATGTTTTTTTCTTTTTTTTTTTTACAATTTTTTAGTAATTTCTTGCTCAGAACTTTAACTGTCTTTTGTTTATTTCATGTTTCTTTTTCATGGATGCCATGTTCTTTTGAAGCTTGTTTAAACCAAGGTATTGGCGTTTTAAGCTTCTTCAGCTGAAACGGAGTTCACTTTTTAAATTATAAGAATTATATATCACCACATGGGGGGGGGGGGGGGGGGGCATCAGGATTTTAGAGGTGATTAGGTGGGGCATGGCCAAAAAAAGGTTGGGAACCACTGGGCTAAAGGAATCAAGGGATAAGGAGAAAAGCAGAAATGGGGTACTGATTTTAGATGATCAGCCATGATCATATTGAATGGTGGTGTTGGCTCGAAGGGCCGAATGGCCTACTCCTGCATCTATTTTTCTCTGTTCCTATGTTTTCTATGTTTCTAGAAGTGGAGAAAAACTGAGCCATGCTTAAAGTCAAAAGAAGGGACTGGCAGTAGCTGTTTGTCCAGTCCCCAATTTGAACAGACTCTGGCAAAAGTCTGGAAGCAGTTGATCTGCATATGGTAAACCTGAATGCACTGACCATGAGAAAGCTAATTAGAGGTTAGAAAATTATTACAAAGGTTGGATTGAACAGCATCAAAATAAACTATTGCAAATGACTCTAAATTTTGCAGTGGTATCCTCGATTAAGCGTACATTAACTGGATTCAAAACTACACCCATGTTTTCACCGCAGCTCAGAGAGCGCACCTAAGGAACTCCATCAATTAAATGCACACCAGTAAGGGATCTATTGCTGCCGACAGAATGGGCAGAATATTCACACCATCTAACCAGGATACTGTCTGCTGGTGCTTAATTAACGAGTACCAGAATATTGCCCCCAAATTAGCCAGTAATGTTACTTGAAGAAGTTGCGCCTGTAACTAATAGAAATAGGATCATAGAAACATAGAAAATAGGTGCAACTCATTGGTATTCCTTTCCAATTTATATGGAATGTACTGGTGTTTATAACTGTGGCAATTACTCCTCAAAATTAAACGCGCTTTATATGAAAGTATAACTGTGTTGAAACTGCTTTGTTAGCTGGAAGTGCCTCCTCCTCCACCCTAGATGGGATTGGGGGCCCACCACTCAAAATAACAATTTTTAACAGTTAAACCCATTTGGAAAAGAGACCAAGGTGGTAAAGTAAATTAGTCTTTGACATATAGGATGATACTATATAATCTCCCTAAAGTGAGGACCATTTGTAGATACAACAGATAAGGCTTAGCTTTTTGACAATCTTAGAATCTTAGAAGGGTTACACTCAATATCATCACATAAGTAACCACCTTTCCTGCATTGACACCCAAATCAATGTGGCAAAGGGAACATTGCACCTCATTCACTTAATACAGTTTGGTTAAAAGGCTAGAAACATTGGCTTTTCAAGATCACTGGGGAATATCTGATATCCTCAGAGCCCTTAAAGAGCCAGAAGAACAACGTGTCTTAATAAAAATGTGTTCCAAAACCATTTCATTATTGTTTGGTGTTCCCAAAAAAAGATGAGAGATGCCCGCTAGTAATCAGTTTTGCCTTCGAATTAACGTGAATCCATGCATTTGGCAAATCAACTGAATTTTTCAACCTTCCCCACATTTTAAGAGAGGAGCAAAATGTAAATCATTTTTGACCAGCAAATGGCTTTTGAATATTGTCAGAGAATGTGAATGGCATAAAGCAGCAATGGTTGAATATGATAGCTATATGTACCTTGGTCTAGTTATTGGTATTACTTTTAGAAAGACGTAACAAAAAATGAATTGATGAAGATTATCAGTGCATATTGCCCCCACTCCAGTAACTAAAGATCCTAGAGAAGCAAGATAGACCACTCCTCGAAAAACGCGTAGTATGACGTGTGTGATCGTCGACGCCATTTTTCGAGGCATTTATTGGGCTTCCCCCACACTGTCATGGCGTCCTTATCTAAATTTCATCTCACTGCTCTGCTATCAAGTATTCTAATCGTAAATCTAAACGACCCAACCTGTCATTCTTTAGGTTCCCCAATAAAAAAGAAAGGTGAGAAAATATTTTTATTATTTTCAGTCGATATTCTGTCGTGAAAATGTTATTTTCTGTTCTCCCATCAACGGCCATTGGGAAACTGGGTTTGTCGGTACATTAGAAAGTTATTAGACTTATTTTTAATAGTTCTTTACTCACCACAATAATAAAGACAATTTTAGCACTTCTGTACGTTTTTGGTTTTGTTTTGTAAGGGATTGGTCTCCACAATATGGCCCGCGGACACATTAGGTCCAGTGACCAGGAGATTTTTCGAGCTCAGATTCAAGTCCGAGAATGGGCGGCTGTTACCCATTATATTCCTCGAACATAGGGACATAGCAAACAACACTCACATACATACAAGACATCACAAGCAAAGATCACAAGCCCGCCGTGAAGAAGGGTGCAATCAAATATTATATAACTCTGCTCTATCATCTTTGGGTGCAATGGTGGGTCGGGGGGTTCGGTGGCGGCGGCCGCAATCAAAGATGCTAGTGGAGCTCTGCTCTATAATCTTTGGTCGGAATGGGACGGCTGCGCGTTATAATGTGCTATCGTTCCACTCTCCCTCTCCCCCTTCTCCCTGTCCCCCTTCTCCCTCCCCCTTCTCCCTCTCCCCCCCCCTTTCCCCTTCTCCCTCCCCCTTCTCCCCTTCTCCCTCCCCCTTCTCCCTCTCCCCCCTTCTCCCTCTCTTCTCTCGATCTCTCTCTCCCCTCCTCTCGATCTCTCGCTCCCCTCTCTTCTCTCGATCTCTCTCTCTCTCTCTCTCCCCTCTCTTCGCGATCTCCCTCCCTTCCCTCTCTCCCTCCCTTCCATCTCTCCCTCCCTTACCTCTTCGTGAGAGTTGGCAGCTCTGCTATGCCTTGGGTCCAAAAGAGGATAGATAGAAAATACTTAATGGTCTTTGTAAGAAGATTTTAATAAGCTCTTCTACATTTAAGGTAAATTGACATATTAGAGACAAAACGCATTTTCAATATACAGGTCTCTCCACACAACTGAAAACAATTGCATTTAAGTGATATATCATCCATTGTTCAGGCAAATAGCACTAGGTTACAATAAACTTCCTACATATTCCAGGAATTCATCTCATAAAAATGGGAGAGGCTTAAATGCATTGTAAAATCATAAATCCATGTTGACTTGGACTAATCCTTTTACTGCTATCCAAATGCCCCATTATTACATCTTTAATAAGTGACTCCAGCATCTTTCACACCACCAAAGTCAGGCAAACTGGTCTGTAATTCCCCGTTTTCTCTCTCGCTCCTTTCTTGAAAAGTGGGATAGCATTAGCTATCCTCCAATCCACAGGAACTGATCGTAAATCTATTGATCGTTGGAAAATAATAGAAACATAGAAACATAGAAATTAGCTGCAGGAGTAGGCCATTCGGCCCTTCGAGCCTGCACCGCCATTCAATATGATCATGGCTGATCATCCAACTCAGTATCCCGTACCTGCCTTCTCTCCATACCCTCTGATCCCCTTAGCCACAAGGGCCACATCTAACTCCCTCTTAAATATAGCCAATGAACTGGCCTCGACTACCCTCTGCGGCAGAGAGTTCCAGAGATTCACCACTCTCTGTGTGAAAAAGGTTCTTCTCATCTCAGTTTTAAAGGATTTCCCCCTTATCCTTAAGCTGTGACCCCTTGTCCTGGACTTCCCCAACATCGGGACCAATCTTCCTGCATCTAGTCTGTCCAACCCCTTAAGAATTTTGTAAGTTTCTATAAGATCCCCTCTCAATCTCCTAAATTCTAGCGAGTATAAACCAAATGTATCCAGTCTTTCTTCATAAGACAGTCCTGACATCCCAGGAATCAGTCTGGTGAACCTTCTCTGCACTCCCTCTATGGCAATAATGTCCTTCCTCAGATTTGGAGACCAAAACTGTACGCAATACTCCAGGTGTGGTCTCACCAAGACCCTGTACAACTGCAGTAGAACCTCCCTGCTCCTATACTCAAATCCTTTCGCTATGAAAGCTAACATACCATTCGCTTTCTTCACTGCCTGCTGCACCTGCATGCCTACTTTCAATGACTGGTGTACCATGACACCCAGGTCTCGCTGCATCTCCCCTTTTCCTAGTCGGCCGCCATTTAGATAATAGTCTGCTTTCCTGTTTTTGCCACCAAAATGGATAACCTCACATTTATCCACATTATACTGCATCTGCCAAACATTTGCCCACTCACCCAACCTATCCAAGTCACCTTGCAGTCTCCTAGCATCCTCCTCACAGCTAACACTGCCCCCCCCCAGCTTAGTGTCATCCGCAAACTTGGAGATATTGCCTTCAATTCCCTCATCCAGATCATTAATATATATTGTAAATAGCTGGGGTCCCAGCACTGAGCCTTGCAGTACCCCACTAGTCACTGCCTGCCTAATGAAGAACTCAACCATATTATGGTCACTCTTGCCCAAGGGGGCACGTGCAACAAGATTGCTAACTAACCCTTCCTCATTACTCAATACCCAGTCTAAAATAGCCTGCTCTCTCGTTGGTTCCTCTACATGTTAATCATATGTATAAATATATATGTATGTGTATATATATGCATGTATGTGTATATATGCATGTATATGTATATGTGTGTATATATGTATGTATATATATGTTTATATGTGTATGTATGCATATAAATGTATCCATATGTATGTGTGTATTTGTATGTGTGCATATGTATGTGTATACGTATGTTTGTATGTGTATATATGTATGTGTGTATATATGTATGTGTATATATGTGTGTATAAATATATATATATATGCATATATATATTATTACTATATAATTATATATATAATTGCCTTTATGGTTTATGTATATCATCTTACAAGACAAATAAATTAATAGTGATTATTTAAATCAAAGTTGCTTCTGATCCATGAGAATAAACTTAACTATCTCTAACTTGCCTCTCACACACAGACACACATTCATATAAATATATATAATATGTATACGTTAAATTTAATTTTGTGCAGTGTGTGTTAAAGCAATACAATGCAAGGGAAACTACGCAAAGGAGGGGGCTGTTCCCGCTACAAGATACTCGAGGATCTTTGCTTTGGATCAAAGATTATAGCGGAGCTCTATAATCTTTGCTTTGGATCACAGCGGGTGGCATACCGGAAGTCGCGTGTCGCATTGAAAAATGGCGGCCGTGACGTTCCGTCACGTACTACACGCCAGTCCATTGGATTTCGAAGGAGTGGTCTATCTTGCTCCTCTAGGATCTTTGCCAGTAACTACCGATGAGGCCAAGGTGGACTTCAAACTCAGAAAAAAAATCCTGGTCTGCATCCTGCAGGGAGACAAGCTAAATCTCCTGGGCAATTTCAATGTCGAGATAGGAGGAGGTGCAACCCTCTGGCAAGGCACGATCAGCGTGGAATGAGAAGAGGAGGCCAACTCCAACAGGCTGCCACTCCTTGCAAAGTGTTTGGAGCATGGTTATGTCATCATGAACATCCTGAAGAACAAACATAGGCTCTCATAGTAATACATAGAAACATAGAAACATAGAAAATAGGTGCAGGAGTAGGCCATTCGGCCCTTCGAGCCTGCACCACCATTCAATATGATCATGGCTGATCATCCAACTCAGTATCCTGTACCTGCCTTCTCTCCATACCCTCTGATCCCTTTAGCCACAAGGGCCACATCTAACTCCCTCTTAAATATAGCCAATGAACTGGCCTTAACTACCTTCTGTGGCAAAGAATTCCAGAGATTCACCACTCTCTGTGTGAGAAATGTTTACCTCCTGATCCAAGCACTGGCACCTGTTAAACTATATATGACAGCTGGACTGACTAACAAAAGCACTGTTGTAAGTGGCTCAGTATTGACGTTCTCTAAAACCCCATAAAAATATCTAATCTCTGTCAGCATCTAATTCGTTTTGAAGAAGGCATGGTATTGGGGGTAGGGTATTGACATGGATAGAGAATTGGTTGACAGACAGGAAACAAAGAGTAGGAATAAACGAGTCCCTGTTAGAATGGCAGGCAGTGGCGAGTGGAGTGCTGCAAGGCTCGGTGCTTGGGCCGCAACTATTTACAATATATATTAATGATTTAGATGATTGAATTAAAAGTAAAACTAGCAAATTTGCAGATGACACAAAGCTAGGTGGCAGTGTGAACTGCGAGGAGGATGCTAGGAGGTTGCAGGGTGACTTGGACAGGTTGAGTGAGTGGGTAGATGCATGGTGGATGCAATATAATGTAGATAAATGTGAGGTTACCCACTTTTAACGGCAAGAACAAAGAGGCAAATTATTATCTCAATGGTGTCAGATTAGAAAAAAGGGAATTGTAACGAGACTTGAGTGTCGTACACCAGTCACAGAAATTAAACATGCAGGTACAGCAGGCAGTGAAGAAAGATAATGGCATGTTGGCCTTCATAATGAGAGGATTTGAGTATAGGAGTAAAGAGGTCCTGCAATTGTACAGGGCCCTCGTGAGACTACATCTGGAGTAATGTGTGCAGGTTTGGTCTCAAAATTTGAGGAAGGACATCCTTGCTATTGAGGCAGTGCAACGTTATTTCATGAGGTTAATCCCCGGGATGGTGGGACTGTCACAAGATGAAAGATTGGAAAGACTAGGCTTGTATTCACTGGAATTTAGAAGGATAAGAGGGGATCTTATAGAAACGTATAAAATTATTAAAGGACTTGACAAGCTAGATGCAGTAAATTTTTTCCCAATGTTGGGGGACTCCAGAACCAGGGTCCACAGTCTAAGAATAAAGGAGAGGCCATTTAAAACTGAGATGAGTAAAAAACGTTTTCACTCAGAGAGTTGTGAATTTGTGCAATCAAGGGATATGGGGAGAAGGTAGGCATGGGTTACTGATTGTAGATGATCAGCCATGATCACAATGAATGGCGATGCAGGCTCAAAGGGCCAAATGGCCTCCTCCTGCACCTATTTTCTAAATTCTAAATACTCAAAGGCATTCGAATAAATAATAATATGACAACCATTCAAATGTCATTTTGTAAAGAATGGTCCTTAATAAACCCTTGGTCAAGGTGTAGGAATCCCTTCCTCAAACACCAAGGACTTAATACCTTGAGAGAGAAAGCCTTTGTTAGATCCTCATTTCATGCAATATTAGTTCCCTTCCTATAATTTGAGACACAAGAAAATGCAGATGCTGGAATCTCGAGCAAGGCACATAGTGCAAGGGTAACTCAACAGGTCAACATGGATAGGTCGTTTCTGAAGATGGGTCCCGACATGAAACATCACCTATCCATTCCCTGCGCAGATTCTGCCAGTCCCGCTGAGTTCCTCCAACACTTTGTGTTTTATCTATAATTGGAAGATGATTTGGCTTCCCGAATCTATTGGATGCAAATTAGATATTCCCACAGCTTCACCGATAAGCGACATGTACCCAACCTGCTGAACACTTTGACATTTAGCTTTTATTTTGTTTCCGCTGAAAACATACACTGTAGTTAGCTTCCAAACTGGCACTTGGCCGTGAAGGATAACTTTGTGATGATTGCATTGGAGACTGACATATTATTTTAATTCATTATGGCCATCTACAGATGAATTTTAGATCCTTCTTCCCTGTGGCTATCAAACTGAACAACACCTCCCCCTTATGTCATGAACTAACCCCCCCCCCCCCCCCCCCCAATCTTTGCACTACTCCAATCCTTTCCACGCGTCACTTTAATTTCATGTATCATGTATTTTGTGTTTTATGACTGTTGACAGATCAATTTCCCTCCTGGGATAAATAAAATTCTATCGTATCAGATCGTATCGTATCGTATCATAATCTTTAAGCTCATTGATCACTGTAATTTCAGGATTCATAGATTCTGAAGATATATATGAAGATAGCGACCATTCTTTGCGTGTTCTTCCCAGGGGAGTTTCCATGATCATCCGATACAATCGCTCCACTCTTTTCTCTACCTATTGTACTTGAGTTTCACTTGATTGTGTTTACATTCAGTAATGTCCTGATATCTATACTTCCTCGTGATGCAGGACCACCAAGGCAATCCTGGCTCACAGAGCTACCCCATTCCCCCACTAATTTTCCCCATAACTGTACACATCAACTCCCGCAGATTCTACCACCTAGCTATCTAGGAAACAATCTAAACTGGCCAATACGCCGACTAGCCTACATATCTTTGGGATATGGGAGGAAACCCAGACTACTGAATGGAAACCCGTCATATCATAGGGAAAATGTGCATGCACCTTACAGACAAAACTGAAGATCAGGATTCAACCCAGGTCACTGGAGTTGCTAGGTTACTAGCTACACCACTGTGCCATCAGCATTTTCTTTAAAACCTGCTCTTTGGCACACTGAAGTCCATGTCTACCATCAAGCATCCATTCCACATCATTTCCACACTAATCCCATTTTGTTCTCTTCACATTCCCATTAACTCGCCTTAGAATCTACCACACACCTATATATGAGATAGACACAAAGGCATAACTCAGCGGGTCAGGCATCATGTCTGGAGAAAAAGGACAGGGCCACTTATCTTTTTTCTCCAGAGATGCTGCCTGACCTGCTTGGTTACTCCAGCACTTTGTGTCAATCTTTGGTATAAACTAGCATCTGCAGTTCTTTGTTTCTATCCACCCATACATTGTAGGCGGCGCGGCTCTGGTCAGCAGCGGCCTCTGCAGCCTGTCCGCGTTTTTATTATTTTTGTCTGTGTTTTTATGTAGTGTTTGTTATTTTATGTTGGGGTGTGTGTGTGGGGGGGCGGGGGTGGGGTGGGAGTGCGGGGGGGGAACTTTTTGAATCTCTCCCTGCTCTGGAGACCCGACCTTTTCTCGTCGGGTCTCAGTCGTCGTTGAGGCCGCAACGAGGAGCGGCCTCCAACAGGAAGAGACCAGGGACTCAGGTGTCGACT
This sequence comes from Leucoraja erinaceus, assembly GCF_028641065.1. Taxonomy (NCBI): domain Eukaryota; kingdom Metazoa; phylum Chordata; class Chondrichthyes; order Rajiformes; family Rajidae; genus Leucoraja; species Leucoraja erinaceus. Next base: position 43,388,160 of record NC_073384.1, read on the forward strand.
CACCGTTGCCGTCGCGGAGCTGGCCGAGTCCGGAGCGGTGGAGGAGCGCTGCTGCTGCTGATGCTGTTGCTGCTGCTGCTGCTGCTGCTGCTGATGCTGCTGCTGCTGCTGCTGCTGCTGCTGCTGCTGCCGGAGAGTCGGAGGCTCTCTACAGGTCTGTGGACGACGGCGCCGGGAGCCCACGGCTCCCTGGGGGGAGACCGCTTTTCGGGGCTTCTGCGGCGGCGACTTCTCCCGCCCGAGTTGCGGGGTCGAAGAGCTCCTGGAGCGGGGCCTGACACCACTGCCCCGCGCGGCTGGAATGGCCGCGGACTCTGCGAGCGCACATGGGGGGCTCCAACACCAAGACCCGGTGTGCGACCTCGCACCACCCGGCGTGGCTTTAATGGCCGCGGGACAATCGCCATCGCCAGCCGGGGGCTATGACTTTGACTCTGACATCGGGGGGGGGAGAGTGCAGTGGAGAGAGAAGTTTATTTATTTGGCCTTCCATCACAGCTATGTGATGGATGTTTATGTTAAATGTAATTATGTTGTGTCTGGGGTCTATTTGTGTGTAATGTATGGCTGCAGAAACGGCATTTAGTTTGGACCTCCAGGGGTCCAAATGACAATTAAATTGACTCTTGACTCTTGACTCTTGACTCTCTCTTGAATCTGTGGAATTCAGTGCCACAGAAGGCTGTGGAGCCCAAGTCAATGGATATTTTTAAAGTGGAGATTGATAGATTCTTAATTAGTACTGGTGTCAGGAATTATGGCGGTCACCAGGCCGAATTTGGCGCAGAGATTCTCACGGCAGCGGTGCAACGCTTCCGCCGCCTCCTACAGCCCGGGACTCTTGCACTGAGGCTGCTCCATGGCCGGAGCTGTAGCGAGCGACTCGCCAGCCCGGCAAATACTCGCCAGTCCCAGCTCCCCATCCGCATCTGCCCCTGCCGCTGCTTCTGCTGCCATCCCCCCCTCCGCCCCGGCTCTCCAACACCCACGACCAGGTTTCTCAGAGCACAGCAGCGCCTCGTCCAAAGCCGGTGACATTGAAACATGTTTAGCCAAAAAGATGTGGAGGGGCTGCAGTTCATTAGTACAGGTGTCAGAGGTTATGGGGAGAAGGCAGGAGAATGGGGTTAGCACGGAGAGGTAGATCAGCCATGATTGAAGTAGACTTGATGGGCTGAATGGCCTAATTCTACTCCTATCACTTAAGACCTTATGGCCTTATGACGTGCATTCACCTCATGAAAAACAGCATGGTTTTCGGATTCAATCAGAAGGGAAGAATAATTTTATTAATATCAGTATCCTCAGGGCATTGCTTACTTTATTGATAAAAGGATATCCTGTCCTCAACATCGCTACTTAATTCTAAGATCTCTGATGAGCTCATATATAAAGTTACAATTTTCTGTTTTTAAGAAATTGTTAATATGACAAACCATCTGTGTCAGGAAGTTATGGCTCAAAGTAAAAGTTTAATTTTAGATTGTAGAAATGTAAAAATAATGGAGTGATTGTCAGAAATTATCGCCTACTGATTGGTTCTTTAATAAGTCTTCTGTATATAATATAATTTAACACTTAATTTTGCATCTATCCACAAACCCATCCCTTTAAAGTGAGGAGGTATATAATTGTGGAGATCTCTCAGACCCTTGAAATATTTAAGAGAATTTAGTATTTGGCTAAAACCAAATAAGCAATCTGGAGAATAGTAATAGTTCTATGAGGAAAGGAGTCCTTCAGACCTATTGAATGTTTCCTTGGAGTTTGCTGCCTTGTCCATGGACTGGGAAGTAAATATTCTGTGCAGAAAGGCACTACAGATGTTGGCACATAGTGAAGATAGATACGAAGTGCTGGAGCAACTCAGCGAGTCAGGCAACATCTCTGGAGAAACATGATGGATGACGTTTCGGTTCCAGACTCTTCTTCAGACTGTAAATATTCTAGCTGTTTTCTTGATTTGTGGTAGTCCACAACAGGGCTAAAAATCTGTACCACATCTCCATCACCTTTCTTGCACAAAATCCCACATCATCACATGACAGCTTCTGTCTCTAAATTCCAACAACAGTCTAACTATTCCCCCAATTGCACCTGAGGACTGAGCACATGTACAATTCTCCTGAATGCAAGGAATGCCATATCGGTCCACAGCTCTCGAAGGGTCCTAGTCTGGTACCTGGATCTGCTGCGTGTTTGGCCACCTATCAGGTGAAATGGATGAATTACTTGTAAAGGAAGAATTTTTTTTTAAATCACCAGGGCATCTTGAAGCAATGCGTGCTTCCTCGTCAGAGGTTTCTGGGCATCCTTGGGTCTTTCCCCCACTCTCTTTAAGTTAATAACAGCTCACTACCCATCTTTAACATAAACATAGCTGATATTTAAATGGCGGTGGGGTATGCATGACGAATGCTAAAAGCTTCCGAGGAGCCCAATTAAGAATGCAGAGGTCCTAATTATTTTTTTTAAATATTTATTCCATTTCCTGTCTGACCAAACAGTTGTTAGACCATTTCAGAAAGCCTCTAAATAAACCAGAGGTAGACAAAAGTGCTGGAGAAACTCAGCAGGTGAGGCAGCATCTATGGAGCGAAGGAAATAGGCGACGTTTTGGGCCGAAACCCTTCTTCAGACTGATGTAGGGTGGGGGGGGGGAAGAAGAAAGGAAGAGGAGGAGCCAGAGGGCTGAGGGAGAGCTGAGAAGGGGAGGAGACAGCAAGGGCTACCAAGCCGCTGAGGTGCAGACTGCCCAAGTGGAATATGAGGTGCTGCTTCTCCAATTTCCGGTGGTGCTCACTCTGGCCATGGAGGAGGCCCGGGACAGAAAGGTTTGATTCGGAATGGGAGGGTGAGTTGAAGTGCTGTGCCACCGGGAGATCATGTTGGTTAATGCGAACTTAGCAGAGGTGTTCGGCGAAACAATCGCCAAGCCTATGCTTGATCTCACCGATGTAGATCAGCTGACGTCTAGAGCAGCGGATGCAATAGATAAGGTTGGAGGAGGTGCAGGTGAACCTCTGTCACACCTGGAACGACTGCTTGGGTCCTTGAATGGAGTCGAGGGGGGAGGTAAAGTGACAAATGTAGCATCTGCTGCGGTTGCAAGGGAAAGTGCCCGGGGAGGGGGCGGTGCGGGTGGGAAGGGAAGAATTGACCAGGGAGTTACGTAGCGAGCATTCTTTGCCGTAAGCAGACAGGGGGCAGATGGGAAGATGTGGCGAGTGGTGGGGTCACGTTGGAGGTGGCGAAACTGACGGAGGATTATTTGTTGTATGTGCCGGCTGGTGGGGTGGAAGGTGAGGACAAGGGGGACTCTGCCCTTGTTCCGAGTGGGGGGATGGGGAGAGAGAGCAGTGTTGCGGGGTATTGAAGAGACCCTGGTGAGAACTTCATCTATATTGGGGGAGGGGAACCCCTGTTCCCTGAAGAATGAGGACATTTCCAATGCCCTGATGTGGAACTCCTCATACTGGGAGCAGATGCGGCGTAGATGGAGGAATTGGGAGTGGGGGATGGAGTCCTTACAGGAAGCAGGGTGGGAAGAAGAGTAGTCTAGATAGCCATGGGAGTCAGTGGGTTAACTAGATAGTGCAAGACGGGTATCATCCATAGACCAAACCAGTTAGTTGAGCCAGATTGCTATCTCTGAAGGCTACTGATGAACCACTTGGATTTTCATTGTGATCCAATAATTTACACGGTAATTTTATTTGCTGTTGCTAACCCATATTGCCAATCCAGAGCACATTTTGTTCTGCAAGTTCAATTACCTTGGCAGTGTGTGTCCAGTAATAAACAACACAAAATTCATCTAAATCTATTTAATTGCTATTGAATAAAGGCACATTTTAAGAGATTTGTGTGCTGCTTAGTCATAAGTGAAGAATGGCAATGGGGCAAATACTTGGTGACCAGTTCAGACAACCCCGGGCTCATACCCGAATTCAGTTCATCAATTTTTACATAAGCCAATTAACCTACACACCTGTACATCTTTGGAACGTGGGAGGAAACCACAGCACTGGAGAAAATGCACGCAGTCACAGGGAGAGCATACAAACTCCGTACAGACAGCACTCGTGGTTAGGATCAGGTCTCTGGCGCCGTAAGGCAGCAACTCTACTGTTACGCCACTGTGCCGCCCAAAATACTTTTTATCCTTTTTTTGTAAAACAGCATCTGCAGTTCCTTGTTTCTACATATCCCTATTTCCACCACTTCTCTCTCTCCTCCCCACAGCTCTCAATTGATACTCTATTTGCATTTACCATCAACAGCATGTGGTTATTGGAATTAATTCCATTATCAATTCTGACAGGAAAGGGGAAAGATCACAGAGTTTAGCAGAGTATTTGTGCAGTGCACCAAATAAGTGACCTTAAGCACAAAGCACTGAAAAATCAATGAGCAGTAAGAGACATTGAACCACTGGAGAACCACACATATCACTTGGCTGCCGTTTGAACTCTTCTCTCCCGTGAGTGATGATCATGTGCCAACTTAATTGAACCAAAGAATTCCTGGTTCGATATTTCGCAGCAAATTTCAATTGTACATTTTTAAGTGAAATATTGGGAACTCGCAAATAAGTTTGATATAATATCCCCACAGTTTATTATGTAAAATTCTCAGCAGATCTCAGCAAAGTTTCAGGTTGATGGCATTTAACCAGAACTGGTAAAAGTTGGAGCAAGAACAAGATAGTGCAAGGGTAAAAGGTGACTGCACTACTTATGCAATTGGCTGCTTACCAGTAGAATGTCCTGGGGAAATATGACTTCCTTCTGAATGACCTCCTCCTTCTTCTTCTTTCAGAAGATCCTCAGATTCTGCCTGCCCGCAGTTCATTTTTCTGGCCATGTTCATTCAATTCAGATCATTTACCCTAAATGGCATGGAAGGAGGATCTTTTCTCCTTCTTCTTACTATAAATTGGAGTGTTAATCCTGAGGCCATGCCGTAGACATTGTACCTTGTCAAAACTGGGATTAAATCACTACTGCATGGTGTACTGCCTTATTCACAGCAAAAACATTGTTCATACTGGGTGCAATTTGGTCTTCGAACAGTAGCCATACCATCCAATTTCTCTCTATTGTTCCTAAACTTCACAGCTTGCAAAAGATTCCGGGTGATGGTAAGCAAGTCCCGCGGCTGAATCCGAGCTCCGCGAATGGGCCGGTTCAAACTCCGCGGCCCGGGGCAGTCAAAGCTTCCGAAGCTGCCGCCCTCCAGTCCAGCGGCCGAAGCTGTTGTTGCGGGAGCTCCGGAAAAACAGGTCACCAACTTGTGACCTGCGAGCTCCCGACGATGTCGTCCACTGGCCCGCGGCCGAGCCTCCGAGGCTCCGAAGTCAGGTCGGAAGTCGGGTCGCAACGCCGCCACAGCCCCGAAGTCGGCCAGCCTCGCGTTGGTAAGTCCTGGCTCTGCCTCCAGAGCCTCGAGGTCGGTCCGTGATAGGCCTCAGCGCGGACGGAGACGGAGAAGGGGGATACGACAAGAAAGGTCGCATCCCCCCAAGGAAGAGTCAAAAAACATGTTTCTCCCACCCCCCCCACACATACACAACTAAAATAAACCAAAATAAACTGTAACAATGGGACAAAAGAAAACAAAAAAAGAAAAGCCAAACGGACTGCAGGCGAGCCGCAGCTGTAAGGCAGTGCCGCAACTTCCGGGGCACTCCTGTTTATCGGCGAGACCAAGTGCAGGTTCGGTGATCATTTCGCTGAACACCTCCGCTCAGTCCGCCTAAACCTACCTGATCTCCTGGTTGCTCAGCATTTCAACTTGCCCTCCCATTCCGAATCTGACCTTTCTGTCCTGGGCCTTCTCCATTGTCAGAGTGAGGCCCAGTGCAAATTGGAGGAACAGCACCTAATAATTCACTTGGGTAGCTTACACCCCAGCGGTATGAACATTGACTTCTCTAACTTCAAGTATCCCTTGCTTTCCCTCGCTCTGCATCCCCTCCCCTTTCCAGTTCTCCCACCAGTCCTACTGTCTCTGACTGCATTTTATCTCTGTACCGTCCACTCCCCTGACATCAGTCTGAAGAAGGGTCTCAACCCGAAACGTCTCCCATTCCTTCTCTCCAGAGATGCTGCCTGTCCCGCTGAGTTACTCCAGCATTTTGTGTCTACCTTCGATTTAAACCAGCATCTGCAGTTCTTTCCCACCCAAAAACCTAACAGCTGGATTTTCAATATTTGGAAATTACAACATGACAAAGAAGGAAGAAGATTTAGCCTTTGCAAGGGGGGGCAATTGGAAAAGGAACATCTTTTAGTGTTCTAAAAGACATTAAGTACATTTTTAAAAGTCCCAAATGCTCTTTCTAGCAATAAAATGGAAACATGACAAAGAAATTAGTTTCAAACTGGCAAAGGTTCAATTTGGAAGTGATCCAAGTGCAGTGACTTATTCTCTAAGTGGATTCAGGGTTCATTTAAAGAGAGCCTGCAAGTTCATTTTCATCTGTAGGTTCCTTGCAATTAATTGCTCTGCAACTAAGTCAATTAAGTGACATGAAACTTTCATAAAACTGATTTGGATATTTTCTCTCCAAGATCTTTAAATTTCCTTCACTGTCTTACATGCAGATGTTTGGGAATGAAATGAATCATAGAGCCATTGAGACATGCAGCATGAAAACAGACCCTTCGGCCCAACTTGCCCGTGCCAACCAAGATGCCCCATCTACACTATGTTTGGCTCATATCCCCCTAAACCCTTCCTATCCCGGCACCTGTCCTAATGTATTATTATGTTAAAATATATTGGGAAATCTTGCACTTAAAACGTGGTAGTTCCTTGGACTACTTGTTCATTTTTAGCATTTTGGTTAGACGTTTAGTTTAAGGTTAAACGTAGCTTTTCACTTTTAGGGGCGGCACAGTGGCACAGTGGTAGAGTTGATGCCTTACAGCACCAGGGAGCTGGGGTCGATAATGCTAGTGTACGGGGTGATCGTTGGTCGACATAAACTCGGTGGACCGAAGGGCCTGTTTCCACGCTGTATCTCTAAAGTTTAAAGTCTACTCACTTAACAGCCCAGTCCTCTGCTCAGCTAAGAGCTCTTGCAATGTCTGTGCTGCATCAGTAAGTTCCTCATACAGTCCTCTGCCTACTTTCCCAGCTCACAAGGTTGAAATGTGATGTGTTGAGCCTGTGCCAGTGTAACTTGTCTACGTTCGGCGAGTCCACAGTTATCATTGGTTGGAAATAGCTGTAGCATGAATGGCATGACCAAGTTAATTTACTCTTTATTTTATTTATCTATTTTACTTATTAATTTAAACGTACTTAACCATTAGCAATATGTTTTACAGGTTTCATAATTTAATATTTTTTAGTAATACTGGTTTAACATTAACAATATTCAATTTTTTTAAATGATTGTGAACATCTAGGCAAATATTCAACAACCATGAATGCCAGTGAGCAGATTCCTCCTTAGCTTTCAAAACAAATCAAAGGATGGGCTCTTTCACCTACAATGAAAGGCTCCAAACCATGAGGTCTCTCCACTCAGTTGGGAGCCATTTCCCCATAGGAAGAATGAGTCTGAGGGATTGCGGTATGTAGGAATAGACTACAGGGACAGGTAACTGGAGATTTTCTACAGTCCTATTATCGGACAAGGGCCCACCACTATCCCTTTCTCCTCTCCCCACCTTCTCCAAACTGTCCATTTGAACAAAAGCTTAGCAGCATCAGTTCTAGCTTGCACTCTGAAATATCTATTTCTTAAAGCTAACTGTAGAATTTTGAGGTAAATTAACCTAATTTTGGTCAAAATCCATGTCTTGTAATTTTTAATCTAGTTAAATAATTTTATGATGATAAAGAACTAGAAAGTGTTTGGCTTTGGAAAGAGTCAAACAGAAAAGAACAACATTTAAGCCAAAGCTCAGTATTTACATCGGGGTGGGAAATTGCAACCTTCACGTGGTCCACCCTGTTTCGACTAATGCAATCAACGCAACGTGCACAAACAAATAGATCAAATAGAACAAGTTGACCTACAACTTTGGGCTGTGCACGCCATACGCAAGAAGAAGAGGTATTTACATCAGAATACAACAGTCACTCCTGAACGGCTTAAATGTTTATAAAATGCATTTTACCCTCAATACAAGCATTGAAAGTGGTGTAGGCCACCTGGCCTCACTGGTTGTTGAAGGCAGGTGTCATGAAGTTAAGAAAAAAAAAAGTTAAGATAACTTCTGCCCCTTCAGATTCTGGACAATGGTAAGTATATTTTAAACATATAAATCCTTGGTTGTGTTGCTACTCATGGCATCTCCTTAAGAGTCACAAATTAAACTTAATGTAAAGGATTTTTCTGAATGCATTTGACATGGTGTTGACAGAGTTCAGTGTGATCTGATTGTGCAAAGAGGGCTTGAGCAAGGTATTGGGTACCATACTTGATGTGAGCAAAACAAAAACAAGTGCATCACAGTTACCTAGACCTTTAGTTTAGAAAGAATTCATGACCCAAATTGGATTTTCAACTAGACATACTCCATTCAGTAGAGATGAGGTAAGATTGTATATTTTTTTAATTGCAATATCCATGTGAGAAATCATTCCCATCAAGATTATTGCACAGAAATGTTTACACAAAATTGCTCATTGTGTGAATAAACACATAATTGTAAATGTGTACTTGTCTGCATTAAAACAGCAGGGAGTGCGGAATCCAACACAAAAGGCGTCATGTAAAAACAAAGAACTGCAAATGCTGGTTAATATATAAAAGGACATAAAGTGCTGGAGTAACTCAGCAGGTCAGGCAGTATCATTGGAGAACATGGATAGGTCATGTTTCAGGTCGAGACAATTCTTCAGTCTGATTATGGAGGGAGAAAAGAAAGCTGGAAAAGGGGAGAGTTGGGACCTGCGTTACAGATAATAGGTCGACACAGGCAAGGGAGGGGGATTTTGATAGGCTGCTACTTGGAACAATGGCCAAAGACAAGAAAGACAAGAGACGGGTTTGAAGAGTTGCAGATTGTAAAACTGGAGGGAGGTGGTTGAGAGGAGGGGAGAAATATGTGTGAGTCCAGTTGGGGCACAAAGGAGGGGAGGAAGGGGATAGAGATGAGGTAAGATTGTATATATTTTTTATTGCAATATCCATGTGAGAAATCATTCCCATCAAGATTATTGCGCAGAAATGTTGCAGAATTGGGTGGTTAGACAGGATATAGGGGAGGCCAGGGGGGGGTTAGAGATTAACTGAAATTGAAGAATTCTATGTTCATACTGTTGGGTTACACTGATGACAATAAATGTCTTTCTTTATTTCATCAGAGCCTATATCGAGTCAGCGTGAATACTCAGCTTATATTTAACCAGCTGTAGTTTATGTTAAGAGAATTGCCGCAGGGCTGAATGGTGGAACAGCAGTAGAGTTGCTGCCTCGTTGCACCCAAGTCCTGCGATCGATCCTGTCTATGGGTGCTGTCTGTAGGGAGTTTGTATGCTCTTCCTGTTACCATTGTGGGTTTTTTCTGGGAGCTCCGGTTTCCTCTCACACTCCAAAGATGTACAAGTTTATAGGCTAATTGGTTTGGTAAAATTGTACATTATCCCTAGTGTGTGTAGGATAGTGTTAGTGTACGGGGATTACTGGTCGGTGTGGACTCGGTGGGCTGAAAGGCTTGTTTCCTGGCTGTATCTCTAAACTAAACTAAAAGAATTGACTATAATTATCTTTAATTAGTTACCTCATAATGCAATCTACCCTTGAGCTTTTGCCAAACTTTTTAACAGCCATAAAACAACAGGCAGTAAGGAACTATTCCACTGCACAGGGTAGTTACTTTCTGGAAAATATGGGAATGTTAATAGGACTTTAAGTCTACAGTAAGTGAAAACACAGTTGCGAATGTGTTGGAATGAATTGCAGATACCGGTTTATACCGAAGATAGACACAAAATGCTGGAGTAATTTAGCGGGTCAGGCAGCGTCTCTGGAGAAATAGAATAGGTGACATTTTCGGGTTGTAACACTTCTTCAAACCCAACCCGAAAAGTCACCTATTATTTTTCTCCAGAGATGCTGCTTGACCCGCTGAGTTAGTCAATCATTTTATGTCTGTACACAGTTGCTAATCTCTACTATGTAGGAAGAAACTGCAGATGTTCGTTTACACCAAAGATAGACACAAAAGGGGAGGGGGAATCTACATGGGAGAGTAACCCATTGAGTTCAGCATCCTGTGCTAATTTCTACTGTTAATTTCAAAAACATGTTTTAGACAAATATTTTACTGATTCTATCAATTGTGTTCCCTTCACTCTACAAGTACTTCTCCAGAGCCCTTTCTTCTCTTCTCTAGTGCCTCAGATTAGTAATCAACAATAATGTCCAACAGTGGCCATCTGCAGACAAACAACTTTAGAAGCTTCACAACCAACCAAAAATGGCAGCATCTTTGGTAAATCGCAAAATGCTGAAGTAACTCAGCATATCAGGCAGTCTGTGGAGGGATTGCTCCCACCTCTTTTCCAACACCCCCTCTCACAGTACAATCTGTCTGAAGAAGGATCCCGACTCAAAACATCACATCCATTCCCTCTACAAAAGCTGCCTGACTTGCTCAACTACTCCGGCAGTTTGTATTTTACTCAAGATATGAATGAATGAATGAATAGGTTTATTGGCCGTATTCACATACAAGGAGTTTGCCTTGGTGCTCCGCCCGCAAGTGACACCATGACATACAGTGATAGTTAGGAATTATATAAAAAACATTAATAATAAAACATTATCGGTTAAACATGTGAATTAAATAAAATACCAGAGCAAAAGGAGGCTACAGATTTTTGGTTATTGAGTAGAGCCTCTACTCATGGAAAAAACCTGTTTTTATGTCTGGCTGTGGCAGCTTTGACAGTCTGGAGTCGCCTTCCAGAGGGAATGATTCAAAGAGTTTGTGGCCAGGGTGAGAGGGGTCAGAGATGATCTTACCCGCTCGCTTCCTGGCCCTTGCAGTGTATAGTTCGTCAATGGAGGGAAGGTTGCAGCCAATAACCTTCTCAGCTGATCGGACGATTCGCTGCAGCCTCCGGATATCGTGCTTGGTGGCTGAGCCAAACCAGACCATGATGGGGAAGGTGGGGACAGACTCTACGATGGCAGTATAGAATTAGACCATCATTTCCTGTGGCAAATTGTGCATCCCCAGCTGCCGCAGGAAGTACATCCTCCGTTGGGCCTTTATGACTGTGGAGTCGATGGTGACCCCCCATTTAAGGTCCCTGGAGATGATGGTTCCCAGGAACTTAAAAGAATCCACAGATGTGACTGTGGTGTTGTTGATGATGAGTGGGGTGAGGGGAGGGGGAGCTCTCCTAAAGTCTACAATCAATTCCACTGTCTTAAGAGCAATGAGCATTGTTGTTGCGATGGCACCAGGACGCCAGCTGTGTCACTTTCTGTCTGTGGGCAGATTCTTCTCCATTCTGGATCAGTCCAATCAGGGTTGTGTCGACCGCAAACTTGAGAAGCTTGACAGAGGAGTCAGTGGAGGTGCAGTCATTGGTGTAGAGAGAGTAGAGGAGAGGGGAGAGTACGCAGCCTTATGGTGCTCCTATGCTGAGGGTCTGCGGGTCCAAGATGAGCTTTCCCAGCCTCACACGCTGCTTCCTATCTGTCAGGAAGCTGGTGATCCACCGACAGTGGGGTTCAGGCACAGTCAACTTGGAAAGTTTGGAGTTTAGTAGCTCTGGCACAATGGTTTTGCATGCAGAGCTAAAATCAACAAACAAAATCCTCGCATAGGTCCCCTGGCGGTCTAGGTGCTGGAGGATGAAGTGCAGGCCCAGGTTGACTGCGTCATTCACAGATTGGCCCAATATGCAAAATGCAGAGGGTCCAGCAAAATGCAGAGGGTTCGTGATATTTTTCAGCTTGGCCAGCACAAGTCTTTCAAGGGTCTTCATGACTACAGAGGTCAGTTTGACAGGCTTGCATCTGCATCTGCAGTTCCTTGTGTCTTCATGGCTGCATCTGTAACTCATTTCCATGCATCTGCTGTTGTGTCATGGTTCAGTGGATAGCAATAAGGATTACGGACACTGGTTGATTTTCCTTTCTCTAAGCCTGTTCTGTTAAGACCACATATGGAATTTCTGCCATCAATCCAGGACTGGGACCATTTTATGATACCTTGACCTTCAAAGTTCAATCACTTTTACTTCTATCAATCTCCACATCTACATGCTTTGCACATTCATATTTCAAGATTCTTCCAATTCTTTAATTAATACTTAAAATCTTTCAAAGCATTAGTTAAACTGGACTAAAAAAAACCCCATAAATAACCTCATCCCTACACTCTTTGGAGCCTCCATCTTTATCTGGCTTCTGGCCTTCATGATCAACAGTCGGTTAGAATTGGTCACAGGGTGGAGTGCGCAGTCCCTGAGTCCCTTGGTGCACCCATGGCCAAGTACAATACACCCAATCTTTAAGTTCGCCGATGATACCATTATTGTTGGCCGGAACCACAATAATGATGAGATAAAGATGAAAGAGATGAAGATCGTTGTGTTTATCATTGCTGTTAGTACACTTTTCACTCTGTGAGCTTCATGTGCATAAGAAATTTAATTGAACCCTGCTCTATATGACAATAAACTAAACTAACTAATAAAAAGAAGAAAAGTGATCTTCCCTATACTTCTATTCAGAAAACAGGTTTTATAACAGATTTATTCATGCAACTATGGTCAGCATGACCTTGTAATTATGTATAAAGTGCATGACACATGAAGAAGTTCAATACTCACTAACAAGAAAATGTGTAAAACAAACCTTGACTTAAGAGACTAATGCATGCTGTTCTGGACCTTGAATTTTTTTTAAATTCATGCCTGTAATAAATGAATGTTAACAAGCCCAGAACTACACTTGAGAAAGTTTAATTATAGGGTGCCGAAGAGGAAGTTTACACAGTGATGTTGGAGTGTAGAAACAAGGAACTGTAGATGCTGGTTTACAAATAAAAGATACAAAGTGCTGGAGTAACTCAACAGGCTCGGCAGCATCACTGTGGAACATGAATAGGTGACATTTCATGTTGGAACCTTTCTTCAGACTAACTGAACTAATTGTAGGGGAGGAAAATATAAAGGGGAGGGTCAGGACTCCATCTCAGGATGGAGACAGACAAGTAACTAACAAAAAAGCAGACATAGCTGGAGGCTATGCAATTGCCCATGCCCTACAGCTTTTACTTGGAGAAGGAAGAGTCAAAAGAGAAGCTGTTGATGGTGAGAACAAGTTTCATCAGGGTGGAAGAGAGTGTTAGTAGAGGGAAACTGATTGGGTGTTTATTCAAGGAAGAAGCAGAAGGTCTTGAGACCTTGATGGTGGGGGATGGAGATGTACGGTGACTGGACTTCCATGATAAAGATGAGGCGATGAGAGCCTAGAAATGTTGCTATTGAAAAGTTGAAGGGCATGTGAGAGGAGTCTCAGATATGGGTCGGAAGAGACTGGACAAAAGGGGATAGAATGGAATCAAGGTGTTTAGAGATGAGTTCTGTGGAACAGGAGCAGGCAGAAACAATGGGTCTGCTTGTGGATTTTGGTGTTCATCTGTGGGATCATGGTCAGGGGACAGGTATGAGGAGGGGTCTGAGAGCTGGCGACTGGCCTCAGCACAGTAGATGTCAGCCTGCCAGACTACAATGGCATCTCCTTTGTCGGCTGGTTTAATAACAAAGTTGGGATTGTTGATGAGGGAGCGGATGACTGTGCATTCTGAGGCTGTGAGATTTGAGTAGTCAAGGGGAGTGAAGAAGTCAAGGTGGTTAATGTTGTGCTGGCAGTTGCAAATAAAAAGATCCAGAGAACATGGAAGGCCGGTAGGGGAAATCCAAGAGGAGGAGGAATGTTGAAGATGGGAGAAGGGATTGTCACTGGGCAGCGAGGACTCCATACTAGAGAAAAGGGCCCAGTGGCGGAGGCGATGGATTAAGAGCACAACGTCATGACCGGCCAGGAACTCAATGAGGTGTGGACATCGGGGTACAAAGGTAAGACTTCTGCATCAGTAAGAGGGTCAGGGGGGATAGTGAAATTGCTGTGGAGGAGAGATCACCAGAGATGATGTGATCGGAAACAGTCTGGGCAATAATGGCCGAGCGTTCAACTGTGGGGTCATATTGGAGCTGTATTGGGCTACACAGCCATGGGCATAGTGAGAGTAGAGCAGGGGACTGAGCACACAGCTTTCAGATGCCCCCATGCTGACGGTCATCGAGGAGGAAATGTTGTTGCCACCTGGTAGTGATTGTGGTCTGCCGATGAGGAAGTTGAGGATCCTATTACATAAGGGCGAGCAGATACCCAGTTTTCCCCCCCGACTCTGACAATAACTTTAGAGAGATAATGGTGTTGAACGCCAATCTGCAATTGATGAACAACACCCTGACGAAATAGGAAACATAATGCTGGTGTAACTAAGTGGATCAGGCAGCATCCCTGGAGGACATGGATAGTTGACATTTTGTGACAAGACCTTTCTTCTGACTGATTGTTGGGGGGGGGGGGGGGGGAATAATTACATAGTTTGATGCATTAGGGTGCTGAAAAACATTGGGTAAACATAAATAGAGCTCTTAAAGCTAGCGGAGTCAACGGATATGGAAAGGCAGGAACGGGCTACTGATTGTGGATGATCAGCCATGATCACAGTGAATGGCGGTGCTGGCTCAAAGGGCCGAATGGCCCTTTACTCCTGTACCTATTGTCTATTAACATGAATAGCGCACACAAGTGGCTGGTCCATTTTCTCATCTGGTGTAATGTGCCCCAGAGATAATCTCCAGTGTAATCTATTCTCACTAAAATTAAACAATACTATATAGTATCCAAAAATCAAATCCTCCGTGTATAAATTTCTAGGTTTACAAAAGTAAAACTTCAACAATGAACTTCTGCTAAGATGATAAGAGTAAATACCATATATACAAAAAATTTAAACAGTGCTGACAAATGCAGTCAAGGCTACACTATGTATAAGAGAATCAGATAATTGTAAACTGCTCAAACTTCAGCCTTGAGAATCAAAAAACCCTATCTGAGCACTGAAATAACATTAACTTCTTATTACACACTCTCAGTCACTGTAAATGCCACAATTTCTTTCTCAGTGATCTACTTGAAAACTACTTAACATTTGAGAACTGATCATGAGATATTTCTGTATTTTAACCTGCCAAATGCAATGTTCTCGAGCAAACAAAAATATTAGTAAAGAAACATATGTAAACAATTGTTGTAAAAGTATTAATTTAGTCTGAAGAGTCTGAAGAAGGGTCTCGAAACATCACCCATTCCTTCTCTCCAGAAATGCTGCCTGTCCCACTGAGTTACTCCAGCTTTTTGTGTCTACCTTTAGCCTGAATTTTAATGCAGGCTGTTGGGAACACACGGGAAGCCCGGTGCACATGAGTGCATCTGTTGGTCATTTTTGTTTAAAAGCAGCCACAAAGCTAAAAGGTTGGATCCAGAATTCTTGTCTAATCAGCATCAGCAGATGTAATGACAACCTGCATGATGCGAATGCCCGTCTGAGTGGACCTCTTTGTTGATATTGGTTATTATTGTTTCATGTACCAAGATAGAGTGAAAAATCTGTTGTTGAGGCAAGTCATACCATATTCTGGTTTCTAAATCTAAACCCTAATGTATATGATCTTGCACCATCCCAAATGGTCAGAACAGGAATCTGAGCAACCTGCCTTCATCGCTGCTAACAGCGCAGGCTTGTATTTGGTAGAAATGTAAAAGGGAAGCTGAAGGATGAGTGAGCTGGTGATGATTAGAATGTTAAGGCCTGAGATTCCAGCAAATGTGGAGGAAGAAACAGAGAGCCATTGTTTCAGATTTTTAACAGAACGGTCCTGGAGGAGAATTGGAACAAATGAACAGTAATTGGAGCAAAACACTGGAGAGGTTGTAAATCCAAAACAAAAATAAAATGCTGGAAGCATCTACCCCATTGCATGTCTTTCGTGCCTTGACTATTTTTCTTGTTGGCTAATTGATGGTCTATTCAGTTGTGTGAAGATAAACAGCAACACATGAATTGGCCAACAATTCATGGCACTTTTAATGATAATGTGCTATTCATTATACCTCAGTCTTCACATTTCAGAAGAATGTCATTAATTTTAGTAGCAAAGAACCGCAGATGCTGGAAATGACACAAAAGGTCACAAAGTCCTGGAGTAACTCAGCAGGGGGACAGCATCCCTGGAGAGCATGGATAGGTGACATTTCGGGTTGAGGCCCTTCGGCTCCCAAACCGTTTCTTACCTCACTGCCTCTGGTGATCTACCCATCCCTCCAACCTTATCGTTTCCCAGCCCCGCACTGCCCACTTCTATTTCCTCCCCAAAATACACAAACAGGACTGCCCCGCCAGACCCATTGTCTCTCCCTGCCCAACTGAATTAATCTCCACATACTCGATTCCATCCTACCGCCTCTTGTCCAGTCCCTTCCCATCTACATCCTAGACACCTCACATGACCTTCAATTCTTTAATAACTTTCAATTTCTAGGCCCCCATTGCCTCATCTTCACCATGGATGTCCAGTCCCTCTGCACCTCCATCCCCACCAGGAAGGTCTCAAGGCCCTCTGTTTCTTCTTCCCATAGAGATCCAATCAATTTCCCTCAACTAACACTGCTATCACAACTTGGCCTGGCCTTCCACAATTTCTCACATGACTCGTCTTCATCCAAGTTAAAGCTGTAGCCATGGACACTCGCATTGACCCCAGCTATGCCTGTGTTTTTGTCGGTTATGTTGAACAGTCCTTGTTTTAGGTGACACTGGCCCAATCCGTCAACACTTTCTCCACTGCATCAATGACTACATTGGGGCTGCTTCCTGCACCCATGCAGAACTCATGAATTTCATTGACTTTTCCAGTAACTTCCACCCTGCCCTTAAATTCACCTGGACTGTCTCTGACACATCTCTCCTCTTTCTCAACCTCTCTCCATCACAGAGCACAGACTAACGACTGACATCTATTATACACCTAGCCACACTTACAGTAACTGGACTAGACTTGTCACCTGCCTGCTTTTGGCCCATATCCCTCTAAAACTACCCTATACATGTACCTGGCAAAATGTTTCTTGAACGTTTTGATAGTACCTGACTCAACTAATTCCTCCAGTAGATTGTTCCATACACCCACCACCCTTTGTGTAAAAAAGTTACCCCTCAGGTTCCCGTTAAATCTTTTCCCCCTCTCTTTAAATGTATGTCTTCTGGTTTGCGATTGACCTACTCTGGGCAAAAGATTCTATTGCGTTTACCCGATCTATTCCTCTCATGATTTTGCATACCTCTATAAGATCACCCCTCATCCTCCTGCGCTCTAAGGAATAAATCCCAAGTCTGCTCAACCTCTCCCTTGAGTCCTTGCAACATCCTGATAGATCTTCTCTGAACCCTTTCAAGCTTGACAACACCTTTCAGGTGATCAAAACTGAATACTCTAAATGTAGCATCACCAAAGTCTTATATAACTGTAACATGACCTCCCAACTTCTATACTCAATGATTGCCTTACCATTATAGAAACATAGAAACATAGAAAATAGGTGCAGGAGGAGGCCATTTTCCTCTTCGAGCCTGCACCGCCATTCATTGTGAACATGGCTGATCATCCACAATCAGTAACCCGTGCCTGTCTTCTCCCCATATCCCTTGATTCTGCTAGTCCCTAGAGATCTATCTAACTCTTTTAAATTCATCCAGTGAATTGGCCTCTAATGCCTTCTTCTAACTCTCTGGGTGAAAAGGTTTTTTTCTCACCTCAGTCTTAAATGGCCTCCCCTTTATTCTTAGACTGTAGCCCCTGGTTCTGGATTCCCCCATCATTGGGAACATTTTTCCTGCATCTAGCTTGTCGAGTGCTTTTATAATTTTAACATTTCTATAAGATCCCCTGTCACCCTTCTGAATTGTGGGGGTAGGGTGGGGTAAGGGGATGGGGAAGGGGGTGGGGAAGGGGGGTGGGGGTGGGGGAAGGAGGGGTGTGGGTGATGTGGGGGAAGGGGGGTGTGGGGGATAGGGGGGGTGTGGAGGGAGGGGGAAGGGTGGGTGTGGGAAGGGGGTTGGTCGCAGCAGACGCAGCACGCATTCTGCTCACCCCGCACCTTCAGCTTTCGGCCTCACGCAGTAGCTCCCGGTCCCACTCCGACTTCACTCAGAGGCTTCCGGTTCAACTTAACAGCTCCCGGCTCATGCTGCTCTCTGTCCGCATGCTGCTCATGGACTCAGCCCCGCCTCTGGGGTTTTATTCTCTGCGAGTGCTGGAAGGGTCGTTACCTTCATGGTGACTGACAGGCGAGAAGATCAATCTGCTGATCTCACGATTTTTTAAACCTTCATAATCTTTCTAATATTTCACCGATCGGAACAAAACTTGGTGCGCTTGGAGCAGAGGAGAATGCTGAGTAAGGTGGCAAAAAAATCCTAACGATACAGGTTACCGTTTTTGCTCAAATTAAAAAACCCGTAAACCGGAAGTGGTCACGATGTGAGGTTTAGAGATAGATAGATAGATAGATAGATAGATAGATAGATAGATAGATAGATAGATAGATAGATAGATAGATAGATAGATAGATAGATAGATAGATAGATAGATAGATAGATAGATAGATAGATAGATAGATAGATAGATAGATAGATAGATAGATAGATAGATACTGCATCTGCCATGCATCTGACCACTCACTCAACCTGTCCAAATCACCCTGCAACCTCCTAGGATCCTCTTCGCAGTTCACACTTCCACCCAGCTTCGTGTCATCTGCAAATTTGCTAGTGTTACTTTTAATGCCATCATCTAAATCATTAATATATATTGTAAGTAGTTGCGGCCCCAGCACCGAGCCTTGCAGCACTCCACTCGCCATTGCCTGCCATTCTGACAGGGACCGGCTTATTCCTACTCTTTGTTTCCTGTCTGCTAACCAATTTTCTATCCATGTCAATAACCTAACCCCAATACCATGTGCTCTAAATTTTGCCCACTAATCTCCTGCTTGGGACCTTATCAAAGGCTTTCTGAAAGTCCAGATACATTATATCTACTGGCTCTCCTTCATCCATTTTACTTGTCACATCCTCAAAAAATTCCAGAAGATTAGTCAAGCAGGATTTCCCCTTCATAAATCCATGCTGACTTGGACCAATCCTTTTACTGCTATCCAAATGCGCCATTATTACTTCTTTAATAATTGACTGCAGCATCTTCCCCACTACAGATGTCAGGCTAACAGGCCTATAATTCCCCATTTTCTCTCTCGCTCCTTTCTTGAAAAGTGGGATAACGTTAGCTACCCTCCAATCCACAGGAACTGATCCTGAATCTATCGAACATTGGAAAATGATCACCAATGCGTCCACGATTTCCAGAGCAACCTCCTTGAGTACCCTGGGATGCAGTCCATCAGGCCTTGGGGATTTATCAGCCTTCAGTCCCATCAGTTTACCCAATACTATTTCTCGCCAAATGCAAATTTATTTCAGTTCCTCTGTCTCCCTAGATCCTCTGTCCTCTAGTACATCTGGGGATTGTTTGCGTCTTCCTTAGTGAAGACAGAAACAAAGTACCTGCTCAACTCTTCTTTCATTTCCTTGTTCTCCATAATAATTTCACCAGATTCTGCCTTCAGGGGACCCACATTTGTCTTTACTAATCTTTTTCTCTTAACATACCTAAAGAAGCTTTTATATTCTTGACCAGCTTTCGCTCGTACTTTATCTTTTCACCCCGTATTGCCCTTTTTTTTACCTTCTGTTATCCTTTGAAAGTTTCCCAATCCTCTGGTTTGCTGTGTTATACACCTTTTCTGTTAGTTTTATTCCATCCCTAACTTCCCTTGTCAGCCACAGTTGCCTCTTACTCCCCTTAGAATCTTTCTTCCTCTTAGGAATGAAATGATCCTGCTTCTTCTGGATTATGCCCAGAAATTCCTGTTATTGCTGTTCCACTGTCATTCCTGCTATGATCCTTTTCCAGTTGACCTTGAGCAGCTCCTCTCTCATGCCTTCATAGTCCCCTTTGTTCAACTGCAACACTGACATTTCTGATTTAACCTTCTCCCTCTCAAATTGCAGAATAAAACTTATCATATTGTGGTCACTACCTCCTAGCGGTTCCTTTACCTTGAGTTCCCTTATGGTTCATTAGACAACATTAAATCCAGAATTGCTTTCTCTCTGGAAGGCTCCAGTACAAGCTGCTCTAAGAATCCATCTCGGAGTCAATCTACAAACTCCCTTTCTTGGGGTCCAGAACTAACCTGATTTTCCCAGTCTACCTGCATATTGAAATCTCCCATAACCACAGTGGCATTATCTTTGTTACATGCCAATTCTAACTCCTGCTGCAACTTGCACCCTATATCCAATCTAGCGTTTGGGGACCTGTAGATTACTCCCATTAGTGTCCTCTTACCTTTACAACTCTTCAATTCTATCCACAGCGACTCTACATCATCAGTCCCTATGTCACTCCTCGCAAGGGGCTGAATTTCATCCCTCACCAACAGAGCTACCCCAACCCCTCTGTCCACCTGCCTGTCCTTTCTATAGGACGTATAACCTGGAATATTCAGTTCCCAGTCCCGATCCTCCTGCAGCCATGTCTCTGTAATCCCCACAAAGTCATATCTACAAATCTCTAAATGAGCCTCAAGCTCATCCACTTTACTTCTTATACTTTGTGCATTCATATATAATACCTTTAATCCATTACTCACCTCACCTTTCACATTGATTCCTATTTCACTTGGCCATACTCTCCTGTCCCTTCGTGAGCTTTTTACCCCGTTAATTCTGGTGTCTTTCTTAACTTTTCCTATACTCTCTTTTCCTTTAACTCCATCCTTGTATTTCCAATTTGTCTCCACCCCACCACTATTTAGTTTAAACCCACCCGTGTAGCAGTGGCAAACCTGCCTGCCAGAATTCTGGTCCCCCGGCATTATCTTTCATCACCAGCCAGTTTCCAGGTCTCAAGAGTCAAGAGTCAAGAGTCAAGAGTCAATTTAATTGTCATTGAACGATTGAAAGAAGAAATTCCTGCAGGAAAAAAGCATGATCAAAGTCCTTTCTGTGGGTTGCAACCAACCATTCCTTCTTGGAGATGAATCTCTTGCGGTTGCAGAACATTTCTTGGATGAACAATGGGTGCCTTAAATCCATCTATTTTCAAGTGCACATATAATGACACCCTGCAATAGATGAAAATGAACTAGATCCACATGCAACTGCCTGCTTAGTTGGACTGGCAGATGAATTGTGCATAAATGTCAGTCCTTAACAAAGAACATGCTTCTTTAAGGTATTTATGAGTCTCTAACTGCAAGATCAAGACCAGCCAGGATGAGATCTGCAAGGATCTACAGGAAAAAATAATATGGTCAGCATTGGCATGCACAACCACTTGTATATCACGACCATTAGGTCCACCTGGAATCAGATTTGTATCCGTATATCTGCCAATATCTATGGGCAGTTGATGCAGCATTTTCTGCCTCTTGAGACAGAAGTTACTGTGTATTGGATATGGCCAATTGCAAGCTACAGCCCTCTGCTGATCCCTCCTGAGTTGCCAATCTCCAGGTTTCAAAGCAGCAGATACTAGTGCAGCATTAGCTTCAGTTTAGTTTTGTGATACAACGCAGAAACAGGCCCATCAGCCCACCGATTCCACGCCGACCGCTAGCACTATCCTACGCACTAGGGACATTTTACAGCTTTTACTGCAGTCAAATTAACCTACAAACCTGTAGGTCTTTGAAGTGTGAGAGAAAACCGGAGCACCCAGAGAAAACCCCACGCGGTCACAGGAAGAACGTACAAACTCCATACACACAGCTGCCGTAGTTGGGATCAAATCCGGGTCTCTGGTGCTCTATCTTGTGCCACCACGCCACCCTGTTGTGTTGGCCGCTCCTTCGGATCCTGATGCCTCTGAAGCACTTGGTCTAGCTCTTGGTGGTGGTCATCCAGTCATCATTGAAGTTCAAAAGCATTAGGGATGTGGCACTTGACATAGATCAGAGTCCAAGAGGGCAAGTCATTCTACAGGTACTTCACTATAAACGGCAGGGATCCACCATTTAAATAAATGCACTGCTGAATCAGTACAGGGGAGAATGAGCTGGTGTAGTGGGAGTCCTGAACATGAGAGGATGCAGAGCACTAGGAAATCGAAGATAGAGGGAGGTACGAAAGCAACAAAGAAAGAGAAAGACAAAAGACAGAGTAGCAGGGATGCAAAGGAAAGAGATAGATGGAAAGGGAGAGAGAAGGGAGAAAAGGGGAGGTCCTGCCCTGGTTTGACTTCTCAAAGTGCAACATCTCATACTTATCTCTGCTGTGGGCAATGTGATCCACAAGCCTATCAAGCTTTCTTTTGGTAATCCTGGGTGCACACGACATACCTTGAGCTATCAATGGTGTCACCATCTGCACGTGAATATCTCCAGAAATTTAATTAAGCTTCTCAATAAAGCAGATGCATAGCAGTAACATGATGTTATACCAGAGATCATAAATGGTATATTGAATGTATCTACCTTTTTCAATGCTTTTAAAGGAGTTTTAGGGAGCCATGCAACACTCCTTTCACAGCAAAAGAGTGTCACATTTGAACTAGACTAGAATGCACATTTTTCTACATGTTAGCACATCAGGAAATACAATTGGAACCTCGGAGTAGGATTTTCATTTGCACTCTTCCTGTGTGGAACTTCTAAAGCTGGGTCTTGACCCGAAACGTCACACATTCGTCCTCTCCAGAGAGGCTGCCTGTCCTACTGAGTTACTCCTGCATTTTATGTCTATCTTCTCTCAATGATAGTTTATGGCAACGTATACACAGGTGATAAGAAATCCCTTGTACATGAAGCTCACAGAACAGGCAGTATACATACTTTAATAATAAATACAACTATACATACTATGATAAGCACCAAATAGCAGAATGGTGCAAGATGTAGTTCAATCTGATGTAGGGCAAAAAAATATTAAAGTATAATAATGACCAAAATGTAAAAGATGTTGGGCCATGTCCTCATCTCGTTATGACCGTTGTGCAGAAGCCAGAAGTCCCGCACCACTAGGTTCAAGAAATAACTACTTTCCTACAGCCATCAGATTCTTGAAACAATCTGCACAACCCTCGAACACAACCCTTGAGAGTGGAACACAAGAGATTGACACTTGCACTAGTGTGGACCTGCTTTGTAATTGTATTTTGCCCTAATATCTTGTTTCCTGACAAAGTTTGTTTTGCTTCACTGCCTTGTAAAATTTATATATAACTTAGGTATAACTTATGTGTAAATTTTGTTTTTGTTTGTTATTGGAGTCTATATGATGATGGTAATGCTGCTGCAAGATCATCATTGTAGCTGTACTTCACCGTGCATGACAAAAAACTCAATTTGACATATTTTGCAGAAACCAACAATTGAGAGAATATTTATTGAAAATTGATAAAGAAGATATTCTGTGATCCGT
The DNA here is from genome assembly GCF_028641065.1 of Leucoraja erinaceus. Lineage (NCBI taxonomy): Eukaryota > Metazoa > Chordata > Chondrichthyes > Rajiformes > Rajidae > Leucoraja > Leucoraja erinaceus. The sequence continues at coordinate 43,411,760 of NC_073384.1, forward strand.
CCCCACCATTCCACAACTGTATAACTTAAACAGTATAATTTGGTGAACCAAAATAAAATTCATTTGGGGGCTGCCCAGGCTCTTGCATTATGGGACTATCTGCAATTGTTTGAGCCAGGCAGGCCAACTGTCTCAATGGAAATGTCACGAGTTGATGCATCTACACTCATAATTGCATGGGCCAGTCATTGATTACAGTGTAAGGTAAAGCCCTAGCTTCCTGGAAAGCTATTTACTGTAAATATATGACTAGTTCCAAAGGAACACCTGTACAAATAGTAGAGTACATAAAAATACTGGTGATAAAATGTCACTTCTGTTTCATTTTGTTCTTTTCATCCTTCGACTGCAAGAAGGTACATGTAAGTTGCTTAAAAAGTGTTTATCTTGAAGCCATTGCAGTTTCAAATATACATCCATATGTCAAACAACCTGATTTAATTATAAGGACTTTGTTACATGTACCCTTTCGAAATGAGCCAAAAGTTTCAATCAAACTTCCAACTGCAAGTTGCATCCCGCCATAGAACGGGCATTAATGGTAACTGTTCCTCAGCATGGAAGTGGGTAAACCAAGTTCCACAGTGAGTAAACCAAGTTCCACAGGAAGTAAACCAAGTAAAGAATGGATATTTTCATGGACAACTAATTAACGGTTCAGAGCAAGTATAGATTGGTTCACATTTCTCAGGAGCCACCACACAGTGAAGGCAGATGGCAATGAAAAAAATCATCATCGTCTTCAGTGGGCATATAGCCTTCAATTGATTGAAGGAAAGGGTGTCTGAAGACCAGCACCTCAAACATGGCACAAAATACATGGTCTACTGGACAGCAATGATCTGTGCTCTTCTATTTGCCTTTGCTACCAAACTGCTTCCAGCAGACACCTTAAAGAACTGGGGTGATGTCACAAATGTTGTCTCTGTAATACCTCCAAACTCACTGGAAGAATAGATGAACCATAGTCAGTGACCCCTTTCAGGTGATGAGTCCATGGTTACACTCAATCAGTAGATCACAACACTCACATGCCCAGCACTAGACTCCAAATGCACTCTATACAGGGCCCTGTCATGGGAGGAGATCATCAGATTATCAATATTACCAAGATATGTGCAAAGCCTCCTTGAAGAAATGTAACACCCCCAATGGCTCCTAGTAATCTCTGGCCTACTATTCAAAATGGAGAACAGCAATAGGGATGTTATTGAAAATCTCGAGCTCATGTATCAGATGCATACAAAGGCCTTATGTAACTAATGATGAAGCATCTCACAAACTATCCACCCATTCCGACAGGAACCTCCTGCCTCTACCTCATTAACCACCCCATAACCCATAAAACCAAGATGGAAGCAAGTTATCCACAAATTCTTACGAAAAAGAGTTGACAGAGGACAGTTTATCCTTTGCTGATCTTGCTTCCCTTTTGGGAGAGAGATACTAAGGCTCACATCACTGTTGGTCAAGAGCCTCTTTGCTAATGGTCAAATTTGGGATCATCAAGAGGCCATAACTGGAAGAGCACCAGTATAGTCATAGGGCCATACAATGTGGAAACAGGCCCTTCAGCCCAACTTGCCAACGCCGACCAATTTGCTCCATCTATACTAGCCCCACCTGGTCCATATCCTTCCAAACCTTTCCTGTCCATGGGGCACTGGCGAGCTTGAGTGGATTACAAAGATAGCAAAAGCACAAATCACTTTCCCAAGGATTTGTAAATATCGACGGGAGTTGAAAATTGTTTGCCGAAGATCCACTCCAACGTTTAATTAATATAATTGCACCCTTTTATTATGTGAAAAAATTAGATTTGGAGGCTGTACATTCACTCATTCATTCATTCACTCACTCACTCATCCATTCACTCATACACTCACTCACTCATTCACTCAGTCATTCACTCATGCATTCACACTCACTCATTCACTCACTCACTCACTCACTCATCACTCACTCATTCATTCACTCATGACGTTGAGGGCCTAAACTATGTGTATCCATAACACAAGGTAAATTAACCATTTTCACTAATGCCAGCTTGTTGTAGTCTAACAAGTCTTTAACATCTATTCTCGGAGCTGCCTGTGATAACTTACCAGGAAAAAGTGCTCCGATCGCGAGGCCTATGTACTTAACATAGTGAAGCAGCGGTCTCAATTAAAAAGCGACCGATTCGCGAACACGGAGCCACAGAGTGTGTTTGGATCACCTCCGCCGGGGGGGGGGGGGGGGGGGGGGGGGAAGGCTGTACATAGCGCTGTTCATAGCGGCGGTTTCCATGCCCCAACCACGGGAGAAAAACGGAGGAATATTCATTGCACTTTATAGGCTTCCATTGGAGTGAGAAATGGTCAGAAATGGTTGATGTTTGTGTAGAAATGAATTGGTGTATGTGAACTTGAACTTGAACTAATTTATCTATAGTAGTAACAGTGTTATTCTCATTAGATTCAGATTCAGATTCAATTTTAATTGTCATTGTCAGTGTACAGTACAGAGACAACGAAATGCATTTAGCATCTCCTTTGAAGAGCGACATAGCAAACGATTTTGAATTAAAAAAAAATAAATAATAAGTGGGGGGGGGGGGGGGGGGGGGGGGGGGGGGGGGGTGGGGGGGGGGGGGGGGGGGGGGGGGGGGGGGGTGGGGGGGGGGGGGTGGGGGGGGCAGTCACCGAGGTACGTTGTTTAGTAGAGTGACAGCGGCCGGAAAGAAGCTGTTCCTCGACCTGCTGGTCCGGCAACGGAGAGACCTGTAGCGCCTCCCGGATGGTAGGAGGGTAAACAGTCCATGGTTGGGGTGAGAGCAGTCCTTGGCGATGCTGAGCGCCCTCCGCAGACAGCGCTTGCTTTGGACAGACTCAATGGAGGGGAGCGTGGAACCGGTGATGCGTTGGGCAATTTTCACCACCCTCTGCAATGCCTTCCGGTCGGAGACAGAGCAGTTGCCATAACATACTGTGATGCAGTTGGTAAGGATGCTCTCGATGGTGCAGCGGTAGAAGTTCACCAGGATCTGAGGAGACAGATGGACCTTCTTCAGTCTTCTCAGGAAGAAGAGACGCTGATGAGCCTTCTTGATCAGAGTAGAGGTATTGTGGGTCCAAGAGAGGTCATCGGAGATGTTGACTCCCAGGAACCTGAAGCTAGAAACACGTTCCACCTCCGTCCCGTTAATGTGGATGGGGGTGTGCGTGCCGCCTCTGGACTTCCTGAAGTCTACAATGAGCTCCTTGGTCTTCTTGGAGTTAAGGGCCAGGTTGTTGTCAGCGCACCATGCTGCTAAGTGCTGGACCTCCTCCCTGTAGGCCAGCTCATCGTTGTTGCTGATGAGGCCAATCACCGTTGTATCATCTGCATACTTGATGATGGTGTTAGTACCATGTACAGGTGTGCAGTCATAGGACATTGTTGAATAAGAGGTTGAAATGTTATGAATTCCATGCAGACAATGACTATGAGATTTTTTTTTGTAGCCTCTGCCTGCCCCTCCACTTGAACTTGAACTAACTTATCAATGGACTTATCAAAACTTATCAAAAGACTTGGATTCAGATGAAGATCAGATGTAATGTAAACAAATAAATTGGGGAAATAAAAAGTTTGATTTTAATGTCGATCGTTTCACTGTTTATTTGGTCAAATTATTTAAACAATGAGTGAATTACTTATGATAATGGCATGCTGGTGAATGACAGTGCGACAGTTCACCCACCCATCCACACATCCACACATATCCATCCGTACGCACACTTCCATGCATGCACACACACACACACATACATCTGCACGCACACACATACATCCACACACATACATCCACACACATACATCCACACATCCATCCATCTACCTGTGACACTGCCTTGAAAGAACTATGTATCTGCACTCCTAGATTCCACTGCTCTATAACACTTACCAGGGCCCTGCTGCCCCAGCACATGACAGCAAAAAAGATGGCACTGGCTACCACTGATTGGTCGAACATCGGTAGCATCTTACTGCAGATGTTGAAGGAGTGGAGCCTTCACAAAAAGTACAGCTGCCTCTGTCCCTTCTTATACAGGACCTCAGCATTCCTGGACCAGTCCAGTCCAGGTACACGCCAAGGTGTTTGTACTCCCTGACAAACTGCACATCCACACCATTGATGGAGACAGGGGACAGGGTGTTCCTCTTTTCCTAAAGTCCACCACTAACTCCTTAGTATTGTCGGTGTTGAGTTGCAGATGATTCAGCCCGCACCACTCAACAAAGTTGTTGACTACACCTCTGTATTCAGCTTCCCTTCCCTCCGAGTTATATCTGAAGTCCAAGGTGTAGATGGAATAGGATACTTTATTGTCACATGTGACTAGGCACAGTGAAATTCTTTGCTTGCATACACAATGTATACAAATAGCGGCCACCTACAGCTACAAAGTTACAAAGTCCTCCTTTTGTTCTCTCCCCCCCCCCCCCCCCCCCCCCCCACAGCGGTCCCCCCCACTCTGGGTCCTCCTTTTTTGTTCCCCCCCCCACCCTCCCCCACAGCGGTCCCCCCACTCTGGGTCCTCCATTGTCCTTCCCCTCCTCCCTCACGGTGGACCTCCATGCTCGACCGCGCTGCGAGGTTTCACCACCGCCGAGGCCCCATCATCGCGAGGCTTCACCACCGCCGCTGCTTCACCGCCGCTGAGGCCCCATTGCTGTCGACGCCCTACCACGCCTCCGTGGTGCCGACCTGGGCCCCAGCCATGGGCTTCGTCGGCTGAAATCCCAGTCAATAGTGGGGAAACTAAAGTCACCCACAACAATAACCCAGTTATTTTTCAGTAATCTGTCTACTTATCTGTTCCACTATATCCCACTAGCTATTGGCTATTAGACTGATTGCACTTCCAGATGCCCTTGTAAATCTATACTTTCAACTTTTTACTAAAATTATGCCCCAGACTCAACTCAAGAAACATGAAACTGTCCTACTTAGATTCCAGTCTCTGATCTGATTGAATACATAATGCTAGAGATGGCTTTCAGCTAGAGGACCACTCTCTCATTTTTCGCTGCTTTCCCCCATTCACATGTTTTCTCCTCACTGTTTCTCCGGGGCTGGACACTTGCTGTTCTCTCGGGCGGTCCTCTCATTCCCTTCTTTACTACTAGGTTGCACGCTCTTCTTCGCTGGCTTATCGCCACCCTCTTTCTTGTTCCCTCTCTCCACACACACTCTTCGCCCTTCTCTCCATTTCCGTCTCGTTGCTGTGGTGCTTTTTCTATACTCACTCTTGGTCAGTCCCGCAATGCTTTCTCTCCACACACTCTCTAGTCCCCTCTCACTTTTCTCGCTGCGTTTTCTATTCTCACTCTTTGCCCCTCTCTCCTTGGTCTCCAATCATTCCGTGGTTTACTTTCTGACTTTCTCTTGGGATACCCTCTTGCTCCATCTTTCTGCTATCTCAGGCCACTCCTCGGTTCCCTCGCTGTTGTCTCTTCACTCTCTCTCTCTTATTCTCGCATAATGTTTCCTTCTCTCTCTCTTACTTTCTATTATCTCTTCACTTTCTCGTTCCCTCGCCATTTTCTCTCCACCCTCTCTCGTTTCTTGCTGTTTTCTTTTCATTCTCACTGCCTCAGTCTCCCCGGCCCGTCACAGATGCATTGCCGCATCACTTCTGGAACATGTTTGAGACACAAATTCTCCACCAAACTCTGACGACAGATGGTGATGGCACAGGTTCAGTTCACTCTTCTTTGGCTCTTTCTCGGCTGTTCAATCCGGATGTATCTACAGGCGATGGAGTCCTATTTATGGTTGCCGAGGTCACGGCTGGGCTTGAACCAAACTCGCTCCTTTCTCGCTGGCTGGTTTTCGCCAGCTGTCCATGGACTCTCATCTCATGATTGCCTTGGTTTCCACCCTCATGCCATCACCACCGTTGGCATTGCAATTCACCTTAAATTCGGGAACTTGACAGTGGCAATTGATTGCCGTGGTAACAGTGACCACGGAACAAGCGGACTTGAGAAAAATCCATCAGTTTCTCTACCGGCCATCAGGGGAGGATGTCTACTGTTCTCACCCAGTCTGGCCCAGACCAAACAATTTGTAGATCTCTTCTGAACAGTCACCCAGTTCCACCATCATTCAACATCCAGACAGAACGTATGAAACATTTGTATCATAGCTTTGAAATTTGACTTGTCCACGTCACCCAAGTTAGCATACTGGGTTGGTACCATTTGCTTGCATTTGCCCCATAGCCATCTAAAACCTTCCTATCCATATATTTACCCAAATGTCCTTTCAAACTTGTAATTGTGTCCACATCTATGGCTTCCTCCAGCAACTGGTTCAGATAAAGATCACAGTCCGAGTGCAAAAAACTGTCCCTGAGGTTGCGGTCTAGTTTTAGACCCTCTACCCTGGGAAAAAGACTGACCCACTTTATCAATGCCCCTCCATGATTTTTTATACTATGTAAAGTTCCTCTTCATCCTCAGCGTGGCGATACGGTAGTGCAGCAGTAGAGCTACTGCCTCACAGTGCCAGAGGCCCGGGTTCAATCCTGACTACGGGTGCTTGTTTGTATGGACTTTGTACATTCTCCCCATGACCTGCGTGGGTTTTCTCCAAGATCTTCAGTTTCCTCCCACACTCCAAAGACGTACAGGTTTGTAGGATAATTGGCTTGGTGTAAATGTAAAAATTGTCCCTAGCGTGTGTATGTGAGGGTATCGCTGGTCGGTGTGGGCTCGGTGGGCTGAAAGCCCTGTATCTCTAAACTAAACTCCTACACTCCAAAGAACAAATATCCCAGTCTTTCCAGCCATTCCTTATAACTCAAGCCAATGTCCAGGTACCATATTGGCGAATCTCTTCTGTACCCTTTCCAACTTAATGACATCCTTCTTATAGATCGCCAACTAGAACTACACAGCATACTCCAAAGTAGTCCCACTGCTGATTTATGTAGCTGTATCATGATGTCCCAGCTTTTGCACTCCATACCGTTCCTAATTAATCTAAGCATGCCAAACAGCTTCTTCACCACCCTGTCCACAGCAAATGCAATTTTAATTAAATCATGCACCTATACTCATAGATCTCTCTGTTCACGCCACTGTACAGGGCTCTACCATTTACTGTGTAGGTACTGCCCTGGTTTCACATTCCAAAGTGCAAAGCCTCACACTTGTCAGAGTTAAATTCCATTTGCTATTCCTTGACCTATATTCCTAATGGGTCAAGACCCAGTTGTAAACTTACATACCCTTCCTCAATGCCCATTGCACAACCAATTTTGTTATCATCTGCAAATTTAGGAACAATGTTAACAACATGTCATCCAAACATCAATGTAGATAACAAACAGGGAATCCAACATAGATCTTCGCAGCACACAGGCCACAGGCCTCCAATCGGAAAACGACCCCCCCTACAACTACCCTTTCACTCCTTTGTCCAATCCAATTTTTAATTAGCTACCTTATCTTGTATTCCATGTGCTCTGTAACCTCCCAGACTAGCCAACCACATGGGACATTGTCAAAGTGCCTAAAGTCCATATAAACAACGTCTTCTTCCCTGCTCTTCAAAAAACTCTCAGATTCACGAGACATGATTCCCATCTCTAATCAGCCTCTGTCTATCCAAATGCTGATAGATTCTCTCCCTCAGAATCACCTTGAACAACCTTCCCACCACAGACATCAGGCTCATAGTATTCCACATAGTATTCCAACAGCAGCATCAAAATGACTCTTTGTAATAGCAGGTTGATATGTTTTCTCTTTTGCCCAAATCCTCTTGCTTTGAAGGCCTACATATTGTTTGTCTTCCTTTTGGTATTGGATTGTTATTGTGTCATGTACCAAGACACCATGAAAATCTTTTGTTTGCATGGTACCCAATCAAATCAAATAATACTATACATGAATAGAATCAGGCCATTCACAAGTACAACAGGTTGAAGAGAAAAATACCAAAGTGCAAAATATAGTTTATCAGCATTGTGGTGTAACAGTTCGAGAGAAAAAGTCCACTGTCCGCAATGAGGTAGGTTGGTAGATCAGGGTTATACTCATGCTTATTGAAGGACCATTCAAAAGTCTGATTACAAAGGGGAAAAATCTTTTACTGAGTTTGGTGATATGTGCTTTCCAGCTATCATATCTGAGGGGAGAAGAGGGAATGCCCGGGGTGAAAAAGGTCCTCGATTATATTGGCTGTTTCCCAAGGCACCATGTAGTGTGGATGGAGTCAATGGTGGGGTGTCTGATCTGTGCAATGAACTGGACTACATCCACAATTCGTAGCAATTTTTGCAATCTTGAGCAGAGTTCCCAAACCAAGCTGTAGTGCAATCCAATTATATGCTTTCTCCAGTGCATTTGTAGAAGTTGGTTAACAGTTGTTGGACACGTGCTGAAATTCCTTTGTCTTCTAAGGAAGTAATGGCATTGCACATAGATGTCCTTGCTATCTAGGTGTTCCAGAGATAAGTGTAGGACCAGGGAGATGGCATTTGCTGTGGACCAGTTGCAACTGTAGGCAAACTGCAATGGATCTGATGAAGCCGAATTTTAGTTAAAAATATAAGAAGATATTAAATTGGCTTCTGGGCTAGTTTACAGCTTATATTTAGTCTCAAATTAGGCTTACCTCAGGTTGCGGTGTGTGAGATAATAAATACTATAACATGGTCTCCCAAGTGACGAGGTGACAGAGAGGAAGAGAGAGCTAGAGTCATCTCTTTGAAGTAAGATGTCGTAAACCAAGCGTCCTATGTTTATGAGGGACCAAGTGACGAGAGAGGAAGCAGAGGAGCTAGCTAGAGTTATCTCTTTGAAGTAAGATGTCGTAAACCAAGTGTCCTATGTTTATGAGGGAGGAGGTGAAAAGAGAGGAGAAGCTGGACTGATCTAAGGGATTGTGACAAAATGCCTTTGATGTGATGCCTTTTCCTGTACCTCTGACCATGACTAATGTCTGTGGAATGTGCTAAGGTGACAAAGAAACACTATAAAATGCGATGTAATTCTGTTGTTCAGGGAAGGTGGATGAGGACGGTGAAGTGTCTGTAATTGCTCACTTGACTGGAGTTCTCCCTCCCTTCCATCGGCCGATAATAAGTAAAGTTTTGAACTGGTCTACCAACCAGTTTGTGTGGTGTCTGTTTTAAGAAGCGAACCTGTTTAGTGGTTATAAAAGTAACTTTTTCAGATCAAGGGTGGCTGGGAGACTGGAGTTAATGTGTGAACATTATAATGGTGGATGTCAGAGCCACTGGACGGTAGTCATTAAGGCATATTATCTTGCCATATTATCTTAGTCACTTGGTTGCTAGTGGCCTTCTTAAATCAGGTGAGAACCTCAGAATGGAGTAGTGAGAGTTTAAACTTATCTGTGAATACTTCTGTCAGCTGGGCCACACAGGTCATGATGAAACAGTCAAGCATCTAGGCCACATGCTTTCTGCTGATTCACTTTCAGGAAGGCCAATCTTGCATCTACCACAGTGACCATTGGTGGAGGCACAACAGAGGCTTAAGGGGTGGGTGACATCCATCCACTGACCTTCTGTGCAACACCAACATAGAATAGAATACATTGAGCTCATCGGGGAGGGACATGTTGTTGCCAGCAATAATACCAGCTATAATGTTGAAGCCCATAATAGCAGTAGGCTTTGCCACAAAAAGATGCTTATGGTATTTGCACATTAACCTCTGGCAGTTTGTATATAGGACATCCAGGGTCCTTAAAACACCAATACTTTTCAATCTCCTACCAGTGAAAAAAATGATTTTACCTTGTTTTCTTTAAACTGTTAGCATTAATTACCAAGTTTTAAGAAGCACTAAAAATATTCCCTTTGTACCTCTGAAACTTTTATGTTGTCATTCCAGATGTTCTTTCTTTCTCCAAAGTACGCAGAAAGGAATGACTGATGATTACTAACACAATGTTCTCTTAAAACGTTCTCTTCAGATTCATATATAAATACGCAATGGACACAAAGTGCTGGAGTATCTCAGCAGGTCAGGCAGCATCTCTGGAGGACATGGATAGGTGACCTTTGGGGTTGAGACCCTTCTTCAGGCTGATTGTTGGTGGGGGTGGGGAGAAGAAAGCTAGAAGAGCGGAGAGGCAGGACAAAGCATGGCAAGTAATAGGTGGCCGCGGGGGCGAGGGAAGGGGCTTAGAGGCAGTGGGTTGGAACAAAGGCTAGATGGTTGGAACAGGCGAATTGCGAAGCTAGATGCGGGAGGAGGGAGGGGAGGAGAGAAATAGATGGTAGTCTAGGTGAGTCACAAGGGAGGTGAGGGGGGGAGGGGGAGGAAGGTGTGGGAAGGTAGATTATCTAAATTTAACCCAACCCCAGCAGACTATGAGGTGCTGTTCTTCCAGTTTGTGCGTTCTCCTCAGATGCATATTAATTTATTGTCATATATGTGCAACAAAATTCCCTGTTTTTTCAACTGCTGTGGATTTGGAAGCAACAGCAGGAGAAGATAAGCAGGAGAAAACACTGATTGGCTCTAGCCCAAGTGGGAGGAGAGTTAGAAGTGAGTCAGAGGGGGGGAAACAGTTGAAAACTGAGGAATTTGGTTTGTAAATTGGTAAATTAGGCAATTTATCAGTCAATAAAAGCAAGACGGCTCTTAGGGAGCGGCCTTGTGAGGGAAGTGCCCTGTGACAAAATTGTGAGTCTTTGGCTCGAGAGACTTTGGCGAGGAGGGTACGCAAAACACTGGAGAGTGAGAGACGAAAGAAGGAGATGTCAGGCAAGCTGATTCAGTGCGATGCTTGCAGTATGTGGGAGGTCGAGGACACTGCTGGTGCCTCTGGCTGCTACAAATGTGACAAGTGCATCCAGGTAGAGCTCCTGAAGGACCGTGTTGAGGAACTGGAGAAGCAAGTGCATGACCTCAGGTTCGTCCGAGAAACGGAGTCGTTCCTCGACAAGTCCTACAGTAAGATTGTTATACCTAAGGTACTGGAAGAGAGAAGATGGGAGATGGTGAGAAAGGGAGGGAAGCATGGAATGCAAACGTCCCCGGGTGTTGTACCTCTTGTGAACAGGTTCACCCACGTAGAAGCTGTCGGGACAGAAGACGTTATTACTCTGAGTGGCGGACTGGCTTGCGAAGTAAAAAAAGGGTGTTGGCCAAAACCAAGGAGGGCAAAGTCAGGCAACGCCATTGTAGTTGGAGACTCCATTGTGAGAGGTACGGACAGGGGTTTCTGCGGCAACAGACGGGATTCGAGGATGATGTGCTGCCTTCCTGGTGCCAGGATCCAGGATGTCACGGACAGAGTGCAGAAAATCCTCAAGGGCGAAGGTGAACAACCGGAAGTGGTAGTGCACGTCGGCACAAACGATGTCGGATAGAAGGGGATGAATATTCTGCAGCGTGACTTTAGAGAGCTCGGAAAAATGCTGAAAAGCAGGACCTCCAGGGTTGTTATCTTCGGTTTGCTTCCAGTTCCTCGTGATGGCGAGAGCAGGAACAGGGAAATACGGGACCTGAATGTGTGGCTGAGGAACTGGTGCACGGGGCAGGGATTTAGATTCTTAGATCACTGGGATCTGTTTTGGAGTAAGGGGGAACTGTACAAAAGGGACGGATTGCATCTTAACAGATGGGGGACCAGCATTCTGGCAGGCAGGTTTGCCACTGCTACACGGATGGTTTTAAACTGAATAAGGGGGGTGGGGTGTCAAATGGGTTAGTCGAGGATGGAGTTAAAGGGAAAGGGTTTCTTAAATGTGTGAGCGGAGAGACGGAGGGGTGTAAAATGAGGGTAGAAGCAATAGGTAGCAAGGTGAAATGTGGCAGACAGACAAATCCAGGGCAAAAATCAAAAAGGGCCACTTTTCAACATAATTGTGTAAGGGTGTTGTAAAAGCAAGCCTGAAGGCTTTGTGTCTCAATGCAAGGAGCATTTGTAATAAGGTTGATGAGTTGAATGTGCAGATAGCTATTAATGACTATGATATAGTTGGAATCATGGAGACATGGCTCCAGGGTGACCAAGGCTGGGAGCTGAACATCCAGGGATATTCAATATTCAGGAGGGATAGACAGAAAGGGAAAGGAGGTGGGGTAGCTTTGCTGGTTAGAGAGGAGATTAACGCAATAGAAAGGAAGGACATTAGCTTGGAGGATGTGGAATCAACATGGGTAGAGCTGCGAAACACTAAGAGGCAGAAAACGCTAGTGGGAGTTGTGTACAGGCCACCTAACAGTAGTAGTGGAGTTGGGGATGGCATCAAACAGGAAATTAGAAATGAGTGCATCAAAGGTAAAACGGTTATAATGGGTGACTTCAATCTACATATAGATTGGGTGAATCAAATTGGCAAGGGTGCTGAGGAAGAGGATTTCTTGGAATGTATGCGGGATAGTTTTCTAAACCACCATGTAGAGGAACCAACGAGAGAGCAGGCTATTCTAGATTGGGTATTGAGTAATGAGGAAGGGTTAGTTAGCAGTCTTGTTGTGCGTGGCCCCTTGGGCAAGAGTGACCATAATATGGTTGAGTTCTTCATTAGGATGGAGAGTGACATTGTTAATTCAGAAACAAGGGTCCTGAACTTAAAGAAAGGTAACTTTGAGGGTATGAGACGTGAATTGGCCAAGATAGACTGGCAATTGATTCTTAATGGGTTGACGGTGGATATGCAATGGAAGGCATTTAAAGACTGCATGGATGAACTACAACAATTGTTTATCCCAATTTGGCAACAACAAAAAAATCAGGGAAGGTAGTGCATCCGTGGATAACAAGGAAATCAGGGATAGTATCAAAACAAAAGATGAAGCATACAAATTAGCCAGAAAAAGCAGCCTACCAGAGGACTGGGAGAAATTCAGAGACCAGCAGAGGAGGACAAAGGGCTTAATTTGTAAAGGGAAAATAGATTATGAAAGAAAACTGGCAGGGAACATAAAAACTGACTGCAAACGTTTTTATAGATGTGAAGAGAAAAAGATTAGTTAAAACAAATGAAGGTCCCTTGCAGTCAGAAACAGGTGAATTGATCATGGGGAACAAGGACATGGCAGACCAATTGAATAACTACTTTGGTTCTGTCTTCACTAAGGAAGACATAAATAATCTGCCGGAAATAGCAGGGGACCGGGGGTCAAATGAGATGGAGGAACTGAGTGAAATCCAGGTTAGCCGGGAAGTGGTGTTAGGTAAATTGAATGGATTAAAGGCCGATAAATCCACAGGGCCAGATAGGCTGCTTCCCAGAGTACTTAAGGAAGTAGCCCCAGAAATAGTGGATGCATTAGTGATAATTTTTCAAAACTCTTTAGATTCTGGAGTAGTTCCTGAGGATTGGAGGGTGGCTAATGTAACCCCACTTTTTAAAAAGGGAAGGAGAGAGAAAATGGGGAATTACAGACCAGTTAATCTAACGTCGTTAGTGGGGAAACTGCTAGAATCAGTTATTAAAGATGGGATAGCAGCACATTTGGAAAGTGGTGAACTCATTGGACAAAGTCAGCATGGATTTATGAAAGGTAAATCATGTCTGACAAATCTTAGAGAATTTTTCGAGGATGTAACTAGTAGAGTGGATAAGGGAGAACCAGTGGATGTGTTATATCTGGACTTTCAGAAGGCTTTCGACAAGGTCCCACATAAGAGATTAGGATACAACCTTAAAGCACACGGTATTTTAAGATACTTAGAGATAATATATATAAGCATCTGGATAAACAGGGTCTGATTAGGAACAGTCAACATGGATTTGTGCCTGGAAGGTCATGTTTAACTAATCTTCTTGAATTTTTTGAAGAGGTTACTAGGGAAATTGACGAGGGTAAAGCAGTGGATGTTGTCTATATGGACTTTAGTAAGGCCTTTGACAAGGTTCCTCATGGAAGGTTGGTTAAGAAGGTTAAACTGTTGGGTATAAATGTAGGAATAGCAAGATGGATTCAACAGTGGCTGAATGGGAGAAGCCAGAGGGTAATGGTGGATGGCTGTTTGTCGGGTTGGAGGCAAGTGACTAGTGGGGTGCCTCAAGGATCTGTGTTGGGTCCTTTGTTGTTTGTCATGTACATCAATGATCTGGATGAAGGGGTGGTAAAATGGATTAGTAAGTATGCAGATGATACCAAGATAGGGGGCGTTGTGGATAATGAAGAAGTTTTCCAAAGTCTACAGAGTGATTTAGGCCATTTGGAAAAATGGGCTGAAAGATGGCAGATGGAGTTTAATGCTGATAAATGTGAGGTGCTACACCTTGGCAGGACAAATCAAAATAGGACGTAAATGGTAGGGAATTGAAGAATACAGTTGAACAGAGGGATCTGGGAATAACCGTGCATAGTTCCTTGAAGGTGGAATCTCATATAGATAGGGTGGTAAAGAAAGCTTTTGGTATGCTAGCTTTTATAAATCAGAGCATTGAGTATAGAATCTGGGATGTAATGTTTGTACTCGCTAGAATTTAGAAGATTGAGGGGGGATCTTATAGAAACTTATAAAATTCTTAAGGGGTTGGACAGACTAGATGCAGGAAGATTGTTCCCGATGTTGGGGAAGTCCAGAACAAGGGGTCACAGATTAAGGATAAGGGGGAAATCCTTTAAAACCGAGATGAGAAGAACTTTTTTCACACAGAGAGTGGTGAATCTCTGGAATTCTCTGCCACAGAAGGTAGTTGAGGCCAGTTCATTGGCTATATTTAAGAGGGAGTTAGATGTGGCTCTTGTGGCTAAAGGGATCAGGGGGCATGGAGAGAAGGCAGGTACAGGATACTGAGTTGGATGATCAGCCATGATCATGTTGAATGGCGGCGCAGACTCGAAGGGCCGAATGGCCCTACTCCTGCACCTATTTTCTATGTTTCTATGTTTCATGGACCTCATAGTAAACAATATACAAGGTAATATAAGGCACAACAATAAATACAACAACAGAAGCAAAACACCATTGGGGCAAAGGTTGTATTGCAATCTGAAGTCATGCAAAGTTAAAGAGTACGTGGCAGCACCTCTGGTGTGTGAAAGAGGTGATACGTTCAGGAGCCAAGTAGCAGTGGGGAAGAAGCTGTCTTAACTCCTGCTGTGTATATTATTTAAATTACACTCATCTACTATTATAATAGGGACCAGATGGGAAATAACAGATTTTTCCCAATGAATGAATCTATGCAATCTTGCGAGATTATGAAATAAAGTTCCAATGTGGGCGAATAATTTATTTTCCAATTCACTTTTAAGAATTCCTGAAATTTGCACGGTTTAATAGCAAATGATAATTATTACACATTTTGTATTTTCATGATTGAGAGTAATACATTTTTTTTTAAAATAATCTTTTTATTAGAGGCAGGTACATCTATCTATCTATATCTATCTATCTATCTATTAATATATAAAAGTCAAATCCGTCCGTCCGCCTGCAGTACGGATCCCTTCCTGCCTTTTGATTCGTTGACGGCTGCTCCTTCATATCAGCTTCCAACACACTTCGAAACAAAGTTGCAAGACAGGAACACTGAACTTTTCACTGCTGCAACAGGCAGGGGAGGAGCCATTGAGGGAGGCAGGGGAGTGCTGGAAACTTACATTTGGGAACGGGCTCAGTTCCATTGGAGGAGACGGGTGCATGGTGGAATATTGGGTTGGGGGATCACACCATTGGGGGAGCAGACCCAACGGGTCTGCACTTGGTCTAGTTAATATATAAAACTCTCGTGCCATCCGACCGGCTGCCGTCCGGCTGCCTTTCTGCCTTTTGATTCGTTGACGGCTGCTCCTTCCTATCAGCTTCCAACACACTTCGAAACAAACTTGCAAGACAGGAACACTCTGAACTTTTCACTGCTGCAGCAGGCAGGGGAGGTGCAATTGGATTTTTTTTTAATCCATTGCTGAGGGAGGTAGGGGAGTGCTGAATTCTTACATTTGGGAACAGCTTCAGTTCCATTGGAGGAGACGGGTGCATGGTGGAATATTGGGTTGGGGGATCACACCATTGGGGGAGCAGACCCAACGGGTCTGCACTTGGTCTAGTATATCTATAAAACTCTGGGGCTATCCGTCCGCCTGCCGTCCGGATCCCTTTCTGCCTTTTGATTCGTGCCTGATACTCGCAGATGTCCAATCGGAATGGCCGATGCTCGCAGATGTCCAATCGGAACGGATCCATTTGCATGTACGGCTGCCGGCTGCATTTCTTCCTCTGATTCATTGTCACGCCCAATCCAGACGCTCAATCTCCGAGATCTTTTCCATTTCGGTAGAGATTTCGCTTTTCTTTCTAAGTATCCGCTCCTCATTACATTTTGTCGTGTTGAAGTACACGTTTTTAATCAAAACCTTCTCCCCCACCCCCAAGTATTTCAAAAATAATCTGGCTTCTCCATTTACATGTCAGCTTCCAACACACTTCGAAACAAAGTTGCAAGACAGGAACACTCTGAACGTTTCACTGCTGCAGCAGGCAGGGAGTTGCCATTGGATTTTGTTTTAAATCCACTGCTGAGGGAGGCAGGGCAATGCTGGAATCTTACTTTTGAGAACGGCTTCAGTTCCATTGGAGGAGACGGGTGCATAGTATATTGGGTTAGGGGATCACACCATTTGGGGAGCAGACCCAACGGGTCTGCACTTGGTCTAGTATATATATATACAACTCTCGTCCCATCCGACCGCCTGCCGTACGGGGCCATTCCTGCCTTTCGATTCGTTCCCGCCGTGCGATGTCACAATGCCCGATGCTCGCGGACCTCCAATCGCGATGCCCTACACTCGCAGACGTCCAATAGGAATGGATCCATTTGCATGTACGGCTTCCGGCCACGTTTCTTCCTTTGATTCCCTGCAACTCCGAAACCGGACGCAGAATCGCTGACATCTTTTCCATTTCGGTAGAGATTTCGCTTTTCTTTCTAAGTATCCACTCCTCATTACATTTCGTCGTGTTTAAGTACACGTTTTTAATCAAATCCTTCACCCCCCCCCCCACCACAATATTTCAAAAATAAACTGGCTTCTCACCCATAGAAGCAGCACCAGCCCCAGCCCCTGATGAACGTTCCATCGTGTGATGTCACAATGCCCAATGTTCACATATGTCCAATCGGAATGGATTCATTTACATATGCCTTTGCAGGAGCCCAGCCCTTGGTGAACGTTCCATCGTGTGATGTCACAATGCCCAATGCTCAAATACATTGTTGCCATAGAGAACGCTCAGCGATTATTCAAATTCTTCACTAACTGTCATTCTGACTTTGCTTGTGAAGAGAAAAGTCCTGAATTGCATTTGTCTGATGCAGGAAGATTGTTCCCGATGTTGGGGAAGTCCAGGACAAGCGGGACACAGTTTAAGGATAAAGGGGAAATCCTTTAGTACTGAGATGAGGAAAACATTTTTCACACAGATAGTGGTGAGTCTCTGGAACTCTCTGCCACAGAAGGTAGTTGAGGCCAGTTCATTGGCTATATTTAAGAGGGAGTTAGATGTGGCCCGTGTGGCTAAAGGGATCAGGGGGTATGGAGAGAAGGCAGGTACAGGATACTGAGTTGGATGATCAGCCATGATCATATTGAATGGCGGTGCAGGCTCGAAGGGCCGAATGGCCTACTCCTGCACTTAATTTCTATGTTTCTATGTGTCCCTCTCCTCACCCCTCTCCCCTCTGCCACCCATCTCTCTCCCCCCACCCCACGTCCCTCTCTACCACCACCCCCTGCCCCCTACCCCTCTGTCCCTCTTGCCCCACTCCCCCTACCCATCCCTCCCCACTCTTCCACTTCTACCCCCTTACCCCACGCCTCTCCCACCCCCCACCCATCTCTCTTCCCCCTCCCTTCTCCTCTCTCCCCCACCCCTTCCCCTACCCCTCTGTCCCTCTTCCACCACGCCCCCATCCTGCTTCTACCAATCCCGCTACTCCTCTACCCCTCCCTCCCTACCCCCTCTTCCACTTCTCTCCCACTCTCTCCTCCCCCTCTCCTCACCCCTCTCCCATCCCTCTCCCTCTCCCACCCCCCTTCCCTCTCTACCCCACCCCCTTTCCTCTCTAACCCCCACACCCTTCCCCTATCCCTCTGTCCCTCTTCCATCACTACCGCTACCCCTCTCCTCCTCCCTCCCCACTCTTTCCCCTCATTCCCCCCCCCCCCCCCCTCCCCCATCCCTCCTCCCTCCCCTCCCTCCCCATCCCCCCTCCCCCAAAGCTCTCTCCCCATCCCTCACCCCCTACCCCGCTCTCCTTTCCCTCCCAAATCTATCCTGTTTCCTCCCCTCTTCTCACCCCCCTGCAAACACCGTTGGGGAAACAGACCCAACGGGTCTGCTCTTGGTATAGTATCATATTAAAAACATTTAATGTATATCATTCCTACATTACTAATATTGTCAATATTATCACTGTGGTAGATGTAGAGTAATAAATGATAATATTCAGCCTGAACTAACTTTGGTTCATAGTTTTTTTATTGTCACGTATTCTGAGGTACAGTGAAAAGTTTTTTTTGTTGTGTGCTAAGATTGTAGTGGAAAGATTATACATGATTACAATCAAGCCACCCGCAGTGTACAGTTGCAGTATAAAGGGAAAAACGTTTAGTGCAAGATAATCTCCAGTAAAGTCCGATTAAAGATAGTTCGAGGGTCTCCAATGAGGTAGATGGCCGGTCAGGATCGCTCTCTGGTTGGTGAGGGGATGGCTCAGTTGCCTGATAACAGATAGGACGAAACTGTCCCTGAACCTGGTTCTAGAGGTGAAGGAGCAGAAAATACAGAGCAATGGTTGCTTCTAAAATATGTTGATGTCTTGCCAGAGATACTCCATGAACACTTCCAGACAGTTGTCTGTGCTTGTTCGAAATTAACTTTGTTCCTACCCTCAAGCCAGTCTTCTTTGAAAGCCAATTTTAATCAACCTTGCAGCACATAACATTAACTTGGTAAAGATATCTACAAAACAGGAACCAGAAGCCCATTTGTCTGACTCTGCCAATCCAACTGCACCATGTCAGCATACAGTATATGACTTTGTATGTTGACCCCATCAGAATATCTAGGATTAGGTCAGGATAACACTGGTCAGACAGCTGCATCTTGCATTATGAATGATGGCTCTTAGAGTGGTGGGGGACTGAGCAAGGATAAAGAGTGATCTTTAAAAATGTCATCCGTCTATCGTCAACCTGCACGCAATACTTGAGAACAATACGCAGCCACAAAGAGCTGCTGATGCTGGAATCTTGAGCAGAACACGAAGTGCTGGAGTAACTCAGCAGGTCAGGCAGCATCTGTGGAGGAAATGAAGAGGCAACATTTTTGATTGAGACCCAAGTCTGAAGGGTCCCGACACGAAACGTCGCCTGTCCATTCCCTCAACAAATGCTGCTGATCCGCTGAAATACTGCATCATTTTGTGTTTTGCTTAATACTTGACAACGCTTGTGAAAATTCAATGAGATCTAAATTAACTTAATATTCACCTTTCGCCTTTACAGCCATTCCTCTCCCTTCAAATAAATGGTGTAATTTAGAACGGGCTCGCCAGGCAGATTTCTTCATCAGGTCCTCACAGTGAACTTGCAAACCTGCCAGTGGAGTCCATGAGAAGTCCAATATTGGAATCCAGTCAGAAAATCACTGGCAAAGAGTGACCTGTGCATTCTAGTGGGACTCCTGCACTTGGTGGTAATTCTGTATAAGATTCAATTCAATGTAGCAAAGTTGATCCACATCTTCAATTAGTTTGCGCGCGTGACCGAGCGCCGGTGGACGAGCGTGGCTGCGGCGGCGGCGCGCGCGGAGATGTCCGGCAATCGGGGCGGCGCGTGGACCAGAGCCTGGGAGCTCGCGCCACCCCGGCGCTGCAGAGCATTTAAAGGAAGCACGCTGCATGCAGCGCGCCAAGCCCAAGTCTAAACACATTTTATATATATATAAACTACAGAGGACCTAAATGGCTTTTTCAATCACTTATCTGGCCCTCTTGATAAGTTGGAATATTGTCTCCGCGCAGACCTATCACTGCCCCAAGATCTGCCGCTGTTCCACTCAGTTTGTAAAATGCACAAAGAAAACTGCAGCCGGTGTCCCAGCTGCGATTTTACGCAGCTACTCCAGCCTGTAAGTATTCGCATTCTTTCCCTATTTCTCATTGTCTTGAAATAGGCTTCTTTCGTAGGTTGTAATTGATAATTTTGAAAAAGAAGTAAACTATCCAAAGGTCAGGTCTGATAAACGCCTAGTTACATATTCTATAACCATATGTCTATCAAGTCAGTTCACGTGGTAGTTCGTACGTTTGTATTAAAAGTACAAAAGTTTAAGAGACTGAAACTTCCGCGAGCTGCAATCATAATCATATTGAACCGTGATAAGTCTGAATATTAGTGCATAATTGTCGCCTTCAAATATTGGTTAAGTGCCGGGCTTTGTGGAAGGAGCCATTCTGGTATTACTTTACGAACCAGTACAGAGCCCGCTGATATTTTTATTACTTCCTCGGCAGTCCTCGAGATTGTAAAAAAACTCCAGCGAAAAAAAATATTCGGCTCCTGCGAACGGTACAATCTAAACCACAAATTTCCCGGGGAAGGTTATGAAGCTGGTTTTCACCTCATCAAAGACGCGAGAAGGTACAGAGTTATTACGAAGGAACTGCAGATGCTGGAAAATCGAAGGTACACAAAAGTGCTGGAGAAACTCAGCGGGTGCAGCAGCATCTATGGAGCAAAGGAAACAGGCAACGTTTCGGGCCGAAACCCTTCTTCAGACTTCAAACTAAAGTACAGAGTTATATGGGTTTTAAATGAATATTTTTACTGGTTGGAACAATTTTTCTGGGCAATAATTATAACCAGTAGCTTGGTCTATTAAACGACTTTCATTGTCTATATATGCATACCATTTAAGAATTATATCCACACTCAATCCGAATTCATTGTTTTAATTCCCTTTTAAAGTCTGTAACTAACATCTGCTCCTTGCTCTGGAGTGTCCAGTTGGCCAGAATGTCAACCTCATAAAAACCCGTAACTTTATGCATCTTTGTTGAGCTTCTTCATGGTTTTCTTTTCTCAGGTGTACTAACTACAAACTTGTGAGTTTCTGTCAGCAGCCCAAGATTCTCTGTAGCCAACAAGGACTCCGCAATAGTTTAATTATTGTTTTGTTCTGCTTTTCCACATTGCGTATTTGCATTTAAATTTATGTCCAGACAAAAACTAGATTAAAATATGCTTATTTGGCTGCAGTGACTGACCTTCCTTCCCGCATTTAAAGATTTATGGATCTGATCCCCAGACTATTTCGTTTTCTAGTTTATGTTTCCTTCTAATTCTCTATCCTGGAACACTCTTTCCTTCACATTACATTGCATAGACTCAGAGCTCCTTTCAGGTGGTGGCTCTAGAAATTGTTGATGCATTGGTAATCATTTTTCAATGTTCTATAGATTCAGGATCAGTTCCTGTGTATTGGAGGGTAGCTAATGTTATCCCACTGTTCAAGAAAGGAGCGAGAGAAAATGGAGAATTATAGACCAGTTAGCCTGACATCGGTGGTGGGGAAGATTCTGGAGTCAATTATTAAAGAAGTTATTAAGCATCTGGATAGACAGGGTCTGATTAGGAACAGTCAACATGGATTTATGCCTGGAAGGTCATGTTTGACTAATCTTCTTGAATTTTTTGAAGAGGTTACTAGGGAAATTGATGAGGGTAAAGCAGTGGATGTTGTCTATATGGACTTTAGTAAGGCCTTTGACAAGGATTCTCATGGAAGGTTGGTTAAGAAGGTTCAATTGTTGGGTATAAATGCAGGAGTAGCAAGATGGATTTAACAGTGGCTGAATGGGAGATGCCAGAGAGTAATGGTGGATGGCTGTTTGTCAGGTTGGAGGCAGGTGGCTAATGGGGTGCATCAGGTATCTGTGTTGGGTCCACTGTTGTTTGTCATGTACATCAATGATCTGGATGAAGGTGTGGTGAATTGGATTAGTAAGTATGCAGATGATACTAAGATAGGTGGTGTTGTGGATAATGAAGTAAATTTCCAAAGTCTACAGAGAGATTTAGGCCATTTGGAAGAATGGGCTGAAAGATGGCAGATGGAGTTTAATGCTGATAAGTGTGAGGTGCTACATCTTGGCAGGACAAATCAAAATAGGACGTACATGGTAAATGGTAGCGAATTGAGGAATGCAGTTGAACAGAGGGATCTAGGAATAACTGTGCATAGTTCCCTGAAGGTGGAATCTCATGTACATAGGGTGGTAAAGACTGCTTTTGGTATGCTAGCCTTTATAAATCAGAGCATTGAGTATAGAAGTTGGGATGTAATGTTAAAATTGTACAAGGCATTGGTGAGACCAATTCCACACAGGAGATTAGTGGGCAAAATTAGACCACATGGTATTGGGGGTAGGGTATTGATGGATAGAGAATTGGTTAGCAGACAGGAAACAAAGAGTAGGAATAAACGGGTCCCTGACAGAATGGCAGGCAGTAGCAAGTGGAGTGTCGCAAGGCTCGGTGCTGGGGCTGTAGGAACTATTTAAAATATATATTAATGATTTGGATGATGGAATTAAAAGTAACACTAGCAAATTTGCAAATGACACAAAGCTGGGTGGCAGTGTGAACTGTGAAGAGGATGCTAGGAGGTTGCAGGGTGACTTGGACAGGTTGAGTGAGTGGGCAGATGCATGGCAGATGCAGTATAATGTAGATAAATGTGAGGTTATCCACTTTGGCAGAAAGAACAAGGAGGCAGATTATTATCTCATTGGTGTCAGATTAGGAAAAAGAGAAGGGCAATGAGACCTGGGTCTCCTTGTACACCAGTCACTGAAAGTAAACATGCATGTACAGCAGGCAGTGAAGAAAGCTAATGAATGAAGAAATTAAGAAAGCTTGTGAAGAAAGCTAATAAAGCCTTCGTAATGAGACAATTTGAGTTTAGGAGTAAAGAGGTCCTTTTGCAGTTGTACAGAGCCCTGGTGAGACCACATCTGGAGTATTGTGTGCAGTTTTGGTCTAATTTGAGGAAGGTCATGCTTGCTATTGGGGGAGGGTAGGTTCATGAGATTAATCCCCGGGATGGCGGGATTGCCATATGAGGAAAGATTGGATAGACTGTGCTTGTATTCACTGGAATTTAGAAGTATGAGGGGTGATCTTATAGAAACATATAAAATTATAAAAGGACTGGACAAGCTAGATGCAGGAAAAATATTCACAGTGTTGGGGGAGACCAGAACCAGGGGCCGCAGTCTAAGAATAGAGGGGAGGCCATTTAAAACTGCGTTGAGAAAACACTTTTTCACCAAGAGAGTTGCAAATTTGTGGAATTTTCTGCCACGGAAGGCAGTGGTGGCCAATTCACTGGATGAATTTAAAAGATAGTTATATGGAGCTCTAGGGGCTAGCTGAATCAAGGGATATAGGGAGAAGGCAGGCACGGGTTATTGATTGTGGGTGATCAGCCATGATCACAATGAATGGTGGTGCTGGCTCCTCCTGCACCTATTTTCGATGTTTAATTGGTTTGTAGGTTAATTGGTTTCAGTATTATTTTTTAATTCTCCCTAGTGTGTAGAATAGAACTGGCGCATGGGTGATTGCTGGTTGATGCAGACTTGGCTGGGCCGAAGAGCCTCTTTTCACGTTGTATCTCTAAACCTGTTCACACAAGTTCTATGTTATTCCTACTTTCTCATCTACTCCCTACACACAAGGGACAATTTACAGAGGCCAATTACCCTACAAACCCACAAGACTTTGGGATGTGGGATGAAACCAGAGCACCTGGAGGAAATTCACCCAGTCACAAGGAGAACATGCAAACTCCACATATACAACAGATGAGGTCAGAGTCGAACCCTGGTTGCTGGTGCTGTAGCTCTACTAGCTGTGCAACTATTTAATTTTCCTGTTTCAGGTAACCCACAACCCATGGGCTCTTTTCACTTTCTTCCTGATCCACACAGGTATGCTCAGCTCACCTCCTTTTTCCAAACACCACCCCAGTCCCTCGGCAGCCTTTTTTATTCTCCTTTCCTAATTGGTACCGGCTGTCCATCATCATCCCCTTATTGGTTCCACTTATCCCCTTTCTTACTTATCAGATTTCAGAATCTGCAGCCTCCTATATCTCCACTTATCACCTTCCACTCTCTGACTACCTCCACCATCCCCTTCTCCCACCTGGCTGCATCTGCTTCTTCTTTCTTCTTCTCCTTATCTCTCTCTACTTATCACTCACCAGCTGCTGTTTTCCATCTCCACCCCTTCACCCCCAACCCCCCCCCCCCCCCCCCCCCCCCCCTTCTCCCCCCTCCCATCTCCCATCAGGCAAACATTATAGAAGTGTGAAAACGCACACCTCCAGTTTCTTCCCAGTAGTTATCAGGCAACTGAATCATCCTACCACAACCAGAAAGAACTGCTGAACTACTATCTACCTCATTGGTGTTCCTGGAACTATCTTTGCTGACTTTGCAGTGTACTAAACGTTATTCCCTTATCATGTATCTATACATTGTCAATTGCAATCTTGTATTGTCTTTCTGCTGACTGGATAGCACGCAATAATTATTTTCACTGTATCTCAGTACACGTGACAATAAACTAAACTAAACTAAACCTTGGGCCACCTGCTCATCTTTCTCCTCACCTGGTTCCACCTATCACCAGTCAGTCCCTGCTTCACCTCTTCCCCCTCACTTCTTTATACTGGTTATGCTCTCAGACGCGATACAGGCCTTGAACTGAAATGTCAATCGTCTCTCTGCTTCCACATGTACTGCCTGACCTGCTGAGTTCCTCCAGCAGTCTGTTTTTCACTCTCACTCAAATGTCTCTCTTTCTCCTCCATGCTATTCCAACGAAGTACAATACAATATTGTGGATCAGCATCTGACTCAAAATGGAATTAGACAGTTTCAGGAATTCCAGTCTCTTATGCAGCATTCAGTTGGTCATTGTGTCATAGAGTGGTGCAGTGTGGAAACAGGCCCTTCGGCCCAACTTGCCCACACCGGCCAACACTGTTGGTCTGCTCTCTTCCTGGAATCTCAGATTTAATTTGACCCCTATTTGCATCTCCTCCAGGCAAACCTGTACCTGTCCAGATGAACTGTCCCAACCCCAAACGTCAACTGTCCATTTATCCAGACAGATGCTGCCCAACCCCTGAGTTCCTTCAGCAGTTTGTTTGTTCCCAAAGGCCAAACTTATTCCCAGAGTAGATGATCAGTTTTGGTCTGATTGGAACTATATTTTGAGGTTAGGAAGCCAGTACAAAATGTTACATTTTTGTCTTTTGTAAATGTTATGTTCATCAGAGGCAGTTAAGACTGGAAAATGTTGCACCTTCATTTTGATTGTTTCTAAATTCTATATTGAAAGATCAAGGTTGCACAAGGAAATGAGTGATTTTGATTTTGCATAGGGTTATGTTTTTCCAGTATTTCAGTGATTTGTCTGCCTAGATTAATATCTGTGAAAATGTACAACCAGATTCCCATGTTTCCTTACAGCACGAACTGCCCCAACCATAAGTCTCACAATTCATCAGTCTCATTTTCCCGCTTATTTTTTGCCCGCATTCCCATCCGCTGCTCCCAATTTGTGTCATTCACCTACATGGTAGGGACAATTTACAATGGCCAATTAACCTACCAACCTGTGTCGTTTTGGAATGATGGAGGAAACTACACATGTACAGGGAGAACATGCAAACTCAGCATGGACAATGGACAGCACCAGAGGTCATCACTGACTCCAAATCACTGGTGCTGGGATGAAGCATCTTCACCACTTGTGACACTTTGCCACCCAATGAACTTGCCTACCAAAACTGCCATGGTTGGATTGAATTTTAATCCAGGCCTCTTAATTACTTGCCCTATATTTTAACCCATAAGCACCATGGTGGATAAAGATGAAAATTTCCTGCTAAATTCCGTATATTTATATTTTCTTTGGTCTTTAAAGGAAAACATTGACAGATAAAAGGAAGTTGGAAATACCATTTTTTCCCTTCATTCCACTCTTGTTTTCAACTTGTTCTGCCTGGAGACATGTAATGGAAACTATCCTGCAAAGATTTCCTCGTTGTTAGACTGCCATCGGTCATAAAACATTCTCATACAATTCACTTCAACATAATTTCACTACAGTGCTACTGATTTTGATCCCCCGATGGCCCAAACAGGCGATCATATTTCTGATTTTTAACTCCTTGTCCTCTATCCATCAGATCTTTCCCCCACGCTATCTTGGTAGCTTCTTCTATCCTTCTTTCCCCACAATGTATTTTATGCACCTGACCTCTCTTTGTCCCACTATGCTGGTTTTACCTTGGTGTACCTTGGATCCAATCTTGAGGACTTCTTCTCACAACTCTAAACTGCACCCTTTTCACCCAGACTTGTGAACACACCATTACCTTTCATTCCAATGTCCATTGATCAATTTCCCACCTCTTTGCATTTTTGAAGTATTTTGTAATAGAATTTATGTTAATGTTTAAACTCTTAAAAATTGGACACTCAGGATCCATCCAATGATAGAAAACAATTTCTAGACAACTCAATCTTCATCACACGTGCATGGGAGTTGCATAATCTGGCAGACGTCTTGGAACTGAATGTTTACAGGTATAAGTGTAATTTCTTCGTTGTTGATGCTTTGAGACCCTAAAGAGAGGAAAAGTTTATGAAGTACTGCGTTGTAGTGCGTGGGTCTCAAAAGGAAGCACGGTCCAGTGTTTTGAGAGGCACCTTTAATTATGTTCCTCCCTTTTGTAGGGAGGTCCAAACGAGAGAAAGATGGCACCCAAATGGCCTTTAAACCCTCTGGTTAAGGACCGCCTCCGGACTGAACCACTCCCGTGCCGAGGGGTTCGACATTATGATGGCACGACCCTTGGGAGCCGCCACAGGACCCCCCCCCACACCAGAACCAGAGGCACAAAACGCACCGGCGGGCGCACGACCCGGCCGGCCCGCGTGCGGAAGTCAGCCAATCGTGGGGCTGGCGGAGGCATAGGTGGAGGGACAGGTCGAGGGAATGTTCGAGGGACCGGCGGGAGGACAGGTGGAGTGACAGGCGGAGGGAGCCGTGAAGGGGGGCGCCCTCGAGGCCGAGGTTGGGCAACCAGCACCGGCTGGTCAATGTCCAGGTGTGCCGGCTTCAAACGGTCAATCGACACTGCCTCCGGCCGGCCCCCCATGTCCAGGACAAAAGTCGACTGCCCGTGTTCCAGCACCCGGAATGCGCCCTCGTACGGCCTCTGGAGAGGCGTCCGGTGGGCATCACGGCGCAGGAAGACGTATGGGCAGTCCCTGAGGGCTGATGGCACGTGTGGGCGAAATGTCCCATGGCGGGACGTTGGGACGGGTGCGAGCCTGCCAACTCGCTCGCGAAGGCGCTTTAGGGTGGATGAGGGTGTTCCCTGCTGCCCTGGCGCCGACGGCACGAACTCTCCGGGCACCATGAGTGGTGACCCGTACACGAGCTCCGCCGATGATGAGGCCAAGTCCTCTTTGGGAGCAGTCCGGATGCCCAGCATGACCCACGGCAACTCGTCCATCCAGTCCGGGCCGGAGAGTCGTGCCTTCAGTGCTGCCTTTAGCTGCCGGTGGAACCTCTCCACCAGACCGTTAGCTTGCAGGTGGTAAGCCGTGGTGTGGTGTAGCCACACCCCCAGCAAGCGAGCCATGGCTGACCACAGCTCGGAGATGAACTGTGGCCCCCAGTCTGAGGAGATGTGCGCCGGCACCCCGAAGCGAGCAATCCAGTGCACGGACAACGCACGAGCACACGTAGCCATTGATGTATCGGCCAGTGGAATGGCCTCCGGCCACCGTGTGAAGCGGTCCACCATTGTAAGAAGGTGGGTGATGCCCCGGGACGGCGGGAGAGGCCCTACAATGTCTACGTGGAGATGGTCGAATCGCCGGTGAGGTAGACCAAACTCCTGGAGAGGCGCACGGACATGGCGCTGGATTTTTGCCATCTGGCACGGAATGCAGGTGCGAGCCCAATGGCCAACCTGCTTGCGCAGACCGTGCCACATGAAACGAGCGGCCACTAGTGCCGTTGTCTCCCGGATTGATGGGTGAGCCAGTCCGTGGATCACCTTGAACACCCTCCGGCGCCAGGTGGCAGGGACGATAGGGCGTGGCTGACCGGACGACACATCGCACAGGATTGTCACCCCCCCAGGACCGAGAGGGACATCCTCAAGGCGGAGGCCGGAGATGGCAGTCCGGTAGGTGGGCATCTCATCGTCCGTGAGCTGTGCCTCTGCCAGAGCAGAATAGTCAATTCCGGGCGCCACCTCGAACACGGCGTTGATAGCGGGGCGGGACAATGCGTCGGCCACCCGGTTCTCTTTCCCCTCGATGTAGCGGATAGATGTTGTATACTCCGATATGTAGGCCAATTGCCGCTGCTGTCGTGCGGACCAGGGGTCGGAAACCTTCGCCAGGGCGAAAGTGAGCGGCTTGTGGTCCGTGTAGGCGGTGAACGGGCGGTCCTCCAGGAAGTAGCGGAAGTGGCGCACTGCCAGGTGCAGAGCCAGGAGCAGAGCCAGGAGCTCGCGATCGAACGCGCTGTATTTCGTCTGCGCGCGGTTGAGGTGCCGGCTGAAGAAGGCCAGGAGCCGCCAACCTCCGCCCGTCAGTTGCTCCAGCACAGCGCCCACCGCCGACTCCGAGGCGTCCACCGTGAGAGCAGTCGGGGCATCTTCCCGTGGGTGCACCAGTAGTACGGCCCGAGCCAGGGCCTCCTTCGCGCTGCCAAATGCAGCCACTGCCACGTGGGTCCATTCAACGGCTTTGTTCTGCCCTCCCGCCAGGAGTTGATACAGAGGCGGCATGATGTGGGCCGCGGATGGAACGAAACGGTGGTAAAACGCCACCATACCGACAAACTCCTGCAGGCCGCGCACCGTGCGTGGGCGGGGAAACCGACGGATGGCGTTGACCCTGTCAGGCAGGGGAACCGCGCCTTGCGCAGTCACGCGGTGGCCGAGGAAGTCAATCTCGGTCACCCCAAAACGGCACTTTTTGAGGTTGATGGCCAAACCATGTTCGCTGAGCCGCTGACAGAGCTGCCGAAGGTGGGCGCAGTGCTCCTGCTACGAGCGGCTGGCCACCAGGATGTCGTCCAGGTACACAAATATGAAATCGAGGTCGCAACAAACCCCGTCTATCAGGCGTTGAAAAGCCTGCGCGGCGTTCTTGAGGCCTAACGGCATCTGCGTGAACTCATACAGTCCGAATGGCGTGATGATAGCCGTCTTGGGTACATCATCCGGGTGGACCGGGATCTGGTTATAACCCCGTACCAGATCCACTTTTGAAAATATTGTGGCCTCAGCCAACTGGGCGGTGAAGTCCTGGATGTGGGGTACGGGGTATCGATCCGCGGTTGTTGCGGCGTTCAGCCGCCGGTAATCCCCGCAAGGTCGCCAGCCCCCGCTTGCCTTAGGGACCATGTGGAGTGGGGATGCCCATGGGCTGCTTGAAGGGCGGACGATCCCCAAGGCCTCCATCGTGCAGAATTCTAGCCGTGCCAGACGCAGTTTATCTGGCAGCAGTCGGCGCGCTCGTGCGTGGAGAGGTGGGCCGGAAGTTTGGATAAAATGTACCACTCCGTGACTGGGGGTAGATGACCGAAACTGTGGGGTCAGGATGTCTGGGAACGCGGCCAAGATCCGCGCGAAGCTGGAGTCCACGGACGACAGGGGCCGTCCCACCAGCTGATCCAAACGCAGCATGATCGGCTCCAATGTAGGGGCATTGACCAAGCGCTGACGCCTGACGTCCACCATGAGGGAATGCGCCCGGAGGAAGTCGACCCTGAGCAATGGCTGGGAGACATCAGCAATGGTAAACCGCCACGAGAAATGGCAGGAGCCGAAAATGATCGGAACCATGCGCACTCCATACGTGCGGATGGGGCTGCCATTCGCCGCGGTGAGGACGGGCCCCCGCTTACCGGAACGAATGTCGGCCAGCGATGGGAGCAGGACGCTGAGCTCCGCTCCAGTATCAACGAGGAAGCGGGTCCCAGAGCGCCGATCCCAGACGAAGAGGCGGTGAATTTGGCCGGCCGCCGCAGGGACTAATGGCAGCCGGCCCAGGCATTTCCTGGGAACGTGCACGGCTGGCGGCATTGTCGTGCTGCAGCACCCCAGCGCTGATGGACATAGCATCAGCGTCTCGAGTTTGTGTTACTTGGATCTTGCCTGCTCCTGCTGGTGGTACCTGCAGCTTGCTGGTGCTGGACTGCAGGTGCAGTACCTCTCACTGCTGCTGGGGGGCGATCGTGCGGGCTGTCGGGCTGGAGCTGTCACTCCTTCCACAGCTCCCCCGCCCCACCGGAGGAAATCGGGAGCTGCCGGGATGACGTCATAGGCACGCCTGCCGGCGGCCAGCACGCTGACGTCATCAGGACGCGCCATCCACAGCGCGTCGGCGCGCCTCCCGAGGGCCCTAAGGTCGGCAAACAAGGCGTCTGTGAGCTGCAGATGGATGTAGGTCGGCAGCGGATGCAGGTATGTATATTCGTATAGCAGGCATGGCACGTGCCCATCCAGTAGAGTCACCATCTCCTTTAGGAGGCTAGGTGACAATCGGTCGCCTAGGCCCTCCATATGCAGGATCCTAGCAGCATGCTCCATCCTGCTTAGTCCATAAATCTGGAACAGGAGCTCCTTGAGGCCGAGATATTTATCAGTGTCCGGGGGGGCTGCAAGGAAGTCCGTGACCTCTTCAACCGTGTCCTGGTCGAGGGCCCCCACCAGGTAATAGAAGCGGGTGGCAACGACCCTGATGCCCCGCCGGTTGAACTGGGCCTCCGCCTGCTGGAACCAGATGAGCGGCCGGGTGGTCCAGAAGTTGGGCAGTTTCACCGAGACCGCGTCCAGAGACAGGGCCGGGCCGGCCTGTGAGGAGGTAGGGCTTTCTCTTCTCTCCATCATGACGCCAATGGAGCGTCGGGGGTCACCAATGTAGTGCGTGGGTCTCAAAAGGAAGCACGAAGTCCAGCAAAACTGATCACCAAACTCGGTAACCTGGGCATCGACCCCTCCCTCTGCAACTGGATACTGGACTTTCTAACCAACAGACCCCAGTCTGTGAGGTTAGACAAGCACACCTCTTCAACCCTCACCCTGAACACCGGCGTTCCTCAGGGCTGTGTGCTGAGCCCCCTCCTCTACTCCCTCTTCACCTATGACTGCACACCTGTACATGGTACTAACACCATCATCAAGTATGCAGATGATACAACGGTGATTGGCCTCATCAGCAACAACGATGAGCTGGCCTACAGGGAGGAGGTCCAGCACTTAGCAGCATGGTGCGCTGACAACAACCTGGCCCTTAACTCCAAGAAGACCAAGGAGCTCATTGTAGACTTCAGGAAGTCCAGAGGCGGCACGCACACCCCCATCCACATTAACGGGACGGAGGTGGAACGTGTTTCTAGCTTCAGGTTCCTGGGAGTCAACATCTCCGATGACCTCTCTTGGACCCACAATACCTCTACTCTGATCAAGAAGGCTCATCAGCGTCTCTTCTTCCTGAGGAGACTGAAGAAGGTCCATCTGTCTCCTCAGATCCTGGTGAACTTCTACCGCTGCACCATCGAGAGCATCCTTACCAACTGCATCACAGTATGGTATGGCAACTGCTCTGTTTCCGACCGGAAGGCATTGCAGAGAGTGGTGAAAATTGCCCAACGCATCACCGGTTCCACGCTCCCCTCCATTGAGTCTGTCCAAAGCAAGCGCTGTCTGCGGAGGGCGCTCAGCATCGCCAAGGACTGCTCTCACCCCAACCACGGACTGTTTACCCTCCTACCATCCGGGAGGCGCTACAGGTTTCTCCGTTGCCGAACCAGCAGGTCGAGGAACAGCTTCTTTCCGGCGGCTGTCACTCTACTAAACAACGTACCTCGGTGACTGCCAATCACCACCCCCCCCCCGACACTTATTATTATTTTTTTTAAATTCAAATCGTTTGCTATGTCGTTCTTCAAGGGAGATGCTAAATGCATTTCGTTGTCTCTGTACTGTACACTGACAATGACAATTAAAATTGAATCTGAATCTGAATCTGAATCAGTGTTTTGAGAGGCACCTTCAATTATGTTCCTCCCGGTTGTAGGGAGGTCCAAACGAGAGAAAGATGGCACCCAAACCCCTGCCTTTAAACCCTCTGGTTAAGGACCGCCTCCGGACTGAACCACTCGCGTGCCGAGGGGTTCGACAGTATGATGGCACGGCCCTTGGGAGCCGCCACAGCATAATTAAAATAAGCAACTGCAGATGCAAGGAACACTCTGATGTTTCGCCACATTACCCACTGCCTTAAAATTATTTGTTTGTGATGGCTCTCCATGGAATTGACACTTGCCATTCTTGGGAGTGCTGCTTAACGCAGAAATTTAAATTCTTCACTTTCTTTGATATCAAAGTTTCCATGTGTTATCTTTATTACATTGTCAAAAATTAGCCCACTTCTCTTTTACCATTCCAACTATATTGGTTGCTACATGCTGGATTCTGTAGCCTGTACAGTGTGCTACACACTAAGCTCTCTGGGAAGACTTTTCATGTGCAGCCAACCTGTTGAAATTGGAAGAACGATGTTTAATAAGTGAATGAACCACCTCAACATATGCTTTGTGAAATATGTGTTCTTACGCATGCAAGTATAAAGAATCATTAAATTAGAGAACATAGATACATATCACATAGTACACAGTTGACGCTGTGTCACTTTTGCAATTGAGCAATCTGTTAATATTTGAACAATATATTATTGTTGTAATATTTTGGACATTAGTGTTGTCGGAAAAGCTGCCATTTATTTTTCTTCCCTTGATACCCTGGGAATTTGGTTGTTGGCTCCCTCCTTGAAATAGTTTAGTCGAAAAGAATATGTAAGGTTTGAGAAGCTAAAATTAGACAAAGCCCTCCAGGAATATAAAGCAGGAAAGAACTTAAACGAGGATTTACGAGGGCTAAGAGGGGCCGAGAAATGTCCTTGGCAAGTAGGATTAATAGAATCGCATCATTTTTAAAATAAGTGGACAGCTAGGAAAAGGATAAGTCCACTCAAAGACAAAGGTGCCTTGAGCTATAATTTCAAATGCATCTATCATGTCTCCCCTCAACCTCCGACACTCCAGAAAACAATCTATGTTTGTCCAACTTCTCTTCATAGCTAATACCC
Source organism: Leucoraja erinaceus (assembly GCF_028641065.1). NCBI lineage: Eukaryota > Metazoa > Chordata > Chondrichthyes > Rajiformes > Rajidae > Leucoraja > Leucoraja erinaceus. Next base: position 43,445,011 of record NC_073384.1, read on the forward strand.
TCTATCCAGGCAGCATTCAGGTAAACATCTGCTACTCCCACTTCACATCCTTCCTGTAATTGGGCAACCAGAACTGCACACAAATGTGGCTTAACCAAAATGTGGTAGATGTTATTATTTTCATTTTCACACAGGTTTCAGATTTCTGAGAGTGAGGAATATATTAAATAATGGTAAATAATGCAGTAATAGAATTGTAATTTATGACTACATTCACATACTAAATTTTGTGGCCCTTCAGAGGTAATGAATTTTCAGTTGTACGTGATGATTCAAGGTTACGGTTTCCCTTGGAAGAGAAAAAATATGTAATTGATTCTACTTATTCTAAATTGATATTATCCTGTGTGGAAAAATAACATACTCTTTTAATTTAAATTCACTATAGATGAGAGTCGAGAGTGTTTTATTGTGAAATATGCCAAAACAGAACAATGAAATTCTTTCTTGCAGGATAACAGATGTGTTAACATAGTTTTTTTTTAGTGATCCATCTGCAGAGATTCTGCAGATTTAAAAAATGGTGCAAGAGCTGCAATGAGTTAAATTGGAAGATTGGGAATTCATCCCTAGCATAAGAGAGGTTTGTTCAAGAGGCTGAACATATCAAGAAAGCATTTGTTCTTGAATCTGAGACGCGTGTTTTCAAACTTTTGTATCTTCTGCCTGATGGGGGAAGGGAGAAGAGACAATGAACGAAGTGTGTATGATCCTTGAGTATGTTGGCTGTTTTCCAGAGGCAGCCTGACGTATTGATATAATCAATAGGGGGAAGGCTTCTTTGTGTGACGGACTGGACAGGGTCCAGAACCCTCTGCAATTTCTTACGATCTTCCCATAACAAGCTGTGACTGTGTCTGGATGAGATGCTTTCTATGGTGCAGTTGTAAAACTTGGAAAGAGTCGTTGGAGATAGGCTGAATTTTCTGAGTCTTCTGGGGAGATAGAGTGCAGATGTGCTTTCTTGACCGCAGCATCCATGTGGTTGGACTAGGACACATTGTTGGTGATATTTACACCCAAGAACTTGAGGCTCTCGGCCATCACCACTAATGATACCGACAGGGATATTTACTCCACCCTGTTTCCTGAACGCTGCCAAGCTCCCTCATTTTGCTAACATTGAGCGAGAAGTAGATCATTGAAGTGAATTACTTCGCTTTTCAAATTGGCAGTCTTAGTTGATAAAGACTTGGCTTGTGGTGCATTCTGGATGGGAGCACTAGACCAATGTAAGCATGGATCTCTTTATCACTGTCATATCTCCAATGATAACAATATTTTTCTGATGCTCGCTACTTATTCTGCAGTATTTGTGAAGTCAATCTTTTGGCTGAGGAAGTTTATGAGCTGAATGTTCAATCAGCTGATTCTTGCTGCTCATCTGTCAGCAAGAACATTCTCCTGTTTGTTCATACTCTGTAATTCATCTTCATCAGATTGACTGGATCATTTCCTTGGAGTCTTGACCCTCTGAAACTGACTGTGCTTGAACTGTTCCAGCTCGACTGCTGGATCACTGACAATTTGGAATTTAGTCTTTCCGTGCAAGGATCAAAGGAAGAGTAAAGTGAAACTGCAAGACACTCTTGAAAATGAGCTTCCATCAGCAATGTTTCGTTTGAAGTTGTACATTGCAAGGAGCCTTGTGCATCTTCCCTTTATCTGTGCCATGATGGATTGAGTGCGTGAAGGAGGTAGTGAGGAGGGAGAAATAACTAGGAGGGATGACTGGTTTTTTGTTTTGAAGAGGACATGGGTTCCACCCTATGTTCTCAGGTACCAGAATATCTATTGTGGCCTGTTCCAATAAGAAGATTGTGCAAAGTGGCACAATGGAAGAGTCGCTGCCTTGCTGTGCCAGACCCGGGTTTGACCCTGAATATGGGTGCTGTCTGTGTGGGGTTTGTATGTTCTCCCTGTGACCGCGTGGGATTTCCCCGGGTGCTCAGGTTTCATCCAACACTCCAAGACCTACAGATTTGCAGATTTGCTTCAATTGAATTGTCCCTGGTGTATTGGATAGTGCTAGTGAATGGGGTGATTGTTGGTCGGCGTGGCATTGGTGGGGCTTATATCTCTTAAGTAAAATAAAAGTATGTAATCTTATCCTGTAAACAGAGATGTTGCTGAAGATGGGCAGCAGAGTGGTTCCAGATAAATTAATGCCTTGAAAGATTTCATCTGTGAATATTTTTGATAGTTACAGGAAGGTTGTGGTGTATGGTTTGATATGACAACAAGAATGTGTATGTTGCCTTGCACATCTCACCTTGCCACCACCACCACCACCACTGTGTGAACATACATGTGAAGTATGTCAGAGGGAACTATCATTGTCTAAGGGCTTCAGCACAAACTTCCAGTTATAATGTTTAGAAAAGCTTCTGAGTGTATATCCTTTCACACAGAGTTCCTGGAGGCAGGCTTAAATCAATGTATTAAGATAACCCGAATACCCAATTTAACTGATCCAAGGGAACTGCAGAGTTAAATGTCTGAAATTTAAGCAAGTTCAAAATATCTCAGTTTAGATCCTGCCACTTTACTTCAGTGAATGGAAAGAAAGATCCCCTACTGTGATGTTAGTTCAATAGTTGATAATAGTAAGAGTAAACGAGAACTTACCAGTTTGAAGTTTGATCTTGATTTTATGAGGAGTTACGATGAGCGATTACGTGAAGAAGAAGGGCCGTCCGTCTGCGTCAATCTTCAAAGCAGCGGTGTTAAATCACAGATAAAAAGAAGACCTTAGAATAGTAAGATTATGAAGAAACTAGAACTTCCATGTGACCTTGATAGTATGAGGGTGGGAGCGGTGGGCACGTAATCGCTCATCGTAACTCCTCATAAAATCAAGATCAAACTTCAAACTGGTAAGTTCTCGTTTAATCTTACTATTTTACTTCGGAGTCACGTGAGTGACTACGTGAAGATTTCAAAGCTCTGTGATTTTACGCCGGCTACGAATCCAGGCGTCACTCACTGAATGGATTGACCATGGATGACATTATTATTAAAGCATTCAGACATAACGTAGTTATTAACGACACTGATACTTTTAAGTAAAGAAAAGAAAAATAAATGTTTTATTTGCTTCCCCTCCAAACCTGTGGGGAAGCTAGTTTACAGAACTTAAAATGGCACGTGCAAATATCCCTGGTCCGCTTATGGGTTTATTATAGAACCGCTGGAACGTTCTTTCGTTCACCCATCCTGCAGCTGCTAGTATGTCATCCAGGGGCACGTCCATCGCTCTTGCTGCCGACGTTGATGCAGCCCTGGTGGAGTGAGATTTAAAAATATAAGTATTTATTCCCGCTACCACCATTACCTCCTTTAACCATCTGGAGATGGTTTGAGTCGACACCTTTCGGTGTGGTTTCCTGTGGCTGATGAGGACCGATTGTTCTGAGCCTCTGAGGTTTGCTGTGACTGTCAGGTAGTGGTGTAAATGATTTACCACACACAATCGTTGGTCCTCTGGATATGCCAGAAACTGGATCTTCATCACTGGCATTCCTAGCCTGCTCCGTTTAATCAGGTCCTTTACAATGAATGTTATATTATTCATGTCGTTGGTCATGTAGTCCAGTCGTAGTTTTTGTAGAGTCTGGACTCTTTGGGCTGTTGTTAGCGCCATCAGCCTAACCACTTTCAATGTAAGTTTGGACAATGATAAGGCCATTGGTTGTCCCCACTCACGAAGTAAGGTCAGTACCATGCTCACATCCCATGTGTCCGTGTACCTTGGCCTTGGGGGTATCAAATTATAAATTCCCTCATGAATTTTATTACGAAGGGGTGCGTTCCTATCGGCCCGTGCCCTGCCTCCAGACTCAAATAGGAGGATAGTGCACATCTGGCACTGTTGACTGCGCTATAACTTAATTTATAGTCATAGTACAGGCTTGATAGGAACTCCAAGACATCTGTTATCCGAACTGAGTTATAGGCTATTTCATTTGTATGGCAGAAAGCTTCCCACTTCTTAATATGAGTGGTGTACTGTTTTTTGGTATATCCCTCCATGCCTTTGTGATGACATCTACAGTTCGTTCGGATAATCCAATGTCTTGAAATGGCCTTCTCAGAATCTGCAAATCAACAAATCAATCCGGTCAGATAGTGTTTAAGAAGGAACTGCAGATGCTGGAGAATCGAAGGTACTCCAGCTTTTTTGTGTACTTCCGGTCAGATAGTGGATGGCTGCTCCCTGAAACTGGGTTTACTAGGAGATCTCTCCTCTTAGGTACAACCATTAATGGCTGAACTATGATCCCCAATATTTTTGGGAACCAGGCTTGTGTAGGCCAATCTGGTACTACTATAATGCCTGTGGCTTTGTCTTGCTTTAGTTTAGCCAAGCATCGGTTTATGAGGCAGAATGGTGGGAAAGCATAGATATACATTCCTCCCCAGTTTAGGGAAAAAGCATCCACTGATTCTGCTCCTGGGTCTGGTTCCCAGGACACATATCTGGGTAATTGATGGTTCAATCTAGATGCAAAGAGGTCCAATTATGGAGTGCCAAATCGTATTGTTATTTCATTGAATACCGTACGATCCAACATCCATTCTATGTTATCATTAAACCTTCGTGACCTTGCATCCGCCACCGTGTTATATCTTCCTGGTAGATATACTGCCGTTACCCAAATATTCCTCTCAATGCACCAGTGCCAAATGCGGTTAGATAGTCTGTCACAGGATACAGATTTTACACCACCCATGTGATTGATATATGCTACAGCCGTAGTGTTATCAATCTGAATTTGAACATGTACTCCTTGCATGTTGTTACAGAGAGACTTGAGTCCATATTGTGCCCCCAACAATTCTAAGTAATTGATTCCATATTGTTGGAGTATAGTTGACTCTTGCTCATTCCATCTGCCTCCACAGCTTCTTTCTGTGTTAGTGGCTCCCCATCCTAACCCGCTTGCGTCAGTTTGGAGAAACACTGATGGGCTCTCAATAAAGATTTCCCTTGAGCCGAGTCTTATGTTTGCCATCCACCATTGTAGTTCAAAAATAGCTTCTGGTGGTAACCGCATTGATTTGCCAAATTGATCTGCATGTAGTTTCAATGCTCGTTCCTTTGCCCGTTGTAAATGCTGGTAGTGCAAAGGTCCGTAGCGTACTGCAGGAAAGGCAGCTACCAATTTCCCAATAGCACTAGCTGTTTGTCTGATAGTTGGTTTGTATTTTCCTATCAGATCATAGCAGGCTTTCCTCAAGTCTTTTTGTTTGCCTTTTGGCAGTGTCACCAACATGGTTACTGTGTTTATGGTAAATCCTAGATAGTCAATTACCTTAGTAGGAGTTAACTTTGATTTTACTGGATGGATTAGGAACCCAAGTTTCTCAAACAGGGTTTTGGTTGCCTTGACTGTTGCTTCTGCCAATTCTTTGGTGACTCCAAAGATAAAAATGTCATCCAAATATGCCATGACTATATGATTTTGAGATCATAAAAGCCCCAGAATTGGTTTCAGTAATTTGATAAACAGTCTAGGGGCTGATGTCAACCCATTTGGTAGAGCCTTGTATTGCCATTATTGACCCATCCAGGTAAACTTCAAATATCTCCTAAATTCTTTGTCAATAGGCATCTTTTAGGTTGATGCATGCCATATAGCCATTTTTGGAAACCAAATGCGTTGCTGTTCCAAAATTGTCCATTTTAAAGTGTTTGTATTGCACATATGTATTTAGTTCCGTAAGATCCAAAATAATACGGACCCCCCCATCTTTTTTCTCCTTTGGAAAAATGTTGGATATAAATTGGTGAGGTTCTGTAAATGACCTCTCAATGACATTATTTTCAGATAATGTTTCTATTTATTTTTAAATATCCATTGTCTCTTTTTGGGAAAAGGCATATGTGCGTGTATCAGAATGTGTTGGTGGTGGTGATAAATTTAAATTGAACTCAATTTTGAATCCTTCTATACTGTGTAGTATGAAAGGATCCTTTGTAACCCAACACCATTCTTTTAAGAGGTATTTCAACCTGCCACCCACCTGTAAGTGAGGTTTGCTTGGTATATTCCCTAAGGAACTGGTTCGACTTACCTCTGCTGTTACTGGCGTCGTGGTGCTGGCTTTTGTCCGCGAGGTTTGGTGAGCAGTGCTAGTGGTTGCTCTCTCCTTATCCTCGCTGTCGGTTTGCTGGGGCCTGCCCCTAAAAAAGACCTCGTGTCAGGGGCAAACCTTCCTCCTGTGCCTTGCTCTCTTGGTGTGAAACGCCGAGAGCTGTAGGGGTGGAATCTAGTCGCTGGGCCCCTGGGTGTGGGCTGACCTCTTGCTATGAGGCGTACAGTTTTTGCCTCATCATCCAGGTCCCGTACCTGTCTAGACAGGTCTTCTCCAAACAGGTAGTTTGCCGGCTGGGTGTTGCTGGCTTTGCAAAGTGCAGCAAACTTTGTATTTACAGCCGGCTTTATGGCCTCCTTCCGTATGCAGTTTATCTCAAATCGTGCATTGCATAGTAGAGCCATGGTGTCTTGCTCCCGCTCAGTGAGGATGCCTCCTTCCACACCCCCAGCAAATGAAGTGATTCCTGACCCCAGCAGGTTTAACACTTTTTGGAACTTCAATTCCTGGTTCCTGATTATGGGACCTATTTGTCCCCAAATAATGCGGTTCACCGCTTGCACCTTTAAGGAAGCACAGTTTGATGGTGGGGGGTACCTGTTTAGGGTTTCCTCCATAACAAGATCCTTTAGCTGATGAGACGCCAAGTAGTTTATATTTCTTGCTAGGTCCTCATCCAATGGTGCTCCCAGTGCTGTGGAGATCGCATATTTGGTTGATTGTAGGGGTATTTCCTCCAATCCCCCCTGGGAGTGTTCCCCCCCTGTGCTTCCTAACTCTGAGTCCGGGTAGTCCCCATATGTGCTTCCCCCTTCCATGGGAAGCCCATATTCTTGCCCAGAGTATGAGGGTGCTGGCACGGCCCGTAAATGGGACTCGTGCTGATAATACTCCTTTCTGCGGAGTTTATCATTGTGGAGCAGCTTCTCCACCAGCTGCTCCATATGGGCGAGTCGTCCTCGGACGCTCCCCGATGAGGGAGGGTATCCCTCTTCCCCGGACTCGTCCGAGTCAACGGGTCTGGCAGACTTGTGCGTGGCTTTACGTCCCGTCTGGACCACCACGGTGCTCATCTTCTGCACCAGGTCTGCTGCTGCCGTTTCTGTTGCCAGCGGCAAAGTCGGAGAGAATGAACGTCGTCCGCTACCGAGAATGCTGCGGTCTTCGGCAGCCCGTTTCCCCGCGGACCTTCTCTTCGACATTTTGGCCTGAAAGAAAAATAACTTCTGGCCTGAACAGAAAAACGTAGGGGTAAGCAGTTCAAACTTTTCTTACCTGCCGCCTTTTTTAAATCCCAACGGCTGAGAGGACGTAGTGCCGCTCCCGTCTGTTGCGCGCCTTGCGTTTAGACGTAATGACGCGCACACAGACGGACGGCCCTTCTTCTTCACGTAGTCACTCACGTGACTCCGAAGTAAAATGGACAATTGATTATCTTAGAATCTATGACTATTTTAATATGGTTTCTAGTTGGCACTTACTTGGAGCACAAAACGTGTTAATTCAATGTGACCTTGAATGTTCATCACAGCATGGCTTGTGTGGTAAATGCAAAATAAATGTCAGGATGATGAGGATGATGTGTTAAAGTTCCTCATCTGACATTGGGATTGAGGCATGCTGCTGAAGAGTGTGCAGAGATTTTTATCTAACTTTTTATTTAGCTATGTTATACACGTGGAGGTGTTTAATGTTGGTAGCAGGTAACTAGCAGGGCTACATTCCAGCACAAACATCTCTCCAATTTGAACAACAAACCGACCTGAATGTGTATGGCTACTACTATAGAAAGATTGTTTAATTTCATGAATGGACCAATGGAAGGTATTTTACAACTTTCAGTTCGGTATTGTAAATTTGGGAATGGTTGATTCCTCCTGGACTCAACTGGACTGTCCAGTGTTTGAAAAAATGCTGCAAAATATAGATTCATTCTGTTCCCATTCCTACACAGAATTACTTGTTAAGTTGAAAATAATAGATGCTAGAAGTTTGTTTTTTAATTCAGCATAAAGGTTCTGCAATTTACTGTATAACTGTTGATTAGTTAAAATAGTGTTTTATCCAATAACTAAGATAAAATTGCGGAATGAACTTTGTGTCCAATCGATTTGTCTGAAGGCTATTATTGAGCCAGACTATCTTTAAAAAACATTGAATTATTTTTTTCTCTGTCCTATTTATTAGTAACCACCCACATAGAAATAGATTACAAAAACATTTTGTCTTTTAAGTGTACATTTCCAACCACCAAAATTCTTGACCACCATTTCAAGTGGTGGTTGTTACATTCAAACCCTATGAAAATTATATTTTTCTCTTCAAACACAATGTCACAGAGATAAATTACTTTTTTTAGGTGATGATGGATGGTTAAGAAGGATGGTATGTCCTGTTCCTTTCTCCTGAGGCAATATTCAAGAGCAATGACCCAAATGTTGCAACTCAATTGAAAACGTGATGCACCAGTTTTAAAAAAAGTTTTTGTGTCCACAGAATAATCCAACAGGGTGTACTTAGGTTTAGGTTTAATATTGTCACATGTAGCGAATGCAGTGAAAAGCTTTGTTTTGCATGATATCCAATCAGATCAGATAATACCATACATAAATACAATCTAGTCAAACTCAAGGACAATAGATAGAGCAAAGGGGAAGCTACAGAGTGCAGAATATAGTTCTCAGCATTGTAATGCATCAATTCCATAGACAAGGTCCAATGTCTGCAATGATGTAGAGGTGAATTGGACACAACCCTAGCTTATAGAAGGGCCGTTCAGAAACCTCATAACAGAGGGGAAGAAGCTATTCCCGAGTCAGGTGATATTCGCTTTCAAATTTCTGTAATTTCTGTCAGATGGGAGTAGGGAGAAGAAGGAATGACTGGTGTGGGATGAGTCTTCCATAGTAACATAGAAAATAGGTGCAGGAGTAGGTCATTCGTCCCTTTGAGCTTGCACCGCCATTCAATATGATCATGGCTGATCATCCAACTCAGTATCCCGTACCCGACTTCTCTCCATACCCCCTTAGCCACAAGGGCCACATCTAACTCCCTCTTAAATATAGCCAATGAACTGGCCTCAACTACCTTCTGTGACAGAGAAGCAGTGTGAGATGTAGATGGAGTCAATGGTGGAAGTCTGGTCTGTGTGATGGAAGGGACTACATCTACAGCACTGCAATTTCTTGCAATATTGGACAGAGATGTTCCCTAACTAAGCTGCGAAGCAACCTGACAGAATGCTTCAGATCGTTGGTAACATTAATGCCAAGGAACATAGAGCTCTCAGCCAATTCCATTTTTATGTCCTTGCCATAAAAAAAGTGCAGTGAAGATTCCAGGAATGGCAGGTATGCTGCCTCTGGAATGTCAGAGATTGAGGGGACACTTGGTAGAAGTACATAGAATTATGAGAGGTATAGATAGGGTAGACTGAAGCTTTTTCCTGGATTTGAAATGTCCAACACCAGAGGTCATGGATATAAGGTGAAAGGGATAAAGTTTATTGGAGATGTGTGGGGTAAGTTTTTGTACACAGAGAAAGGTAGGGCCCTGGAATGCATTACCAGGGTGGTGGTGGGGACAGATCCGATAATGGTGTTTAAGAGGCTTTTTGATAGGTGCAGAGAATGGAGAGATATGGATCATGTTCAGGCCGATAAGATCAGTTTAACTTGGTATCATGGTCGGCACAAACATTGTGGGCCGAAGGGCCCATTCCTTTGCTGTACTGTTCTGTGTTCTATGCTGTACGAGGAGAGCTTGAGTACATTTGGCTGAATTCTCTAGAGGTAGATAATAATAAGATTAAACGAGAACTTACCAGTTTGAAGATTGATCTTTAATTTATGAGGAGTTACGATGAGCGATTACGTGAATAAGCCCCGCCAGTCCGCATGCACGTCAATCTTCAAAGCAGTGGTGTGAAATCACAGATAACAGTAGTCGAAGTAGCATGGTAAGACATAGAGAAGACTATAACTACCGAATTATCTTTATGAGAGAGGGTTGGGAGCGGTGGGCACGTAATCGCTCATCGTAACTCCTCATAAAATAAAGATCAAACTTCAAACTGGTAAGTTCTCATTTAATTTTACTATTTTGCTTCGTAGTCACGTGAGCCATTCCGTGAAGATTTCAAAGCTCTGTGATTTCATGCCGTGAGAAACGAGTCTACACAACTACAACTGCTTCATTGACAGATGAGGGAAATATTCATAATGCATACAGACATGACATAGATTTAAAACATGCTGATGCTGTTTAATGAACAAGTAATAATAATAGTAACCCCTCTCATCTGGATGGAAACTATAAATAGAACCTAAAATAGAGTTGGCAAATACCCCTGGTCTGGCAATGGGTTATTATAAATGTTTGGAAAGTTTGCGTTTGACCATGCTGCAACCGTTAGGATGTGGTCCAGCGGAACGTAAATAACCCTTGCTGCTGATGTTGTAGCAGCCCAGGTGGAGTGAGATTTGGAAATCAGTGTCTACTCCTGCATAAATCAAACCCCGTTTTATCACCTGGAGATGGTCTGAAAGGATACCTTATTATAAAAAATTTTTGTAACTAACAAGCATTGCTAGTTCAGAGCCTCGAAAGCTCTTGGTGACCTTGACGTATTGTTGTATATGTGTGCCCTCACATAACCGAAGGTCCCTGGGTATGCCATGAACTAATTTGAGACCTGACGCCCCTTCTGCTCTGCTTAATTAAATCATAAACATAAAATATATACACAGATGTAATCATCCTGTCCCGTCGCAATTATGTAGCGACTGAACCCGTTGCGCTAAAACCAGCGCCACGAGGATAACTACCTTATGAGAGCTGGCGAAAGCTAAGGATGTAGCAAGAGCCCCCTGGTGAAGTAGTGTTAACACAATGTCAATATCCCATACTGTCCTGTACTTGTCCTGGGAGAAATTGTGTTAAAGATATCCTTTACAAACTCGATATCCGGGGGTGAAACCCGACAGAGTGGGTTCCATTTGCTGTAGTAAATATGATGGGAAAGCACGTTGGGCACAGTTAATGGCCCTATAACTCAATTATTATCAAAAGACTATTTAAAAATGAACTCCAAGACGTCAGTAATCTGTACCGTATTAAATGTAACATTAGCATTAAACAAAACGCTTCCCATCTCCTGAAGGGGAAATGTACTGCTTTTTTGGGTGCTATCCCAGCACTCGATGGATCGGTGTGACAACCCAAGCCGTAGGGGCAGTCTATTCAGAATCTGCAAGTCATAAATTGATGTTAACATGCAAAGGCTAGTTGCCCGAGCCACAGGCTGAACCAGCAAAGTTTACGTTTAGAATAACTGTATAAGGTTGTATTATTATTCCCGACAAATGCGGGAATCCAACCTGAACGACCCGGGGGCTCGGGACACTGCGGAGCTGCGGACTACTCACCATCGTGGGGCTGGCCGGCCTCGGAGCGTGGGGAGCGGTGGTGACTCGCTGCTGCGACTCGACTCCTGGGGCTCGGAGGCTCCAGCAACGCAGCCACAGGTCCGGTGAACATCGGGAGCTCGCGGGTCCGGGGGGAGAGAGAGACCGCTTCCCGGAGCTCCCGCAACGCGACTTCTCCAGCCCGTGTCGCGGGGTTGGAACGACCCGGAGCGGGGTCATACATCGCCCAGCGCGGCTTCATGGCCGTGGGACATTCCAGCGCCCGCCGGGGGCTCCAACTTTGTGACATTTAGACCGGGAGCGGGGCCGTAAATCGCCCGGCACGGCCTAAAATGGCCGTGGGACTTATCATCGCCCACCTGGGGCTTGGATATCGGGAGAGACATGGAGAACAGGGGAGAGAAAAGACTTTGCCTTCCATCATGGATGGATGTTTGTGTGAATTAAATTGTGTGTATGTCTAGGAAATTGTCTTTGTTTGTATGGCTGTGGAAACAGAATTTCGTTTGAGCCTCACTGGGGCTCAAATGACAATAAAATTGTATTGTATTGAATCAAAGCTGCATAGGCCAGTCAGACAGTAGGAAAACCTAAAGCGGGATCTTGATTACTTTATTTGAAGACCCGACTGAGCCTTCAATACCAGAATACCACACAAAATGGCGGCGGCGCGGGCACACCGCGACGCCCTGTGTCTCCCTAGAATGGGAAAAATAGCAACGATCCCCTTACCTGCTTCAAGGCTGCTCACTCGGAGCAGTCTTGTACTCATCTCGTACAGCCGACAGGAACTTCTGGACTTCGGTTCCTGCGGCTGCAACAACTTTTTGGACAATCTCCCTCTTCCGTCTGAGCTCATCAGAGCAACAGAGCACCCGACTGGAGACCGCCAGGTGAGTCGCGGGGTTGGAGACCGCCATCCGACCCGCGGAGCCCAACCGACCCTCGGTCCTCACCAGATCCTCGCCCGACGCCCGGTCCTCACCCGATCCCCGGCCCTGACCCGACCCTCGGTCCTCACCGGATCCCCGGCCCTCGCCCGACGCCCGGTCCTCACCCGATCCCCGGCCCTGACCCGACCCTGGCCCGACTCCTGGTCCTCGCCCGATCCCCGGTCCTCACCCGATCCCCGGCCCTCGCCCGACTCCCGGTCCTCACCGGATCCCCGGTCCTCGCTCGACTCCCGGTTCCTCGCCCGATCCCCGGCCCTGACCCGACCCCCGGTCCTCGCCCGACTCCCGGCCCACGCCCGACGCCCGGTCCTCACCCGATCCCCGGCCCTGGCCCGACCCCCGGTCCTGGCCCGACTCCCGGTACTCACCCGATCCCCGGAGCCCAACCGTCCCGCGGAGCTGGAGAACGCCAGGTGAGTCCTGGAGCTGGAGGACACCCGACCCGTGGAGCTGGAGACCACTACCCGACCCATGGAGCTGGAGACCACTACCCAACCCGTGGAGCTGGAGACCACCACCCGACCCGTGGAGCTGGAGACCACCACCCGACCCGTGGAGCTGGAGACCACCACCCGACCCGTGGAGCTGGAGAACGCCACCCGACCCGTGGAGCTGGAGAACGCCACCCGACCCGGGGAGCTGGAGACCACCACCCGACCCGTGGAGCTGGAGAACGCCACCCGACCCGTGGAGCTGGAGACCACCACCCGACCCGTGGAGCTGGAGAACGCCAGGTAAGCCCCGGGGCTGGAGACCATCAGCAGAGCCGCGGGGCTGAAGACCGCCTGCGGAGTAACGCAGACGCGGAGCAACGGAGCGGCAGAACACCAGCGCGCACCAAGCCAGCTCGGCCCACCAGAAGCACCAACAGACGGCGACGGGTACGAAAACACCGCCGGGGACGCAGAGGTGGGTTAAAGGCCAGGTTAGAGCTAGCCCCACACAGGGCAGCGATTCCTAGCCTTTTCCTCGCCAACGTGCGCTCACTGGCAAACAAAATGGATGAACTCCGGCTAAGGATCACCTCCCACAACCGGATCAAGGACTGCAACATCTTGATCTTCACTGAAACTTGGCTCAACACTGACGTTCCTGACAGCGCCATCCAGCTATCGGGGCGTCATTTACTCCGAGCGGACAGGACATCAGACTCTGGTAAGACCAGAGGGGGGGGGTCTGTGCATTTATGTAAACAAAGCATGGTGCACGGACTCCACCATCATCGAGAGTCACTGCTCAGCTAACCTTGAATTCCTCTTGGTTAGATGCAGACCGTTCTATCTGCCCAGAGAGTTCACCTCCACTGTTGTGACTGCAGCCTATATCCCTCCTGATGCTAATGCCAAGCTTGCAATGAAAGAGCTGCATACTGCCATTAGCAAACAACAGACGCACAACCCCGAGGCAGCCTTCATTGTTGCGGGTGACTTCAATCACTCCAACCTGAAGACTGTACTCCCCAAATTCCACCAACATGTATCCTTCCCCACTAGAGTAGACAAGACACTGGACAAAGTCTACACCAATATGGCTGAAGCTTACAAAGCCATCCCCCTCCCCCACCTTGGTCAGTCTGATCACGTCTCATTGTTCCTGCTCCCTAAGTACTCCCCACTCATCAGACGGGTTAAACCAACTGTAAGGACAGTTAAAGTCTGGTCAGAGGAAGCGGACTTCACACTTCAGCAGTGTTTTGGAAACACTGACTGGAAGGCGTTTGCAGCCCAGGCCACCCTTGACTCTCACACGGACATTGATTCCTATACATCCTCCGTTCTGGACTTTATAAACTCCACCATCAATAGTGTCACCTCCCTCAAACAGGTGACCATATACCCGAATCAGAAGCCATGGATGAACAGCGAGGTCGGGCTACTGCTGAAAGCACGGGACACCGCTTTCAGGTCAGGCGATGCTCGAGCCTACAGTTCATCCAGGGCTAACCTGAAGAGGGGCATCAGGAAGGCCAAGCACTGCCATAAGCTCAGGATTGAGGAGCACTTCAACAACAACTCCGACCCCCGACGCATGTGGCAAGGCATCCAGGCCATCACGGACTACAGACCCTCCAACATCACCCCCACATCCAGCGACGCCTCCTTCCTTGAGGAGCTTAATCACTTCTATGGCCGCTTCGACAGGGACAATCTAGAGACAGCCATCAAGGCTGTGCTACCTGCCGATCACCAACCCCTCACACTCACCCCCTACGACGTGTACGTGGCACTGAGTAGGACTAATGCACGTAAGGCTGCTGGCCCTGACGGCATCCCCGGGCGCGTGCTCAGTGCCTGTGCTGCGCAGCTGACAGACGTCTGGACTGACATCTTCAACCTGTCACTTGCCCAAGCAGTTGTCCCCACTTGCCTTAAAGCCACCTCCATCGTGCCAGTGCCAAAACACTCCACTGCGGCAAGCCTCAACGACTTCCGCCCAGTTGCACTTACCCCCATCATCATCAAGTGCTTCGAGAGGCTGGTCCTGGCACACCTCAAAAGCTGCCTACCCCCCACACTGGATCCCTATCAGTTTGCCTACCGCAAGAACAGGAGTACGGAGGATGCCATCTCAATGGCACTTCACTCCGCCCTCTCCCACCTTGACAACAGAGACACTTATGTAAGAATGCTGTTCATCGATTACAGCTCCACATTCAACACCATTATTCCATCAAAACTGATCACCAAACTCGGTAACCTGGGCATCGACCCCTCCCTCTGCAACTGGATACTGGACTTTCTAACCAACAGACCCCAGTCTGTGAGGTTAGACAAGCACACCTCTTCAACCCTCACCCTGAACACCGGCGTTCCTCAGGGCTGTGTGCTGAACCCCCTCCTCTACTCCCTCTTCACCTATGACTGCACACCTGTACATGGTACTAACACCATCATCAAGTATGCAGATGATACAACGGTGATTGGCCTCATCAGCAACAACGATGAGCTGGCCTACAGGGAGGAGGTCCAGCACTTAGCAGCATGGTGCGCTGACAACAACCTGGCCCTTAACTCCAAGAAGACCAAGGAGCTCATTGTAGACTTCAGGAAGTCCAGAGGCGGCACGCACACCCCCATCCACATTAACGGGACGGAGGTGGAACGTGTTTCTAGCTTCAGGTTCCTGGGAGTCAACATCTCCGATGACCTCTCTTGGACCCACAATACCTCTACTCTGATCAAGAAGGCTCATCAGCGTCTCTTCTTCCTGAGGAGACTGAAGAAGGTCCATCTGTCTCCTCAGATCCTGGTGAACTTCTACCGCTGCACCATCGAGAGCATCCTTACCAACTGCATCACAGTATGGTATGGCAACTGCTCTGTCTCCGACCGGAAGGCATTGCAGAGGGTGGTGAAAATTGCCCAACGCATCACCGGTTCCACGCTCCCCTCCATTGAGTCTGTCCAAAGCAAGCGCTGTCTGCGGAGGGCGCTCAGCATCGCCAAGGACTGCTCTCACCCCAACCATGGACTGTTTACCCTCCTACCATCCGGGAGGCGCTACAGGTCTCTCCGTTGCCGAACCAGCAGGTGGAGGAACAGCTTCTTTCCGGCGGCTGTCACTCTACTAAACAACGTACCTCGGTGACTGCCAATCACCCCCCCCCCCCCCCCCGGACACTTATTATTTATTTTTTATTCAAATCGTTTGCTATGTCGCTCTTGAAGGGAGATGCTAAATGCATTTCGTTGTCTCTGTACTGTACACTGACAATGACAATTAAAATTGAATCTGAATCTGAATCTGATGAGGCAAAATGGAGAAAGACAAAAAAAAGACCATTCCTCCTCCTTGTAGCGAGAATGTATCACTCGCCACTGTTATGCCACATATTTTTGCAACTGGTGAATAAGCATGAAAACAACATATCTATATTCGGTGTTCCATCGAACCAGAATTTCATAAATACTGTGTGATCAAACACCCATTCTGTGTTGTCATTGATCTGTACTTGATGATACACCAGTGGCAAGTGTATTAGGTAAACTATTACAGGATACTTTTACTTGATTGCACCCATGTGACTAACATATGCCACCACCATAGTGTATCAACTTGAAGTTGAGCATGCAGATTATGCATATTCGCTTAATCACTCTTTAACCCATAGAATGCACCTAGTGTCTATAGATAATTGATACCAATAACTGAAGAATTGGTAACTCATGCAAATCTCCTCCACCTCCAAACTAGAGATGACATTCAACATTTTCCACGTTAGAGCCTTTAGCATCAGTTTGCAATATAACTGAAAATTTTACTGACCAAACTACTTGAGCAATGCTAAATACTGTTCGTCCATCATTGTGACTTTGGTAGCTTCAGCTGGTAATAGCATACAATGACCTACATGGCACTTGAGAGGTTGCACAATGTCAGTTCTCCCACTTGCACAGCTGAATCACAGCTACTGTATTGCCAATTACTCTTGATGAATAGAAGACTGCTTTATAACAACATGCTGTTACAGGTTTCTATTAACTCCAATCTCTTGCCCCATGGTGGAGTCATAGGTTAATTAATAGTTAAAGGTAAATTCCCATGACCAACAAATCTATTTGGTAACAACTTAAATTTACCTGGATAGAGCAGCCCAATTTCTCAAATATAGTTTGAGGCTGAAACAGTTGATTTTAGCATAATACAGCGTTAAAATATCATCCAGACAAGACATAACAAGTGTTTTGAACTCTGAGTAGTCCACTTTGCAATGCTTTACTCTTGTCATTACTGTTAGCATACTGTTATCATTGCAAATTCATCGCAATTGCCCCTTCCTGATAATTTCAAATATCTCCGATGACCGATATAAATGGGAACACCCTATGAAATCAGTTGTTAGCCAGTAACGAAGTTTCCTATTCGGAAAAGTTTATACCGCACATGCGAGTTAAACAACATTCTCCATCTTTCATAATGAACAGGCCACGCCTGCCATCATTTCGTGCCTGCCTCGAACGACAACTCTGGCCCGATTTCCGAGCCTGTCTTGAAAGACAATCCTGGCCATAATACTGAGCCTACCTCATAATTCTAACCCTGCCTCGAAAGGCAACTCTGGCCATAATTCTGAGCCTGCCTCGAAAGACAATTCTGGCCTCAATCCTGAGCCTGCCTCGAAAGACAACTCTGCCCATATTTCCGAGCCTGCCTCAAAACCCAATTCTGGCCCCAATTCCAAACCTGCTTGGAATGCTAGCATTGTCCAGTTTTACATGGTTAGATGCCGCTAAGTAGATGACAATGTCTTAACAATTTGTGTATTGTACAACCAAGTGTAAATATTACCAACTTGTAAGTGGTCCACTTACCCCATGTTTCAGAAGTGCCAAACCTACCTATCTGCCTGGTCACCTTAGTTGTAGAGTAGAACTGGTAGGGTGCGTGGAACCTCTGCCCAGCTTTCATGCTGCCACCAGCTTCAGTGAACCACTTATTGCCAATGAAGACATGGGGTGCCTTGTCGCCGAAACGATGAAGCTTTGCTTGTTGTTGGTACAGGTGCACAACCTTTTATCCGAAGATCCAAATAACGAAAACCTCCGAATAGCGGACATTTTTTCAGTCCTTGAAGAAAGGTCCTTGAAAACGTTCACCGAGGGCGGCCCGCAGAGGTGACAGCGGAACCTCCGGTCGGTCCTCGAAGAAAGGGGAACTAAATCCCCATTCATAAAAGAGAAGGTGAGGGTATATTGCGCGGGAGGGTTAATAATTGACAATATGCTGCTGTCTGCCCGCTGAGTTAAAAAGTTCCCACGGTAGACTCACAATACACAGTGTATCGTGAGTCTTGCGTGGGAACTTTTTAACTCAGCGGGCAGGGAACAGCAGATTGTCGCTCCCTTCAGTTTCACCCCACCTACACCCCTCTGCTTCCCGGCCATGTGTGTGACCCCTTCCCTCCCCTCTCCAGCTCCCCGCCCATTGCACCGGCGCGGGGGTTTTGCACTGTCTTCAAGTTGGCGATGCCAGCATACAGTGCCAGTCACCGGACACGTCAGTACCAACGGGACACCGACCCCCAGGCCCACTGCAAGCACGGAGATCCCAGAGACCCACAGCCAGCAGCAGCCCAGCCCCGTTCCAACTCCAGAGGAAAACTGCAAACTAGCGGGAGACATCGGGACCACCAGAAGCCGCTCCCTGATGGGCCGCTACGGCGACAAGTGGCAGTTCGCCCACAGCCCGAGCTGTGCCCCCTCATCGGGACACCGACCCCCAGGCCCACTGCAAGCACGGAGATCCCAGATCAGCAACTCCAGCCCAGCCCCGCTCCAACTCCAGAGGAACACGCTCCCCGTAGGGGCAGAAGCTAATGGTGTGCAAGGTACGTCTTGTTCTTGGGGTGGCGCAACTCGGGCTGTGGGCGAACTGCCACTTGTCGCCGTAGCGGCCCATCGGGGAGCGGATTCTTCTGGAGTTGGAGGGGGAGGGGGGTATTGTGCTGTTTGATCGCCCCCTGCTATCTCAGGGACAGGGAGACAGGACGTTCACCGAGGGCGGCCCGCAGAGGTGACAGCGGAACCTCCGGTCGGTCCTCGATGAAAGGGGAACTAAATCCCCATTCATAAAAGAGGTGAGGGTACATTGCGCGGGAGAGTAGGAATCCCAAGACAAAGTTGAGTGAACGTTCACCGAGGGTGGCCCGCAGAGGTGACAGCGGAACCTCCGGTCGGTCCTGGAAGAAAGGGGAACTAAATCCCGTTCATAAAAGAGAAGTGGAGGGTATATTGCCCGGGAGGGTATATCGCCTACCTGGAAGAAACCGGACATTTTTTCCAGGATGTCGTCTGCACACCAAAGCTCACGTTTGGCGCCAAACGCACGTCGCCTCTGCTGCACACGGATATAAGAGTGTGAAAATGTCGCCTTAGGCCGCCTAAGGGCATGTAGCCCCGCTAGGGTGACATGAGTGCGAGAGGTGATTCAATGCTGTGGTCACATTTACAAATTCAGGAATTCATTCAACACACTGCATTTCATACAGACATTTATTCTGCAAGAAAAAACTACATTGAAGACTCAAACTCGCGACCGAGGAACTGCCGGGATCAAGGCGCAAACTCGCGACCTTGCGGATATGAGCCGAGCACTCTACTACTGAGCCAGCCATTAAAATCTACGCTAAAAAATTTCCATTCCGAAGGCCGACAAATTCCGAATTACGAAAAGTGTCTGGTCCCAAGGCTTTCGGATAAAAGGTTGTGCACCTGTACCTTGATTGGTCCGACAACTTTTGCTTCGTCCTCCAGGTTTTGCCTGTTGAATAGGTCTTACATGAATTTTCACACAGAGAGTGGTGAATCTCTGGAACTCTCTGCCACAGAGGGTAGTTGAGGCCAGTTCATTGGCTATATTTAAGAGGGAGTTAGATGTGGCCCTTGTGGCTAAGGGGATCAGGGGGTATGGAGAGAAGGCAGGTACAGGATACTGAGTTGGATGATTAGCCATGATCATATTGAATGGCGGTGCAGGCTCGAAGGGCCGAATGGCCTACTCCTGCACCTAATTTCTATGTTTCTATGTTTCTAATAGAAGATTCGGCGGCTGGCTCTAATGCCCCCCTGATAGCGCTGTTCACTGCCGGCACACATGTGCTCCAGTATGTTCCACGGACATACTTTAGAATTTGAAGTCAGTTACATAATGACCACTCACAATCCCCTCCTCAATGAGGGTGAATCCTAGGCAGCCCTGAAACAGGTACTGCCGCGGGCCCCTGACACCTGCGCTGATATTGCCCTTCCAACGGACCTATACCAGAATGGAACTGATTCTGTTGGGATGGCAAACCTTGCTGCCAGGAATGGTATCTCTGACACGTGCCCTTCATCCCTTGGGGTATGCTCCATGGCTATACCCTCAGACTCGGCGCCAGAATTACACTGACCCGGCATGCTCTCCTCCTCCAAGCGGGAGGCATTAAGCAGCTCAGTCCCAGGCACTGCTGGCGCGGACTCTCCCATTGGCCGGCACTCCCATGGACTCGGCGTCAGAATTACACTGACCCGGCATGCTCTCCTCCTCCAAGAGGGAGACATTAAGCAGCCCTATCCCAGGTGCTGCTGGCGCGGGCTCTCCCATTAGCCGGTGCTGACACAACTCCTGCTGTTGGAGTGTATCTAGGTGGAGCATCCTCTCTATTAGGAGCTCCATCCTGGACAAACGTCCAAATATATTATGCATTACCAGAGGGGAACCCTCCTGGCCCGACTCGTCCGAATCCATAGGGCTGACCGATTTATTGTTGGTTTTACCCCATGTCCTGGGGACCACTGCGGTCTGGGAGCCGCTGACCACACTGTCAGTGACTCTGGTGGTGATGCCGCCTTCCTCCTGGATTTACCTAAATCCAGCTCTGAAACTGTATAGATGACAATTCAGTATAATTCTGGTTTGACCATTTATATATATATTTTCTTTCTGGAATAAATTTTGTCATGGCAATTAATTTTTGTACTGTGACCAAATGAATTCTGCCTCTGTTAACAGCAGGGGCATAGTAAGGTTCAGGATGGTAGTTAATAGGGAATTGGGGTTGCATTTACTGGTTATGCAAGAGAAGACACAGAATGCTGGAGTAGCTCAGTGGGTCAGGCAGCATTTCATCATTTTGCTCGTTTGCAAAATCTCATCAATTTAATGGAGATGCTGCCTGGCCTGCTGAGCTACTCCAGCACTTTGTGTCTTCTACTGGTTGTTCAATCTGTTTATTGTACATTCTCCCCAGCTAGACAGTCCATCTAGATTGCCTCCAATCACCTTTCTTCTCTCCCTTGCCCTATTTCTATTGCACTGCACATGCTTACGGATAATCACATAATTATGGATAGCACTGCACATTCATAGATATGCAAGTGACTACGACAAATTTTGACAATGATTACTTCGGAATAGTTCTGACAGTAAAGGTTAAATTTAGCATACCAATGATCAGATAGATCTTAATTCATTTGATACCAGTGTTTTTTTTAATCATATGCTGTGCACATGTGCTTTAATTGGCCGATTAGGTGTTTAATCTCAGTATGTGGATTTCTTTGATGTAAAGTTTCTACTGATTTGCTGATCATGTTTGACGGCACAGTGGCACAGCTGGTAGAGCTGCTGCTTCACAGCCCCAGGGACCTTGGTTCGATCCTGACCTTTGGTGCTGTCTGAGTAGAGTTTGCAAGTCTCCCTGTAACCGTGTGGGTTCCCTCCGGATGTTCACGTTTTCTCCCACGTTCTCAAAGATGTGCAGGTTTGTAGATTGATTGACTTCTGTAAAATTGCCCCAACTCTGTAAGGAATGGGTGAAATAGTGGGGTAACCTAGAATTAGAGTGAATGGGTGACCGATGGTAGGTGTGGTCTTGGTAAGCTGTTTTCATGCTATGTTTCTAAACTAAAAAAAACTGAATTTGTTGTTCAACTGACATTCATTTTTTCTTTTGTTCCCAGGAGGTTTACTCATCTACCACTGAGAAAGATCCAAAGACATTCTTTTGAAGGACTTAGCAATATTATAAGAATGTGAGTTTAGTAAAAGTTGAATTCTAAATTTGAATATATTGCATTATATTTTAAATATTAAATCTACATGCATTTATAGAAATGCTTAAACTTTAGGGAGTTTAAGGAATTAAATGTTCTTGGTTGCATTTCTACCTCTCCAGTGACTTATTATTGAACGTTTTCGTTGTTTATTAGGTTAGCTGTTGGGTATTGTGTTAACAATCTGTACTGCTGTTGCAAGTAAGAATTTTCATTATTTTGTTTCAGGACGTATGACAATAAAACACCAATGATTTCACTTATTTTACTACCCCTGGCTGTTATACCTGATATAACCAATTGTTTCATTCTATTCTTCAAATCATCTCAATGCTTTCAGGATGGCTTCCACTTCTACCTACTCTGTGCCTCTACATCTTAATTGCCTCTTTTAATCTGTACTCGTCAGAAATCTGGATGCGCTGCAATTGGCGGCAGATGAACTGCTGGAAGACTGAATCAAAGATATTATTACCTCTGATTATGCTATCCTCCTCAGCCAACTCATCACTGTGCATAACACCATTCATAAGTAATATCTTAATATCTCATTATCACTCCTATCTCGGTTTCAAACTCCATATTCTCTCCATTGTAGTGAGTCCAAACGTCGTGTACAAGCGTTGTTTTTATTAAGACAGAAGACCAAGTTCAGACCCGTTGGGTCTGCTCCCCCAGCGCACCCGTTCCCTACCCATAGCCCCCATGGGAGGCGTGGTCCTCCAACTCAAGCCGTTCCTGAATGTAAGATTCCAGCACTCCCGCCTCCCTGAGCAGTGGCCTTTAAAAAAAAAAATGCCAATTGCACTTCCCCTGCGTGTTGCAATAGCAATTCGCCCTCCCCCTCCTGTGGGGTGAAAAGTTCAGAGTGTTCCTGCGTCGTCACTGATAGCCAAGCCATTGTGACGTAATCAGTTGAAGCTGGTCGTTTTAAATTCAAAATCTTTTGATTTTTTTTTAACTTTAATCAGTAATAAGGCCAGAAATAAAGCATAAAATGTGCAGTGAAAGTGATCTCTGCCTGGAGGGGAAAAATGAGAATCAGAATATGTAAAAATCTTGTGAAAGTTGGCATTTTTTAAATCTTTAATCGTGAAAAACGTGAAATATAGGATGAAACGTTCAGTGAAGCTAGCTGAGCCATTGTGACGTCATCAGTGAAAGCTGGTCATTTTAAATTCAAAGTATTTTGATATTTTTAAACTTCTTACTTACCTTTAATCAGTAATAAACATAGAAATAAAGCATAAAATGTTCAATGAAGGTGTTCTGGGGGGAAAAATGTCAATCACAGTATGTAAAAATGTAATCGTTACCGCGTAGTCTTTTTGCAAAGATGTAAAGACAGCCACATATACACACACATATACACACGTACAAGATCAGACTTTTAATGATATGATAACAGGTTTGGCATACATACGAGTTTGGTACACTCTAACATAAAGTCATTGTTGCTGCTGTTGAGCGAGGTTGTTGACTCGCGTTCTCAAGCTAAGTTTCTGCTGTTGTTGTAGGGCACACCCCTTAACTGATGACGTTCTCTTCCCGCCAAATGCAGTCACGTGACCGTTCCAGTTCTGGTGACGTTTGTTCGATCAGTAATTGACTTGACCACCAGGTGGCGCCACATGATTCCCCCCCCAGAACCAGAGGAAGGAAAATGAGCAGACAGATGAAAAACAGTGGCCTGAACTCATAAACACAACACCCGCGCCCAGAAACACAACCGGTAAAGATGAGAGCGGCGAGGCTGGGCCACCCGTACGGGCTGACCAATGTCCCAAATGAGCGGGCTGAAGATGAGCCACCCAGGTCAAGCACAAAAGTCATATTAGGTAGACACACAGGCAGTCCTTGAGAGCAGAAGCGGGCGAGACGGTGAAACAGAAAAGAGCAAGCCTACCTTCATCCAGAAGGCGAGCCAGCATGGTCGAGGGCTGCTCCTGCTCTGGGTCCGGCCGTGGGCTGAGACTGTGGGGCCCGCCAGCGCTCAGGCTGTGGGCCGGGGGTTGCAAGGAGACCTAGGCAAAAGCTGCAGAAGGGGTGAGACGCTGTCCCTTCTCATCGACCGGCAGGTGGCGTGACAGGAGAAAACCCCCCAAAAAATCAGCGCCCATCAGCGGCTGGGAGATGTTGGCAATAATGAGCGACAAAGGAAAACGACAGGACCGAAAATGAAAAAAAACTGTGGACATGGCGAGAAATCCAAAATATCGTATTGGAACGTCGAGTCACCACTGTAGTGAGGCCAAACGTTGTGTACAAACGTTGTTTTTATTAAGACATTACAGGTTTGGCATACATGCGAGTTTGGTACACTCTAACATAAAGTCATTGTTGCTGTTGTTGAGTGAGGTTGTTGACTCGAGCTCTCGAGTTAAGTTTCTGCTGTTGTTGTAGGCACACCCCTTAACTGCTGACGTTCTCTTCCCGCCAAACGCAGTCACATGACCGTTCCAGTTCTGGTGGCGAGGGTTCAATCAGTAAGTGGCTTGACCACCAGGTAGCGCCACATCATCACTGAAACCAGTTAAGATTAGTCTCTTCATGTTTGCTTCAGCCTCTATCTTATTCCACTTGCTTTCCTCATCCATGATTGTTATCTTATACAGCTCATTGTCGACTTCTTTGAAGCACTTTGGGATGTTTTCTACATTGAAGGTTATGCATGTGACTTTATTTAAGCATTAAAATAAAACGGAAGCTTCCCAAGCTTCTCACAAGATCCAAGGAAGCACTTGGTCATGTTCTGGAGATTTATCCGCTGTAATAGATACATAGAAAATAGGTGCAGGAGTAGGCCATTCGGCCCTTCGAGCCTGCACCACCATTCAATATGATCATGGCTGATCATCCAACTCAGTATCCCGTACCTGCCTTCTCTCCATACCCCCTGATCCCTTTAGCCACAAGGGCCACATCTAACTCCCTCTTAAATATAGCCAATGAACTGACCTCAACTACCTTCTGTGGGAGAGAATTCCAGAGATTCACCACTCTCTGTGTGAAAAATATTTTTCTCCAATGTACTTACAATGTACTAATGTGCTTACCTCTTGGGTAATTTATAAATTGTTTGGCACATCACAATTAATTTACCTCCGTACCTTAACTTCCATATTATCCTAAATGGATACATAATTAGATTGACGTTCTCTTTGAACATCTACAGTACCCAATCTCTCACCATCACCCTGATGGTAATTTGCCGTCTTTGATTTTCAGAATCATAGCCTTTTGGGTAATTAGAATGAGTGATCCCAGACTTGACATCACCTGACTCTCTATTAATTTCAAATTGTGGATGTACCAACTTTATAATTTTGATATGAGCTGCTCGGAGATTTGTCAGAACATTTAATTCGTATATTGAATTTAACCTAATAGCCATCTTGTACAAAAAGGTTCTAGAATTGTGAATAACTAGGAAGTTACGGGTACATTGAAGGATATAAGAAGATTCTTAGTACATTTTAATAGTGAGATTAAACGAGTACTTACCAGTACGAAGTTTGATCTGTATTTTATGAGGAGTTACGATGAGGGATTACGTGAAGAACCCACCCAGTGCTCAGGCGCGGCATACTTCCAAGCAGCGGTGTGGAATCACAGGTAGACACAATATTGAAGTAAAGATAGTAAAGATTAAAGAGACATCAGCTCGAGCTTGATCTATACAATGAGGGTGGGAGCGGAGGGCACGTAATCCCTCATCGTAACTCCTCATAAAATACAGATCAAACTTCGTACTGGTAAGTACTCGTTTAATCTCACTATTTTACTTCGGAGTCACGTGAGTGACTACGTGAAGACTTCAAAGGTCTGTGATTTCAAACCGTGTAACAGCTATATCACTCACTGCCCGAAGTTCATCGAGGGAGGAAGGAAGTGGTATCTAAAGACCAACGAATTTGTTAGTTTTTTGAAACAAAAATGTTTATTTAACAATAACAAAAAATAGCTCCCCTGGGCTTTAAATTATAAGTTTGCAGATTCTAAAATTTTGTCCGCAAACAAGTCCTTCTCCATCAGCGGTTTGTGGTAGAATTTCCGGAACGTTGATTCCCTTGACCATCCCGCTGTACTAAGGATGTGGTCTATGGGAACCTCCATCCGTTCCGCCGCTGACGTGGACGCTGCCCTGATAGAATGGGATTTAAAACCATCCGTGTTAATCCCCGCGGCTTTTAAGACCTGTTTCAACCACCTAGATATTGTCTGGCTGGTAACCCGTCCAAAAGGCTTTTTGTGGCTGACCCATAAGGCTTTTTCACTCCCTCTAAGCGTTTGGGTTGTGTCTACGTAGTTGTATAGATGGGTCACTACACACAGCCTAGGTTCTGGAGGATAGGCCCGGAAGATTAACGGAGAGTTGGGCATACCTGGCCTGCTTTGTTTTACCAACCCCGGCATGGTAAATGTAATGGAGTCTGGGGTGGTTACCATGTTGTCCAGTCTTAATTGAAGCAGTGACTGAACCCTTTGCGCAGAGACGAGCGCCATGAGCATGAGGGTCTAGAGAGTGGACTGCTCTAGACTCAAGGGTCCCACCGGAGGCCAACCTCTAAGGTGTGACAAAACTACACTTATGTCCCATACATGGGTGTATCTGGGTGTAGGAGGTTTAGTATTATAAATCCCTTTGAGGAGTTTTATAACCAGAGGGTGGGACCCAATGCTGTGATGTCCTGTGGGCATAAGGTAAGCGGACAGGGCGCTCCGTGCTGCATTGATGGCACTGTAGCTCATCTTTTGGTCATGGTGCAAGTGGGCCAGGAATTCCAGCACGTCCGTGATCGAGGCCGTCTTGTATGATGTCCCTGCATCCAGGCAGTACTGCTCCCATTTCTTGATGTAGGTCAAGTACTGCTTCTTGGTAGAGACTCGCAGGGACGCCGACATGGTGGTGATTGTTCGTTCTGATAACCCCAATCCCTGGTAAGGCCTGTTCAGAACCTACAAACCAGGAGTTTCAATTTTTGATGGCATGGATGGCTTATGCCGGATACCGGGTGAGTCAATAGTTGTGGGTGGCTGTGAAAACCCATAGGTGACTCTACCACCATGTCGTGGAAAACTGGGAACCATGGTTGGGTAGGCCAGTCGGGTACGACCAGAATACCTGAAGCCGAGTCTGCTTGTATTTTCTGGAGTACCCGGCTGATGAGGCAGAAGGGAGGGAAAGTATAGAAGAAGAAATTTCCCCAATCCAGCGTGAAGGCATCTACCGCTGCTGCCTCTGGGTCTGGTTCCCAAGCCACATACATGGGTAGCTGGTGATTTAATCTAGACGCAAACAAATCTATATCTGGCGTACCGTATTGCTTAACAATTCTAGCAAATATTTTTGGGTCTAACATCCATTCGATGTTGTCATTGAATTTTCGTGACCTGGTGTCCGCCACTGTGTTTAGCTTGCCTGGTGAATAGGCAGCTGATAGCCAAATATGTCTCTCGACATACCATTGCCAGATTATAGTAGTCAATTTGTCGCATGATACTGATTTTATGCCACCCATGTGCTGGATGTAAGACACCACCGTCGTGTTATCAATCATTAACCTGACATGCACGTGCCGCATATCGGATGCATATGCTTTTAGCCCATAAAAGGCGGCCAGCATCTCCAAATAATTTATGCCTAGTGATTGTAGTAGCGATGCCTCTGAATTAGTCCATCTGCCACCTGTGCTGGATATAGAGTTAGTAGCTCCCCAGCCTAAAGCACTGGCATCCGTTGTAATGACTATGTTAGGATTGGTGACGGCGATAGGACTGTAACTGTGCCAAATGTTATCCACCCACCACTGAAGTTCTGATTTGGCTTCAGCGGGTAAGTCCATAGTTCGGTCATAATGCCCCCTACTTGGACGTAGTGCATGTGTCCTTGCTCTTTGTACATTTTGATAATGCAAGGGGCCATATTGTGCAGCTGGAAATGCTGCTACCTTTTTGTCTCTTGGCAGAGTGACAGTCATACGGATAGTGTCGATAGTGAAGCCTAGATAGTCCATGTTAGTTGTTGGCTTCAATACTGATTTATCTGGGTGTAGAACAAATCCCAATGTTTCAAGGAGTTGTTTAGTAGCTAAGACTCCTGCGACAGCTAGTTCCCTTGTTCTCCCCAATATGAGAACATCATCCAGATAGGCCATGACTAAATGTTTTTGTTCTCTTAATTTTTTCATGGCCACTTTGAGAATTTTAGTAAATAATCTGGGAGCTGTCGTTAAACCATTGGGTAATGCTCTATACTGCCATAGTTGCCCCATCCAGATAAATTTCAGATATCTGAAATGATCCTTATGAATGGGTACTAAATAGTAAGCATCCTTAATATCTATGCTTGCCATGAAGTATCCCTTGGAGATCAGTTGTCTGGCAGTAACAAATGTCTCCATTTTGAAATGTTGATACTCAACAGACTGATTTAGTGATGTCAAATCAATGATAATGCGACATCCACCATCTTTTTTGGTTCTGATAAATATATTCGATACAAATTCCAATGGCTCGTGTCTGGCCCTCTCAATGATGCCCTTGGCCACGAGCCTATCTAGTTCAGCTTGTCCTTCTACCTTCTCTAATTCTGTGGGAAGGAATACCCTTTGGGGTATGTGCTGAACCGGCGGTTCTATGCCTGGTTTAAATTCAATTTTGTATCCACTGATACTGTTGAGTATAAACTTGTTGTTAGTAAAGGAGCACCAAACATGTTTGAAGAACCTTAAACGCCCTCCTGTTAATACAACACCCTTTGTCTGTGTATGTTGACAGGAACCAGACCCACCTACCTCCATGTTCATTTCTGGGAGCGTTTGCGATGGGTTTGGTCCGAGGGTGTCCTTGTTGGTGCTGTGGTGGGGCGGCGTATCTTCCCACGGCTCCGCTCTGGGCCCCGCTCTAAAAAAGAGCTCTGGGGGTAGTGGGAAGCGGTCACCAGGCTTTCACCAGCTCGGTACCTGCTGGTGGATGCCGAGGCGTGCTGCCAACTGGGTGTCTTCACCCTGCTCGGTCCTGGCCCTGCCCTCATGAGGCCTACAGGCTTGGCCGCCTCTTCCAGCTCCTTGAGCCTTTTCCCCAAGTCAGCCCCGAATAGTAGCGCCTCCTTTTCTGGCGCCGGAGTTTTGCAAAGGCCCGCGTATTTGGGGTTAAGGGCAGGCCTGATGTTTTCACGCCTTAAGTTGTTGAGCTCATACTGCGTGTTGCACATCAGGGCCAGCACGTCCTGCTGAGGTGTAGAGAGCTCCACGTTCTCCGTGGACCGAGCAAAGGCGGTAATGGCTGCGGTGTGGAGCTTCAGGATACGCTGCATCTTCAGCTCTTGTGTCCTGATATGCTGTCCCAGCTGGCTCCATATCTGGCCGTTTACGGTCTTTACTCGAAGCGCCTCGCAGTTTTCCGGCGCTGTGTAAGTGTCGAGGGCCTCTTGGATAATTTTCTCCTGCAATGGCTTATTAGAGAGCCTGTTGATACTGGCCGCCATTCTCGGCTCTAGCATCCTTCCGGTCCTCGGGGGCGCCGCATACCTGCTGACTACACCCAGTAGCTCTTCTTCCTCCAGCTCGCCTGGCATGCTTGCGTTGTCTTCCGCCTGCCCTTGTGATAGGCCAGCCCAGTCCTGGCCTCCCTTACTGACCTCAAACAAGGAGGGAACAGAAGGGTGTGGTGATGGTTTGGAGGAGGCCAAAGCCCGTCCTCCTTGGAGATGCCTTGCCTGCATCTCCTCCTCAAGCATCTGCTCGAGCAGCTGCCTTATGCAGCTTAAGCGGCTGTCTCCCCGTTTCGCCGGTGGAGAGTGTTCCCGTTCCTCCGACGAGTCGGAGGCCACCGGCCGGTCTGTTTTTCGGGTTGATTTTCTCCCTGTGCGGGCCATCGAAATCGGCGGCCCAGGGAGCGGCTCGGCGTCGGGTGTGCGGGAGCGTTCAAACAGCTCCTCCGCCGCTGGTGGCTGCCGCCCAGATGTTGACCCTTCCTCGGGTGGAGTTGGGCAGGCAGTCCTCTTTGTTGGTCGCTTTCGGGTAGCCATAGCTTCTTCCTCCGTTAGCGACTCTGTAACACAAAAGACTCACTTACCTGAGGTCTTGTCTTTCTCTTGCCGCTGGAGAGCCTGGCTCCAGCTGCTGCCGCTGTTGCGCTGCTGACGTAATGCTGCGCCTGCGCACTGGGTGGGTTCTTCACGTAGTCACTCACGTGACTCCGAAGTAAAATTCAATATAATGAAGTGGAATTTTATATTTTGGGCTTGAAGGAAAAGTAATTATGTTACAATTGTATACATTGAGAAGGAATGCAGTGTAATTTGGATGATATGAATTCTGTGCTTGGTATGGTTGAATGTGCTTTTGGGTAATTAGAATGCTATGCTTGGGCTGGAACTATCTCCAAGACAGCTATGTGGTAGACTAGGCAATCTTAATATAGTACAACTTTTAGCCAGATAACTATATGCAACAAGATATGTTTAACAACTCAGTTTGAACACCACGTACTGCTCCATGAGAGTGCAGAAATATATGCAAACAGGATCAAAAAACACGCTGCTGAAGGAACTCAGTGGGTCAGGCAGCTTCCGTGGAAGGTAATGGACAGATGTCTTTTTGGGTCAGCACCCTTCTTCAGGCTGATGAAGTAGAAGTAGGAGTTAATAAAAAGAGGTGAGGCAAGAGCTGGCAAATGATGGACTCTGTGAAAAATGTCCTTCTGACTTCAGTCCTAAATATCTGGTGCGTTATCTAGAGATAAACTCCCTTGTTTCAGACATTCTAATCATGAATAACTACTCCACATCTTCCCACTCACCTTTTCAAGTGCCATCAAACCTTATGCATCAATAAACGCACATCTAATCTTATTCTTAGTCTCCACCTTTTGTCACAGGACAATTGTCATCCCAGGGGTCAATCTAGAAAATATTCATTACAAATGAGCCAAAAATATTCCAACACATATGGAGGAAACAGTTGATAAGGGGAAAGGTTATTTTAGTTCTCATTTAGTGCAATGAGACATGGTTAAATTGATAATCTTGTTGTAAAGGGGCCTACTTCATGAAGTACCCATGGTATGACTTCATTTGACAGTAATGTTTAAAAATTAAAGTCTTAAATCTAAACGGAGGTGAGAAGAAGGGTACTGACCTGAAATGTCACCTATCCATGGTCTTCAGAGATGATGCCTGACCCACTGATTTACTTTGGCATTTTGTGTCTCTTTTTGGCGCATAAAAGCCTTGGGCACAAGAGCTCATGGAATTGGGCAATTGTGTTAGCATGGAATGTAGACTTGGCAAAAAGGGATGGGCAATGAAGATACACAAAAAAAATGTTTAAAAAAAACCTCATTGATATGCAGCCCATTTGATCAATCTGTGTTTGACCCTTATCTGTACCACTGCTTATTAAACATGGTCAACTAATATAATCACAAGCACAGTTGGACTTGGTGGTTTTCTGTCAGAGAAAAATAATGCAATTCGTTGGTTGTTATCATGGCAAGTCTTTTGCTAATGCCTACCAAGGAACATTATTTACAGCTAGAACAAAAAACACTCTCTGTAACGGGGCATTTAACATTTTCAGCTGTACCTAGATAATAGTTTTAATCTTATGACTGCCCATTTTCCTCTTGATAGTCTGTCTTGCAATGCTAATAGCAAACTGCCCATTCACCATAAGCAGTGAATACTTGAGCCCCAAGAAATATGATCTCAGCTACTGGTTATCAGTTTTATCATGCTGATTACTTCTTGTGCCATCCCTTGCCTACAGTTGAACCCACTGGCCATGAAGAAGTGGCTGTCAAATCAGGTGTATATTGTGCTAGCATAATTGCAGTGCTCAGAATTATAATGCTAAGCAAAATCAAAACTGTACTAAAGCAAAATGTGATTAAAAAAAAAGGAACTGCAGATGCTGGTTTATACCAAAGTTAGACATAAAATGCCAGATAACTCAGCGGGTCAGGCAGCATCTCTGGGGGAAATGGGTAACGTTTCAGTTAGGAACATTTCTTCAGTCTGCAGTAAAGCAAGAAGTGGCTCTTTCACAGTGCATGATGATAATTTGCTTACTAAAATGGACATGGAAATGACATCCTCTCCTAACACGGCACATAAACTGTAAGCCTTGCAGAAAGTTAATGATGAACTTGTAATTGCACCTACCTCCATTTTTGTATTGTTTGGGAATTACATTACGGGTATTACTCAGAAAAGCCAGTAAAAGGTTCCCTGGAATTGATTGTGTGGTTGTACTTAAAATCAACGAACATCTACTTTGTTGAGCAATTATGACAGTAAACCTGCAATCACTAGTACGAATGTCAGAATTACCCAAAGGGCCATGATTCAACGTTTGTGTTGATTTTGAAGCTCCAATGATGATTTGCTTGTAATTGGTGACAACTACAGTAGATTCTCCACTGTCAAAATTATCAATTATGTATTGAGGCAGGGTGCAGTTCCAAAACTTGATTATATGCTTTAAGATAGACACAAAATGCTGGAATAACTCAACGGGTCAGGCTACATTTCTGGAGAAAAAGAATAGGTGACATTTCGAGTCTGAACCCTTCTTCAGACCCGCCCCCCCCCCCCCCCCCCCCCCCCCCCCCCCCCCCCCCCCCATCCCCCAGTCTGAACAAGGGTCTCGACCCGAAACGTCGCCTATTTCCTTCGCTCCATAGATGCTGCCTCACCTGCTGAGTTTCTCCAGCATTTTTGTCTACCTTCTTCAGACTGGACCCTTTTTTGAAAATTAAAAAAACTGCAGATACTCAAAATCTAAAATA
The DNA here is from genome assembly GCF_028641065.1 of Leucoraja erinaceus. Lineage (NCBI taxonomy): Eukaryota > Metazoa > Chordata > Chondrichthyes > Rajiformes > Rajidae > Leucoraja > Leucoraja erinaceus. The sequence goes on from NC_073384.1 coordinate 43,477,822, forward strand.
AAAGTAGAGAATGTTGAAATGCTCAATAGGTCAATCAGCATCTGTGGAAAGAGAACCATGTATAATGAAAGGCATTTGACTTGAAACATTAACTCTTCCCGCTGTTGAGATTGAAATAAGCAACTGATTTTCAAAAGTGATGACCTCACAATGTTTGGAACTTGCTACTTGTTATGAAGTGGATGCATTTGAATAATTAATCATAATGTCATTTTCCTGATGAGAATTTTAAAATTGGGTTGTTACTTAATGAGATACCAATCTGCTCTGTAGTCACGGGTTATGGGTGAATGCCATTTGGTACAAATTTTGAATTTGGCAGCAGAATTTTGGGTGGCTTCAAGTTTACAGAGGATAGAATGTGGGAAGGTAGGCCAGTTATTATGAGAAAGCCAAGATCAGAGATAACAAAGGAAGGTAAAAGAGTTTTAGCAGCAGAGGACATGCCAGGGATAGAATTAGGCATTGTTCTGGTTATTATGGATATGGGCAGACTTAGAGATAACTTTGGAGTAAAGTTCAACACGAGCATCACAAGCTCAAACTATTTGGTATTGCATCTGCCATCTCTTGTGCATCTCAGATTTAGACTATAGACTTTTAGCCTTTAGAGATACAGCTTGGAAACAGGCCCTTTGGCCCACCAGGTCCACACCAACCAGCAATCACCCCAAACACTGGTTGTATCCTACACAAGGCCAATTTTACAATTTACAGTAGTCAATTATCCTACAAACCTGTACGTCTTTGGAGTGTAAGAGGAAACCTGACCACCCGGAGAAAACCCACGCAGTCACAGGGAGAATGTACAAACTCCGTACAGACAGCACCCGTGGTTAGGATCAAACATGGGTCTCTCTTTCCGCTGGGTAGCAACTCTACTGCTGCACCACTGTGTCAGATATTGCTGACAGAGATGTATCTAGAGGCTGTGGTGCAAAATTTGTGAAGATTACTAAAGACAACAGCTTCAATCTGCCTAAAATTCATTTAAGGAAATATTTTTTGAGTATTGGATGTAACAGATGTAATAGATTGGACATAAATAGGAGATGCAAAGAGAAATACGAGAGTGCAGTATGACCCTATAGTTGATACCAGTGCCTCCTTAAGCTAAAAAGATCCAGGTAAATTCTCAATTCTTAGAATTCGTTTCTCTCTACTGGAATTAAAATGAGACAATAATTTTATAATTGTATAGATTTATTTAATTCACCAGATAATGGAATAATTAATTTCACTTTTTTAAAATCTTTCAGTGATATTTCTCAGAGTGATTCCTTGGAGAGAATTGAGACTCAAGCTTTTGTTGATCTTAAGGACTTGATGGAACTGTAAGTAGTGTTGTAAATATTATAATTTTGCCAATGCCAAACTAGTTTAACCTTGAAACCAATGTGATTAAAGGAGTGGAAAATCAAGAGCTGAATTTTAACTCCTTCGGGCATGTGAGAGTTTAAAACACTGAAAAGTAAAGTGAAGCAATTAGAGTCATAGAGTCGTAGAGTGATAGAGTGATACAGCATGGAAACAGGCCCTTCAGCCCAACTTGCCCACGCTGGCCAACATGTCCCAGCTACACTAGTCCCACTTGCCCACATTTGGTCCATATCCCAGCAACCCTGTCCTATCTATATACCTGTCCAACTGTTTATTAAACATTGGGATAATCTCTGCCTCACCTACTTCCTCTGGCAGCTTGTTCTAGACACCCACCACCTTTTTTGTGAAGAAGTAACCCCTCAGATTCCTATTAAATCGTTGCCCCTTTCACCTTAGACCTATGCCCTCTGGTCCACGATTCCCCCTACTCTGGGCAAGAGACTCTATGCATCTAACCGATCTATTCCTCTCACGATTTTATACACAAATTTTGTTGTGTTTTGTTATTAATTTTATTATGGTTTTAGTCTCCAATCTATCAACTATCACATTTAACTCGAGTGTGCTAGGATGGGTGGGAACAACTCCTTCTGGGGAGGCGGGCTGATAATTTCAATGAGATACAAATTTGCCCCCTGAGCTTAGTAATGAAAGCTAAGCAACAGTAGAGAGGGATGCAGATTGGACGAGCAAATCTATGAACATTGACTGCAACCTCACAGCTGATTTCTCAAATGAATCTTTGGATGATTTTATTCAAAAAAAAATTACACTGAGAGTCTAACTTTGAGCATCAGAGCTTGCTTTGTAAACTTAGCAGTTCAATTTCCAAACTTTGGGCATGACCACTTGTAAACTGTAAGAACACAAGGAGTAACTCAGCGGGTCGGGCACGGATAGATAAAGGGTCCCAAAACATTGTCTATCCATGTTCTCTAAACATGCTGCCTGACACACTGAGTTACTCCAGCACGTTGTGTCCCTTTTTTGTAAGCAGTTCTTGGTTTCTACTCCTTGTGAGCTGTAGTTTATCCTCATCAGCATAGTGTTGCTAATGCTGCTATACCTTGTAACTTAGAAAAGGTCCATTGATCATTGTCAGTTAGTTTCTCAATGTAGGATAGATCCTTGCACACGTCCAGCTACAGAGAAGAGAGGGAACTGGCAGAGTTGCAGCTGACATACGGCCATACCTACACGATTAGTGGTTCATGTTCAAAGACATTCGATGATTGAAAATCTTGCTGGAGATGAATTTTGTGCTTTGCCCAACTGTTTAAACATCATTTGGGCAAGGTGGATGCTGCAAAGACAATGCTCATACATGTGAAATTCTCGCACCCAAGAACATATTCCCTATTAACACTATTAACAATTCCAATTAACTCTTCCATAGACATCTGCAAATCGGTTAATTTTTATATGTGCAGGATTATTTATTTTTCTGGTTTCAGGCGTTCATTTTCTCAACACGTCTTTATTTTAAGTTTCAGTCACAGGTTCCAGCTAAGACACTCCAGTAACATGCTTCACTATCTCCATGGTGAGAATTTCGATTTAAAGGTCAGTCACTGAAAAGAAATAAAAGGCCATGCAAATCATTTTTTAAAATTATTAGAGTATTTACACAAAATAGATTTTCAGCTCTTTCAGCTCATAGCTGGTATTATAAATGAATAGTTAATGGTGCAAACTTGCTGTTCAGGTGCTCCCTGGTCTGACCAGGTTTAAGATTTATCTTCTTCTATCATTCTGCTGACAAAAAACACAATTATTATAATAAGGTAACTTCTATTCTTGTGGTATATTTCCAAAATGTATTTAAAAATTAAAATGAATAGTAAGCTTTAAAAGCTCAGAGAATGTACCACCACGAGATACACCCATTAAATATATCAATTAAAATCACTGTTTTAAGAGAGAATTGTCATTTTATGCCGTTTTATTCAATTTCACATAAAAATAAAATGAATTGGAAAATAATGGCCATGCTGGCAGACATTTTTTTGGGGTCTGAAATTACCCCTCCTGTGTTCTCCTCCACAGAAAACCTGGTTGTATACAATGGCATAAAAAAACCTCCAGGGCAAGACTAGACCTCAATTTTGGGATTTTGAATCTTCAAATGCATGGTCCATACCATTCATATTATTTAAAGGCCCCATGTGTGATTTGCTCATGTGTAAATATAGAGTCAACCCATTGGGTAGGATCCCTTCAAGTAACCTATACTTGCCATGTTCTCCAACATGTTCTACAACCATTACCACACTTCCATTATCTCATAAATACAATTGTCAATACGATACGAGACGATAGAACTTTATTTATCCCCCCGAGGGAAATTGATCCAATACAATAAAGTATAATTCATGCATTCAACCCAGGTCCTCCACCAACCCCATTTTCCCATTTTGCTGACCGATCCAATCCAACTGATATTGTAACATCACATTATCACATTCTTCCCCACACCCACAATCACCAGTGCCTTAAGGTTCCTGTGTCAAATCAAATAGCCTAAATGCCATTGAGCAAATATTTAATTTGACATCTACTCAATATAAATCAGTGGGACCTACACAGGATAAATAATCCAATAATTAGGCAACAAGATATTTCTCAACTCAGCGTGAACATTGCCATGGGAGACCTGCAATAAACAATGTAAAAAATATATATTATTGGCTCATCTCAAACACACTGCAAATGGCATATTTGGCATACATGTCAGATTCCAATTAAATGCACAGGCTATCTCGTCAAGGTTTATTTGTCTAATCAGTTTCTGTTTGCTGGAAAATATCCAACTGTAAACTCACAAAGTATAGTGCAACTGTTATATGAAACAAAGTTTTAATGTATTGACATCCTTTTAAAACACACAAACTCAGGAGAGCAAACCGAATAACATTGCAGGAAAAGTATGTTTGCCTTGACCCTAAGAAAAACTTAGAAAAAAAGGCATATATTAGGTTGCAGAAAAGGGGAGAGTTGGAAAGAACTGAGGGGGTGTCAGTGACAGGGTGCAGATTGGAAGCATGAAGGATGTAGATGGAGGTGGTGGTGCCTGAATGAACATGTTGATTGCAGATGATCTGTCTGAAGGAGATGTAAACCTGTAAAAAGGAACTGCAGATGCTGGCATATACCGAAGATAAAGTCTAAAGAAGGGTCCCGATCCAAAACGTCGCCCATCCATTTTCTCCAAAGATGCTGCCTGATCCGCTGAAATGCTGCCTCCAGCACTTTGTGTCTATCTTCGGAGATGTAAACCTGGTTGTTTCACGCCACTTCTCATTTTTTGGTGCTGTAGAAATTTGACTGGGCTCCTTCAGGAGTGAGAGACCCTTGCAGTTCTGGGACAATCTGGTGCTCTGAACTCAGCAACGAAACAGGAAGCAGTTGGTTACTGCAGTAATTCAGTAATTTTCCTTTATACTTCAGATCCCAACCCTGCACAGGACTAAACACTCTTCCGCTACCCCCCACCCAATTCCCAATCTACTGTTCAACCTCCCACCCCAACATAAATATCACAGCGGTGTTCCAGTTTTACCATTCTTTACTCCCATTAGCCAGCGATCCAAATGTGAAGCTTTGATGCCAGCTACCCACTGTGGCCATAAATACCTTGAACCCAGCCTCTGACTGAATAACAGATGCCACTTTATCAATACCAGAATATCAGCATCATATCAGTTTCAAGCCCTTGTACTCAACTGAAAATTGCAATGGGATGGCTAATGCATGAAACAGACATAGAACATACAATAGTACAGCTCAACAACAGGCACTTCAGCTCACAATGACTGTGCTGAATATGATGCCAAGACCAACTCTTATCTGCCTGAACATCATCCATATTCCTCCATTCCCTGAATATCCACGTGCCTATCCAAAAGTCTCTTAAATGCCAATATCATATCTGCCTCAACCACTACCCCCAGCAGCACATTCCAGGAACACGCCCCCCTCTGCCATTCATTGGTGGCTGGCTTCTGGCCATAATTAGTTCAGCCATGATGGAGTAACAGATATATACAGCAGAGAAACAAGCCTTTCAGCCCCTCTCCATGTCGACTGGGTTGCCTAACCAAGTTCGTCCCGCTTGCCTGCACCTGGCCCATATTCATCCAAGCTCTTCCTACCCACATACCTGTCCAAATGCCGTTTGAATAGCATTATTATGCCTACCTCTACTCGCGTCCTCTGGCAGTTCATTCCATGTATGCATCCACCTCTGTATGTAAATATTGCCCCTCATGTCTCTGTGAAAGCTTTCCACGCTCACCTTAAACCTACGCCCACTAGTTGACTTCCCTACAATAGGGAAAAGGCTGTGACTATTCACCTTATCAATGTTCTCATGATTTTATTAACCTCAGCCTCCTAAGGTTCAGTGAAAAAAAATCTGGCTTACTGTACTTTAGCCTTTCCTTACAGCTCAAACTTGCCAGATGTGGTAACATCCTCATAAATCTTTGTTGTGCCCTTTCCAGTTTAATTATATCCTTCCTATAGCAGGGTGACCAAAACTGTACACATTACTTCAAATGTGGCCTTATCAACATCTTGTACAGCTGTAACATGATGTCCCATTTCCTGTAGTCAATATACTGACAGATGAAGGCAAGTGTACAAAATGTTGTCGGAACCATCCTGTCAAGCTATGGAACTATGCACCTGAATCCTGCCCTGGTTTGCCCTGCTCTTTTTGGTGTTATTTACCTAATAAAATGCATTTGGTATAATTGCAGTTTACAAAGGAATAAACTTCAGAAATTATTGAAATCTAGCTCAGCTGGGTCCCTGACATCTTCAGGTCTATTTTGGTGATCTCCCAAGGGTATACTTGCAGTCGATCAACAAAACTCTTAATCCTTCCATTGATACATAAATGGGATATTTTTGCTTGAAGCATTGCAACATATTTTGGAATAAACAGAAGATTTCTAGCACGCATATAAAGCCTGACATGAACAAATACCCTGAGAGCTTTGAAGTTTGACAAGATCAAGAAGAAAATCACCTTTGCTTTATGTCGCCATTGTGATGAGGGAATTACACTTAAATGTCTGAGAGAGTGCTCTGTTACTTAGTTCTTTAAGGCTTTGAATAGTGTACTAATTCTGTTCCAGTATGATTCTTAATTTGAATTGATTCATTGCAACAGCTTGTTGGAATTCTATAATTGACTCGGTTTCACAATTAAGGAAGATTAAAAATCAGTGATTATACCCACTCTTGGTACATGGGGCATCTTGGCTGGCATGGACAAGTTGGGCTGAAGGGCCTATTTCCATGTTGTATGACTGTGACTATGACTCTTAATTACATTTTTACAGCTGCAATTAAATAAAGATTCTATTATTTATTGGCCCATTAATTTAAATTTATGAATGTTTTTCTCTTTCTAGTTCAATTCAGAATACAAAGCACCTGGTGAAAATTGACCAAGAAGCTTTCAGCAATCTACCACAGCTAAGATACTTGTGAGAGAACCTTAATTTGCAATAGCGTCGGTGAATAACTTTTTAATAGAGTGCTATTCTGTTTAATGTTCCTGCTGTATTACAGATGGCCATTGCTTGCCTTTTATTCCATATTTATAATTTATTTGTTAGTTGCTAAAGATCATAAGAGTAAATGCAGACAAATTAAGTAATCTGATCGGTTTCATCTTTCCGCAGAAACAGTCCCCATGACATTCAGCAGATGGTCATAGGGTCACCCTCCATCTGAAAATTAGAAATATGTTTAGAACTCACAGGGAAATTATTATTTATAAGATCCCACCAAAGTCAGATCTCTGTGGATCACACAATGCATATCCACCTATTACATAATTCTTCCTCTGATATTAACCTGGAGGATCATTCTTTTGAAAGAATTGTTTCCAAAAATCAATGCTGAAGTTACTTTTTATTAGTAATACTTGAGTCCTTTTGTTCTGTAGTTATTCAGTTCAAATTGTTAAAAACTCCTTTCAGTTTGTGTGCCAATATCACTCACCTTTGCAATTATATTGGTTAGGTTGTAAGGAGTTAAGTACTGACTCCTTTGTGGTGCTTGGGCTTCCATAAAAGAAAAGTAAGAATGAGGGTATTGTGTTTATATACCATATTTAGTGTTTATTTCCTGCATTTAGAGTAGGAATTTATCCCAGGATGCTTTGCAGTGAGGTAGAGGGCATTTGCTGTAGAACACACATGCAACATGTTAATAATAGTGTGTAGTTAATAATATTAATAAACATGGTTATATTAGTACTGTTTTTAGTAGAAAAGGATACAATCTAATAAACCTTTGTTTAGGATATGATCCAGCAACGTTTCCTCAAGACATCAAAACTGTAGCACAGCTGTTTCCCAAACAATTCTAGGTATTTAAAACCTAGACTTTGTTATCACCCACTGGCTAATATCTCCGCTTATCTTCCATCACCTTCATCCTTCGTGATGTTCCTGCATTCTGTCTTTGCCTTGATTTCTTATTGACAGAAATAAATGCCTGATTTTTTTTTTCCCTTTTGCTTTTTACCTTTTAATATTCAAAAAGTTATAATTTTACATCAGTACATCAGGGAACTAAGTCATTTGGTCCAATGCAGCTGCACTGTCTTTTAAAGAATTGACCATTTGGCATCTTTCATTAAACCTGTAGGTTTTCTTTCAGTATTTAACCACAAATGAAAACTGTTCTGCGTTATTCTTGCACCAGTTATTCCACTAAAGCTTTTCATATCCAAGATGGTCTTTGCAATAAATTAAGCAAGTTCTAGCCACTTTCTCTTATGTGATGCACTCTGCTTCCTGTATTCTAACGTGCATTATGCAATTAACCAATCCTCTGCTTGATGATGATTAAGATTTTTAATTCTGTCTTAAAATTCTTACTCTTTTTTCGGATATCTTCATGACCTTGTCCCTGTCTTAGTAACGTTCTATGGTAATACAGTCAACATTTTGTTAATTTTCCTGCTATCTTCCTGTTCTGGCCTTTTCTGTATTACTGATTTTAATCCTCCATGAAGGACAGTTTTGCCAACAGTTGCTTGATCCCAAACTCTGGAATTCCCTCCCTATATCCTCTATCTCTGTCTCTCTCTGTCTCACTAATTCTTTCTTGAAGATCGTACTAAATTCTGTCTTTTTGACCAAATATTTGGCCAGCTGTCCTTATATGTGACTGTGTCAAAGTTTGTTCAGTAAAAGTACTGAGAAGTGGCTTGTGATATTCAACCATGTAAAAGATGCAACCTTTCAACAATTTATTGACACACAAGAATCATTTTTTTCAATGTATCTAACTGAAGTCTTGTAGAATCTCACTTAATCCAACTTCTTTAAGTATCTGAATCACTACTCCATTTAAACAACTTTCAGATTACAATCATAGAGTGCTCAAAAAAGCTGTGTAAACTGTGCTCTATTAGTATTTCCTCAGCAACATTAGTAAGAAATTTCACAGAAAATTAGGATCCATGCCTGGTATTGTTTTGCTGTGAACATAATGGGGTAGATATTTTCGATTCCAGGCTCGAAGGTATTTTGCTTATCAAAATTTATTTTGTCGATAACTCTATTTATAAGAACAGCTGAATGGTGCTAATTTCCTCAGAATCCAGATTGTGAAAAATATCAAATAAAAAGATTGTGAATATCGCCCCTGATAAACAATATCTGGTATTGCCCAGATTTGGGAAGTATTTCCCACTGAATGTATCTACTCGATATTATTTGAGATTTGTATGTTTGTAAAACTTAAATTTCCACGTAAATCAAAATTAAACCATTTTGTGCATTTGTTAGTGTCTTTTCCTGCTCCCTCTGAAGGACTTGATCATAAATATATAACTATTTTTTTAAACTAGGAGCATTTGCAATACTGGAGTAGGACTCTTTCCTGATCTGACGCACATCCACTCTATTGCATCCAGTTTTATTCTGTAAGTGTCCAACTTATCAGTATTATTTAAATACATCTGTTGGGGTAGTGGGTAGGGAAAAGGTGTTTGCATTTATTATCCAGGTAAGAAATTTCAGCTTGGTAAACAGTATATGTTTAAACTTTCTTTCTTGTCTTCTCAAGTAATTCACAACCAAAGACTATGCAGTTGAGTATGTTGCAATCCATTTGCCATGTTCAAACAATATACCTATTGCCTCAAATGAGAAGTGTTCCTTGAAATGTCATGATGTTCTTGCAATCCATTAGCACTTCTTATGGCTGCTTTGAGTGAAATTGTCAATACGTAAAGGGGACTTTTGTGTTGAGGATGCAAGGCTGATGAAATTAAGCAGATTCGTTTACTTAAGCTTATTTTGTAGTCAGAGAAAATTGTCTGTTAATATCCAGGCTGTATTAAGATTACGATTATAGTATTGAAAAAGGTGTGAGAAAATAATTTAGTTGCAATCGGTAAAAACTCTTCCATTAGTTCATTTACCCCACAGGTCTTGTGCTGACATGAGAAGTAGGCTGCAAATTATCTTTCCTCACATTCAGTATGAAATTTGCTTAATAGGGAATTGGCCATCTGAAATAAATCTAAAGTGAAAAGAAAGGAGAATCAACAAATGTGTCTCTTCAATGGATAAAAGATTAGAAATTGGTATCTTTACACCATTGCCAAAAGCTAAAGTTACCCAAGGACGATAATGAAAGGATCTCCAGATATTGATGGCCTGTTTCCGTGCGGTAATTATTATATGGTTATATGGTTATATATCCGACGGGTAAAGTGAGTTAAGACCTCAGTTTGAGACAACTCTGTGCAGGGTCAAGGCAATGAAAGGAAGGGAGGTATTTGTGGAGAAACCCAGGGTGGGGCTCATGAGAGAATGATTATTGTTAGAAGAGAAACATTGATTGCCATTCCTAATTAATCTTAAACAAAAAAGCATACCAATTTCAGAGTTAGCTACAATTTGCATGTGGAGTTAAATATTCACTGGACCACGCAAACTATTCTTCTGAATCAAACTGCTACACTCTGGAAAGATCCAAGGATCAGCTTCAGCATTCAAAAGACCTTGAAGTAACATTTCAGATGCCTTGATAGATGGGATATATTTTACATAATAGTTTAACTAGTGTTTCGATGACCGTTCATTTTGCATAACTTTGCTTTCCAAAGACACTTGACTGAAGAATTAGAATGGACATTGCAGTCAAGAACTTAGTAGCATATATTTCCATGAAGGATGTCCACATGCAATAAAAAAAAGAATATTGCACCAGATGTGGATTTAAAAACTTTAAGAGCCTGATCTTAATATTACCCCTTTACCTGCACTCGTAAACCTTCCCCACAGAATTCTATCTGCAACATTGGCATTGAGGCCCAAATTTTGCTAAGGTTTTTTTAGTTTAATTTTCTTTAGAGATACAGCGCGGAAACAGGCCCTTTGGCTCACCGAGTGCACGCCAACCTTGAACCCCGCACACTGGCACTATCCTACTTATACAAGGGACAATTTACATTTTCTTTTTACCAAAACCACATTCACCTACAAACCTGTATGTCTTTGGAGTGTAGGAGGAAACTAGAGCATGCGGGGAAAACCCACATTTTCACAGCGAAAGTACAAACTCCATACATACAATACCCATAGTCAGGATCGAACCTGGTGCTGTAAGACAGCAACTCTACTGTTGCACCACAGTGCTGCCCTAAGCTGCAGCCTCATCCTGCAGCATCAATAATAATGTATTTGAGCAAAGTAGGGCAACACACTGGCGCAACAGTAGAGCTGCTACCCTACAGTGCCAGAGATCTGGGTTTGATCCTGACTACGGTGCTGTTTGTACGAAGTTTGTACATTCTCCCTGTGACTGCATGGGCTATCTCCGACTGCTCCTGTTTCCACCCGCATTCCCAAAATATGCAGGTTTATAGGTTAAATGGCTTCTGTAAATTGCCACTAGTATGTAAGATGTAAAACTGGGATAACAAAGAACTAGAGCATGGGTGATAGATGATCGGTATGGACTCGTTGGGCCGAAGGACCTGTTTCCATGCTGTCTCACTAAACTAAACTAATGTAAAATCAAGAGGAATTTGATAGAATGTTGCATCATCTTGAAAGGCAGATGGTATGACCTTAACATGCTCAGCATGTTCGGTAAAGAACAAAGTTAATGAAGTTTTGCCTTAATGTTCTGTCACTCCAATGTCCCAGCATGTTGAATGTAGACAAGATAACCTTTACTAAATTGAAGCTCAAGATTTTTTCGGAACAGGTTGAACAGTCTCAAGCAGTACTGTAACATTCGCTACTGAATGTTCTATTACTTATGGCTTAATGGGCCTGTCCCACTTAGGTGACTTTTTAGGTGACTGCAGGAGACTATGCAGTCACCACATGGTCGCCACATGTTCGCGGACGGTTGCCAGGGAGTCGCCTTCATGGTCGTGAGGAGTTCCCGCAGTCTGGGAACCAGTCAAAAAATTGTTGAAAAATTAGCGGTGACTAGAATGAAGCCGCCATGGAGAGTAGTGAGAATTCTCGTGCTGTAGGGGGGTCGCCGGGAGATCCTAGAGGGTTGCCAGGAGGTCGAAGGATCTCGGAGGTTCTCGTAAGTTGTAGCCAGTGCTGACCAGTGAATTTCATTGGTTCATTGGGAAGTAAAAGGTAAGCAGTAGTTTTAAGAACCAAGGAAAACCGACCGGTAATGTTAAATGTCCGCCGAGCTTCACAGCCGTGTATCTCTGGCTTCTTAATAGTTGTCTCCACTCCTTCTCCCCCCCTCGTCCCCCCATCTCTTTTAAATAGACTGTGCTTACCATCTTTTTACAGCGCCAACCTTCCTGTTCATCGCGGTGTATGTCTGTATCACCTTGGCTTTGCACTGTGTGAATTTTTTAGACAGGGCAAGAGGAGGGAGCACTGTCTAAAAAATTCACACGGGCTGGTGAAGGAAGCGATGTGTGTGTGTGTTTTCCACTCCAACAGTCGCCGTTCCAGTTCCCGGTTTTTCAGGCGACTGCAGGAAACTTGACAGTCACCGGCGGTCCGCTGAAAAATCGCCTAAGTGGGACAGGCCCATAAGGTTGCTGCACACTTCTTGATGAACTATAGTGTTGAGAAACTCTCTTCACTGATGCATGGACACCAGCTAATGGAGACCTCCTTTCTTCTAACCAAAATAACCAAACTGAATTATTTTGGTAAATAATTCAACGTGAAGAATCACTTTTTAATAAATGAGATGAACAGGATCTTTGGCCAAACAACTCTTTTTGAGCCTCCACACACTTGTTCCTGCCTTCGTGAATCTCATGTATTAAATCATTCCCTTGAGACTTTCTTGGTTTAGTGATACAGCATGAAAACAAGCCCTTCAGCCCATTGTGTCCACATCAACCATTGATCACCTGTTCACACTAGTTCTGTTATCAACTGTATCACCCACTCCCTATGTACTAAGGGCAATTCACAGAGGCTAACTAACCTACAAACCCGCACATCTTTGGAATGTGGGAGGAAACCAGATCACCTAGAGGAAACCAATGACAAAAAAGGTACAAAATGGTTGTGAAACTGCTGGGGGAAGGATATTAAACCAGAATTGCCATTACAAAATGCTTAGGGAGTGATTTGTTGAACGGTACAGTACAGGAACAGGCTGTTTGGCCCACAACGTCGGTGCCGAATAGGATGCCAGGACCAACTCTTATCTACTGGCACATAATCCATATCTCACTATCTCACTCACCCACACAGAAGGTGCATATCCATGTGCCTATCCAAAAGTCTCATAAATGCCAGATCACCTAGAGGAAACCCACAGGGAGAATGTGCAAACTCTATTCAGACAACACCTGAGGTCAGGATCGAACTAGGGTCTCTGGTGTTGTAAGGCTACAGCCCTACCGGCTGCGCCACCATGCTGGCTTGGTATTGGCAATAGATGGAGGTAATGGTACAAGTCTGTGAGAGTATCTGATATAGGATATAACATTTTGACTATAAATAGAAATTTAAAAAAAGATGAGAGGCATAGCTAGTGTAGAAAGTCAGAGCCTTTCCCCTGGGTCGAAATGTCAAAGAACTGGAGGGCATAGCTTTAAGGTTAGAGTGACAATGTTTAAAGGAGATGTGCGGGGCAACTTTTTTGCAGCGAATATGTTGCCAGGAGTGATGGTGGAGACAGATACGATAGGAGCAATTAAGAGGCATTTGGATAGGCACATGGATATGCGGGGAATGGAGGGATATGGATCAAGTGCAGGTAGAGGTGATTACTTTAACTGGGCATCATATTTGTCACAGGCATAATGGGCCGAATGGCCTGTTCCTGTGATCCTGTTTTTTGTTAAAAGGAGGAGAAATGTTAATAACAATTGAGCATGGAAATGAGATACAGGTAGGATAAAGAAATTATCAAGTAATTGCATCAACTTTATTGAATGTCAGAGGGATCAAAGTATATCCACATGGCTGTGCCCCAGGAGAAACATCGATATGAGGAATCACTCAGGCTGGTTAATGATAAAGTCTGGAGCAGCGAGTCATGCAGTTTGGAAACAGGCCCTTCGGTCCAACATTCCCCATCCATGCTAGTCCTACCTGCCCGCAACCTTCTAAACCTATCCTATCCATGTATCTGTCCAAATGGGAGCAAGGAAAGAGCGTTCACATCGTGGTCCTGCTTCCACCACCACGCACAAGAAGCGTGATACAGACACCATTGTGCAGATGCCGAGAAGTGTGTTCAGCTCTGGCTAAACACTTCTAATCTTGTATGTGAGAAAACGGGGAATTACACACCAGTTAGTCTAACATCGGTAGTGGGGAAACTGCTAGAGTCAGTTATTAAAGATGGGATAGCAGCACATTTGGAAAGTGGCGAAATCATTGGACAAAGTCAGCATGGATTTACGAAAGGTAAATCATGTCTGACGAATCTTATAGAATTTTTCGAGGATGTAACTTGCAGCGTGGATAGGGGAGAACCAGTGGATGTGGTGTATCTAGACTTCCAGAAGGCTTTCGACAAGGTCCCACATAAGAGATTAGTATACAAACTTAAAGCACACGGCATTGGGGGTTCAGTATTGATGTGGATAGAGAACTGGCTAGCAAACAGGAAGCAAAGAGTAGGAGTAAACGGGTCATTTTCACAATGGCGGGCAGTGACTAGTGGGGTACCGCAAGGCTCAGTGCTGGGACCCCAGCTATTTACAATATATATTAATGATCTGGATGAGGGGATTGAAGGCAATATCTCCAAGTTTGCGGATGACACTAAGCTGGGGGGCAGTGTTAGCTGTGAGGAGGATGATAGGAGACTGCAAGGTGACTTGGATAGGCTGGGTGAGTGGGCAAATGTTTGGCAGATGCAGTATAATGTGGATAAATGTGAGGTTATCCATTTTGGTGGCAAAAACAGGAAAGCAGACTATTATCTAAATGGTGGCCGATTAGGAAAAGGGGAGATGCAGCGAGACCTGGGTGTCATGGTACACCAGTCAATGAAAGTAGGCATGCAGGTGCAGCAGGCAGTGAAGAAAGCGAATGGTATGTTAGCTTTCATAGCAAAAGGATTTGAGTATAGGAGCAGGAATGTTCTACTGCAGTTGTACAGGGTCTTGGTGAGACCACACCTGGAGTATTGCATACAGTTTTGGTCTCCAAATCTGAGGAAGGACATTATTGCCATAGAGGGAGTGTAGAGAAGGTTCACCAGACTGATTCCTGAGATGTCAGGACTGTCTTATGAAGAAAGACCGGATAGACTTGGTTTATACTCTCTAGAATTTAGGAGAGGGGATCTTATAGAAACTTACAAAATTCTTAAGGGGTTGGACAGGCTAGATGCAGGAAGATTGTTCCTGATGTTGGGGAAGTCCAGGACAAGGGGTCACAGCTTAAGGATAAGGGGGAAATCCTTTAAAACCGAGATGAGAACAACTTTTTTCACACAGAGAGTGGTGAATCTCTGGAACTCTCTGCCACAGAGGGTAGTTGAGGCCAATTCATTGGCTATATTTAAGAGGGAGTTAGATGTGGCCCTTGTGGCTAAGGGGATCAGAGGGTATGGAGAGAAGGCAGGTATGGGATACTGAGTTGGTTGATCAGCCATGATCATATTGAATGGCGGTGCAGGCTCGAAGGGCCGAATGGCCTACTCCTGCACCTAATTTCTATGTGGACTCAATAAGAAGAAGATCTGTCCAAATGTCTCGTAAATGTTATGATATTACCAGCCTTAAATGTTATGACAGTACCTGCGTGATAGTGGTAAATCTATATATTAAGTAGCAAGTATATTAACTATCAGCTATTGGAAACTGATATATAATTTTAATTCAAATATCTTGGTAATTTTGTTAACCAATGACAAAAAGGTACAAAATGGTTGTGAAACTGCTGGGGAAGGATATTAAACCAGAATTGCCATTACTAAATGAGGAAGTGATTTGTTGAATGGTACAGTACAGGAACAGGCTGTTTGGCCCACAACGTCTGTGCCGAACATGATGCCAGGACCACCTCTTATCTACTGGCACATAATCCATATCTCGCCATTCCTTGCATATCCATGTGCCTATCCAAAAGTCTCATAAATGCCATTTTCGTACCTGCCTCAAATTTTATCCAGCAGCACGTTCTAGGCACTCACCATCTTCTGTGAATAAAAAAACTGGCCTCGCACATCTCCTTTAAAGCTTCTCGCACCTTAAAGCTATGTCCTCCAGTATTTGATATTTTCCTGGGGAAAAGGTTCTGTGTCATAGAGTCAAAATCAATCATCAGTTAGTTCACATCAACATGTAAATATTAAAATAAGACTTTTATTAACAAAAGTAAACATGCACAGCCAACATACTTGAACAGAAAGGTAGAATTTGAGGGAATGCGTTAGCATCTATTATTCCATTGTTAATGGAAGTAAACACATTTTCAAAGGGAAACAAGAGGTAATTTGTTTGAGTAAGGCAAACAAGGTAAAGTGTTAGCAGGAGAAATAGATAATGTGCTTTAGAAACTATATGAGATACCTTAATTTATTGGCTGAGGCACAAAGTACAAAACTGGGGAAATTGTGCTGTAAGTACATAAGATATTATTTAGCACAGAGAATGGGACAGCATTAAAGAAGGTACAGATGTGAGTTGCTAAGGTTAGATAATATTAGTGAAGCACAGTAGGTTGAGAAAGAATTAGCTGAGTTGTTCAGGAAGGGTTTGTATTTGCTTTGTCAGCAGGATCAATAGTGAGGGGGTAAAATGACACAAAGTGCTAGAGTAACTCAGCATATCAGGCAGCATCCCTGGAGGATATGGATAGGTGTATCCGTGTGTGTGTATACAGTATATATGGTTTTGGAGGGGTGGGAGCGGTCAATGGTTCACCTTAGGAGGTAAGGTGTAGGATTGTTCTCAAGCATCTATTTTTGAGAGAATATTTGAAAGTACATTGAAATTTTAATTGGCAAACTGAACAAAACACGCCTTTCAACTGTGTCATATACTTTCAGAAATATAAATAATCTCCCAAGAAAAATCGCAAAACGCACATTTTGTGCTAGATGTTCATATTTGCTTGTAAAATTGGGCCAAGCACAACAGTTCCTGCCAATATAAAATTTGTGAAAATCTGCTCCAACTAGATTGAGACAGGGAACACTATTTGCCGTAGAAAATATTCATACTAACAGGTGATTCCGATGTTGCAATCTTTTAAGTGACTGTTAAGAGACACAACCAGAAATATTATTGTTGACATTTGCAGATTAATAAGATTGTTAATTGGTATCCCTCTACCTCCATTGCAGGGAAATATGTGACAACCTGCGTCTTCTATCAATCCCAGAAAATGCATTTCAAGGAATGAACAATGAATCCTTAACATTGTAAGTATATTAACTTTTAGTCACAGAACTCACTGCTTTTTCCACATGCAAAATTTAAGTTTCCAATATCAAGTGAATTATTTCACAGAAATTATTTGAGGTTTAAATTATCTGAGATTATGTAAATTTCACACATTTTCTAGAGGCTTGGCTAGGGAGTCCAGATTGTGAAAGTGACCTTGTAGTATTTTCATTTACTAAGAATAGAAACATAGAAAACAGGAATAGGCCATCGGCCCTTCGAGCCAGCACTGCCATTCAATATGATCATGGCTATTCATCTTCAGAATTAAGGGACAGAAGTTTAGGGGTAATATGAGGGGGAACTTCTTTACGCAGAGAGTGGTGGCGGTGTGGAATGAGCTCCCAGTGGAAGTGGTGGAGGCAGGTTCATTGGTATCATTTAAAAATAAATTGGATAGGCATATGGATGAGAAGGGAATGGAGGGTTATGGTACGAGTGCAGGCAGGTGGGACTAAGGGGAAAAAAAATTTGTTCGGCATGGACTTGTAGGGCCGAGATGGCCTGTTTCCGTGCTGTAATTGTTATATGTTATATGTTATATGTTATATGTTAAGAAGTAGTTTAATTATTCTGATGAGAAAGATAAAGAAATTATAATTTTTTGCCAGCTTTGAAATAAGAAGTTTAGCAGAAAGACAATACATTATTACAATCGAGCCATCCACACAGTACAGATACATGATAAACGGAACAAGATAAAGTCCTGTAAGGTCCGATTAAAGAGAGTCCGAGGGTCTCCGATGAGGTAGATAGTAGCTCAGGATTGCTCTCTAGTTGTTGATAGAATGGTTCAGTTGCCTGATAACAGCTGAGAAGAAACTTGCTGAATCTGGAGATGTGCGTTTTCACACATGATGGAAGAGGGGAGAAGAGGGAATGACCGGGGTAAGACGTCCTTGATTATGCTGGTGGCCTTGCAAGGCAGCGTGAAATGTAAATGGAGTCAACAGAAGGGAGGTTGGTTTTGTATCATAACGTCATAAGGAATAGTAGACATAGGCCATTCAGCCCATCAAGTCTACTCCGCCATTCAATCTATCTCTCCCTCCTAACTCCAATATCCTGCCTGACACCTGTACTAATCAAGAATCTATCTATTGCTGCCTTAAAAATATCCACTGACTTGGCCTCCACAGATTCACCACCCTCTGGCTAAAGAAATTTCTCCTCATCTTAAAAGAACGTGATGGTCTGGGCTCCGAACACAATTCTCTGCTATTTCTTGCAGTCTTGGATGGAGCTGTTCCCAAACTATGCTGTGATGCATCCCAATAAAATGCTATCTGCCCCTTCAAGAATATATAATTGAATTGTAATAAATATTGAAATAGATCAGTAATGTGGAGACACAAGAAAATGCAGGTTTGTAGGTCAATTGGCTTCTGTAAGTTGCCCCTTGTGTGGGATAGAACTAGTGTACGGGTGATTGTTGGTTGGCGTGGACAGGATGGGCAAAAAGGCCTGTTACCATGCTGTATCTCTAAACTAAACTTTACGAGGCCATTAGTGTAATAACACACAAATAAGAGGAAATTAATATAAATTGATGCAAAGTTATCTGTTGAATAATTCAGAGACTGGTTCAAGCTATGGGAAAGTTGTGTACACAGGGAAATGATTGGTTCATCGACTCAAATAAAATTAATTTGAGAGATACAGTGACAGGTCACAGTGAACCCTAGGCATGTGCGCCTATCGAATGACAATAAAAGGAAGGTGATTTGTACACTGTCCCCCTCTGGTAGAAATGCATAACTGGATACATTTCCTATGAAGTATTGTGCTTGGAAGATCATGCAAGCAATTGGAAGCACTGTGGTGCAGCTGATAAAGGTGCTACCTCACAGCTCTGGAGACCCGGGTTCGATCCTGATCTTGGGAGCTGTCTGTGTGGCATTTGCATCTTCTCCCTGTGACCTCGTGGGTTTCCTTCATGCGTTCTGGTTTCTTCCCACATCCCAAAGATGTGGGTTTGTAGGTTAGTTGCCCTCTGCAAATTGTCCCTAGTGTGTAGGGAGTTTGTCTTCTTCTTCTTGCATATGGCGTGCACAGCCTAAAGATCAAGTGGCATGAAAAACTACATCTATTTGTTTGTGAACGTCAGGTTGATTACTGAGAGGGATAACAAAGAACTAGTGTGAACGGGTGATAGATGGTTGACGTGGACTTGGTGGGCCTAAGGTCTATTTCCATGCTTTATCTCCAAATTAAATTGGATGGTCCCTGAGCTACAACTTCCAGGAATTTGAAGCAGTTGACTCTCTCCACCGCCATTGTGTTAATGAAGACAGGTTCATGGTGCCTACAGCTTCCACTCTGTGACGATCCTTGTTTGTGCCAACTGAGCATCTGTGCTTTGGATCAGGACCATCTTCAGAGAAATATCATTTCTGAAGCACTAACATTTTCATTCATACTTAGTGGAAAATGTGTTTTTGCAGTAAATCACAATAAGGCTGTTTCTCTCCATAAATCACACCACTCTGGATAACTTCTGGCCAATTCCTATCCTGTAAGGTATAGGGACTAATGACTTATTTTCTGCACAGGCTGGGCACGCAGGGATGTCATTTATTTGTGCAATGTTCATTTGTACAGTTACAGGGAGAAATTAGGTCACTTTGTTCCAAACCACACCAATAGTTGGTCATTCACTGAAGAACCACTCTTTGCCGTACAGCAGCGTGATTTAAAGGGTCGTTCGCTTGTTTTACTCAGTTTTGTTTAGAGATACAGCATGGAAACCGGTCCTTCGGCCCACCAGGTCCATACTGATTATCAATCACCTGTCCACTATGTTATCCCACTTCTTCATCCATTTGCTACACATTGGAGGTGATTCTACATTCAATAGACTTACATGTCTTTAGGGTGTGGGGGGAAACTGGAGCACCCGGAGGACACCCACATAGTCACAGGGAGACGTGCAAACACCACACAGACAGCACTCGAGGTCAGGATCAAACCTTGATCTTTGGGGAAGTGAGACCAAAGTCCTACCTGCTGTGCCAGAGTCTCCGCAGTCTGTTGCTGAGCCTGAAGAATGACTGCTTAGTTTTCCCTGTGAACCCTGAGTTCACTAACGAGAGTGACCTTGGTTAAGGTTCACTGTCATGTTTACATTTGAAACAAATGTAAAATGAAGGGAGGCATAGATAGAATAAACAGTCAGAACCTTTTTCCCCAGGGTGGATATGACCAGTACTAGAGAGTGGATACCTCCGGAACGCATTGCCAGGGGTGGTGGTGGAAGCAGATTTGATAGTGGTGTGTAATATGGGCACAACGAAGTACAAAGAATAGTTGAATATGGATCATGTACAGGCAGATGAGTTCAATTTAACTTGGCATCATGTTCAGCACAAACATAGTGAACTGAAGTGCCCGTTCTACCAGGATTATAATTATGGAGAGGGTCAGAACTGGACCTAGGGTTGAGATTTTTGATTGGAGAAAGGCTAACTTTGAGGAGATGCGAAAGGTTTTAAAAGGAGTAAATTGGGACAGTTTGTTTTATGGGAAAGATGTGGAAAAGAAATGGAGGACATTTAAAGGTGAAATTTTAAGAGTACAGAACCTTTATGTCCCTGTTCGGTTGAAAGGAAATAGTAAAAATTGGAAAGAGCCATGGTTTTCAAGGGAAATTGGACACGGTTCGGAAAAAGAGAGAGATCTACAATAATTATAGGCAGCATGGAGTAAATGAGGTGCTTGAGGAGTATAAAGAATGTAAAAAGAATCTTAAGAAAGAAATTAGAAAAGCTAAAAGATATGAGGTTGCTTTGGCAAATAAGGTGAAAGTAAATCCAAAGGGTTTCTACAGCTATATTAATAGCAAAAGGATAACGAGGGATAAAATTGGTCCATTAGTGAATCATAGTGGACAGCTATCTGCAGAGCCAAAAGAGATGGGAGAGATATTGAACAATTTATTTTCTTCGGTATTCACCAAGGAGAAGGATATTGAATTATGTGAGGTAAGGGAAACAAGTAGAGTAGCTATGGAAACTATGAGATTCAAAGAAGAGGAAGTACTGACACTTTTTAGAATTATAAAAGTGGATAAGTCTCCAGGTCCGGATAGGATATTCCCTAGGACATTGAGGGAAGTTAGTGTAGAAATAGCAGGGGCTATGACAGACTTATTTCAAATGTCATTAGAAACGGGAATAGTGCCGGAGGATTGGCGTACTGCGCATGTTGTTCCATTGTTTAAAAAGGGGTCTAAGAGTAAACCTAGCAATTATAGACCAGTTAGTTTGACGTCAGTGGTGGGCAAATTAATGGAAAGGATACTTAGAGATAATATATATAAGCATCTGGATAAACAGGGTCTGATTAGGAACAGTCAACATGGATTTGTGCCTGTAAGGTCATGTTTGACTAATCTTCTTGAATTTTTTGAAGAGGTTACTCGGGAAATTGATGAGGGTAAAGCAGTGGATGTTGTATATATGGACTTCAGTAAGGCCTTTGACAAGGTTCCTCACGGAAGGTTGGTTAAGAAGGTTCAATTGTTGGGTATTAATGGTGGAGTAGCAAGATGGATTCAACAGTGGCTGAATGGGAGATGCCAGAGAGTAATGGTGGATGGTTGTTTGTCAGGTTGGAGGCCAGTGACTAGTGGGGTGCCACAGGGATCTGTGTTGGGTCCACTGTTGTTTGTCATGTACGTCAATGATCTGGATGATGGTGTGGTAAATTGGATTAGTAAGTATGCAGATGATACTAAGATAGGTGAGGTTGTGGATAATGAAGTAGATTTTCAAAGTCTACAGAGAGATTTATGCCAGTTGGAAGAGTGGGCTGAAAGATGGCAGATGGAGTTTAATGCTGATAAGTGTGAGGTGCTACATCTTGGCAGGACAAATCAAAATAGGACGTACGTGGTAAATGGTAGGGAATTGAAGAATGCAGGTGAACAGAGGGATCTGGGAATGACTGTGCACAGTTCCCTGAAAGTGGAATCTCATGTAGATAGGGTGGTAAAGAAAGCTTTTGGTGTGCTGGCCTTTATAAATCAGAGCATTGAGTATAGAAGTTGGGATGTAATGTTAAAATTGTACAAGGCATTGGTGAGGCCAATTCTGGAGTATGGTGTACAATTTTGGTCGCCTAATTATAGGAAGGATGTCAACAAAATAGAGAGAGTACAGAGGAGATTTACTAGAATGTTGCCTGGGTTTCAGCAACTAAGTTACAGAGAAAGGTTGAACAAGTTAGGGCTTTATTCTTTGGAACGCAGAAGGTTAAGGGGGGACTTGATAGAGGTCTTTAAAATGATGAGAGGGATAGACAGAGTTGACGTGGATAAGTTTTCCCACTGAGAGTAGGGAAGATTCAAACAAGGGGACATGACTTGAGAATTAAGGGACAGAAGTTTAGGGGTAACATGAGGGGGAACTTCTTTACTCAGAGTGGTGGCTGTGTGGAATGAGCTTCCAGTGAAGGTGGTGGAGGCAGGTTCGTTTTTATCATTTAAAAATAAATTGGATAGTTATATGGACGGGAAAGGAATGGAGGGTTATGGTCTGAGCGCAGGTATATGGGACTAGGGGAGAGTACGTGTTCGGCACGGACTAGAAGGGTCGAGATGGCCTGTTTCCGTGCTGTAATGGTTATATGGTTATAACATAGAACGGTACCCACCAAATCCACACTGACCAGCAATCATTCCATACACTTGTACTATCCTACACACTATGGTCAATTTACAGAAGCCAATTAACTTACAAACCCATACGTCTTTGGAATGTAGGAGGAAACCGGTGCACCCGGGTAAAACTCACGCCGCCACAGGGAGAACGTACAAACTCCATACGGATAGCACCCATAGTCAGTATCGAACCCGAGTCTCTGGCACTGTAAGGCAACAACTCCGCTTGCACCACTGTGACACCCTAAACAATTGTTCAACAACAGACGTCTCCTGCCTTCATTTTCTCCCTGGTTTTAATGGTAAAAGTAGAATCTGAAAAAAAAATCCAGCTTTTAAATCAGCAATAAAAATCTATAGTAATCCCTAATTATTTGCCACTGCACTTTGCTGTGTTTATCTTTCATGCCCTGTGTTTGAAATTATTCAATGGCATACACATTATCAGGAAATTAAGCAAGCAAGTAGAGTTGTAGAACAGCAGAACCAACAGCTATGGTTGCACCCCTTTGCTCCCTTACAAGGATTAATACAAAGTTCTGGAGTAACTCAGCGGGTCGGGTAACATCTCTGGAGCAAATAAATGGGTGCCTCTTTAGGTCTGGACTCTTCATACTGATTTTGGGGGCAAAGGGGGAGGGACGATAGTGAGGGAACTGGAAACAAGAAAAGATTAGGACAGAACAGGGTCAGCAACAGAATACCTCAGGCAGGGAGGTTTCCTGATAGGCTAATTGTTGGCTAGGGATGGTGTGATCCCAAGAGGGATACATCATTGCGAACTATGGAACTGTTTAACTGACTTTTAGTGGTCCAAGGGGAGAAGGAGCGATCGGAGGGGTGAGGGTGGTGTTTGTAGAAGTTACCTAAAATTAACGCTCATACCACTTGTTGTAAATTACCGATGCAAAATATGAAGGTAGACAAAAATGCTGGAGAATCCCCAGAGATGCTGCCTGACCCACTGATTTACTCCAGCATTTTTGTCTATCTTTGGTATAAACCAGCATCTGTAGTTCATTTTAATTACATTAGGATTAAGGATTAATACTAGTTCAATGCATCCTTTTCACACTTTTGAAAATGTTCTTTAGCAAAATCTATTCATTAAAAAAAAAAATGTTTGGAGAACAATCGCAGAATCGATGCCAGATTTGGAAAATTAACAAAAAGTTGATTTCAAAAAGTGCATAGGAAATAATAACTTAAATAGTTTAAATTAATTCAAACCCATTGATGAAGTTTTGCAAATATCTTACACTAATTCCCATGGTCCATTCTCCACATTTCAAAATAACCAGAAACAGTTGATAAGATAACTGTTTTGTGATGATTCACATATTCCACATATTCCACATAATCCAAACATATGCACCCTGACAAAAGGTTTTCATTCAATTTTGAATTTAACTAAACAACTGATTTGCTCTAATAACTTTGTCTTTGCAGGAAGCTGTATAAAAATGGATTTGAAGAGGTGCAGAGCCATGCATTCAATGCAACAAAGCTGGATAAGTTGTATGACTTGTTTGCTACTTGTTATGGTGCTATATTGTTCTGATTTAAGTTACATGAAATATTTGAAAATACCATTTAAAATAATTAACGTCAAAAACAGTAATCAATTTAGTTTGTTGCATACATTTAGGATTTCATTTTGGCGTCTTTGAAGGACAGTACAGAAAAACAAAGCCTTAAACCAGAGAGTATTTTAAAGTCACAAGATAACCCCCAAGGTTCTTAATCATAGATAACTAGTGCAAAAAGCAAGTGGTATACATTACATTCCAGTATAGAATCTTTCTGAATCCATTCTATTTCAAGTAAAAATCAATCTGTGATAGTTCTTATTTTGAATTTGAATAAGATTGACATGATTTGAGAGTCATGGTGTCCAGTTACCGATTTATCAGTTTAAACAGTGCAGATAAAAATATCCAGTGTCTTGCAATCAGTACATGTTTAGAAGGGGTTATGCCCCTTTAGAAGGTGCTTGTGAAGAACAAGCATTGAACTTCCGAAATTTCCAAAATAGACTAGCGTCAACTAATATTATTTTCCAGTGAATGTTACAAAGTTATAACTAGAGATTGCAGGTGAAGATTCTACCATGCACTGTGAAGTTCTTACTTATAAGTGGGATTTCAATTTTGTTACACACATCAAACAGTATTATTAAAAATGCATTTCCAATTTTTCTTGACTTATTCTACAAAAAAATACTCCCACAAATGGAGCCTAGTATTTGAGGGGAAAGCAGCTTTATCACAGTGGTTGTGCAAACTGACTGAACCCAACACTTCCATCAAGATCAACTGGCAGTAGTTCTGGCCCAACAACATGAACATTGAAACAAAGAACCACATGGATTCTTTAGGCTATTTTATTTGAAAAGGCACATCTACATTTCAAAGAGAAAATAAATTATTTTTGTTTGCAGTTTCAAACGATGTCCTGCACGTCAACAAGCCCTCATCTTCCTTTCATGAAAAGCAACTTCAAAGACACCCTGGATTAATTCATGCAGATTGTCCCCCCTCAAATATAGCCAGCTGACACCAAAGTTGTTAAGCATGTAAATGAACTAATATATTTTGGAAAATAACTCCCATGCTTAGGTTGTCAGTGCTGTTCAGAAACTTGTTAACAGAGGGGAAGAAGCTGTACTCTTCCACATGGGAGAAACAGGTTCATTTCTAAGGTAAAGAGAGCATTGAAATCAAACAAGAAATGAGTACCGAATCCACGCCAACCACCGATCACCCCATACACTAACACCATCCTACACACTAGGGACAATTTGCAATCTTGTCAATTAACTTACAAACCTGCATGTCTTTGGCGTATGGGAGGAAACTAGAGCTGCCCCCAATGTGATATCAGACACCTTGTGACATCAGAAGTAGGGAAAAAGGAGGAATCTGTTTTGAAGTGATAACAGGCCCTTTAATAATAGAAAGATTGGGCAGATTCAACGTGGGCTGTCAGAAAGTTTTCACTTTGTAACCAGCAGAACAGATTAGGTGAATCAATTGATGGGGTCTGTTTGAACACGCAGAAGACCAGGGATAGGGTACCCAAGACATTATAAAATTAATGCACATGGTATTGGAGGTTAATATACTGAAATAAACAAGTTATTTTTGGTTTGGATATCTAGGGTCAGTGGGCTGTCGCAGTGATCTGTACTGCACTCCCAACTGTGCATAAAATATAAGAATGAATTTGATGAGGGGATCAAGTATAACATGTCCAAGTTAGCTTTGGTAAAAATGTAGATTGTCCCTAGTTTGTAGGATTGTGTTAGTGTATGGGTGAACGCTGGTCGGCGCGGACTCGGTTGGCCGAATGGCCTGTACTCTAAAGTCAAAATTTCAAGAGGGTTTGATTACACAAGATGTGGAGTCGTGATGACACTGAAGCTGGCATATGGTGTGCAGATCTGCCCTCTGTACCTAAGGAAGCTTTGCAATAGAGGGAGTGCATCAGAGATTGATTCCTGGGGTGGGGAGTATGTCACGCGAATCCTCCCTGAACACAAAGCTCTGGTGGTGTTGACCATAAAACCAAAGTTGCCTTCACAGGCAGCTTATTGCACACATTTGTGATTGCCAGCTGAAACACAACAGGTGTTTTGTATATTGCGTGAACTACCATATTCATCTCCAGAAGACTTGCACCGAACTGGTACAGAAGCCCTGCAATGTCATTGCTGAAGAATGTCTAGGCCAACTTATTTTACTATCAATAAACTTGGAGTGTGGATTCTGGAAGTACATGATAAGCAGTTCTTATTCTTACTATTTTTCTGATAAACTGCACAAGGCATCATGACCTATTTTTAAATGGGCATTGGTCCAAAAACATTTGCAAGGACAAGTTCACATTGAAATAATGGGATTAATTTGTGTTCATGGACATACTGTAAAATCTAGTCATGTGAAAATTTGGCTTTACCTTGGACTTATAATCAATGCAAAGTGATTTTCCCCCCTAAAAAATAAAAGTAACTGGAACAGGAGTAGGCCAATTGGCCATTCAAACCAGCTCTCATATTCTTCAAGTTCATAGCTGATCTGATCTCAGCTTTAACCACTTGCCTATTCCTATTTGCATTATCTAACAGCCTTGAATATCTCTAATAACTATGGTTATCAGAAGAGAATAGTTATCATGGTTATCAGTAGAGGAATTCTAAGAGCCACAGAGCTTCGAGTGTGGAAACCCCCTCTCATTCATAGAACATAGAACAGTACGGCACAGCAACAGGCCCATTACAATTAGCCTGAAGATGGGTCCTTATTCGAGGTGTTGCCTATCCATTTTCTCCAGAGATTTTACCTGACCCACTGAGATTCTCCAAAATGTAATGTCCATCTCCAGGATACTATATGCCTTCTTTACCATGATTCCTATCATATTACCAAGCAATTCCCCCCATTTTAGATTCCTCATCCACTGAGCATACAATCAACCCCCCTCAACACCTTTCTTGTTTCAGTGAGATCACCCCTCATTCTTCAGTGGAAAGCAGCACCATTACAAATTGGACTGGGATCCCCAAGCATCTTCATTTTTATCTGCTTTACCCAACTCGACTGATGTTCAGTGTGTTTTGCCAATCTACAGCATGCCTATAAATTATGTGATATTCTGAGAATGTCTAATTGTTGGTTCGCCTCCGAGACAACTGGAGTTATCTTGCATTGGGGATCATCATGTGCTACTGCCTGACCTTCGGCAGACACCAATTTATTTTCTGTTACAGTTGTGGTTGACTCAGCAGGCTTGCAAGCAATAAATATAACCACCAAATGGATAAAACTCAGACTCTGTCTTTCACATATAACCACTGAACGCTGCTGGCCATAGGGAAGACTAACTACAATGATTCTCTGCATATTTTAACTTATTAAAATAAATGGAAAATGGTTCCATTAAAATAAATAAAACCCCATCTGGTTCACTGATGTCCTTCCAGGTTGGGAATATGACAGTCCTGCATGTTCTGCCATGTGTGACTCAGGCCACATAAGAATTGTATTGTATTGTATTGTACTCAGGCCACAATTTGAGACAACGTCTCAATGTACGTCCTCACCGTGAACAGATGAGTTTTCGCTGAGATCTTCCGTTTCCTCCCACACTACAAAAGTTTGTAGGTTAATTGGCTTGGTATAAGTGTAAATTGCCTCTGGTGTGTGTGTAGGATAGTGCGCGGGTTGGTGCGGACTCGGTGGTCCGGAGGGCCTGTTCCCGCGCTGTATCTCTAAACTAAACTAAACTAAAGCCTCCACAATAAACTACCAAGCCATTATTCACAGGGCAATTTGGAATAAATAATAAATATATGTTATATTTGACACCAAAATTCATGTTGGGGATTGAATATAACACCAAAGTTGTGAACGGTAGGTTCAGTCTCAGGTGATTAACAGGAAGAGGTGGCTATGGCTGAGGAATATAGTTGATGTCATCAGTTGAAGAAAGTAACATCTGTGTACCCAATATGTAGCTGGGAAAACTTATGCACATTCAATGCAGAATGCCGGACAAGCCCACTGGAGATTTAGTGTCTATAATCAGGTGCATGGTTGGTGTGGCTAATAGAAAATGTTACATTTTGGCAATGGAGATGTTCTCTTCATGTGAAGTGGAGGAACACTATTGAGGGAGAATGGAAATTTAATTCCGTTTAGAAATGAGTAAACAGGTCCTTTGACCCACAAAGTCCACGCCAACCAGTGATCACCCATACACTAGTTCTATCCTACACACTAGAGACAATTTACAGAAGCCAATAGACCTACATACTTGCACATCGTTGGAATGTGGTAGAATTAATTGATTGATTGATCACACTTGACATGTCACAGTGAAATTCTTTGTTTTGCATACCATACACAAGGTATGCAAAGACTCTGAAGAAGACTCTCGACCCGAAACGTCACCCATTCCTCTCCAGAGATGCTGCCTGTCTTCGCTGAGTTACTCCAGAATTTTGTGTATGCCTTCGTATGCAAAGAGTCGCCACATATAGGGCACCAACAAAGTTACAAAGTATTCATTAAAGTCCCAATGGTCCCTCTTTGTTCTTAGCGCCCCCCCCATGCCAGGTCCCTCTTTTGCTCTCAGCAGTCCTCCCCCTACCCCACCGGATCCCTCTTTGCTCTCAACGCTCCCCCCCCCCCCACACCAGGTTCCCCTTTATTCTCAGTGGCCTCGTATGACCTCAGGCACCCACCGTGGTTCCATCAGACCTCCAGCACCCACCACGGGCAACCAGGGAAAACCCGCGCAGTCATGGGGAGAACGTACAGACTCCATATAGACAGTGCCCTTGGGCAGGATCAAACCCGGGTCACTGATGTTGTAAGTCAGCAACTCTACCATTGCACACTGTGCCGCCCAGAAAGTCTGGGCCTCAACATGGTTACCTGACTCAGGAATGCTTAAATGTTAAGAACGGGAAATGTTCTATTTCCCATAATTAATTGCTGTTAAGTACAGTCAGAATATGTTGGAAACGGCAAGCAAGGACCTTACCTATGCTGTGATGATGCATCGCCCTAACCCATTCCCCAATTCCTAACAGGTATTCATGATCAGCAGAACGTTTCCAGATATTTCTGCTTTTATTTCCAACAATTGCATTATTTCACATTCACATTTTATGTTAGTGTCTGTGTTAAACATAGACCTTTACTAAAAAAAAGGAAGTACACTCATTTTATCAAGACAAATGTATCTATTGAAAAATATTTATTGCTTTCCTGAGAATTATGTATGCGTTATGCATTTTTCAAAGGCAAAGAAAATGACTGTATGACATATATATCTTTATTTTCTTGAAGATTTAACCGTCTTAATCATGTTATATTTTTCCAGGGAACTTAATGATAATAAAAACCTAAGAATTATACACAACGATGCTTTCAATGGAGCTATTGGACCAGATGTATTGTAAGTTATAACAAGTTTTCATTACACATGGATTCAATTTGAACATATTTGACTATATCAATCAATTAAAATGTTAAATGCCTTTTGTAAAGTAAATTATACAAAAACTGCAAATTAATATTTTTGAACTTAAGCAGTACTTAATTTTAACGCTACATAATTATTTGTATATTTGATTGTCTCCCTTGTCCATGTTTCTCTTGATTGAGAAAACAATTAGCAGTTGAATCTGTAGAGAGGAACTGTAGATGCTGGTTTACACCAAAGAGATACACTAAATGCTGGAGTAACTCAGCAGGTCAGGCAGCATCTCTGGAGAAAACAAATAGGTGATGTTTCGGATCGGAATCCTTCTTCAGACTGGAGCAGTTTGAGTTACTCCAGCATTTTGTGACTATCTTTAGCAATTTCATCTGTTGGAATTCTGTGTATTTACATTTTGCTTCTGCATTCCACATTTGCACATTTGCAACAAAGAACTGACAAATAAGCTGGTCAGATGTTGGTCTAATACATCTTTTGCTCTTCCATCTGCCTCATCAATGGCAGAGAATGGATGTACAGTATAATTGCAATAGTCCCATATTATTAAATAACTGCGAAAAAATTGCAAGGAGAAGCTGGAGACAGAGGCAGCAAAATAATACTCATTAGATTAGTCTTATTTTAAACGGTTCTGGGACCGAGTGAAGCATCTAATCTATTTTGTTGCTACAGAGATGTTTCTTCAACAGCACTTGAGTATCTTCCATCTAATGGGTTGGAGTTCATTCAAAAACTTACTGCACGCTTTACGTACTCACTGAAACGATTCCCATCACTGGAAAAGTTTGTTAATTTGATAGAAGCAAATTTGACATACCCCAGCCACTGCTGCGCCTTCAAAAACTGGGAGAAATCGAATGGGTAAGTTGTTGTATATTTTTATTCTCTCAACCCCTGTCCCACATCAATGCATCTGTTGTATGACATATGGTGATAAATAATCAACTATTTTTCAGAGAAGCTAAACCAGCATCTGCAGTTCCTTCCTACACTATTTTTCAGAGAAAGTAGATGTCAACTAAAACATTTATCAGATTAGTAGTGCCATGAATGCCACTGGTCCGGTTATGCTGTTTTCACAAAATCAGGTTTTCATTGGGTCTGAATACTCTTTCCCGACCCTTCAAACCTTTCTCTTTTCAGTTGTTCTTTCCAAAAGGAAGTGACCAATAATACACTGCTATGGATTATAGAGATATTTTAAATTATATATTTAAATTTTATAAATTTATAAAATGCTATAAATTTAACTGAGCCATTAGAGCCATCAGCCAATCGACAGAAAGTACATTTACTTTTTGCTTCTGCGTTCCACATTTGCACATTGCATCACAGAACTGACAAATATGCTGGTGGTCAGATGTTGGTCTAATACATCTTTTGCTCTTCCACCTGCCTCATCAATGGCAGAGTATGGATGTACAGTATAATTGCAATAGTCCCATATTATGACAGAAAGTAAACTGTAGTGGTACATGTCATAGTTGTTGACTAGACCCTGTTCAATTTCCTAATAGGTGGATTAGATTAGAATTAACTTTCTTTAACAACTTGATAAGAGCTTCAAAAAAGGCCATGTCCACCAAATAGAGTGCATTTCCTCCGTCCTGCATATCTGTCATCTCTTCAAACTACTATCTGATATTTAGCTTAGTTCAGTTTATTTTTGAGAAGAAGTGTGGAAACAGGCCCTTTGGCCCACCGAGTCCACGCTGACAAGCGATCCCCGTACACTAACACTATCCTACACACTAGGGACAATTAAAAATGTTGCCGAAGCCAATTAACCTACAAACCTGTACGTCTTTGGAGTGTGGGAGGAAACTGAAGCACCCAGGTGGTTACGGGAAGAACATACAAACTCCATACGAACAACACTCATAGTCCGGATCGAACCCGGGTCTCTGCCGCTCTAATGCAGCATATCTACCTCTGTGCAACTGTGCTGCCCCATATGTTATGTGGTTTCTTGTTTTGAATTATGCATCAGATGCTTCTAATTATTATCTAGGTAGCTAAGTATGTATTTAATTATAATTAATAAATGCACATTTTTGGTAGCACGTGACTAACTTGGATCTAATTGCCAAGGTATCAGTATGAAATAGGGTCCCGACCCGAAACGTACCTGCCCATGTTCTCGAGAGTTACTGCCTGACCCGCTGTATTTCCAAAACATTGTGTCTTTTTTATTTCCACCACATTTGTTTTGTAGTATTCAAGGGGGAGACACTTAAGGTCTTGTTAACCTCCAAGGTAATCTAATTAAGAACCCCATGATTTCAGTAGATCAGGAAAGAATTTCAGAGGTTTTAACGTTCAAAAAGAAGTTCTCATCTACCAATCTTAGAACATGAACATTGAGTCGTCCATAATAGGAAAGTCATTCAGCAAAGATAATGCTTTATTTTAGCTCTTCCTCTTTTATCCTGTTACATAAAGTTTTGTTGTGTATCCTAAACAAATAATTCTTGACCAACCGGTAGTGCTTTAATATTCACTTCCTTGCCTAAAATTAGAGGAAGAAAGATTGACTAAAATTCATATTGTAACTCGTACATCATTCTCCACAAAATGTCCACATGTGAGATTGGAGGAGTTTGGATTTATACAAGTGGATTTGGCTGCAATCCTGCTGGACAACTTGCCAAGATTATAAAGGGCCATACAGGAGGGTTGAGTAATGTTACAAAGCGTATCTGGAACAGAACCATATCTGTCAGGAGTCTGATAACAACTGCTGAGAAATATGATAGTGAGAAAGAAAACTATGCTGAATATAGTTGATTGTTACTTTCCCTTCAGGCAGAATTCCATACCCATGCTTTTATACAACTTTTCGAAGTTTTGTGAAGCTCAAACAAGAAAAGTAACCACAGATCAGGACTTCATCACCAGCTATGAACAGAATAAAATATAGTAAGTATTGTTCTAAACACAAAATTGGACTACTATTATTTAATTGGATTACTTTGGCAGCAAATTATATTCTTTCTAGGTTTAGGTTTATTATTGCCATATGTGCCAAGGTACGGTGAAAAGCTTGGCTTTCCAATCCAATCAGACAATACTATATATAAATACAATCAGATTCAATTCCAATCCTACCAGATAAAACTATACATAAATGCAATCAAGCCAAGCTCAAGTACAAGGTAGAGCAAAGATAAAGATACGGAGTATAGAAGGCCCAAGAATACTATATAATATATAACATCCTTTCTTATTTATTTATATTTCCATTTATCTGCCTCACACTCAAGTAATATATATTGGAATACACTATGTATAGGCTACTATGTGTAACAAATGCTTCAGGAATGTTGCCACGACTGTACCTGCAATTTTTCTTTCACAGAAAATTTCAGGCAAGATTTGCATTCAGCAACCCTTCATATTTTGATTTTGCATGGTAACTGATATCAAGAACATCAGATGACACACACTATTTTTACATTTGCAAATTGCATACCCTACTTCCAAAAGGAAAAACTCCCATGAGCCGTAGATTAATTTAGAGAATTGAATAGAGGTGGTAGGACACGTGAAAAAACACCAGACATGACTGGCCATTATTCAAAGCACCAAATATGGAAAACATGCATGCCATTTCCAGGATACTGATGGGTGTGGACAACAAAATGGGTTCAAAAAATACATGCTTCCATTGTTGTGCATGAAGGATTCGGGCACCAAACTAGTACATGGCTTTAAGAGCCTAGAGTTAATTATTTTCATCGCCATTAGCACACGTTTGGATTCAAGTCAAGAGTCAAGATAGTTTTATTGTCATGTGTCCCAGATAGGACAATGACATTCTTGCTTGCTGCAGCACAGAATATGTAAACATAATACAGAACAGGAGGTAAAAGTTCAGTGTGTCTATATACCCTAGACCATATATGTACACAATAAATAAACAGGTAAAGTGCAATACACTGTTATTGTTCAGAGCTTGTTTGATGTTGTATTTAATAGCCTGATGGCTGTGGATAAAAAGCTGCTCTTGAACCAGGATGTTCCAGATTTCAAGCTCCTGTGCCTTCTTCCCGATGGCATCGGAGAGATGAGTGTGTGTCCAGGATGGTGTGGGTCTTTGATGATGCTGGCTGCCTTTTTGAGGCAGCGACTGCGATAGATCCCTTCGATGGTGGGGAGGTCAGAGCCTATGATGGACTGGGCAGTGGTCACAACTTTCTGCATTCTTTTCCGCTCCTGGACATTCAAGTTGCCGAACCAAGCCACGATGCAGCCAGCCAGAATGCTCTCTACTGAGCACCTATAGAAGTTCAAGAGTGTCCTCCTTGACATACCGACTCTCCGTAATATTCTCAGGAAGTTGAGGCGCTGGTGCCTTCTTTATAACACCATCATTGTGCTGGGACCAGGAAAGATCTTCGGAAATATGCACGCCCAGGAATTTGAAGTTCTTGACCCTTTCCACCATCATTGATATAAACGGGATTGTGGGTTCCCATCCTACCCCTTCCAAAGTCCACAATCAGTTCCTTGGTTTTGATGGTGTTGAGAGCCAGGTTGTTGGTCAATCGGTCGATCTCACTTCTATACTCAGACTCATCGCCATCAGTGATTTGTCTCATAACAGTGGTGTTGTCGGCAAATTTGATGATGGAGTTCGCACTATGTCCGACTACACAGTCATGAGTATAGAGTGAGTACAGATAGAGGCTGAGCACGCAGCCTTGAGGTGCTCCCGTGCTGATTGTTATCGAGGATGACACATTTCCACCAATACGGACGGACTGTGGTCTGTGGATGAGGAAGTCAAGGATCCAATTGCAGAGGGATGCACAGAAACCCAGATCCGTGAGCTTGGTAACCAGCTTGGAGGGGATGATGGTATTAAACACCGAGCTGTAGTCTATGAACAACAGCCTGACTCAGTCATGATGGTGCATCTGATGGCCAATGTTGCAGCTTCCAAAGCTCCATAAGCAACATTGCCCTCAATAACGTGTAACAGAAGATCCTCAGATTCCTTCTTTCAAGCTCAGCTTTCTGCCCTTGTATCTGACTCGAGTGTCCAAAGTATATTGCTGGATACCACAGTGGTGCCACAATCATCCTCCCTCTATTGACTTTGACTGCCAAAGCACCAGAAGAATAACAATGACCACCCAGACTTTGAAGGAACTGTTTATTGTTGGTCCATTAAGCCCAGAGCTCCAACAGTGCAACAGTGGGATGACATTTGGTTTGGAATATTTTAGTGCCACTTTTATCTCTGCAAGTCATTACTGTAATAGTCAGTGACAGAGGGAATGAAATGGAAGGAACCGTTGGCAAATCAGAAATTAGGATTTAGGTCACTGCTGTTGCATTATTGTGCCATCTGGCTCAATCTAAATAGAAATGAGGTGCCTAAGTAGTTTCCGTCTTCCTCATCCTCCTCCTCCCTCTGATTTTGCTGTCGCTTATTGTACAGTTGGTGCAAGGACTGTTCCCGTACAGTGCTGAGTTGCGACAGTGTGCATCAGACTACTATGAATGCTGGCACCTGCTCTGTCAAACACTGCTGGCTTCACAGAGACATCTATGCAATGGAAGTATTGTTTCAGCCAATGTCGGTGGTCTACTATATCACATTTCACATTGAATCAACCACACATGAGCTGAGACGGGTATTAAGTTGGGTGATATATGATTCAAAGATGTAATCTTCGTAACATTGTGAACATCTGATCAGCAGCCCTTCCTGTAGTGAAATATGGTTTTAAGGTCTAACTTATCCGATTCATGTGTACATCAGCCATGAGAAAAGAGTTGAAATTGGTGGCTGGAGAATTGAGGAATGAAAGATAATGCATCCAGGCTTCATAGTATTTAGCTGAAGGAAGGGAACAGTGTAAACTTTCTCCTGGGTGGCTTGGTAATATTCTCATTTGATAAAACCTTGTGTCCTAACGTGAAATTATTTTTGGATAATCACCCAATTTGTGTTAAATTCTTTTTTATGCATTCAAGAGATGTGGGCTTTACAGGCTGAGCCAGCATTTATTGTGCTTTTCTAACTGCCTTCAGGGGGTGGTCGTGAGATGCATTCTTGAACCACTACAGTTCTTCAGTGTGGGTATACCCAGAATGCTATGAGGGAAGGGCTTCCAAGATTTTGATCCAGTGATGCTGAAGGAACAGTGATATATTTCCAAGTCATGATGATGTGTGGCTTGGAAGGCAACTTCCTTATTGAAGTGTTCCTATGCTTTGGTGTCCATCTTTCTAGCTGGTTGGTCATGGGTTTGGAAGGTGTTGACGCAGGAGTCTTGTTGAGTTGCTGCAGTGCATCTTTGTACATGGTATAAACTGCTGCTACTGTGCTTCAGTGGTGGAGTGAGTGAATGGTCGTGGAAGGGATGCATATCATATGAAACTGCACTCATCTAGACAAGTGGAGTGTGTTCCATCACATTCCTGACTTGAGTCTTATGGGTGGACAGGCTTTGTGGAGTTAGGAGGTGATATTGATAGTAGGGATTCAATGATAATGCCATTGAATGGCAGTGGTCGATAGTTGTTTTTTCTCTTGTTGAATATCATTATTCCCTTACACTTGGTCACATCAGTCCAGGTCTAGATATTATCCAGGTCTTGTTGCATGTGTATGTAGACTGCTTCACTATCTGAGAAGTCACAAATCATGCTGAATATTGAGCTATCATCAGCAAACATCCCTAACTTCCGCCCTCATCTTTGAAGGAAGGTCATTGATATAAAAGCTGTAGGTTGTTGGAACTAGGGCTGTGCCCTGATGAACTCCTGTGGCTAAGATAATTGACCTCCAACCACCACCACCACCATCTTCCTTTCTGCTTAGTATAATTCTAACTGGTAGATGGGAATTCTCAATTCCAGTTTAGCCAGAATACACATTAAAAGGTTACCTTGACATCAACAGCAGTTCCTCCTTTCACCACTGGCATAGAGCTCATTTGTCCATGTTTGAACCAAGGTTGGAATCAGGTCAGGTCAGTGGAACCTAAACTGAGCTTCTGTGACCAGGCCGTTACTGAGCAAGAGCTAGAATGGCCTATAATTCAGTGCCAGAAATGATCCATGCAATGGAAGCGTTGTTTCAGCATCAGTGGTCTCTTATATCACATTTCTCATTGATAAGGGTTACTCTTGCAGAGGATCCGATGGAGAATAGCAATGTCACAGTGTTGAGGAGGGGGTGTTTTTCTTTGGTTAGTACAGCTAGATCAACTTTAATCTGTAGCTGAAGAGAAGAACCATTTAAAAAAGTAGCTAAATTTTAATTGCTTGATGCCAGCATTTGAGACGTGCGGCTTTTAATGTTATTCCAATTTTTCCTGGGTCTATTTTTAAAATGGTTGAGAACTACAAAAAAATTACATGACCTTTATACAGCTAAGCATCAAAAACAGATAAATATTTGGCTTTACTGGATTTCCAACACTATATTAGATACACATTAATATTGGCACCCTATGTGATTGGACAAATTTTAATACATATATAAAATGGATACAATTTAAAGGGATGTAAAGAACGATACAAGTGTGGAATTGTACAGAGGACGACTTGAATAAGTAAATGAACAGCCACAGATGCCAATGAATGACAAAAGCTTTGCTCCAATTTTGTGGAGTTGATAGCCATTTTTGAAAGAACATATAATCTGTTACTGCTTATAGTGTGATCAATTCCTTCATTGCACAGTGAGTAAAAAGTTAAATATTCCTATTACAGCATGATGGAGGAAACTCCTCATGTCCCTCTGAAATGAGTGCTCTATAATTCAACAAAGTGTTGATATGGAACTGCAGAATGTGTATGCTTTACTGTAACTTTACCTTCCAGAATTTAAATAAAGTTCATTTAATAATGCACTGTCCCTTTATTTGCTTACAGTTTTGGGGATGACTATTCTAATCCACCATCACAGCATCTGGGTCAGCAAAGCAGGCAGAATTTGTCTGCTGGAATGAAGAAATACCCTTCCTCACAGAATGCATCACATTCTCCAGACAATAATCTTGATAATGAATATGAACATTTAGAAGATATTTACGAAAACGCAGTATCATTTGATTATGGATTTTGCCATGCCAAGGTAGATCTTGTTTGTACTCCAGAACCAGATGCCTTCAATCCATGCGAGGATATAATGGGATATAACGTTCTCAGAGTTCTAATATGGTTCATCAACATCCTTGCTATTTTGGGTAACTTTGCTGTTTTTATTGTTTTGGTGGTAAGTCAGAATAAGCTCACAGTCCCACGGTTCCTCATGTGCAATCTTGCTCTTGCAGACCTTTGTATGGGTCTCTATTTGCTACTCATTGCCTCTGTTGATCTGAGCACCAAGAGTCAGTATTACAACTATGCAATAGACTGGCAGACTGGTGCAGGATGTGCTAGTGCTGGTTTCTTCACTGTTTTTGCAAGTGAGCTCTCTGTGTATACTCTGATGGTGATCACCTTTGAAAGGTGGCATACAATTACCCACGCCATGCAATTAGACAGAAAGATACGTTTGAGACATGCTGTGGCACTCATGGTTGGAGGCTGGGTGTTCTCTCTTGTTGTAGCAACACTGCCACTTGTAGGAATTAGCAATTACATGAAAGTTAGCATTTGTTTGCCCATGGATATAGAAACTCCAGTATCCCAGGGTTATGTTATATTCTTGTTGGCATTGAATGTTCTAGCCTTTATTATCATTTGTGTATGTTATATTAAAATATATTTAGCTGTGAAAAATCCTGACTTTGTTTCTAAAAATAGTGACACAAAGATTGCCAAACGAATGGCAATACTAATCTTTACAGATTTTGTGTGTATGGCTCCTATATCATTTTTTGCTATTTCAGCAGCTTTTAAGTCTCCACTTATTACAGTTACTAATGCTAAAATTCTGTTGGTATTGTTTTACCCACTGAACTCTTGTGCTAATCCATTCCTTTACGCAATCTTTACAAAAGCATTCAGAAGGGATTTCTTCATTTTGTTGAGTAAGTTTGGCTATTGTGAAATACAGGCACAAATTTATAAAACAGACAATTCAAACTCAAGGAGTGGCACCAAAGAAAGTTTAGGTGCAGTTGTCAAGCTGGCAACATTTCATGATGAGCAATTCCCAGTCAACACAACGGATAAATATCCTCACAAAGAATGCTGACACATTTCATAGTTTACAGTCTTGACTACAGAAGGTGCCACATCCACAGGTCTCAGCAGCAATGCATTACCTCTCCTGGGTGTCCATTTTGGCAAATGTGAACCCAAGACCTAAATATTGGTACACTAGTGAAGGATGCCAAAACTGATGCAGCAAACAGAGGAAGGTACCCTGGTTGATTTTTCAGTTCCTAGCCCAGGAGACAAGTTGCCACATGACAGAGAAGAGTTAACAGCTTCAACCAAAGATCAAGCATTTGAATCCCGTGAAATTGCTAATAGACTTGTCCCCAATTGAGCAGCAAAAATAAAATCTATGTAATGGGTTTTACCTGGCAAAACAATGGATGAACATTTTTACTGGAAAAATAAAAGAACAAAAATAAGTAAATTATTTTTCATCCATATTATTTTAGTGCACTTTATGCTTGGAAAGGTTCCCCGATTTAGGAAGCAGTTTAATGAGTGGTTGCATCAACAACATTAATTATCTTGTCCAGCTACCATGGGAAAGGAATCTGTCAGATTTGAAGGTCATTGGTTATCTGCATGGCAAGTTCGTGGATGGAAAGTTCAGTCAGCAGTCCTGCACGGGGATGGAAATTTGGGACAAGATTCAGGCCATCCAGACAATGGTTCTACCGACTTTGTGAATAAAGTGGATGGGGACTCTATGATTAGTTTAGTTTAAAGGCACAGCATGGAAACAGGTTCTTCAGCCAACCAAGTCAATGACTAGCATCATCTCTACCATACCAATTCTATGTTATCCCATGTACGTATCTACACACCGGGGACAAATTACAGATGCCAATTAACTTACACACACGCATGACATTGGGATGTGGGTGGTATCCGGAGCACCTGTAGGAAACCCACAGGGAGAACATGATGCAATAGGATTCCAATTTGCAGAAATGTGTTCAGCTCCTGTGCGACTCAGGCAAACAACGGTTTCCTCGATATCCTGCAGCTCCACTCTTGCTCCCCCTCCCCCCCAGTCGTAACAGGGACAGAGTCCCCTTTGTCCCCACCTTCCACCTCATCGGTCATCGCATACAGCACATAATCCTCTGACATTTTCGCCACCTTCAACGGGATTCCACCACTAGCCACATCTTCCCATCTCCACCCCTTTCCGCAGGGACCGTTCCCTCCGCCACTCCCTGGTCAACTCGTCCCTTGCCATCTAAACCACCCCCTTCCTAGGTACTTTCCCCTGCAACTGCAGGAGATGCAACACCTTTCCCTTTACCTCCACCTCCAACCTCGACTCCGTCCAAGAACCCCAACAGTCCTTTCAGGTGAGGCAGAGGTTCACATGCACCTCCTCCAACCTCATCTACCGTATCCGTTGTTCCAGGTGTGGACGCCTATATATCAGCGAGACCAAGCGCAGGATCGGCGATCGTTTCGCTGAACACTTCCGCTCAGTCCGCCTAAACCTACCTGATCTCCTGGTTGCTAAACACTT
The DNA here is from genome assembly GCF_028641065.1 of Leucoraja erinaceus. Lineage (NCBI taxonomy): Eukaryota > Metazoa > Chordata > Chondrichthyes > Rajiformes > Rajidae > Leucoraja > Leucoraja erinaceus. The sequence goes on from NC_073384.1 coordinate 43,518,397, forward strand.
TAACTCTCCCTCACATTCCCACATTGACCTTTCTCTCCTGGGCCTCCTCCATTGTCAGAGTAAGGCCCAGTGCAAATTGGAGGAACACCTCATAATTCGCTTGGGCAACTTACACCCCAGCTATATGAATATTGACTTCTCTAACTTCAAGTAACCGTTGCTTTCCCCCTCTCCATCCCTCCCCCTTCCCAGTTCTTCGACCAGTCTTACTGTCTCCGACAATATTTTATCTCTGCTTTGTTGTTACCTTCTCCCAGCTAACAATGATCTATATTTTCCTTGCTCTCCATTCCCTTTGCCCTGTTTTCACACCTTCACACTTCCTTATCTATGTATCTCCCTCGCCCCTGACATCAGTCTGAAGAAGAGTCTCGACCCGAAACGTCATCCATTCCTTCTCCACAGAGATGCTGCCTGTCCTGCTGAGTTACTCCAGCATTTTGTGTTTATCTTCAGCATATCTGGCAAACAAGACTGTTACCCCAAGACTATGATCACTCTTGTAAACTTGAAAGCATGCAAATCCAGGACTGTCAGTATACTATGCTCACCTCTTTGCCTCCTCTACCCATGTGATATTCTTCAGTCCTTTAGAATGGCATTGCCAAACACCCTCAACTTTGACTTCCTGCATATTACTGACTCCCTTTGCTCCACCATCGGTCTTCAGCTGCTCAGATGCAAATTTCTACGATTTTCTCTTTGAACCTGTCCATTTTTAAACTGCTTCTTAAAATCAACCCCATTGATGAAGATTTATTGCACTGCCTCAATGTGTGGTTTAAAATAGTGTCTGCAAAATCAGGCACTAAAGGAGACTTGGGAGAGAAGAGAATAGGGATGCTAAAATTACATACAATTTTTTCATTTGCATTTTCAACCATTGTCAGAGTAAGGCCCAGTTTAAATAATATTGCATTTTCATTGTGAAATGACTTTGTAAAGATTAAAGTGCATTTGTGTTTTCTCTTGGTGTTTTCCTTCTATAAACAATGAAGGAGGGCTGGAATAGTTTACCCTCGATCCACATTGACAAGACGTGGTTCCTGCAGTTGTCAGTAACATGTAATTCCATGGTTTTTAGAACCTCAAGTGATAAAAAATCTTCTCCAGTGGTCAGAGTCGTGAAAGTGCAAATGAACCTCATGGAGTAAGAGATTAGAGTCATAAAGTACAGAAACAGTCCCTTTGGCCCAATTTGTCCATGTCGAACAAGCCCCATCTACACTAGTCTCGCCTGCCTACTATCTTTCTAGATCTTTCCTATCCATGTACTTGTCCAAATGCATTTTAAATGATGTTATACTACCTGCCTCAACTACCTCCTCTGGCAACTCGTTCTATATACCCACCACACTGAGTGGAAAAAGCCCCTTAGGTCTCTATTAAATCTTTACCCTCTCATCTTAAACCCTATCTCCAATGGTTCTTGATTCTCCTACTCTTGGTAAAATACTGCAATTAACCTATCTATTCCCCTCATGATTTTACACCTTTAAGATCACACTCCAAGGAATAAAGTGCTAGCCTGCCCAACCTCTTCTGATACCTCAAGCCTTCAAGTCCTGGCAGATTTAATTCCCAGTGCAATGTGAGTTTGGTGTAGTCAATAGAAATAGCAATACAGTTGTTATTGTTCTCTTTTCACCTTTTTCTCTGCACAGAGAGCTCGAGATTAGTCTTAGATTGAGGAAAATACAGGAAGACGATACTGAATTTGGATGAAGCTATATGATCATATTGAATGACAGCAGATTCCAAGGACAAATGGTCTACTACTAGACTCAATTTTCATTGCCAGCTGGAAACATACCTGAATGGATGAGAATTCAGATAACTTAATTTTTATGCACTGATGCTCCAACATTGTGTCAGCTAATGAGTTTGAGATGCAGCAGGTTTAAAAATCAATGGAAGCAATGGCACTTTACTGAAAAACAAGGTTATTTAAAACACAGCAAGGACACAAACTACATAAATATTCCCAACAAAAGTGGTCAAAATGTTTCAGTTGGATGTAAATTATAGGCATTTACAGTACAGTGCCATCTCAGTAGTCACCAAACCTGTTCAGCAGAATAATTGTATAACAAACCTTATTCATGCTGTCCTTACCTTCCACCTCATCGGTCGTCGCATACAGCACATGTGACAGCACAAGAGCAATGTGCATTAAATAATATGGAGACAGTGGGGGTGAGGTGGGACAAGAAGAACAAAAGAAATGTAGTGGGAGAGAAGAAAAGAGATTCAGGGAGAATAGGTTACAGAATGTTCAGCATTCAAACGAGCCCTCTTCAGCACCCTGGTCACACCCAACCCTTTTAGCAATTTATTACTTGAAAAGCAAAAGACTGTAGATACTTCAAATCCAAATTAAAGAAAACAACTCAGCACATTAGGTAGCTTCAATGTTTCAGCTCAATAACATTTTTCTTGATTTCTAAAGTACTGTTGATCTGAAACATTAGTTCCGTTTTTCTCTTCACAGGCGTTGCCCAAGTTTGGTAAATGCTCACAGGTCTGCTTATATATTTCAAAAAGCTTGGGCACTTTATGTCATTGCCATATTTGTGTGGGCCATCTCTATCAATATTTATTTTTTCGTTCAATCGAATACTGGGACTTCTGATACTCAAAAGAACTGTCAAAGAGCTCACAGGGATATTTAAGTAAATTGCCAGATGAGGACCAAAGTAAAAATCAGTTCTTCATGTCCACCAGCGCCACCTAAATACATATGTCTTTGAATACAAGAGTTCCAAATATCACAAACAGGGATGACACCATTATAAGAGCAGCTTTTTTGTCTTAATTTTTTCCATCATTAGAGTTGATCATTATTCACACTGACTTTCATTTAAGATTATGGAGAATGCCTTTCAAGAACCTACAGAAATGTTACCAGGTGCTAATGGATTAGTCACAGTTTTCTATGAGCATAAATAATGAGAACCCTATTACAATTTACCATCACCTTGTGTTTGCTGAATATAGAACTCTAAACACATACTAAAATGGAGCATTGTTGTAAGAATGTGAACATCATTCAACTGAGGAAATAACATCATGGAAGTGATGTAATCCATTCCATATTATGTGGTAGTACTATTTAATGAAATATTGTAGATGCGTATAGTTTGGAATGAGAGCCAGCCAGAACATGTCAAGTGTGTTGAATGATAAGTATTAAGCAGTTGTTACAGCTGTTCTATGCAGGTGTACCCGTGTCCTTCATTCACTTTTGACATGATTTATAAATGTTTTTTCACTATGTGAAGGTCACACATTTGCAAGAAAAACAAAATCCTGATAAATAATCAATTGATATCAGATTAATGAAACATTCCAAGGTGGTCAATTAACTGAGATTATAACTGATGAATTTGCAGTTGCCTTTGAAGGAACATTTATTCAGATTGTGCAGGATTATAATATTTGTTGAACAGAATTATAAATAAATCATAAATGTCACCATGTTTTAAAGTGGACATTGTACATATTCAGTCTTGTATCATTACTGTTTCCTGCAGTGAATCTATAACCACCAACAAAATGTATGTTTGTGCATTTTAAGGAAATGTAGATTATGGGGATTCATGTATTGGAATTTGTTGCTTTTTGTGAAATTCATGAAAAGATTTAGAAAATAGACTTATTGTGCCATTTTAAAGCAAAATAATTTTGCCACGATTCATTAAGTATCAGACTTGTGTATTAAAATGTTAATGAAGCAATTAATGTGACTTTTTTAATTTTTTTTTATAAAAGCTGGACAAACCAATTTATAGGACATCATGGATGACTGAACATGTCAGACTGAGGTAGCGAAGATCAATTGTCAAATTGCTGAAATAATGGTGGACTTCATGGCATCACCATACGATTAATCAGTCAGAAATTGGAGCTCTCTTAAACACAACCAATGAGTTATCAGCATTAATGGCGTTTCTTATTGACAGCGTTCTGCTAGGTATAGGGTAGAAAACTCATCCAAGTTATTCACGAGTCAGTTGACATCCCTTTCAAACTAGGGAGTGTAACCATTCAAAATAGAACAGTGAAAGTTCTTTAATTATCAGCAAAGGCATCCTCTAGATATTATTCCATCTCAAAATGTCCAATTCAATTTGTGAGCAATTTGTAAAGCACAGCAGCATAATCATTGTTACCTCTGCAAAATTGGTACTGCAAAATCTATAATGTTAATTAAAGCTTTAAAATTTATTGCTCAGGATCCGAGTCAACAACAGGGAGGATGTTTTCAACAAATTAGTGTTTAAGCAATAAAACTAAACAGCATTGCAAAAGGATACCATATCAGAATTCCACTTCATTTTAAGGGGCCAAGAAAAAGTCTGGTGGCTTTTGCAACTATTTCCAGAGGGAAGTTATAAAGGGGTTAATCGATAAGATAAACAAATTCACTTCCTTTTCTGAGTTCTAAAGGCTGTTCGTTACCCTAATAACTTTGTCCAATTTGGTAGACTGGACATCATAGATAAGAGTTGAAATACTGTACTAACTTTCGTCATGGCTAATCCCACTGCATGTGTTCATGCCATTATCCTAGTCTAAAGCAACCAAGGAGCCCTATTTATGATCAAGTCTGTTGAACATAATAAATGGTTGGGACGGAAAATGGAACAACAATGACAGAGCAGGGGCCTGATATGACGACTTTATGGTCTAGCCTAATGTTTGTGTAATAAAATTATGGCTTAAACATTTAAACTATTTAATGAACCAGGCATCAGAGCTCCTGGATTGATTGAAATTAGATTAAAATTAATTAGAATTAAAATTAATAGATAGATCCTTTGATTAACCTGAACTGGTCTTTAATTTGGGAATTATCAAACTTCAAGTTTGCATTTATTGTCACAACCAACTAAGGCAATTTGAGTTACCATACAGCCATAGTAAGTGAAAAGAACGCAATACAATGCAAAAAATAAAATTTAACATAAACATCCACCACAGTGGGATCAACATTCCTCACTGTGATGGAAGGCAATAAAGTTCAGTCATCTTCCTCTTTGTTCACCATGGTCGGGGCCTTGAACCCTCCGCAGTTCGCTGCTGCCAACGGTCCGATGTCCAGGCCCTCTCGTTGGGATGATCGAAACCCGGCGGTTGGACGGATTGCATGGAGCTCCTGAATCGGCCACTTCTTACCGAAGACCGTGGGCTTCACGGTGTTAGAGTCCACAGGCCCCGCTGTCGGAGCTCTTCTTCTGACGACATTAGGCAAAGGATCATCAGCAGCTTGAAGCTCGGGGCTATCTCTAGGAAAGGCCGCATCAATCCAAGTTGTTAGACCGCAAGGGGGGGGGGGAGATACGAGACGGAGAAAATAGCATCTTCGTCGAGGTAAGTGACTAAAAAAGCTTCCCCCTATTCCCCCCACCCCCCCCCTCAAATTAAATGTTCCAGAAACATTGAAACATACATTAAAGACATCCTTAAAATAACAAAAACAGAGAAGGGATGCGACAGTCTGTTGGCGAGGCGGCCATTTGGTAAGTAACTTTGACTTAGTGACATTCATGAGGATGCAAACAATTCACCATTAATCTAAGATAGCCTACATGAACGTGACCACAACATTAACAAACCTCAACCAGGTCTAATGCCTCTGTCCCAGGCGATTTTTTAGGCGACTACAGGCGACTAGGTTGTTGCCGCATGGTCGAGGGGTGACGCCTGTATGGTCATGATAAGTCTCCTCAAGTCGCCCAGTCGTAGCGTTTTTCTGGTCGCTGCTGAATTTAGAAATGTTCAAAACTTTTCGCCGACAGTCAGCTTGACACCAATGATCGTACCTCATCTTCTCCCGACGTACGTGTTGTCGTAGGTTGTCGCCAGGATGATATAGGTTGGTGTCAGGTGATGTAAGTTGTCGTAGGGTGACGATTTTGGTGAATTCCATTAGCGACTACGCATGTCAACCAGCGCCAGGTACTGGCAACTGAATTGTCTTACCAAGTCCAAGTACACATTTATTGCCACATGCACCAATTATGGTACAGTGGACTGGGATTTACCATGCAGCCACACAATCAAAAAGAGCATAATACACAATAGAATACAACATGAACATCCACGACAGTGGAATCAACATTCTTCACTGTGGTGGAAGGCAACAACGTTCATTCAGTCCTCATCCTTTGTTCACCCGTGGTCGGGGCCATGAACCCTTCGCAGTTGCCGCTACGGACGGCCCGATGTACAGGGCCTATCGTTGGGACGTCAGGACGGACACTCCGTGGCATGGAGGTCCAAAATCGGCCGCTTCCTACCGGAGACCGCGGCTTCACAATGTTATAGGCCGCAGGCCGGCGTCAGAGCTCTTCTCCGGTGATCCCCGGCAAGGGATCGCCCGGCTCCGCGATGGAAAGTCCGTGTTGCACCCGCTGCTGAAGCTCTGGGCCCCAACTCTGGGAGAGGCTGCACCAATCCAAGCTGTTAGGCCGCGAGAGAGGGCGAAAATGCGACTAGGAGAAAAGTCGCATTCCACCGAGGTAAGTGACTAAAAAAGTTTCCCCCTTCCCCACCACCACCCCCGCACACTAAAACACACTTTTAGACATACTAAAAACAAAAAAAAGTCAAAAGGACAAACAGCTGCTGGCAATGCTGCCAGCACCACCAGAAATTGGGGTGGGACCTTGTAGCTTGTCATAGGTGTGGTCGTAGGTGGACGTCTTAATGGGTGGCCGGTTGTCAGTAGCTTGCCGTTGACTAGGTGGTAGGTTGTCGTAGACAACTTAGGGGTCCAGGTGGTGGGGGGGGTGGTCCAGTCACCGGTTTTTCGGCGACTTGCTATGACTATGACAGTCACCGGCAGTAGCTGAAAAAATTGCTTAAGTGGGACAGGCCCATAAGAATGGAATAAATGTCCTGCTGAATGTGGTTTATCTATGGATAAATCTCACTTTAAATTCAGATTTGTATTTAAATAATGTCTGATTAAGAAAGGAATTAAAGGACAGATGCAAGTTATCCAACTGCACAGAAAATTACAGCTCCCAATCTAGGAGGAATATCATTACAGTTTTGTCATTGAGTCTTAGATTGATACAGTGTGGAAACAGGCCCTTCGGCCCAACTTGCCCACACCAGCCAACAATGTCCCAGCTACCCTTGTCCCACTTGCCAGTGCTTGGTCCAGAACCCTCCAAACCCGTCCTATCCTTGCACCTGTCCAACTGTTTTTGTTTAAACGATGGGATAGTCCCAGCCTCAACTACCTTCTCTGGCAGCTTGTTCCATACACCACCACCTTCTGTGTGAAAAAGTTACCCCTTGGATTCCTATTAAATCTTTTCCCCTTCATCTTAGGTCCTCTGGTCCTCGATTCTCCTTCTCTGGGTAAAAGACTGTGCATCTACCCGATCTATTCCTCTCATGATTTTGTATACCTCTATAAAATGTCCCCTCATCCTCCTACACTCTATGGAATAGAGACCCAGCCTACTCAACCTAGATTTAAGCCTACTCAAACTGATTTATTACGTTTCACTAAACTGATTCAGTTAAGTTTCACTATAGCTTATTCATAAGAAATGTCAGTACGTTTTCTACTTGAAATTTCTAACCTGTAGCTAATTATCACTAAACTTAATAATGCATTAAACGCTATTCCCTTTATCCTATATCTGTACACTGCAGATGATTTGATTGTAATCGTGTCTTTTCACTGATTGGATAGCACGCAAGAAAAAAGCTTTCCACTGTACCTTGGTACACATGACAATAGACTAAACTAATTGGAGACAAAGTAGGAGTGGGGTGGGAACAGAAGAACAAAGTGGGTGCAGTCCATAATCTTACAAACAGACCAGGCTTTGAAACAGCCCAGGCTTTGAAGCCAAACAGCCTTTTCTCAGTTAATTCTAGCCTTCTCTGGATACAAAATATAATGTTCTGCCATGGTCTGTATTTGCAATAAATCTTAGCAACAGTGCAAAATCCATTCCACTACCACAAAAATAAGCAAAAAACAAAACAAAAATGGAATAGGGTAATAGTAAATGAATTTCATAATAGGAGAAATTTCCAGTTTTTATTTTGTTTTTGAATACTTTGTTCACTAAAATAGAACACAAATATATATTTTTTATATTTCTTAAAGGCACTGATTTACAAATGATTCTCAAGTGAAACAAAACCAAAAGTAATCACAGCAGTAATAGTAATTATGCTGAAAATGAAAGCAAGCCATGGTGGCACTGTAAACAATCAACATGCATCACAACTCTAACAACGTTTTCAATGTTCAATGTTTCACACTGCTGCGCTTAAATCAATGAAAGATTAATCATAAATACGCACTTGTCCATTTTACGATCCAGATACTCACGGTCTTGGAAAAACAAATGCTACGTTATACCATCAGAACCTGGATTTAGTGTTATGAAGGCAATTGATGATGGAATGTAAACACCAGCATTGCAAGCAGTCAATTCCTTTGAACAATCAAAAACAAATCCATAACATCAACAAAATATCAATCTATACCACCAATTCTTGGGGAATTAGGTTGAGGTTCTTTAATAAAAGGATATGAAAAAGTAGAGCATCATCATTGACTGCTCAATTTCTGCTTCTTTTGATCTAGCACAGGTAATGGGTAATATGTCCTCCTGGTTGCACGGTGAAAGAAAACCAGATAGGTGAGGAACACAAAAGAAGAGAAAAACCTAATTTGAAAGACAGATTATGTCCTTTGACAAATAAAGCAATAATAAATGTTATAACATTTCTCAGGAAATCAAAATGTCAGCATAGCATTCCAAATATTATTAAATAAACATTCTGCATATTTGATTCAAATCCCAATTTGTTGTGGAATGCCTGCTAATATAGTATTTTGCATGGAAGATTTTAACTACAACAAAAGGAAAATTATCATCTTTGCAGTACTTCTACAAAACACAACACTAACGGAACACACCCGATAACGAAACCATTGTGCACGTCTTCATTAAGAAAACATTTGAAACGTATGAAGGGCAAATCCTAGCCAATGTTACTTTCAAACTAGTGATTGCCATTTTTAAAGATTGCTCATCAAATGGATATATTCAATTTGTAACGTTAGTAAATCCTGCTTTTTTCCTCCAAAATGAAAAAGGATTAGAAATTAACCACTGAAGAAATTATCTCTCATCGTGGACCAAATTCTTACACTGTGGCTAACACGTCTTCAAAAGAGGCTTGTTGCACTGGTATCCTGTATATATTTTAGTTTTCTTTCCCCACAAGATAAGACATTTTGCATATTACTAGTTTATCTCTATTTATAATATTGTTTGTGCAACATAAATTCTATTATACAATATAATTAGCCTCTTTTCCTCCACTCAAATGCATGTTGCTTTTCTGAATTTTTATTATTAGTCAGTTAAGTGATTTCTATTTTGAAAGAACTTGCATCACAGCAAGTCCTGATCATTTTTACCATAGGTATGCGTAATTCTAATTAAGTCAAAGAATAAAAAGAATTCACCAATTTAAGGATGGGAAATGGAAAGCCACCAATCATTTCAAGTAACTTGTAAAGAACTTGTCACGTTGCTTAATTGATTTTTTTTCATTCCTACCATTCTGCATCCCCAACAGCTTTAGAAAATACATAATCTCTCCCATTGTAGGTCATTATTCCATCCTTAAGATAGAATTTCCACTTGTTTTTACTTCTGTGAATCTAATGCAGAAAATAAAACAATGTCACCTGTCAGTCAAAACAGTGTACAGTTATCATTTCCAAATTAATTTCTTTCCACAAACAATTAAAAGTGACAATGCCTAACTTGTACAGACAACGTTGGTGTAGCAAAGACTATTCTTAATTTCATAACATCCCCACACCAACTTGTCTGACTTCCGCCTCCTCCAGTGCTCCATTGCTAGGGCAAGGCCAAACACAAACCAGAGGAACAGCACATATAATTCTGCCGGGGGAGAAGAGAAACTATTAAAAGATAGCTAATCTACTGCAATCTCAGATTTTAAAGAATTGATTTATAGATACTGTCACATTACAAAAGTATGTTGACAAGCCATTTTCTCCATCTGGTGCCGATCAAACATACCATTTCCTTATGCAGTACTAATTCTTACAAGTATCTACCATGACTTTCAATGTCAACCAGATGTTGGAGAGTCAACATGACCCTAACATTCCAATCCATTCATATTTAAGGAAGCAGACCAATAAATTCATGTGGCCCCATTATTAAGTTATATCATTTACACATCTATATAGAAATATCAATAATGTTTAATGCCAACAATGCCACTTTGTTCTGTGGATGTGGTCAGATGTGACTCGCACTATAGAGCATGTAACCAAATCAAGTTAATTTGCCTCAAAAATATTCTAAGGTGTTTCACAACAGCAAAATCAAATAATGTTTGAGACATTCTATAGATGCAAATATTAAGGCAGATAATCAAAAAGATGAGCACTAAGTAGCCTCTTAAAGGAAACAGTGGTGAGGTTTTAGAAGGAATTAGATGTTTGGGCCTTGACAGGACATAGCAAGATAATCTTGAGGCATAGCAAGATTATTTTGAGGCAGAGCCTCTAGCCTGCTCACAAAAACAACTGGCATAAGGGACATTAATTACATTGGAATCTGAATGCCAATGTTTTCAGCTACTTTCCAAATGAGCAGGAATCATTTTTCATAGTTATGGTTCATGCTAAAAAACGGTAGAATCAGCTTTGAAATGGGTGCTTAAAGAATCGAATATCTCACTAGTCCAGTTATAAACTTACTTTCAATCAATCAATCAACCAACCTTTATTGTCATCTTGCAAACAACTGTCATTAAGTAACCTATTTATGCAGGGTTTTTTTAAACCGATATTACTTTATTATCTAACCCAATTGCATTTGTTTTCTTTCCTGACCCTTAAATAATTTGAGGTCAAATAAGAAGCCAAATGCATTCCGATTTCATCTGCTCCAACAAGGAGACAGGTCGGAATTTCTTCTCAATTTATTTAATCTCTCTGCAAGTGGCACAAGACCTGGCAGGCCATGCAGCCAGACACACAAGACCCGGTGGGCCACAGCCTGTAGCGGGATGCCGCCAAGCCGGCCCCTGCTCATCCCCAGAAGCCCGAGACCGTAGAAAAGGGTGCCGGCAATGAAAGACGTGAGGAGCAAGGACAATAAGGTAGTGAACCGGAGTCTGTCCTTCAGCGCCCTCAAGGTCAGCTGCGGAAGGCACCCCCTCGGGCACAGTGGGCGACAGGGTCACAGTTTCACTGGATGCTCCAGACGTCCAAAGAAGGTAACGGCTGGAGGCCCTGCAGCAGCCTGGGGCTCGTCCGGACTGGGCGCCCCATATAAGATCTAGAGTGCGAAATGGACTGAAAATGGCACCAAAACCTGTTGCCTCTTGCATGTGGTCTCAGTGGATTATTTCTGTACACTTTGCTAATCGGGGATTGTGCTTAGGTATGGCAATACTTTGCAGAACTGTAGGCAAAAAAAAATCTCACTGTGTGTTTGTTTATGTGGCAATAAAGCACCATTGCCCATTGAAGTGAGTGAAAGCCTTGCTTCCTTTTCCATCGGTGCTAGCAAAAATATTAAAATTGGGAATTTGATAATGAGTATTAGTTCATAAAGTGACATCTATACCTTTAAACCAGCTAACACGATTTTAAACTAAAAATATGCTTTGAAATAAATATTAAAAATGAAATAATAGTATGTAAATGAAGCAAAAGCATTTACCTTATCGTACTGGCAAACAATTACATTTTCTGTATCAAATAGATCAGGTACTTCTTGCTCACTCACATCATCTCCTGAATTCAAAGGATCCTGGAAAGGAAAAGTACACAAATTAACCCATCCTCCATTAATTATTGAAGATTAGTGACAAAGTTCTGCAAGTTATTTTTTAAAGAATTAAAAACATGTAAGGATTAAGGGTTGATAGGTTACAACCAAGAGTCAATAGTAAAAAGGAAGAGAGCTACATTATTATGGAGTCTTTTGGGTAGTTAGTTCTTCCAAAAATGTTTTATACCTTAAATAAACACCAATGCAATGTAGAGAAGGACAATGTAAAGCAGAAATTTGTTGTATCCTTTCTACACGTCAATACTGCTCTGCAACAATTTCAACAACTAATAATCTTTAATGACTGATTACCTCATATTTCTTTAATCTGGCACCTCAAAACCTGAAGCTGGTTTGATGTGTTATTCATCTTGTTAATAGAGAAATGTCAACAACATGCAAAAATTGAATTCTATAATTGTTAATCCCATAGTATTTATGCATGAATTTTTCAATCACGTTGTCAGATTGATCATCACGTCCAAATGGTTAATTTGCCTCTGGGTACAACATTAACTCAATTGCCGTTCAAGCCCCACATGTAATTATTCCCCCAGTTGTGTTGCAGTAATTAAAAAAAAATCTGCTCTTAATTTTAAACTGATGCTTTTGTAATACATGAATGGCAAAATGGATGAAAAAGTGCTGGAGGGGAAATCAGTGGTAGACATTACACTGCACCCAAGGAGAAAGAGAGGGACGGCAAGGCCTCACAATTAAAGAAAATAAAAACTAGTCAGGCAATGACCAAATAGCAATTGAAGGGAGTTGCTGTATTGGATCAAAAGACTTAAAAATTAAAAACAACAGCTTCAAATGATGACATCACAATAGCAGAGACCAGCCTGAATGAAGATTTCAATCTATATTTGACACATTATTTGCTATTAAGGGTTTTTAAAAATGCCAACTTTCACAAGATTTTTTACATATTCTGATTCACATTTTTCCCCTCGAGGCAGAGATCACTTTCACTGAACATGTTGTGCTTTATTTCTCGATTTATTACTGATTAAAGTTGAAAAAAAATCAATATACCTTCAATTTTTAACCAACCAGCTTCAACTGACGATGTCACAATCGCAGCTTCAACTGATGATGTCACAATGGATACACTATCAGGGGGCGGGCGAATTACAATTCCAACACACATGGAAAGTGCAATTGGAATTTTTTTTAAAGATCACTGCTGAGGGAGGCAAGGGGAGTTCTGGAATCTTACGTTTGGGAACAGCTCGAGTTGGAGGACCATGCCTCCAGTGGGGGCTACGGGTAGGGGACGGGTGCGTTGGGTAATGACACAATGATAATGATACAATGATAATGATACAATTTATTTGTTGTCATTTGAACCTCATTGAGGTTCAAACAAAATTTGGTTTCTGCAGTCATACACACAACTAGAAGAACCAAGACACAACTTACACAAACATCCATCACAGCGCATCTCCTCCTCGCTGTGATGGAAGGCAAAGTCTTATCTCTCCCCTGCACTCCCCATTCTCCTCCCGATGTCAGAGTCAAAGCCCCCGGCAGGCGATGGCAAGTCCCGCGGCCATTAAAGCCGCGCTGGGCGATGCAAAGCCTCGCTCCGGGTCTTGATGTTGGAGCCCCCCGAGTGGGCGCTAGCAAGTTCCGCGGCCATTTAAAGCCGCGCTGGGCGATGTAAGGCCCCGCTCCAGGTCATTTTCAACCCCGCAACTCGGGCGGGAGAAGTCGCCGTTGCTCCCGGTGTTACCGTCCATCAGACCTGCGGCTGGAGCCTCCGAATCTCTGGGGTCGGGCCGCAGCAGTGCGCCACCACAGCTCACCAGGCTCTGACTCGGCCAACTCCGCGATGGCGAGTAGTCCGCAGGCTCCGCTTATGCAAGAAAGTAATACATTCTTAGGGGAACGCGAGGTTTCGAAGTAAAGGTATTTTGAAAATAGCGGGAATGCCTTCTAATACATTGGTTTTGACATATTGATAAGGTTGCATAACATCTCGTAAATAATAAAGGAATTCATCCAGAATTTCACATTAAACTGCACATATGCATCTCCAGAACCTATTGGGAAGCTTATAAGTTTGATACTGCCAATCCTTGTGGATGTAGACCCAATATTTATATCACATTAAACATATTTGCAGAGAAGGATAAAATACCTTTAAATTCTGGTCAATAATTCTAGGCAAATCTGACAAGTGGCATGATTTTATTTTACTGTAAAGCAAGTGACAGATTTGCCCAATTGTTGACAATCAAACGGTGTAACAATGATCAGAGATAATTTTGCAAAACAAAAGCATTAAGCTTTTTCAGTTTGTTAATTTTCTAAAGTACTTTGTTTCAGTTCATGCAAATAGCCATTTTAAATAATTATATTTAATTGAAGTAAAAGTTACTTTAACAGTACTAAATTGGACCAAATTTTTAGGAAAGCTAAAACTGTTTGAGCAACATGTGTGGTGTATTCCAGATTTAAAAAAATTGCAAAGAACCAAGACGATGCATTCTGAACTATCGTCACAAAGTGACTGCAGATGATTATTTCCTACAATTAAGACTAACCCTTTTGTAGGCCCCCACCTAACACCACTGTTTTTACAATGGGAGTAATATCATTTTACTGCAATACACCTTTCATAAGCAATATGATATTAATAACATCATATGATCTACTATTACCTACCGTGCATTCAGAAAGTATTCAGACCCCTTCACTTTTCCCACATTTTGTTACATTACAGCCTTATTTAAAAATGAATTAAATTCATTTTTTTAATCATCAATCTACAGACAATACCCAAGAATGAACCCTTTGCTATGACACTCAAAATTGAGCTTAGGTTCATTCTTGATTATCCTTGAGATGCTTCTACAACTTAGAGTCCACCAGTGGTAAATTAAATTCATTGGACACGATTTGGAAAGGCACACACCTGTCTATATAAGGTCCCACAGTTGACAGTGCATGTCAGAGCAAAAACCAAGCTTTAAAGATGAAGGAATTGTCCGTAGACCTCCGAGACAGGATTGTGTCGAGACACAGATGTGCTGAAGGGTATAAAACAATTTCTGCAGCATTGCAGGTCTCGAAGAGAACAGTGGCCTCTGTCATTCTTAAATAGCCGGGCAGCCAGCTTCTATGCTCTTCATAGAGCTGGCTGCCCGGCTAAACTGAGCAATCGGGGGAGAAGGGCCTTGGTCAGAGAGGTGACCAAGAACCCGATGGTCACTGTGACAGAGCTATAAAGTTCCTCTGTGGAGATGGGAGAACCTTCCAGAAGGACAACTATATCTGCACCACTCCACCAATCAGGCCTTTATGGTAGAGTGGCCAGACGGAAGCCACTCCTCAGTAAAAGGCACATGACAGCCCACTTGGAGTTTGCCAAAAGGCATGAGCAACAAGATTCTCTGGTCTGATGAAACCAAGATTGAACTCTTTGGCCTGAATGCCAAGCCTCATGTCTGGAGGAAACCAGGCACCGCTCATCACCTGGCCAATAACATACCTACGGTGAAGCATGGTGGTACAGGTGCACAACCTTTTATCCGAAAGCCTTGGGACCAGACACTTGTCGGATTTCAGACATTTTCGGATTTCCGAATGGAACATTTTTAGCGTAGATTAGGTAGGTAGCGCGGGCGGCTTGAAAAGTCTGGAGCAGCTGCCTCCTCCCCGGAGACTGGGAGAATCATTGTAAATCATTGCATAAATGTTAGTCAGTTAGTTTGGAGGGATTTTATGTGGTGGTGGTGGAGTAGGGGTGAAGGGGGAAACTTTAATTCTTAGTCCCCTACCTGGTCGGCGACTCCCAACCTCGCGGAGCTGGGGGCTCCGTCCAGCCGCGGGCGGCGCCGGTTGGAGCTCCGACCCCGGCAACTCTACCCCTGGCTGCGCGGCTCCAAATCCAGCGACGCTCCGCGAACGTTGGGAGTCGGCGGCCACAGCGCTCCGGAGCTTGCCGCACGGCGACCCGGTAAGGCATTGCTATCCCAGTGCTGCGACGCCGCTGACTCCCGATATTCGCGGAGCTGGGGCGTCCGGCCGCGGGCCGCGCTGGATTTGGAGCGCCTCGCAGCCAGGGGTAGAGTTGCCGCGGTCGGAGCTACAACCGGCACCGCCCGCAGCCCCACCAGCCACAGCGTTGCGGAGCTTACTGCACGGCGACCCGGTAAGGCATTGACCGCTCCCCGCCTCTCCGACCAGGTAGGTGACTAAGAATTAAAGTTTACCCCTTCACCCCCCCCTTCACATAAAAGCCCTCCAAACTAACTGACTAACATTTAGGCAATGATTTACAGATGTTTAAGCGTCTCCCGGTCTCCGGGGAGGAGGCAGCCGCTACAGTAGTACAGACCTGGGTTGACCGTGGGTCGTTTCGGGTCAAGTTTGGCGCCAAACGCGAGCTTTGGTGCGCAGACGACATCTGGAAAAAATGGCTGGTTTTCGGAGTTTTTCGTTTTCCGGAACACTGGATAAAAGGTTGTGCACCTGTAGCAGCATCATGCTGTGGGGATGTTTTTCAGTGGCAGGAACTGGGAGACTAGTAAGGATCGAGGGAAAGATGAACAGAGCATAGTACAGTTTTCCTTGATGAAAACCTGCTCCAGAAGGACAACTGTGTGTAGAAAGATGATTTAAAAAAAAAGGAATTTAATCAATTTTTGGAATAAAGCTGTAACATAACAAAATGTGGAAAAAGTGAAGGAGTCCGACTATTTTCTGAATGTACTGTACCTTAACAGTAGATCATATTTCCTGAATGCACAATGGAATACATTTAGTAGAGAGCTTCACAATCTTAAACCGAGGAGAAAAAGTATGAAATTTTTAAAACAGAAAGATCTTGTATAGTTTATGCAGTGAATTAGTTGCAGGAATATTAAAACCTGCCAGCATCCAAAAAACATGCAATAAAGTCAAGATGATCTGAAGGATTGCCAGAAATCAGTACAATACTTTTTAAATTTCCTGCCTAAATAAACAATCATTGAGAGCTAACAATCCACATGGCTACATAACAAAGGAATGGATTCATACATCTATACAATTAAAAGTCTCATCTTGACCACTCCTGTCTGCGCTGTATATTGATTTTAGAAAAAACGCTACCATATATCGCTATGACTTTTAGCCATTTTACTCAGTCCTCCTCCGCAGAGCTGGCTCCGAGGATTTTTCCCATCGATGAAAAATAAAAAAGTTATCAGTGTTTAAAAAACCTT
The DNA here is from genome assembly GCF_028641065.1 of Leucoraja erinaceus. NCBI lineage: Eukaryota > Metazoa > Chordata > Chondrichthyes > Rajiformes > Rajidae > Leucoraja > Leucoraja erinaceus. The sequence continues at coordinate 43,535,483 of NC_073384.1, forward strand.
GAAATCCACTTGCCTGTCAATCACCACGATGAAGGTAATGCCCCTTCTGGGGGTGGGGGGGGGGGGGAGGCAGGGCTAAAACCCCAGATGCCTGGACATGACTCAGTCACTCAGCAAGATCACGAGGGAGAGGTCACAATTGTAATTCTAAGCTGTGAATCAACTGAATTGCGAGTCTGCAATGATCTTGCAATAAATGATTTGTTAGCCCTTAATGAAAATGCAATAGCCGTTTGGCTTGGCCTGGCGTGTGCTTGAAAGTGCTCGGGCAATAGAAGTGAAGTGAAAATGCAATCAGTCGTTTGCCTTGGCCTGCCCTGTGCTTGAAACTGCAACGGCAATGGAAGTGAAATGAAAATGCAATGAGCTGTTTGGCCTGCCCTGTGCTTGAAACTGAAATTAAAATGAAAATGAAAAGAAAATGAAAATGAAAAGAGTTGTTTGGTCTGCCTGAAACCAATAATTTTGGCACACAAGGCCCCTATTAGCCGAGAACCCAGTCCCTTTTGCCCAAAATGCCCGTATTAGCCCAGCATAGTGTCTTATTCGAAGAGAAAAGAGGTAAAAAGAGAAAAGAACAAAAGGATTTCTAAGGAATGGTTGCAAAGTTAAGTGTTCTACTGAGGTGAAAATGAAAAAAAAAAGAAAAAAAATCAGGAATAATCATGACAACTACTTCAAGATAATTATTAATGCACTTTAGTGTGATGGGCTCTTTACAAGTTATTATGCTACTTTAAAAAAAATCAAATCATAACAGATATGATGAAGCCGAATTTTAGTTAAAAATATAAGAAGATATTAAATTGGCTTCTGGGCTAGCTTACAGCTTATATTTAGTGTCAAATTAGGCTTTCCTCAGGTTGCGGGGTGTGTGAGATAACATTGTCTCCCAAGTGAAGGAGCTAGAGAGATATCTTTGAAAGTAAGATGCCATAAACCAAATGACCAATGTTTATGGGGGAGGAGGCAATAAAGGAAGCGAGAAATAGATAGTCACATCTTTGTAAACAAATGACCTATGTTTATGAGGGACCAAATGACAGAGGAAGCAGCGAAAAGAGCTAGGGGTGGTATATTTGGAGATAAGGCAAATGGCAATGTTTTAGTATATCTTGTACCATGTAAAAAAAAAAGGCCTTTGATGTGATGCAATCTGTGGAAACCTTTTCCTGTACCTCTGACATGATTAATGTCTGTGGAAGGTGTTAAGGGGACAAAAAACCCTATTTAAGGCAATGTAATTCTGTTGTTCAGGGAAGGTGGCTGAGGACAGTCAAGTGTCTGTGTTGGTCACTTGACTGGAGTTCTCCCTCCCTTCCATCGGCCGATGTTAAGTAAAGTTTTGAACTGGTCTACCAAACAGTTTGTGTGGTGTCTGTTTATTAAGAAGCGAACCTGGTTTAGTAGTTAAGATAAGTAGCTTTTTCATTGGCGTAGTTATGCAGGCCTCGCTGGGACCACATCAACGGCTGAATGTGCAAGCGGTTGCGGAGGTTGCCGGGATTGGAAGGGCGATAACTGAGCTCTATCGGCCCCCTTGTAAGACCGACTCCCTAGAAACTCCCGGTAACATCTGTGATCCTTCATCAGCGATTGAATTGGTTCCCTGCCGAGGTTCTTAGAAACAGACTAAGGTAAGACCAGTTGGGCTTTATATGTTTTTTTTTAAAGAAGGGATTGTGTATGTATTTTTAAGACAGAATTGTGCATGTATTTTTAAGACGGTCTTATGTATATTGGTAAGAAGGACGTGAGTGGTTCCTCTCTCCGTCTATCTCTCTTTGTTTTCTTTTTCTCTCTCTACTAAAGGCTCATCAGCCTTGTTGAGATATCCGTGATTTGTCGGGTTGAGATACGGGGGTTGAGGTGTGTGTCTGGCTTATTGAGACATCCGAAGAATTGTCGGGTTGAGAAATAAGTGACGTTGTATATTACGGTATTAAGAAGTCTGCCAAGTTGAAAAAAAACTGGGGTCTCAGTTCGCGGGTCTGCCTGGTTGATATATTTGGAACGTTTCGGCATTAAGAAGTCTGTTTTCTCTCTCTCTCTCTCTCTCTCTCTCTTTCTATCTATCTATGGGGAATGCTATGGATACCGGTCCTATATATGTGTTATTTGAATCCTATGTATAATAAGAAATTTAGAATGTTAAGTTACAAGTTGACCAAATGGTTGGGGATGAAGCCTGGCCTGTAGGGGGCACATGGAATGTCGAGACAATTAAAAAAGCAGAGGTGTTGATATGGGAAAGGAAGACAGGAACCCACTAGAAAGCCGATTTAAAATAGACTTTAATTTACAGCAATTGAACACTAAATTCCTTCCATTTGGCCTATAAATTGATGTAAATGAGATTTAAAAAATCATGTTTTATTGTGAATTATTTGTGAATATAATTTGGACACTTAGGCTATTTAAAAATGTTAATCATTTATTAATGGATAGATGTTTGGATCTAGTAATTGAAGTTTGAAATTAGCTACAATTGGGTAACTAACTAATTATATGCTTTAATTTCAGGTCATCCAAGTAAGATTATTTTATATTTGTGTCAGAATGGTTCAATCTATGATAACTGAAAATTTCATTCAGTTCTCTTAATTTTTAAGAAGGTTATGGGCTTTTGACTGTCCATGATCACAGCTTTTTTGTTATGTCCATAGAAAATCAATAGGGAACAAGATGCTAATTTCCGAGTATGAAAATGGCCATAACTTTTTTTTTTACTTGAGATATGAAAGTGAATTAGGTGTCAAATTAAACTTATTGTTATGCTTTATCTGATGGGATAAATTGCAGATTTGATTTTTTTTTAATCTCACAATTTTGTAACTTTGCTAGATAGAGTTAAGAAACTAGGATAGCACTAGGAAAGGATGGAAATTATTGCAACTAGAATGCCAGTGGGCAGAGGAACAAGAGAATAGAATTAAAAGACAGGCAGGAGGTGAGAAACAAGTGATGGTTAGTAAAAATAAACCCAGTACTGGTAAATCCTCTGGAGGAGACTTCATGTCTGGCATGACAACCCTATTTGGTAATGAAGATGAGGAGGAGTTAGATAATCTGGTGAGATGTCCACCTCCCTATGCCCTACCAGTAGCAATGGCATCTTTACCTGGGACAGTTCCATCAGTAACATCCCTATAACTTGAAGTCTGACCTTACAAAGCTCTCCAGGATTGGGAGCACGGGAATGCCTTTCTGTGTGTAATTTGTTAAGGCATTGATGCTACCAGAACAGCTGGTCATTATTAAATGTACTGCACACACTGGTGCTGGGGATCCTATAGCAAAAGGTAATGAGTTACTGATAGTGTATCCAAGCAAGCAGCCTGTACATCCAAATGTGTGGTGACATCTGGTAAACAGATACTAGCAAATAGAACGGTCCTGCCAAACATGAGGGAGGTATGTACATTACAGAGGGACGCCTCTTGTATATAATAATAACTATGGAAACAAGAGGGCTGTGCCATTAATTCAGCACACCCCGCTTGGACAAGTTGGTGTATACGATACATTTTTACCCGTCTTACCCATGCTGGTAAGGAGGGAATGATAGGATAACAAAGGAAATGTGGTGACACCCGAAAATTTGATGAGGCACTGAAGCAGGCCTCTGAATGTAAAATTTGCCAATGAAATAATCCGGGCAATCCAATTAAAATACCCTCAGGGGTAACGCCAATGCCATCACGATTGTTTGAATGCATACAGATTGATTTTATTGAGATGCCAAGGGCCCAGTGTTATAAATATTGCGTATTGATTTTAGATTTATTTAGTAGGTGGAGTAAAGCTCTACCAACCACTATTAATAAGGAAATATGTGCACATTTTAATATCTGACAGCAATTCACTGTACACACCACCCACAGGTATCTGGGATGGTGGAAAGAGTCAATGGGGATTGCAAAACAAAATTACCCAGGAGGTAAATCCTTTTTCTGACAAGCAACTATGTTATAAAAATTGGGGATGAAGGAAAATTCAATGGAGAAATGAGGATAGGATAGGGAGACTGAAAAGTCAAGGGGAGTCTGACTAATCATGATCTGGATCAATGTCCAATTAGGGTTAGGTAACCAGGATTTTGGTAAACAGAAGTCTTGTCAGAAAAAGGGAAAGTAAATTACAAAGAGACGTCTTTGAAGATGAAATATTATATACTGCTGGTAAAACAATGTTTTTGTATATGTACTGCTTGTAAAACAATGTTTTTTGTATGTGGAATGTGTGAAATTCGAAGCAATGAGCAAAGTTGTGTGTCACTTTTTAAGAAGTTGTCCTTTAAAATGCAAATCTACAAAGTTTATGGTGTGTCCGTTAAGAAACAGGCATGAATGGGGTGCGGAGCTATACTCGATGGATAAAATGTGTTTATAAATCTTTTGATTATATGATTATAAATCTTTTGAACCAAGTTTAAAAAAGACTCATCCCGATTAAAGTGTTAAATGAGATTGGAAATGTCAAAATTACAGAGAAAAGTAAATGTATTATTGATTACTGATTCTGAATGAGTTCTTTTGGAAAAGATTGTTTTGATATGATAACAGAGGTTGTCTTTTAAAATGCAAATGAAGCAAGATTACTGTTTTTAAGCAAACAAAAAGATGTTGCTGTAGCATGTGCTGTGTGAGAGAAATGAAGGTAGATGAAAAAATTGTTTTATGACTTAAAAAAGGAGGTTTGAGGGAACTCACAATGAGGGACAAAAGGTGAGAAGATAAAGTAGATTGGGGAAGAGAACATATTTGGAGAATTGAATATTTAGGTGGGGAGAGCCTCTTCGGATATAATCGGATTAAAGAATAAATTCACAGCGAAGTAAGTGTTAGGAAGGAACATGCAGGATCAAAGGTAGACAAAAGTGCTGGAGAAACTCAGCTGGTGAACAAGATTCACAACTTTTTATTGATGCAGGAAAAGCTGCTCTGTCCACCCCCTGGAGAGTGGGGGGAAGCCACTTACAGGCCCTGGGCAATTAACTAATTATGTATGGTCAGCAATTAACCCATGTCTTGCCAGATCTACATTCCAGGTTGGAGGAGTTTTTGCTGGGAGCCATAAAAGCTATACGATGGGGGTGCTGGGACAAGAAGAAATTGAGACTGTTGAAAGAAACAACCAAGTGTTGCTAACAACATGAACTGCTGTAAAGATGAAAGATCATCGTCGCTGGATACATTTGATTGACTGTGAACAGTTTGTGGAAACAAGGACGATGGGCTATTGATGTTCCCTTATTCTGGGGTGGCCCAGCCCACATGGACTGAACTTTCTTCAGAATGGCAAACTTGCGGACTAACCCATATTTAAAGGATGGTACACACCTCCTTTTAAACAAGATTGAAGTCAAACATGACAAGCGCAGCAAAGATACCCTGACTACAGACAGTAAGAGGTCTGCAAAGGCCAGTTAAATCTACCTTTTTTTGCCACTACCAAGGCACTGGTGTATTTTAAGGAAACAGTATATTTGTGACAGGGCATTGTTATGTTGCAAATGCAGTGCCACACAAGAGAAGCATGAACCAGTTACACCAGCACACGGGAAATTCCAAATGAAGCCGAATAAAGGCTGAGCAATTTTTATGATCCTTTTCCTGTCCTATGGTAGTATCTTAGTGTCACGTCCGGGGGAGGTTGGTGGCCATTTAAAATGTTTGGGGGGGACTTGTGGAACGATTGTCCACTATGAATTGATTGTGTTACTAGTGTACTATTAAATTGTCTGATGAGATGCTTATGGTCTTTCGTATGTACTCAGCAAGGACTGTAGTTGTTATCAAAATTTTGATAAAAGGATGGAATGATGAAGCCGAATTTTAGTTAAAAATATAAGAAGATATTAAATTGGCTTCTGGGCTAGCTTACAGCTTGTATTTAGTGTCAAATTAGGCTTTCCTCAGGTTGCGGGGTGTGTGAGATAACATTGTCTCCCAAGTGAAGGAGCTAGAGAGATATCTTTGAAAGTAAGATGCCATAAACCAAATGACCAATGTTTATGGGGGAGGAGGCAATAAAGGAAGCGAGAAATAGACAGTCACATCTTTGTAAACAAATGACCTATGTTTATGAGGGACCAAATGACAGAGGAAGCAGCAAAAAGAGCTAGGGGTGGTCTATTTGGAGATAAGGCAAATGGCAATGTTTTTAGTATATCTTGTACCATGTAAAAAAAAAGGCCTTTGATGTGATGCAATCTGTGGAAACCTTTTCCTGTACCTCTGACATGATTAATGTCTGTGGAAGGTGTTAAGGGGACAAAAAAACCCTATTTAAGGCAATGTAATTCTGTTGTTCAGGGAAGGTGGCTGAGGACAGTCAAGTGTCTGTGTTGGTCACTTGACTGGAGTTCTCCCTCCCTTCCATCGGCCGATGTTAAGTAAAGTTTTGAACTGGTCTACCAAACAGTTTGTGTGGTGTCTGTTTATTAAGAAGCGAACCTGGTTTAGTAGTTAAGATAAGTAGCTTTTTCAGATATACCAAATGTTTAACTACTACGAATAAAAACATTTTAGAGTTTAGAATTAAACACTTCTGAAGGTTTGTAAAGACACTAATGCTTTGGCCAACAAAAGGATATATAGGTTAGAATGAGTCAATGCTAACAATTACAAGATAATCAAGGATGTTGACCTAAATTTGTAATAGTTTTACGTAAATCTCGAGACAGATATTAACTTATATTGGCGCTACAGATCAGAAGTACCACTGCCATTTTACTACCAAGTAATAAACAAAAATTTTACATACTTACTTCTTCTCTAATGTCTTCTTTTGGTTGCTCGTCACTGTCATCACAGGAAGAGTCCTCACTGGAACTATTATCTTCATCATAACCTTCTAGGGCTTTCAGGTCTTCAGCATCAATAATTCCAAGTATATCATTTTCTTCTACTTCTCGTAGGTTCCCAATTTCTTCATCAGACGAAGTGTCATTGGTCCCATCCAGTTGTGGGATGGATGATGTTTCAACCGTAACCTGTTGCTCTTCTGAAGTTGCTGCAAGCATTAACATCGTCTCATTTACCTAAATGATAAAGATAACTTTTGTGCGTAAAAGTCAAATGAAAGGAAAATCAATAAAACAGTAGTAATCTTAGGATCTGACTGGATTAATATCAATCAGTATCCCCATTGAAGTCTAAATAAAAATACTAAAAAGCTGCCTGCTTTTGAAGCTACCTGCTTCAATAATTTGTAACCTCCGGAAAAAACAAAAATTATCTTCAGGATTTTTAATGATTTTTTGTGTGAATTTGTAAAAAACACAAAATCTATCCTTGTGATAAAGCTCTTTGGAAAACAAGCATAGTAGAAATATAAGAACATGCAGTAACCATGCAGTACAACACATTCAATATTAAACCCGCTAAGTATGGCACTCTTTGGCATTTGACAAAGTAATCTTTAATTTGTGACGGCTGTGTACTAACTCTGACATTACTTACCTTCTCCAAAAGGATGATCCCAGCACTGAAAACTAAGCCACAATTTCAAAGATCACTGCTATCTTCTCTCACCAATAGCTCCCTCTATAATCTCTCCCCCCACTCAATATGCACAGCTCTTTCACCAGGTATATATAGAGTTTCAACACCTGCATTGTGGAAAAGCTTTCTTGAATAGAGAACACATTTCGGTTCTCCATCAATAATACATTTTCATTGAAGTAAATCATAGAGAACAACTTTTCACTTCTCCCATATTTGAAAAAAGTTAAGATTTTTGTTGCAAACATGAACAATTATTTATTTCACGGCCATTTAAGTATTTATCTTCATCGCTTCTTCCTGCACAATGAACTGTAGTGCAATGAAAAACATTGGCATTTCTTGTACCTTTACCTCCAGACTTCCATAAAATGCAACTTCTGACCATTGAGAGTGTTCAAACTTGCACTTTAATCTTTACATTTTATTGCACATTTCCAAAAGAACTCTTACCTGGGGTGCAAACTGTTGAGTTGCACACTGATCAGAAACGCACTGTGACATGTTCATGCCTTCATTTTGTTCAGATGATTGACTTTGAACTATGAGTGCATGTGCTAGAGGAATTCTCTCTAAATGTTGAGTCTGGCTTGAGGTTGTTTGTTCTTCCATAGACAGCTCGAGCCTTGCTGGTTGTGTGGTTACTAACTGCTGCTGCGTTAGTGTCCCTGTATTTGCCATGGGCTGCCTCTGAATAATTAGGTGAGGCCCTGTCTGTACACCCATCCCAGAGTGTTGCAAAACGACCTGCTTCATCGCACCAGATTGCTGAATGTATACGTGCCGTGACATGCCAGGTTGTTGCAGAATGGACTGGCCAGCTACATCGAAAGGTTGGTTTGCCAACAACTGTTGATGCGAGGAAACTTGACCTGAATTGGATTGCTGGAGCATGGATGCTTGATCTTGGGAAGATGGTTGAATGACATGTGTTTGACCAGAATTTTGCTGGATTAGTGCCGTCTGCCCTGTAACTGTATTTACTTGATGAATAATGTGGTGAACAGGCTGTTGGAAGTATTTCTGACCTCCAGCACCTTGGGTTACCATAACTGGCACATTGACTTTATACATATGACCTGAAAAATATATAGATTGATAATCAAAAATTTGAGAAAATATTAAGAACAACAAAGAATGGAGAGGAAAATAATATTAGAATGGGCAGCTCCAACCAAACCTTAGCACGTTCTCTTCTTCTAACGTATGGCGTGCACAGCCTAAGGTTGTAGGACAACTTGTTCTATTTGATCTTATTTGATTGTGCACGCCAGGTCGATTGCATTAGTTGAAACAGGGCAGAACATGTGAAGGTTGCCATCTCCCACCCCCTTAGCATGCTGAATAACATCATTCTAAATCATACGCATGGGTGGGGGGGGGGGGGGGGGGGGGGGGGAGGAGGGGGGACTGCGGCGTCACGCACACACAAACCACCCCCCCATGATATTATATTAATATTATGCATTGGCTCCTTTTACCCCATCCCTGCCCTATCCACTGACGCACAGCCCCCACCTCGCAGGCCCATCTAGGGGAAGGGGGGGGGTAAAGGGGAGGCCTCGGAAGCCCTCGGAAGCCCAACCAAATTACTGCATGTTCAGCGGCTTCAATCCAGAGCCCTGAGGGTTGAGGACGGCTGGGCTGCAGGCGGGGCGGAGCGGATGGCCGGCTGAGTGCGAGTCGACGGTGAGCGGGACGCGACAAAATGACTGCGAGTGGGGGGAGTTAATGCAACTAGCAGCTCATGCAAAAACCAGTGCCCAGCAGGCTGCGCTTTGAAAACTGTGCGCAGCTGGCCGTGAGGAGCAGAGCCATTGTGAAGTCATCAGCTTTTTAAAAAATCTCAGATTTGTGAACTATTTTAATTAAAAAACTCGGGAAATAATGAATCAAATTTTCAAATGAGGCGATTTTTGAGATCATGAGGTAAATCTCTATCGGAATATATAAAAATTTCACTGTTAGCGTATCGTGTTCGAGGAGATGCGAATCACAGACACAAATATACACAATTCACACACAAATACATCCACATCTAAGATCAGATTTTATAAGTATATGTATCTGTTAGTCTGTGAAATTTAGAGCATTCAAGTAGACTCAAACAAAAATATTAAATAGTAATTAGAATTATTAAAATAAAATGTAAAACACTTACTTTCCCCCCCAAATGCAGCAGTGTTGCTTAAGCTGTACCACCGTCTCAAAGCTCCAGTGATCCTGATTTGTTTTGACCTCCAGTGCTCTGCTAATTATTAAATTACTAGTCCGTCTATATTTACATCCGACGACAACTGAAGACAATTCAGTCGCCTGTACCTGTCGCCAATTGAATTGAATTCACCGAAGTCAGAACCGGCGACAACCTACGTCACCTGTGACAACACCTACATCAGGAGAAGTCAAGCTACCCATTGTCAACCCATTGTCACCAGAAAATTTTCAACATGTTGAAAATCCAGCTGCGACCAAAGACGCTACGACTCTTTGGGCAACTGAGGAGACTAGTCACGACCATACAGGAGACACCCCGGCGACCATGTGGCAACAGCCTAGTCGCTTGCAATCGCCTAAAAAAAGAGCCCAAGTGGGACAGGCCCTTTACTGTTCTTCAACCTCAGATTTTCCTTCTACTTTAGATAGATTGGAAAAAGAAATATTCTCAATCACAAAGTCAAAATAAAACTGTTTGAAAGTGGAAAGATCAATTCATATAAATGTAACAAGTACTTGCCTGAAGCAGTCTGCAAGGTAACTCCAGCAGGGACCTGTATTGGAAGACTAATGCCCGAGGGTAGTGCAAGAGTAGTTGATGTCCCTGAAGAGCTCTAGGCAAGCAGATAAAAGAATGAGAATATTTACAACAAAGAAAATATGAAATCATTATTCTCTACCAGTTTAAAAAAGGATTGTTGACTTGATAACCAACTCTCAGACCAGACTGAAGCAGTAATCTCAGATTAATGCTGCCTCGAGACAAATGGAATGAATATGTATAAACTAAGTAGGTACAGCAGCTTTGAATATAAATGGAGATAGGCTGATGAGTTTTCATGAGACAGATTGAATGTGTACACCATGGAAATAAACATATTAGAAACCTGTCCCACTTTAAGGAGGCACATAATGATAATCAGTGGACAAGATAGTAAATCTTGTGGCACCAAATGTTGGTGGCATCAGTTTCTGCAATAAATAAAAGAATGTGCTTGTAGAAAGTAGTGTATAACTCCAAGCAACAGTGGTGTAATACAAGCACATTTGTAACTAATGGTTAAATGTGGCCATCTTTCAGGATGAGACCATTCTTATTGAACTCCTTCAACTCTACTAGTGCCATCATCTGTCAACCATCCAAGAACCAAGTACACCTCACTCCCACCAAGAATTGAGTAAGTGGTCCCATAGAAAATCAGTGCTGCTGAATTCAATTTCACAATTAGAGTAGCTAATGAACTCTGGCCACAAGAGAGGAACAATCAACACAAGATCACAGTAACCCTAAAGTGTAAAAAATGCACAACTAATATGGCACTTACAAGTTCTGCAGATGTAAAATTCTGAACACTTCTACCAGAAGGAATCACAACAGAAGCTGCAAACAGAAATGTTAAGGTTTACTACAAAATATTGTGATTTGCACTACACATCCACAATTTCTAAATGGCTTTGGGGGGGGAAAAAAAAATACAGAAATATGAAAGCAAATTAAAATTGTTAATGGGAATGTGTTACTGAGGGTTATTTTCTGGAGATAGTATCAGAATAAGTTCCAATACTAGTTTTCTGGGCAACTGACTTTGTGGTATCCCAAGATTAAATATGGAAGATTAATATCTCTAAATTAAATTGGACAATCTATTGGTACAATAAAACATTATCGTCTTTAGTACCAAAACGGAATCTGCTTCCACAAACTGAAATAATGAAATTTAATTAAATAAATATCTGAAACCATTTAAGACAGTTTTACATTGAGAAAGACGTCCTAAAACAGGGCCAAATTCCAAACACACTCACTTCCAAATTCTAAACACACAATTATGAACCAAGTATAAATTTCAGGCAAGGTGGAGATACTATCCAGTGACATTGTAGACTGCATTTATGTACCAATAGATTCATACAGCACTGAAACAGACCACTTGGCCCGTCACGTCCAGGGGGCCTTCTCTTCCCCCCCCCCCAAAAGTGGGCAAGACCAAAACATAGGAGTCAGTGAGGCCACTTCAGAATTACATCTGTCACAGGTAGGATTTATACGACCATAAAAACTTATCTTTTGACATATGAGCTCTGTGAACCACCTTGAATTGTATCAGAGCGTGTCTTGCACACATTGAAGAGGTATTAACTAATCTATAGGTAGAGAAATTTGAAATTCTCTTTCCCAGTCATTCTTAATTTTATCAAATGTATCTATTCGTAATTTCAAAATCAACTCATAAATAGTAGTTATTAAACCTTTCTGATAAGGGTTAAAATGTTTTTTAAAAATTCTCTTTTTTCTTTTTATCTTTTTGTTTTTATATAGACATGTTCTCTTTTAAACATTTAACTATATTTAAATAGTCGTTATTAAACCTTTCTGATAAGGGTTCAAATGTAAAAAAAAAATCCAAGATTTCGGTTTGATATGGCAACGGAAAAAAGGGTAGAGTAGCCTTCAAAAAATGTCTAATTTGTAAATATCTAAAGAAATGTGTTAGGTAGATTATATTTATTTGAAAATTGTTCAAAAGACATAAAACAACCATCCAAAAACAAATCACGAAAAGCTGCTAATCCCTTCCTCGTCCATAACAGAAAGGCTTGATCAGTACTAGAAGATTACAAGAAAAAATTAGATATGATAGGACTCGATAAGTTAAAATCATTCAATCCAAAAAACTTATGATATTGAAACCATATTCGGAATGTATGTCTTATTATTGGGTTAATTGTATATTTATTCAATCTCGTAATTGTGAAAGGTAACGAGGCCCCTAGGATAGAAGCCAAAGATGGCCCTTGCACAGAATCACATTCAAGATTTATCCATCCTGGGCATTGGGTATCTTCTAAATCTTTTGTCCAAAACGTTAAATTGTGAGCATTAACTGCCCAATAATAAAATCTAAGGTTTGGCAGTGCCAAACCACCGTATTTTTTTGATCTCTGTAAGTATTTTTTTACTTAGTCTGGTATTTTTATTCGGCCATATATATGAAGAAATTTGAGTCAATAATATCAAACAAAGATTTAGCAATAAAAATTGGTATCGTCTGAAATAAATACAAACATTTAGGTAGGATAAACATTTTAATAGCATTGATTCGGTCAATTAGACATAAGGACATTGATGACCATTTAGTAAACTATTGGCTGATGTGGTCAATTAGGGGCGTAAAATTGGCTTTAAATAGATCCTTGTGTTTCTTGGTAATCTTAATGCCTAAATAAGTAAAACATTCAGTAGTCAATCTAAATGGAAATCGTCCATAATTCGAAATTTGATTGTTTAATGGAAAAAGCTCACTCTTACTAAGATTTAGTTTATAACCAGAACAACTACTAAATCAATTAAGTAATGCTACTGCTGCAGGACTTCTCTGGGTTAGAGATAAATAATAACATCTGCATAAAGAGATAGCTTATGTGTCTTATTCTCACGAACAATACCAAAAATATTAGGGGATTGCCTAATAGCAGTGGCCAAAGGTTCCAAAGCAATATCAAACAAGGACTTAAAGGACAGCCCTGTCTAGTACCTCGAAAGAGCCTCAAAAAAGGGGATCTCTGATTATTGGTAAATACAGAAATTCGAGATATACGATATAATCAGCTTGATCCAAGAGATACATTTTGGACCAATCTTAAAATTTTCAAGTGTATTGAATAAGTAATCCCATACTACTCTATCAAATGCCTTCTCAGCATCAAGTGAAATGACACATTCTGGAGTTATATTTGATGCTGTATAAACAATATTCATTAATCTCCTAACGTTAAAGTATGAGTAACGATTTTTAATAAAACCTGTCTGATCTTAAGAAATAATTTGCGGTAAAATATTTTCCAATCTCATAGCTAATATTTTGGAAAGAATTTTGGAATCTACATTTAACAGCAATATGGGTCTATATGACGTCACTTCAGTAGGGTCTTTATTTTTTTTAAGAATTAAAGAAATAGATGCTTCATAAAAGGATTGTGGTAATATATTCATTAAAGAGGCTTCTTTAAAAACCTTGCTCTGCAAGAGTTATCAAATTTCAAATTACACAACAGGAAATTTTCGAATTTAGCGACAAGCCACACAAACGTTTTGCACGTCAGCTGAGAAAAGTAGAAAAGGACCAGACTATTCTAAAAATTAAATCAGATAAAGGTAAATTGTTAATGCTTCCCAAAGACATTAACGAAAGATTTGCCCAATTTTATCAAAATTTATACACATCCAAAACAACAGAAAGCAGAAAAATTACAAACTTTCTGGACAACTGTAATCTTCCAACACTTAACTCGCTGGAACAAGAGGAATTAGGAGCACAGATTTCAATCTAAGAAATAGAAGAGACAATCAATTCACTGAAAAATGGTAAAACACCTGGGCCAGACGGGTTCAGTAACGAATTTTATAAAAGATTGCACGAGGTAATTTCACCATGTTCACACAAGCTTTATACATATGCATTTAAAGAACAGACATTACCACAAACACTAGCTGAACCAACTATCACACTTATACCCCAAAAAGTTAAAGATCTAGAAGACCCCAGTTCATACAGAGCAATTGCACTGCTAAATACAGATCAGAAAATTAGCGAAAACTTTGGCAAGTAGATTAAGCAAATACGTTTATAAATTAATACATTCGGATCAAACGGGGTTCTTATCTAAGAGACATTCATTTAATAATTTGAGGTCTTAACATAATGTACTCACACAGAATTAAAGAAGACATATCAATTATTTCATTAGATGCAGTAAAAGCATTTGACCATGTAGAATGGAAATACCTTTTCACAGTACTGCAAAAATTTCAGATGGGAGAGAATTTTATTTCATGGATAAAATTACTATATGATAGGCAGATGCCAGAATATTGACCAACCACATACTTTCTCCGAAATTTCAACTATCCAGGGGCAATAGACAGGGTTGTGCATTATCACCCCTGTTATTTGCCCTTGCGATTGAACCCTTAGCGGAAAGTATAAGAGTACATCCGAACGTTCACGGCTATAATACTATACACTCCAATAACAAAATATCATTATATGCAGATGATGTATTATTATATATCACCAATTCTCTAGTTAGTATTCCAAATATATTAAATCTTATAGAGGAATTCGGTTCCTTCTCAGGATATAGAATAAACTGGAACAATAGTGAAATTATGGCAATAAAACCTCAAGAGCCGACACACCTTTTAAAATTCCCTTTCAGAATTGCTACAGAAAAATTTAAATATCTGGTTGTCCAAGTAACCAGAAAATATACTTCTTTATTCAATGCAAACTTCCCACCTTTAATTACTAAATTAAACACTCTTTTTCAATTCTGGAAAACACTTCCGATGTCTCTAATAGGCAGAATAAATGCCATAAAAATGATTTTCCTCCCACAAATTCTCTATTTATTTCAATCAATACCGATATACCTACCTAAAAGTTTATTTTTTTTTAAATCTTGATTCCCGGATTACAAACTTTATCTGGGATTATAAATCACATAGAATTCATTAACGACATCTATATAAACCCAAAGAAATGGGCAAATTGGCACTCCCCAATTTCTTATACTACTGTTGGGCAACTAATATTAAAAATGTAATTTACTGGCTGGATAACGCATGCCAACAGGCAGACTGGTTAATAATGGAGAGAGAGGATTGCTCGCCTTTTAATATAGGCGCAATTCTTCTCTCCCCAATAAAGTTGAAGAACACAATATGAGAAAAATCCATTATTCACAGCACTTTTTGAATCTGGAGACAAGTAAAGTCAACTTTTAAACTAAGAAATTTATCTCTTCTTTCACCAATAGCAAATAACCCGTAGTTTAAGCCATCTATTGTAGATAAAACGTTTATTTATTGGGAAAGACTAGGAATTAAAAAGCTTGGAGATCTGTACGAGATGGGAAATCTCCTGTCATTTCAGAAATTACAGTCAAAATACAGTCTGAAAGGTAATCAATATTTTAGATATCTTCAAATTCAAGATTATTTGAAAACATATACCCATGATTATCAAACTCTGCTGTCAGATATATTAGACAAAGGTATGAATAGAAACTCAGTCAAACAAATTTAACATCATATTGTATAATACCCTTCTGAATATGAAAGTCGTCAGACACAATTAGAAGAGAATGGGAAGAGGAATTAGGCCTAAAAATTTCCAAAGACAGATGGGAAAAATATCCTGAAAGTCATCTGGAGGAGAAGAAAAGTGGCGCAGCTGTGGCGATTCGCTGAAGGAGTCTGGATCCCAAAGGAGGAAGATTCTATGAAGATCGATCAGTTCAGAATCATCTCCTTGCTAAGCGTTGAAGGCAAGATTTTCTTCAGCATAGTGGCGAGGCCGCTGACCAGCTTCCTCTCCAGCAATGGTTACATCGACAGCTCAGTGCAAAAGGGAGGCTTACCTGGAGTGCCGGGGTGTCTAGAGCACATGGGAGTGGTGACCCAGCTCATCAGGGAAGCCAGGGAGAACAAGGGTGACCTGACAGTGCTCTGGCTTGACCTGGCCAACGCCTACGGCTCCATCCCACACAAGCTGATCCAGACAGTCATGGCCAAGCATCGTGTGCCGGGCCAAGTGGCAGATCTCATCCTTGACTATTCTTTAGTATCTTTAATAAAATTAACAAAATTTAGATCTTGAAGCAAAGTAGTATTAAATCACCGTTGTTTAGCACTAAATTTGGAATCAGGTAGTTTGTTGATAGTTTCAATGGTGCATGATCAGAAATAACAATTGCATCATACTCACACGCAGTGACCGATGAAACTAGCCGAAAAACTATTATAAAGTAGTCAATCCTAGAGTAACTATGATATACACGAGAGAAAAAATAAAATTCTTTGTCATTTGGGTGCAGGAATCTCCAGACTTATAACATTCCAGAGTCAAGTAAAAAAGAATTGATAAAACTAACAGATTTATTTGGAAGCGCATGATCAGATGCAGATCTGTCCATCGAGAGGTTCAAACAACAGTTAAAATCTCCACCCATTATCAAAAGATGTTCATTTAAATTAGGAAAGGATGCGATTAACTGTTTAAAAAACTCAAGGTGATCAATATTAGGTGCATAAACATTCACCATAACAACATTTTGGTTATGAAGACCACCAGTAGTCATCAGAAAATCTACCATATGGATCAGAAATTGTTTCATAACGAACAAACGGAATTGAGGAGTCAATAACAATAGAGACTCCTTTCACTTTCGCCTGTGAATTTGAATGAAACTGCTGTCCTCTCCAAAACTTAAAGAATCGTTGATTGTCATCTTTCCTTACACGAGTTTCCTGAACAAAGATAATCTGAGCATTTAGTCTACGAAGAACTTTAAAAGATTTCCTCGTAATGGGATGGTTCAGACCATTAACATTCCATGAACGGAAGTTTATCCATATTGTTTGTAAAAATCATGTGGAATGTAAAGGGTTAATTTTGTAGACCATAGCAGTTCATGATACTGGAAGGAGAAGAATCGAAGGCGGACCGGAAGTGACGACATTTCAGACATTTTTGTAGTTCAAATTTTGCCCAGATAGAAAAAAACTAAACTAAAAGCAAAAGTACCCCCACCCATGCAAAGCCGGAAACTTACCAGTAGACAGTCAGTACGCTACCCAACCCCTCCCCTACCTCCATCTCGTCTAATGACAGCTCCAAACGTTTAAAAAAATGTATATTTACCACTCAATAGCCAAAACAAATTAATATTATGGTTAAAAAGTACATGCAAACTGAAAAATAAGAACTGCTTCACATTGTTTATCCAAGGTCAAAGTACGTGCAAACTGTGAAAAACTAAAACTGCTTCACTTTGTTTGTCTAAAGACAGGGGGAAAAATCCTTCGGAGGACATTTTAAAAGTGGAAGAACTAACAAAGAAGATCCTAAAAGTTAGTGTATAATACCATTACATTAAATTAACAGTATCTTAGAGAACGTAAATGTTATGGTTTGATACTATCATACTAAAATTCTAAAAAGTAATTAGAAAATAACTCATCAGATTAAATTCTTAATCATTTACAGAGCGATATATTGTTAAAATAGGAACAATAAATCGCCAATTGTAACTCAGTTGGCTATCAATAACTCCCCGTCGTGGCTTCACCCCCATAAGCCTCCAGAAAACTAGAAGCTTCTTGCGGTTTGTTCAAAAATCGACTGTTACCATTAGGGAGCCGTATACGCAGTCTAGCTGGGTAAAGCAAGGCAGGGCGCAGCTGGTTCTTAAACAACTCAGAAATTACATTATGGAAAGGCATTCTCAGTCCCATAAGCTCACGGCTGTAATCAGGAACAAACCGAAACTTGCATCCTTCAAATTCAACCATGCCCAACCTTTTTGCTGCTTGGAGGATATTCTCCTCCATCTGCAGAAAGTGAAACCGAACGATCAGATGTCTCGGTTTATCTTTGAGACCAGTTTTCTTCCTGACCCTGTGTGCGTTATCCAAAATTGGAAGATTTTCATACTGCTCAATGTTGAAAGTTCCCTTTATCATTTTAGAGACACATTTTATAGCATTGTCCCCTTCCTGACCTTCAGGCAAACCAACAATTTGCAGATTCAGTCAACGGCCTCTGTATTCCAGATGCATATTTTTAATCTTGTATTGCTCGAGTGCCCGAGTATTTTCGGTCATTTTCCGTTCCAGTGTTTCAATCTTCAAATCTCTTTCCTGACACAAGATTCGCAAGTTATCAATTTGTTCCTTCTGTTCACGAGATTCATCTTGCAACATAATCAGCTTGCCTTGAACTTCCTTCAATTTGCTCGAAATTCCTTTCATCATTTCTTCCGAACCGGTGAATCTTGTGTTCATTTCTCCATTCATTTTCAATATTGCTTCTAAGGTACCGGAGTCAGATGTTACGCCTTCACCATGCTCCTTCCTTGGAGAAGTTTTTTTTGCTCTTGTCTCCATCCTTTACACGGTTGAAACGTATAAAAGTATTATCAATACTTTAAAAAAGGTTAAACCGTGTCTTGAAATCAAGTAATAACAAGTAACATTGAAAGAGTGGTAAGCAAGGAGTTAAAAGTTAAGGGAGCAAACGATGTACAACCTTACAGCATGCCGCCACTAGAGAGAGTCTCCTCCACAATAGATCTATATCCTTCAATGCCTTGCTTAAAGTAGGAAAAGGGTAGGGGCAAATGGTCCCCATAATCTAAGAGTGCAACAGAAGAGACTCGTGATTATACTATATGAACGGATAATGGAACATGGCAACATTCATGGATGTATCGCTCACTATTTCTGCACTCAAGGAGCAAAGACGAAACCAAAAGGGAAAAGTTTTGTAATGATAGCAAAGCAACCATCTAACTTTTTGTAACAACTTTTAGGGCTACAAACTTCAGTGGAAAAAAAACTTGCATCTGATCAAATCAAACAGATAATTAAATATTATTGTTTGTGCTTACTGCCATCTACAGCTAGAAACTATCCTTTTCCTGCAAACCCACTATATTTATTCCTTGGCAGCAAACATCACTGTTCAAGAGTCTTTATCTACATTAATTCTATCAATCATAATTTTGTGCTATTAGAATTGTGGAACATCTACTAATTTGTAATTTGCAAAAAAATTGCAATCTTATTATAATCCAAGTTCAAAGCAATGAATAGTTAGATTCCACTATTTAGGTATGTAGCTAGAAATCCGATTCATTAGATATAAAAACTGTAGGGCATGTTATCATTTAGAGACAGCAAGATATATTGGGAACAAGAATTATTCAGGACTGGAATTTAACTGACTTCCAAAGATAATTGAGTAGTAATTAGAGAGGTACATGTCCTTTATACTACTGTTTTATCATTTCCTTCAGACCCCTAATCATACAGGATAACACTTCTTCCTACTTTATTGCCTGATAGCCCTAATGAAGACCAAGTTTAACTTGTTGAAACACCCGTGAACCCGAAGTACCAAATGTTATATACAAACATAACTAGGAAAGCTTCATTTTCAAAATGAGGCAATTTGTGCATTGCAGGTGTTAGGTATGTGATATAATTAGCATATGTGATGTATTGTGCAAGTGCGCATGCGCGGGGGAGACTGTGGAGACGCAAGGTGGCGTCCTGGAATAAAGAAGCATGTTATTGTACTTCCGTGTCCGAGCCTTGTATCAAATCTGTTCCAAGCACCCAAATACAATACAATATTTATTACGTCATTTGAACCTCAGTGAAGCTCAAACAAAACTCCGTTTCCACAGCCATACAAACAAAGACAATTTCCTACAAAACATACACACAATTCAATTTACAGAAACATCCATCACAGTGAATTTCCTCCTCACTGTGATGGAAGGCAAAGTATTTTATCTCCCCTGCACCATTTCTCTCCCGATGTCGAAGCCCCAGGCGGGCGATGGCAAGTCCCACGACCATTTCAGGCCATGCCGGGCGATGTACGGCCCCGCTCCAGGTCTGAATGTCACAAAGTTGGAGCCCCCGGCGGGCGCTGGAATGTCCCATGGCGATTAAAGCCGCGCCCGACGATGTACGGCCCCGCTCCGGGTCGTTACAACCCCACGACACAGGCTGGAGGAGTCGTGTTGCAGGAGCTCCGAAAACCGGTCTCCCACCCGGACCCGCGAGCTCCCGATATCATAGTCCACTGGACCTGCGGCTGCAGCTGGACCCTCCGAGCTCCGGGGTCGGGCCGCAGCAGTGAGCCACCACCGCTCCCCACGCTCCAAGGCAGGCCAGCCCCATGATGGTAAGTCCGCAGCTCCGCAGGCTCTGCGACTGGAGGCCCCAGGTCGTTCCGGCTGGAGGCCGCTCCACGGTGCTAGGCCCCAACGACAACGGAGACACGACAGGGAAAAGGTCGGGTCTCCCGTGCAGGGAAGAGATTTTTTTAAGTTTCCCCCTCCCCCCACATATACACAGTTAAAAACAATATTAAAAAACACGAACAACTACATTTAACTAGACAAAAAATTAAAAAAAGACAGACAGGCTGTAGGGGTCGCTGCAACAGGCGAGTCGCGCCGCCAAACTTCAGTGAAAGCAGTATCTGCCCCGATAAATGGAAAGGATGGCATTAAGAAAACAGTACTTCCTTCGTTTGGTTATCTGGATGTCGCAGCAAGTCCAAGTCGCTGTTTAATAATCAAATATTCAATGGGAATAACAACAAATGTGCCTCTACTTATTGTTCTAATCTGGCTGCTACTACAACACTACATGTCTAGTTAGGTTGGTTAGGCATCTAATTATTGAGATTAAAATAGAGATTAAAACATTTTCCTGTATCTATGGCAGTTCATGTCACTTATCACTATGACCTTCCCGCATCCAATGTTTTAACAGATCCTCGTCTCTTTCTGCTCTATGCTCCTTTTAACTAATAATTTATACACATATATATATACATACATATATATATACATATACATATACATATATATATATATATACATACACACACACACAAACTGTAATGCGACTTCCCAACATGTACACTCAACACCCAGGTGGACAAAGACAAATATTTCATAGATCTTCATTACCACCTTATCTATTTCTGTTGCCACTTTTAGGGAACCTGTGAACTTGCACCCCAACACCTCTCTGTTTTTCAAAGCTCATAGGGGTCCTGCCATTTACTGTATACTTTGCCCTGATATTGGGCCTCCCAGTGAAACACCTCACAGCTGTCTTGAATAAACAATGTAATTTCTTCACCCATATCTCTAATTGATCTACGTCTCAAAATCCCTCTGTGCTCCGGGATTCCACTGTAGTCAGTACAAGTATCTTGGTACTGTCTGGTTGGGATTTGTGTATTCTCTCTGTAACCTCAGGTGCTTTGGTTAACCACTACATTCCAAGAACAAGCCAGCCTTGAAACTGCAGGTGCTGGTTTACAAAATAAGAAATTGCTGGAGTAATTCAGTGGGTCAGGCCAGACCACATCTCTGGTGAAAATAGATAGATGACGTTTAGGTCAGGACCTTCTTCAGCCAAGCAGGTTGGAAGCTTAATTGGCCATGGAAAATTGCCCCCAACATGAAGGTGAGTGGCAGAATGTGCAGTTGGGAGCAAAGGGAGGAGAAAGATTTGATGAAAATGCAGAGAGAATAAAATGGGATTAGCAAAGTATTTGCATGACTTAGTGCTTGTTGGCCACCACAGATTCAGTGGGTCAAAGGGATCATTTCCACAGATCACTTCCAAAGTAGCACACACATTCAAATGTGGGAGTAAATACACAGTTTATTTCTGTTTTAAGAGTCTGCCTTGATGACAAGCTGAGGAAATAGCGTCTCACTTCCAAATGAATTAATCTTATGGATTCAATATTTCTTCATATCCGATTGCCTTAGCCAGAGATGGGTTACACTGTGTTCAATAAAACCTGGCCCCTGGAAGCGAATTGTCAGATAAACAGACCAAAGTATGCTCCTAAATTAAACAACATAATTTTACCGCAGTTAAACATAATGCCAGTTACTGTAGTTTATTTACTGCAATATTATGGCTCCTTCATGATATCCTAGTTTCTAAATAATATTTTTCTAATAGACCATGTGGATTCTATTCAAAGAGGCATTAAACTAAGCCCCTTCTGTTCATCCAGATGAAGTTCATGGCAATATTTTGAAGCAGAAGAGACCAGTTACCCAATATCCTGGCCAAAATTTATCCTTCAATCAGCATTAAATTAAACTAACCTGAGGACGTGTGTAGAGTCTGATGAGTTTTCTGGTGAAGTTCTAACATAATCTGCTGATGATTATTTTCCCTGAAAAAGCCTTCCACGGCTCTCGATTGGAGAAGTTTGCTTTCCCAAAGCTTTATTACAGGGTAGACAAGGTATTAAAACAATTAGAACAGGATAAAAATTCATTTGATTTTAAATAGTTTTAAAAAACTGAGGAACATTTGACAGCAAGCTACTGAATATAGAAGTTAAAACAGCAGTGTCAGGCTATTTGAGAGTATTTGATTGTGACATCCTAATAATGAAAACCAAAAGAAACAATTGCTAATTATCAACAGGCCAGGCTACAATATTCCAAACGATGATGATAATTCCAATCGATCTCAATAATTTAGCCGATTCTATGAACTTTAACAGCCTTTTGAGTAGATTTGTCAAATGCTTCTGGAAATTCATAAGGTCCAATCCTGCTGTCCACTACTTTCATCCTCATTTCCAACTATTATTTCAGATTCATCAGGCATGATCTCTGAAATAACTTAAACTGACACTATCTGATCAGTTGAATTTCCCCCCCAAGGCATTCAATCACTTCCTCCATAATTGAACACTATTAACTTTTGTTCAGCAACTAATCTGTGATTCCCTAGTTTCTATCTTTTTTTTTTTTTTTTTTTTTAAAACAGCAGACCAGACATGCACAACTTTCAAAACCCAAGTAACAGTCCCCGATTGAAGCGACATTGAGTGTCTACAATAAACACAAAATGCTGAATTAAAACTCAGTGGGACAGGCAGCATCTCTGGAGAGAATGAATGGGTGACTTCTTCAGACCCATTGATTATCCACAATGCGTTTCCTTATCTGCTTCCTTAAAAAATCTGGAATACAATCCATCCACTGGGGATGTGACGTTATTTACTTTGGTTTTGTTGTTTATATACATTTTAGGAAGACCAAATCCTGGATTTGATATTATGTTTCCTTAATGTCCAGTATGCTACTCTCTGCCTTGACTACAAATACTTGCATCAAGTAATTAACCCTGAATTCCAATTCTCAGTTATTATTCAAGATGCTAGTATTTCCCAACTTTCATCCAGGAGTTTAATGGGGCATGACCACCCATTTTTCATATACAAACTGTAAACCATAAAGATAAAAGCACATTGTTTGATTGAGTGTTTTAAATTGAAATACTGTATTTGGGAGCCAATCTTTTTCACATGCTTTTTAGTAACTCCATTGTACTTATGAAAATACCAGTGAGCTACGCAAGCTATTAAAGATTAGAATTCCCATCCACTCAAACAAATTTACTCATTGCGAGATTCACGACTATGTGTTTCTCAATTGCTGCACCCATTACTTTGAAGTTATTCGTGTACTCACGTGCAAAGCTCACGTGTGCGTTCCACGAAGCCGAGGTTACAATAAAAAACGGCTCCAACATTAGCCTCCGATTTTAATGAGATTTACACATTTCTTTCATCGAGAACTCACACACAACTACCTTATTACTTAAATACTTGTTTTAAAAGTTAAAACATTAAAAGGATTTTGCCGTAATGAAAGAAACACTTACCTGCTTTAGATCTTTAAGAACATGATCATCAATGCCTTCTTCAAGGAAATAGTCATGTGCATTGTTGATGACATCCTCAATAACAGATTTATAAAGCCTTGGCTGAAAGAAAATAAGTCCACGTCAATCGTCCAGTCCACGTCGTTTAACTTTCATGTCCATATTCTTTCCTTCGTGCCCCAGAAGATTGCATAAGAATATAAGGCAGCTCCAAGCAATTGCAAGGTAAAACATCTCAAAACTGACCATTGTGATTACATTAAAACAGGTTCTGGACCTATTATTGCCTTTTCTAATCAACGTTTGAAACATCATGCTTAGCAATTTTTGTAACAGGAGCTCCATTTTCACGAATCACGTATAATATTGCCAATGAGTATAGTTGCTCTCCCTGAATGTGCACAGCCCGTGAACTAGATAGTCTTGTGGTTTCTGTTAATGATATGGTTGGATTAACTTAATTTAACAAAAGAGATTAAATCTCTTAACTTTTATCCCATGCAACTAAATATTTTTTCAAAACCACTAGCCCACTCCCCCTCAACCACCCTCAGAAAATCTGTGCTGAAACAAGTGCAGCGCCGCGTTTGAAGCGAGATGAAAGGCCGGCGCCCCGCTCTCACCACCAGGTTTGCATTTGCCGAATAGGCCATGTCCTCCCCCCACACACAGCCGGTAACTAGGCGCCTGACGTCACACCACACAAAGCGGTGATGTCAACCGCAGAGAGGCTGGGTGCCTTAATAAAGGTACGCGCGTCAGTGACGTCACCTGCAGGATACCCAACCAATACGGGCGTCAGGGGTTATGGGGAGAAGGCTGTAGCATGGGGTTAGGAGGGAGAGATCGATCAACCATGATTGAATGGTGAAATAGACGTGATGGGCCGAATGGTCTACTTCTGCTCCTATTATTTGAACATGAAATGATCTTGTTGAGCACACAAAGAACCAGAAGCAGGGTGAAGAAGTCAAAATTTGGAGGGTGCAGATGACTATTCTAAATTGTATTCCCATTAGAGGTTCACACAAAGGGTGGTGGGTGTATGGAACGGCTATCAGGGGAAATAGTTGAGGCAGGGTTTATTGCAACGTTTAAGAAACAATTAGACAGGTACATGGATAGGACAGGTTTTGGAGGGATATGGGCCAAACGCAGGCAGGTTGGACCAGTGTAGATGGGACACATTGATCAAGGTGGGCCGAAGGGCCTGTTTCCACGCTGTATGACTCCATGATAGGTTGTTTGAGTAGGTTAGAAACCTGTGACCTTGTTTGGATTTTGCTGGATTCATCTGGATCTCAATGGAAGTAAGAAGCACTGCCTCAGAAAGGCAGCCAGCATCATTAAGGAACGGCACCTCCTTGGCTATGCTCTCGTTTCACTGTGATAAAGTTACATGTGCCTGAAAACTATGCCCATCAGGTTAAAGAATAACTTCTTCATAACAATGAAGCTATCGGTACTCTTGAACAATACAAATAACGAACTAAACTATGAACTATTGACTGTCTATGGTTGAATTAAGAACTTTGGGCAATTTTGCACTAGCAC
This sequence comes from Leucoraja erinaceus, assembly GCF_028641065.1. Lineage (NCBI taxonomy): Eukaryota > Metazoa > Chordata > Chondrichthyes > Rajiformes > Rajidae > Leucoraja > Leucoraja erinaceus. Next base: position 43,561,058 of record NC_073384.1, read on the forward strand.
TAGGGTTATTAATTTATTTTTTGTCTATTATATGTTACCTATGAGTATTGCGCTTATAGATTATGCTGCTGAAAGTAAGAATTTAATTGTTGTTGGTATGTGCTTGACTCATGAAAACCACATAAATAGGGAGATTCAAAGATGTTGGAATCTTGAGTAAAACACAAAGTGTTGAAATCACTCAGCAGGTCAGGCAGCATCTCTAGAGGACAGGTGATGATTGAGCCTGAAGAAAGGTCCTGACTTAAAATGTCACCTATTCATGTCCTATAGAGATGCAGCATTACTGCTGAGTTATTCTGGCACTAAATAAGGAGAATGGTGTTTTACTATCCTATCTGGGGGGAACTGTCAATATATTTTTCACATTTCAAATTGTATTTGAGATGATGGTTCTTTAACCAATGCAGCTTGTGTAGATGTACTTTCACAATGCACTTATGCAGTGATTATCAGGATTCTATATAGAACATAGAAGAGTACAGCACGTGAACAGGCCCTTCAGCCAACAATGTCTGTACCGAACATGATGCCAAGTTAAAATTATCTCTGCCTGCACGATATCCATATTCCTCCATTCCTTGTATATTCCTGTGCCTATCCAAAGGCCTCTTAAAAGCCAACACAGGCAGATACTGGGTTAACAAAATCACAATGTCCTGGAGTAACTCAGCTGATCAGGCTGCATCCCTGGAGCACATTGATAGGTAATGTTTTGGGTTGGGACCCGTCTTCCCTGCTGGCAAGACATTCCAGGCACACACCACTCTCTGTGCAAAAACCTCTTGCCCTGCATATTTCCTTTTCATGTTTTCCCTTTGGCCTTAAAGCCCTGTAGACTTTAACATTTCCACCCTGCGAAAAAGGTTCTGACTATCTACTCCATCTATGCCGGTGTGACCCGACGACAAAAGTTTGCTGCCCTTGTCATCTCAGTGATGTTTCTGCAAAAAAAATACCTGAGGTCTTCCATGGGCAAATCAATTTTAAATCCAATCTATTATGTCACCATGGTTTCCATGCATCTTAATCTTCTGGATCAGCCAACTATGAAGGACTTTACTGACGATTTTACTGACTTTACATATCAAGCATTGTATAAAACTTGTTCATCTCAAACAAATCTGATGTTTGCATTCTGGTGAGGTGGGAAGGAGTTTGTTCTCAATCTTTGGAGCAAATGTCATTAGACAATTATTCACCCTGCATCACATCATCAAATCCAATTTATTAGACTGCATTTTTCACTGAGGGCTAATAATGACACTACCTTTTATTTCCATGAAAATCAAGCAGCTACTTCCCACATATTGTTGAGGGCAGGATCAGAGAGATGCTGTCTGAGGTGCTTAGTAAGATGTGTCACCATTCCAGTGGTCATGAGTCAAGAGTGTTTAATTGTCATATGTACCGACAATGGAACAATGAAATACTTCTTGGCAGCAGCATTACGGGCCTGTGAATACATACACATATTGTAAACAAAACTGAAATAAATTAATAACCATAATACTACTGTGGAAAAAACCTGAGGTCTTTTCTGCAAAGATGTTTTTATGTTAAAGTTAATGTTGTGCAGTATTGATGAGCTTGATGGTTGTTTGGAAGAAGCTATTCTTGAATCTGTTCAACAGCACAAACTTGCAGCACAAATTTGTGGATACAGACAAAATTCATCCAAAACATTTTAGGACACATCTATACGAAGTAATAGCTAGAGAAATCATTACTGACAACTATGAAACTGCCGCAAGCGTGGAGTTTCATGCCTTCATGTTTTAATTGTAGGAGATTTTAAAATAAAATATTCCTTTATCTTTCTCTTATCTCTCTCCCATTCCATTAATTTCACTTACCATATTTGATTTGGCATTGAGTCTGTTATTCTAACTGACAGTTCTTTCTTTCGACTTAACACTGGTCTTTAACAATTCCTTAATTTTATTGTGTAGGGAGGAACTGCAGATGTTAGTTCTGAATGCAGAGTTACTGAAGATGGACACAAAGTGCTGTTGTAACTCAACGAGTCAGGCAGCAACTCTGAAGGAAAAGGATGGGTGAAGTTTCAGGTTGGAACCCATCTAATTATATTGGTTCAGGAGACTTCAATTACTATCCCAATGTACATAAAGACAATGGCCTTTATTAAGAACATAAACATAAGAGCAGGAATGGGCTATGTGATTCTCTGAGTCCACTCACTATTCAACAATCTACTTCCTCATCACTAATGGTCACAAATTCACATGCACAGACATATGTGCTATGATGTGTAGCAAATTCTTCGTACAAGAAGCTGACATGCTGTTAAAGATTTATTTTAAAATATTGATGTTTACTTGACTCAATTCCCTCAAATGTTCACTATATATACAGGAGAACCCCTTGGGAAATGTTTTAAGGCTTTTTTTTCTTTAAATTATATTTACATTGAAAAATGCCTTAAGCTTTTGGTAAAACCAGTAATGGCTTGACTCAGTGTATCTCATGTCGCAGAAGTCATTCATGGAACGTTAAGGGAAACACATTAGAGCAACAGCATCCAGGAGTGACAATTTGATAAATATAATTGATATATCAAATATGAAACAGAAATATTAAAATTTAAAAAAATCTAATAACAAGCATTTAATTCAAATATTCAATAAAGTCAGTCAATTGCAAAATATCTTTATTTCACCATGACAGATAAGACCATAGAATAATTATGTTTTTCTACATTTTAAACATTTATAGATAGATAGATATAATAGATATAATTTATTGCCACACAACCAGGGTCGGTAGAAATTTGGGTTGGCAGCAGCAGTACAATAATAAAGAACACACAACCACAATAAAACTGTAACACAAACATCCACCACAGCATTCATCACTGTGGTGGAAGGCACAAAATTTGGCCAGTCCTCCTCCATTTCTCAACGGAGACTCGGCTCTTCCTCACCGGAGACCGCGGCTTTAAGATGGTGTAGGCCGATCGGTCGAGATTTAAAGACTCCGCCGCAGCCAGAAGCACCGTAGACTGCAGGGCCGGTGGTCGAAGCTCCCCTCCAGGGGTGATGGTGAGTCCATGCCGGACCCACGGTAGAAGTTGGCCGCGTGCTGGCAGTGATGGCTTCTTCTTCCCCCGGGTCCCCCACGAGGGATCCCGGGCTGTAGACGCCGCGCCAGCTGGAACTCTGCAGACCGCGGCTTCAGGCTGCCGGCTGCCCCGGGCCAGCGAAATGGAGCGCTCCCCTCCAGCGAGCCCCAGCGAGGGCTCACCCGCTCCACAACGAGAGTCCACGCTGCGCCCGCCGCTGTGTCTCCGGGAAAGGCCGCGCCGATCCTTGATGTTAGGCCACGAGGGAGGCGACCTGAAAAAACTCGCCTCTCCATGGAGGAGGCGACCGAAGCGGTTTCCCCGTTACCCCCCCACACACAAAACACACGAAGGAACATTAAATACATACTTTAAAACATACTAAAAAATTTTAAAAAGTTGAAAAAACTGACGCGCTGCTGACATGGCTGCTGCCAGAGCAGCGCCCCCTACAGTGCCCCCTATAAAGGGCAAACCACTGATGATCTAATCATACAGTTTTATGAACACAGAAGTCATGTATAATTCATACACAGTGTTGCTCAAAGGTTGTATAAGATCAAGTCATAGACACTTCAGTACAATATACCAATCATATCTAACAATAGTAGACAATTTTCAATATTTTCTAGAATACATTTCTGCATTACTTTGTATTCTAAGCGGGTCAGCTAACACCTGGCGACGTTTCAGGTCGGTACCCTTCTTCAGACCAATCAGTCTGAAGAAGGGTCATAACCCAAAATGTTGCCTATCCATGTCCTCCAGAGATGCGACCTGCTGAGTTATTCCAGCACTTTGTGTTGGAGGCAAGAATCCAGCATTAGGAGTTCCTCATGTCTTCATCTTAATTTGCATTCTACAGCCACGTCAAGGAAAGCACATTTTTATCTTTGGTAGAATGTTGTCCTGAGCCTACAGCAATTTCACATTGAAATAGCAACTACGTGAAAGAAGCAATTTAAAAGTTACTGTTCTGAATTTAATACTAACTCTTGGTCACACATCTGAGATTTGTATTTCTTAGATACAGATATTAATTAAAATGTGGATTTAAAGAAAGCAAAACAAGGTTAATATTACACGCTGATTAACTTTCAGTAGAATTAGAAAAGGTCATAAATGAAAAGTTTAGAGTTGCAGGAAAGAGAAATGGGTGGTGAGAATAAAGGAAAAATCTGCAAAGTGGTTCAGTCTAAGAGACTGAACGACACAGCTGATTACGATGTCAACTGCGAGTGGGTGGTGAAAGTTTGTTAATCATAGTTCATCTGCTTGGAGGAGATGTAAATGGAAAGAGTTGAATAAAAATAGAGAAGGGGGAGAAAAAGTGCTGGAATAGTGCAGATGCTGGAAATCTGAAATCAAACAAGAGAAAGACTAGAAATACTCAGTAGGTCAGGCAGCACCATATTGCTGCTAATTTCCATTATCCTCCTCAAGATCTATCCACTGCAATTGACAAACCTTCACCCCAACCTCAGCCAGCACCACCTACACCTATAGCAATCAGTTCTCCTGTTTTCCATTCTATTTTATCTTCTCCACCTGTCCTCTTTCTCTGCATATTGACAGTTAAATGTTTGTTTTTTCTTCACCATCACACATTTTATTTACAAACCACATCTGAAATGGAATATATGGCTTACTTCTTTTCACCTACTGTACTGAAAATAGGCAGTTAAATAATTTTTATTTCAAAGAAGAATCCTTTTAAAACCATGTTAACCATGTTATACAGTCCTTTAAATCCACATGATACGTTTCATAAAATATATAAATGTTATTTATAATTTAAGTTATTTTGTGTTATATGCCTTGTTTTGCAATGAGAGCATTAAATCTGCTTATTGCTATGTCAGGATTTATACAAAGCCAAGGCAGAATAACTGTCTGTAGTTTGTGCTTTTGCATAAAATATCACACTACTTTGAGTATATTGTTGACTTTGCCTACTTACTAAAACTATTATTGCATTTTCTTTCACAAAATTCTACATTTAATATTTAATGCTGGTGAAGAAAAGATTCATTTTGAATGTCGATTAGACACTGTCTTGTGTTGGAAAATATTAATGATTTATTACATTAATTACAATCTAATTAATTTTAGAATAATATATTTTACAATCTAACATATTTCACCAGTCTGTTAATTTTAAATGTTGACAACAAAAGGAGGGAATGACAATCCATAACGCGCTTTTTAAGAGATACTAGGAACTACAGATGCTGGAATCTAGAACAAAGCACAAACTGCTGGAGGACGTTAGCGGGTCAGGCAGGAACCGTGGAAGGAATAGATAGGCGACGTTCTGAGTCAGGACTGTTTTTCAGACTGAGCATTTTTTTAAATGGTATCATCTAGGGATTGTGGATATACCTGTATTTAAATCTTTAGAAGTTAATATTACAGTATTCAAAATGTTATGTTTCTGAAAGGTAATGAAGTCACTAAATTTAACCCTTAAAATTAGGTGAAACAAAGACATATACACATTAATGTTGCAAATACTATTTACTTCTAAGTAAATATATATTTATATATTTTATAATGTTAATTAACTACAAGAGAAGCATGTTAAAGATTAATTACTGAAATCATATTATTGCAATGTCTCCTGAACTTTATTAATCATTGTGTTCCACACCTATTACAACACAGGCCATTGGCCCATCAGGTCCATACCAGCTCACAGCAGAGGAGTGCAATCATTTGCTGTCCCCTTTTATTTTCCTGTACCCTTGCTAATTTATTCTCTCTTATGCCCATTAATCGCTTTGATTGAAGCCGTTTAGCCAGTTTAGCCAGTTAACTTACCAGCACAAATTGAGGATATAGAAAGAAACCAGAGTATCCAACAGAAACCCATGAGGTGATGGAAAGATTATGCAAACTCCACACAGACAATATGGAAGATTAGAATTAAACCTGAGTGTTTGGACCTGCGAGGTTATATCTCTAACTGCTGCACCACTGTACCAGCTCAAAAGAATGGTTTTTACTAAAACGCATTCTACACGGTTAATAGTCTTGCACATAAAACAGTTTTACTAATTATTGAAACAAACCATAATCATAATCATAATGAAATGGGAGAATGTCACATCTGAGATAACACCATTGACTGCTTTTCACTGTACCTCAGTACACGTGACAATAATAAAACCAATGCCCAAGCTTGATTATTGAGCGAAAAGAGATCAGGCTTAGACAGCATTTGTCAAAACAGTGGGAAGTTGTCACCTTGGACTTTTAGCTGAACACAGTTACATATTGAGAATCAGGAAAGGCAGTTAGTCATAAAGTTGTACAGCATGGAAACAAGCCCTTCAACCCAACTTCTCCACTGGACTAGTCCTATTTGCCTTCATTTGGCCCATCGCCTTCTACACCCTTCGTATCTATATATCTATCAAAATATATTTTCTTGACATTATACAGTTTAGTACCGTTACGCAATTTAATATCTTGAGAATCATAATCATACTTTATTAGCCAAGTATGTTTTGCAACATAGGAGAAATTTTATTTGCCATAGTCATGCCAATAAAAAGCACCAAGACACGCAAAATACATTTAAAAATAAACATCCACAGTGACTCCTCCACATTCCTCACTGTGATGGAAGGCGAAAAAAAAAGTTCAATCTCTACCCTGCTTTGTCCTCCCGCGGTCGGGGGCCTGGAGCCTTCCATTGACGGGAAGGTCTTGGCTCCTGTAGCCGGCGGTCAAGCCCGCATCGGGGCGATCAAGCTCACACATTGGGGGATCTCAGCTCCCTGCGCACGGCGATTGGATCCCGGGTCTGGGCTAGTCGAACTTTCTGCGACTCTGGAGCTTCCCAACGTCGGTCTCCTCCCGAGACTGCGAGCTCCTCGATGTTGAAATCCGCAGGCCGCAGTTGGAGCGTCGATCCTAGGCAAGGGATCACAGGCTTCGATGGTAAGTCACAGCCCCGCGATGGAGCTCAAAGTCAGTCTCGAGCAAGGGCGCCAGCTCCATGATGTTAAAGCCACAGAGCGATCGGAGATACGATCGGGAAAAAATCGCATCTCCGGCAAGCCAAGAGATTGAAAAAAAGTTTCCCCCGACCCCCTCCCCTACCCCCACATAAAACAAACCAGAGAACATTAACACATACTTTTGAAACATACTAAAATAACAAAAAAGACGAAAAAACAGACGGATGATTGCGAGGCTTCCATCGTTTACGGCGCCACCCGGTGGACTCCCGTTTAGATATTCTAGCTGCCATTGACTCTAAAGAAACATCTTTTTCTGTCACATTAAGCTGCAAGATAATGATTTTACCGCTCAATTTAATATTATTGAATAATACAGAAAATAAATTTCATTTTACGAGTTACTATTATATCTATTACTGGCAGGACATTCCGGATTATAACAACCAATTCCCCCCTCCCCCCCTCTTCTCTAATTCCTTTAGTTTACCCTAAATCTGCTAGCTCTTGTCCCTGGCCCTTCTGCCACTGGAAACAAAATGTTCCTTATTTCCTCTTTAAAACTGTTCTTGATTTTCGTACACTCCTTACTGTTTAAAGGAATAAGCATTATTTTTCTCTTTATTGCGATATTCTTTCATTTGTAATATATAAACACTGCACCCATACAAGACCTTATTATTCATATAAGAATGCTTATGGACAATGCTCCAGTGAGAGCTCAGAGGATGATTATAGTCGAAGGATTTAGCAAATCTTGCATTTAATCTCTGTAGCAACATATTGAATCAAGGATCCCATTTGCAGCTTGCATTAGCCTGTAGACTTGTCTTATTAGCTTCAAAACGTTGTGTTAACCCTCTTCTGGGCATCTCTGTTCTTGCATGGCCTTTAAGGTGCCAATTAATTTATTCATTCATCTCTCCTCATTTACCCCATCAAATTGAGAGGTAAATAAACTAAATGATATCTTGAAGGAGCATCTATTAAACTTGCTGCCTCACAGCATCAGGAACCTGTCTGTTTGGAGTTTGCACAATCTCCCCTCTAATTGCATAGATGTCCTCCGGGTGCTCTGTTTTCCACCGACATCCTAAAGTCATGAAGATTGATGCATGAATTGGCCATTTTAAATTGCCCATAGTGTATGGGGAGCAGTAGAGGGTGAAGAGAATATGGGGATAATAAAACGGGGTTAGTGTAGGATTAGAGTAAATGGGTGAGTAACGGTCGGCGTGCACAGTGAAGTCATACCTCGCAAATGAATACAATGTTAAATTTCAGGATCCAGAGTCCAATTCATTAATATATATGAAAATCAGTAAATTAACTGCATGGGACCGTGGATAGTGGATAGTAGTGAAATCCTAATCACCACCTTAGTGTGGATGTTGCCACCAGCTAGCAAGAGAAATGTTTGCCCAATGGAACAGATAATATCAAAAAGAGAGTCATACAGCACGGAAACAGGCTCTTCCGCCATACTCGTCCAAGCAGACCAAGGTGCCCCATCGAAGCCAGTCCCATTGCCTGTGTTTGGCCTATATCCCTCTAAACCTTTCCTGTCAATGTACCTGTTAAAGTGACTTTTAAATGTTGTTATCGTACCTGCCTCAACTACCTCCTCAGGAAGCTCGTTCCACACACCTACCAGACTTTGAGTGATAAAATTACCCCTCAGGTTCTTATTAAATCTTGTCCCTCTCACGTTAAACCGATGATCTTTAGTTCTTGATTCCCTACCGTGGGTAGAAAAGAATTTGCATTCACCCTTTCCATTCCTCCACCGGCTCATTGCTGCTGGTTGCAGCTTCCAAATGAGAGGGTCGGGGCGGAGAAGTGTTGAAAAACCGTGCAGGACGGAGCAGATATTCATGAAAAATATCTTCACTGTCACGGTGGCACAGCAGTAGAGTTGCTGCCTTACAGCGAATGCAGCGCTGGAGACCCGGGTTCGATCCCGACGATGGGTGCTGTCCGGTGTTCGTTCGTTCTCCCCGTGACCTGTGTGGGTTTTCTCCGAGATCTTCGGTTTCCTCTCACACTCAAAAGACATACAGGTTTGTAGGTTAATTGGCTTGGTAAATGTAAAAACTGTCCTTAGTGGGTGTAGGATAGTGTTAATGTGCGGGGATCGCTGGTCGGCGCGGACCCGGTGGGCTCAAGGGCCTGTTCCGCGCGGTATCTCTAAACTAAACTAACATAGTGTGCTTGGCTTTGAGCAACTACTGAACACTTTCTTTTCAATTCTCCAACAATCTAGTCACCAAGATACTGCCATAATTTGAAACCTACGGATCATTTTTGTTGCAATATAAAGCTGGAAGTCATGCTCTCTGTAATGTTCATTGTGTTGCACAATCTCCAGGTTTCTCTGGATCTTCTCCCTCGATTCTAATCCACTTCTTTTCGATTTCAACCTGCAGTGAAAAGGGTTCCAGAATAAATAAGGAGGCATTGCAGTACCTAACAGAGAGATAAAAAGAGAAAGATGGTTTGTAACTGCTTGGCTTGGGTGAAATGTTTCAATGGGTTTGGGATGAGATTGGGAGAGGTTGGGGATTAAATTAGCAACCAAGCCAGTGTGGTTTAATTTGAAATGCCAGCACCTTTGTTTCATCATATGCAAAAGATTGAGAACTTTGCGGCACCATATCGTACGTAGCTGGTAAAGCTGCTGCCTCACAGTGCCAAGAGACCCGGGTTCGATCCTGACCTCAGGTACAGCCTGTGCGGAGTTTGTATGTTCTCCCTGTGACTACATGGATTTCCTTCGAGTGCTCCGGTTTACTCCCAGATCCCAAAAATGTGCGCGTTTGTAGAGTAATTGGCCTCTGTAAATTGCCCCTAATGGGAAGGGAGTGAATGCAAAAGTGGGATAACATAGAATTAGTGTTATTGGTGATTGGTAGTGGACTCAGTGGGCTGAAGGGCTCGTTTCCATGCTGATTCTCTAAATACATATTAATACAATTTAGTAGCAACCTTGGTAGCAAGAGAGCAAAAAGCACAACCACCAACAGTGGAACATTTAGTTCTGGAAATTATCAATCTCGTTTTGCAAAAATATTTTGACAATTTACTGGACAAACAATCTCCAGAGTACAAAGACTTGTAAAGAAGGCAATAAAACTGACCTGGTAATGGTATCGAGTTTTTAGGTGAATGTGTTTCTCCGGTTGGATGTCACTCTCTGTGCCAAATGACTTCACTTTTGTTTTGGAAGCTGTTGAGTCAGGCACCTCAAATTCAACAGCGACAAGTGGCTCCCACTCCGAAGGTATCTCCTGGTCTGAACCCAACTCAAGTTTGCAAGAAAAACAATGCGGCTGATCAGATGCTGGAGAGTGAAATAGGAGAATCCGTTATTTCACTGTGAAATTATGAGGTAATGAATTAACCTTGATCCCATCTAGTACATAAAATGTCCACATTCATTATAACTGTCACCAAACAAGATGGCTACATATTAAAATTACTGAAATATCCTCAAAAGCACAATTGATATAACAATGCTATTTCAACTGTCATTATTCTGTCATTGGAGACCCTCGACTTCATTGTGGGCACTCAGACTATCTTTTATTGGACCTCACTGAACTTTATCTCGGACTACATTATTCCCTTTATCCTGTATCTGTTGTCTGCGGGTGGCTTGATTGTAATCGTGTACAATCTTTCCATTGACTGGATGGCATGCAACAAAAAGCATTTCACTGTACCTCGGTACATTTGACAATAAATTAAACTAAAGTTTTAAATTCAATTTTAAAGAGTACATTAATTGACAAGTGTTTTATTAATTGATACATCCGTAATAGATACTGCTTTCCATGAAACAAGTGTATTACTTTGATTTTAACTTCTAAGATTGTTCCTCCAATTCATACCAATTGATCATTTACAAATTTAATTACTTCACCACTTGAATCTGTGTCTTGAGCTGTCAAGCCTCGAAGATGCACTTGTATTTTGAACCCTCCCTCCCAAAATACCACTGTCAACTTCTCTCTCAGGGATATGTACGAAATGGGAAACCTACTATCATTCCAACAACTACAATTAAAATTTAAATTGAAAAACAACCAATATTTTAAATATCTTCAGATTTGCGACTTTGTGAAAAAATATATACAAGGATATCAAAAAGTAACTCCTGACTTATTGGAAGAAGCAATGAATATTGAAGCTGACTCACAAAAATTAATATCCTATTTATATAATAGTATTCTAAATATAGACCTACCATCGACAGAGGTACTTAGAGAAGAGTGGGAACGGGAATTAATGATAAAAATTACGGAGGTTAAATGGGAAAAATACCTGATATATATTCACAAATGTTCAATTAATGTAAGACATAATCTAATTCAATTTAAAATTGTACATAGATTATATTATTCAAATACAAGATTGAACAAATTTTATCCAAATATATCCGCCACTTGTGATAAATGTCTAGCCCAAAAGGCAACTATAACACACTCCTTAGTTTCCTGCATAAAACTTTATAGATTTTGGAATGATATTTTTGAAATACTTACAAAATTATTCAAGACAAGAATGGAACCTAATACTGAAATGATTATATTTGGTGTAATGGAAGATGGGAATAAATTGAACACATCTCAAAATCTATTCCTTAACTATGGTTTAATAAAAGCAAAAAAATTAATACTTAAATTTTGGAAGGGTACATCAATACCAACGCTTAAAATGTGGATTGCAAGTATGTTGGACACCGCTCATCTTGAGGAAATGCGATTCCTCCTAATGGATAAATCAGACCAATTCATAACGAGTTGGTCTCCATTCATCGTTTTTTTGGAATCATATGGTGCAACACAATTGTAAAAAATAACTGTTTCAGGACTGGACGAGGGTTGGTCAAGACTATAAATAATGATCTCCTTTTCTTTTCACTATTTTCTCTCTCAACTTTCTTCATTTACTCGTTTTCTTTCTTCACACACTATATATTACACATCTTTCTATCCTTTACTATCTAACTTCTTTTTCTTATTTTCATCTTTTGTCAATGTAACAAAAAAAAAAAGAAGTTGTACATAAAATGTATTATGAAAATATATATTAGGCACTTTGGTGCCATATGACTGTGCTTACTTCTAATAAAATAAAATATTAAAAAAAAACAAAAAAACTTCTCTTTCCTTTTTTTTAAATCCTTTTAAAAGGTACTTTCGACCAAACTTTTGTTCAGCTATGTTAGTATCTTCTTCTCATTGTCAATGTCAACCTCAGCGAAAAGCCTCCTGTGAAGCCTTTGGTTGTTTTTTTTTTACAAGAAAGGCATTATTGAATTAAAATGGCCTTGGGTTAAAAGTAGCAGAATTTTGTCCTTCAAATGCCTTGTCTGAGTCCATGAACGTCACAATGAATTGTTAATCATGCCCTCCGATCCTGTGAATTCCGCATCAATGCCACAGAGCAGCACTGAAACGTCACCTATTCCTTTTCTTCAGAGATGCTGCCTGACCCGCTGAGTTACTCCAGCAATTTGTGTCTACCTATCTATAAGCCTCATTAACATCACTTTAGTATCTGCCTCCAGCACCACCCCGGTCAATCCGTTTCAGGTCCCCACCACATCATCAGCCATTCCAGTATCTCCATGTTGATTTTCTTCAATCATGTTATGAAAAATACCTGCATTTTTGTCGGGTAGACTATCAATCCTCCAGACAATTGCCCTGAAAGCATGTTCATATTTGGCAGTGCCAATGGTGACTTGCATCACTGGTTCACCACCTGACATGCTAACAGAGCCAAGCCGCGCATTCCAATTCTTCTTAGCCTTCAACGACTTCTGTCTGAAGAGATGGACGGTGCGGAATATTTTGAACCAGGCCAAAGGAACAGGAAAGCGTATCATCACGTTTTCACAGTACTTCGAAGGCAGCGTGCTTTGTAGGTTAGAATAAGTAGTAGGGGACATGACAAGAAAGGCTTGCAGTTCTGTGTAGGCTCCATGAACTGTGACCAAACCCTTCAGTAAAAAAGGAAGCTGGGGATCATCACAGACGGTTTTGAATCGCATCAGTTCCAGTCTACAGGCATCCGGAGGGGTGAATCTAACAATTCTAGATTTCTCAAACTCATTTTCCTTCACACACTTGTGAACATGGTAATCGCAGATCTGAATCCATGTGCTGTCTGTGTCATTTTTTAAGTAACTTCGGTCCTTGATCTGTAGCTGCAAGTCATTGAGAGCTAAGAAACATTCTATATTGCCATTAATGAAGCACAAACAATGAACGCGAGTCGTCACGGAACTTTGAAAGAGCTTTCCTTCCTTTGTAAATGTTCCCCAGAAGTGATCTGTTAGTTCTAGCGTCATGTCTTGCTCTTCGTAGACCTTTCTTCGCTGGGTTGGGGGAGGCAGCTTCATTAGTTCCTCTTCAACCGCTGCGATCAAGTCTGTGATATCCCCACAGTCGGTCGTTCCCAACTTCAACACTTGCTCAACCTCTGCCTCATGAAGGACTTCAGGTCTCGGATGATACTTGCGTTTTTCTGTGTACGATACGTGTTCAATCTTCACTGTGTGGATCTTTCCTGACTCCTTGTAGTTTTCCAGTTTGGGTTCTGAGAGCCTGCAGTAAGGTTGCAACTGCAATTCTTTAAACGGTTTCTCAAGGCCCTGCTCATAATATAACTGTAAAATACCACCAGCTAGGAGCTTGAGATAGATTGGACCCCATTGACGAGAAGACATCATGTTCTTCTTCTCAGGGATCCTCATCATTAAAGGCCAGCCATCTTTGCACTCACGTCTGAAGAAATCTCTACCAACTGACAAAGAAATTTGAGTATTAAGCTGTTTGCTTCCCGATGTCGATCTCTGTGACAACTGGAAATCCTCTGCTTGTATTTTTTCAAGCTTTTGGCAAAGGACAATCAGAGGAGAATTGCTCTGACTTTGATTGTCTCCTCTTATCTCCTTGGGTGGGTGATTTCCATGAAGGAAAGTGTGCGTTGCGTTAATGTCTGATGCTTTATTGGAGTGGTCAGTCTCCTGTTCACAGTGAGCAGCATCAGTCCGTAAAATACATTTCTGATTCCAAAAAGGGTTGGCGTATCCATTCTCATTATTGTGTGACCTGAAGTGATTGGTTTGTGATTGTTCCTCTACTTTAAATAAGTAGTTATCCTTCGGTGAGCTTGGTGTGATTGGAGTCTGAGACCCAAAGGTTGGGGTGCAAGGAGAGCTGGAGCAATGTGGAGAAAGAGGCGTGTTACTTCCAGAGGCAGAAATCCAGGCTGTTTCGTGTTGAGAAGAAAGACTTAACACCAAGCCATTGGACTGGAATCCTTTGAGACCATTATCTGATTTGAAGGAACTTTTCGGTGACTGGAAAGCATTATCATCATCAAATGTAACCCAGTTCGGATAACTGGCGGAACACATGTTTAATCTGATGCATTTAATTCATAAGAATCTCCTCTCTGGACTGTTCCAGGAAGTCGATTGCTGCATGCCTTGCTGAAAAATACAACATAATAATTTTTTTAAATTATTATAACTTTCAGATGGTACTCCAATATCACTAAATGATGACTAAATACCAAATTACAGATAAGCAGATCAACATAATGATGACGAACAAAGAACTGCAGAGTTTACCAAAAAAGACACAAAGTGCTGGAGTAACTCAGGCAGCATCTCTGGAGAACATGGATAGGTGACATTTTAGGTTGGGTGTATATGGAATGAGCTGCTAGAGAAGGTAGTTGAGGCAGGTACTATGACAGCATTTACAAGGCACTTGGACAGGTATGGATAGGAAAGGTTATAAGCCAAATGCAAGGAAGTGGGACTAGCTTAGATGGGGCAATTTGGTCGGCATGGACAAGTTGGGCCGAATGGCCTATTTCCGTGCTGTATGACTATGAACCCTGTTGACAGACAGTCGGGCAGCTTAGTGACAGTGATAGAGTTGCTGCCTTACAGCACTAGAGACCTGGGCTCAATCCTGACTACGGGTGCTATCTGTACAGCATTTGTTCCTTCTCCCTGTGACTTCATGGGTTTTCTTTGGGTGCTCTGATTTCCTCCCACAACCCAAAGACATGCAGAGTTAATTGGCTTCTATAAATTGTCCCCAGTGTGTAGGATAGAACTAGTGTACGAGTAATCGCAGGTCGGTGTGGACTCGGTGGCCTGAAGGGCCTGTTACCATGTTGTATCTCTAAACCAAACAAAACTAAACTAAAAAAGATCACAGCACAGGCTGGGAAGAATAAAGCAGAGTAGAATTTCAGAATTGGCAGTTCCACATAGGGAGCATTTATGCCAAACTGTTTGGGCAAGAGTTTCAGGAATTTTTATGGACATCTATATAAATATGCACCATGGCCAGGATGCCTCCAGCACTAGTTAAGTATTCTGGAAATTCACAGCAGGATGACCCAAATTTTTCCATCCAGAGGAATAACAACAAATGGACAGGAAACCACAAATGTCGGGTTTATATTGAAGTCAGTAAAGTTCCTTACCAGTACACACATTCATAAGTTCAACCCTGTTGCTGTATACTGAGTCACTGTTAATACTGGATTTTTAAAAAATAGATTCCCCATGGCTGACATTACTGAATTCAATAAGCACCATAGAATAAAAAATAAAGTCTACCCTGGAAATGATACTTGCATCTAAATGTATCCAAATTTATCATACTCTGTAAACGAATATTAAAGACAGCTTTAATTTTCTTACTTGAATAAGCTGTCCTATCTTGCCTTTATAAAATATGATGTACTGCTGAACAGGGCAACGGAACAACTCATTATCTCATTCAGAATAGTACAGTCTAGACAACTTAAATATTATCTCCAAACCCATAATCTTCCTTTTACTATAATAATACAAATAACACTTCTGTGAAATTATAGTACATGGATAATAAAAGTAGCTAGCATTTCTGGCTGGTTTTCAGCTTTTCCGAATCTGTAGTTGATAATGCACATTGGGAAATCGTGCGTGGGATTGTAAACTTTTAAAGGCAAAAAGGAGAGGGTAAATGCTTATGAAGCGTTGCGTTAGTACCTGCCTCGACTACCTCCGCTCCGACAGCTCGTTCCATACACCCACCAGTCACCACCCTTTGTGTAAATAAGTTACGCCTATAGGTTCTTATTAAATCTTTCCACCCTCAACTTAAAACAACGTCCTCTGGTTCTTCATTCCCCTACTCTGGGCAAGAGACTCTGCGTTGACCCGATCTATTTTTAGTTTTACTGAAACGACGGTTCCATGCTGACAAGAGACAAGTGTCCCCCAGCCTGTACCTGGCATTAACATTCTTGCATGTTTGGTACTCAATTACAACTTAGGTCTCTGCTACGATAGCCGTCTCTAACACTATTACAGACAGAGATGTTTAAAGTAATTATAGTTTGGACTTTAGACACGACATTCAAATTATAGAGCCATCCTTAACTCTGGCTCCAATATCACAGTAGTAAGAATGCTTTTCATCTTTCCCCCGTCAAACAATAGTGTTAGTGTTCTCAAACCTATGTAACTATTAGCAGCAGCAGGCACCATTACCTGGCAAAAAAAAACTGTTATTTGATTGGAATCATGTGAGATATCGGGTTCAAGAATGGGACAGGAAATACCAATGTTCGTACAAGAAATGTTCTCAGCCCCTCCTCCACCAATGTTCTTGCCTCGGTCCGTTCCTTATCTAAAGACACTCAGGAGGGGATGGGGATGGGGGTGGGGGGGGGGGGGGGGGGGGGGGGGGGGGGGGGGGGAGGATATCACGGAAGATGGCACGGTTAGTTTTATTTCAATGGAACTGACAGAATTGGCGTTTTGCAGTTCGTGGCCTCTTCTCATGCTGTCAAATATTTATTTAACAGTGGAAATTTACCAGATACTGGCAAATGGGATTACTGTGGATGGAGACAGATGATTTGGAGACGCAAGGAACTGCAGAAGCTGGGGTCTTGAGCAAAACAGTGCTGGAGGTACTCAGCGGGTCAGGCAGCATCTTGGATCCGGAACATCGCCTATCAATTCCAGCAGCAGATGTTGCCTGACCCGCTGAGTGACTCCAACACTTTGTGTTTTAGTGTGGATGAGACTTGATGGTCAGCATGGACTGGATGATCCAATGAACTTTTTCTGTGCTCTCTCGTTTTCGCAGTTATTTAAAGCGCTCTTTAAAACAACATTTGAGGGAAAATAATTTCTGCTGATGTGCCGTAAGTCCAGCTGGAGCCTGATGTTTGTTACGCGCTACTTGTCAGGAATGCACTGCTCAGTTTACAGAAAAAATACTGGCTCTGTACGTCGGGCAGTTCCGCGGGTTAAAAATAGCGTGTGACTAAGCTCAGCTCAGCAGGAGGAGTTTGGCTTCGAGTGGGGCGGGGGTGGACTCTGCTCTCCTGGACGAGGTTGGTTATAGCTTGGAGTGATACAGTGTGGAAACAGGCACTTCGGCCCAACTTGCCCACATCGGCCAACGTGTCCCAGATACACTAGTCCCACCTGCCTGCGTTTGGTCCATATCCCTCCAAACCAGTCCTATCCATGTACCTCTGAAACAATGGGATAGTCCCAGCCTCAACTACCTCCTTTTACAGCTTGTTCCATACACCCACCACCCTTTGTGTGAAAATGTTACCCCTCAGATTCCTATTAAATCTTTTCCCCTTCACCTTAAACCGATGTTCTCTTGTCCTCGATTCGCCTACTCTGGGCAAGAGGCTGTGCATCGGTGCATAAGGGAACCAACCGACTGCGTTGGAAAGAGAGTAAATGGGCCAAACGGAGGGAAATGGGGCCAACTTAGACTGGACATCTTGGGCTCGTAGGGGTAAAGTGCTTGTTTCTGTGCAGTATTATCCTATGAGGAAATACGTCGCCTTGCACATTCGGACAACTTGGCACTATTGAAGGAGCCACTTATGGCAAAGATTCCCAGACGCTGAGGATCGATTTTCGCGATAGGAAATTAACTAAAAATTGTTAATGAATTGTTATGAATTATCGCACTGGGAAGATTCTTCTGCAAACTTTCAACAACTCTTGTTTTGTTGTTATTGTTAATTTCAGGTTCTCAAAATTTCCATTTTCCAGCAAAAACAAAACAAAGTGTTGGAGTAACTCGTTCTTATCTTCATTCTATCTCCGGTGTAAACCAGCATCTGCAGTTCCTTCCTACTCATTCTTCTACAATTTCTGTTTCCATTTGTTTTCCTCCCACCGCTTCCCCGTTGAATGACAGCGAGTTTTACCGCACAATGTTCCCCCCGTCGACAGGGCAAGTTCCCAACACCCACGGAGAGGTTTTCTAAATGTGAAATCGGCAAAAACGTATGGTAGATATCAGAAATACTTACAGTCGTGCAACGTTACTTATTCGCGTCGTCCACAAGTTCCTTGTGTGTCATCCGTTGCCTTTTCTAGTCTCTATTATTCAATAATAATAATAATATAAATAATAATAATAATAATAATAAGAAGAAGAAGAGCAAAGCGGCGACAAAGAGAATTAAATCTCAAAATGGCCCAGGAGAGCTAAGCGCTTCTGCCTGAGCTGACAGCGACGTCCCTCCTCTGCTTCGAGCTCCAGCGACTGGGGCAAAGTAAACATTACAGACAAGAGCTGGCAACTAGACTTCCAACGTGACGTCCGGACAGAAGCAACATCTTTCAAAACATGTACTTAACTACGGGAGTATATATCTTCCTGCAGGCAGATCTGGGGGAAAAAAAACATTTAATTAACTCGGATCGGTTCCCTCTTCCTGTTTTTCTCGGGTTCCAGTCGGTTTTTTAACGTGCGGTTGGTATATCGACCGGAGCCCGTGTTAATCAAAACTGTTATAGTCTCGATTATAGACACAAAAAGCTGGAGTAACTCAGCGGAACAGTCAGCATCTCTGGAGAGAAGGAATGGGTGACGTTTCGGGTCGAGACCCTTCTTCCGACTCGATTAGTTGTTCGTGGCGTCAGTTACCCGAGAGTGGTTGACAGTCCACGGGACTCAGTGATTCACATCAGGGAGAAAGAAACTCACGGGTCGTTGCACAGCTCAACAAAGAAATAAGGGGACATCATTATCTGCATGGGCGACTGCTTTCATCTGAAGCCGGGGGATATCTATCTGCCCGCCTGAAAGAGACACAAATACTGGTGCTGGATTGTGGGAAGCGCAGCAATAAAGGAAGTGAACAGCCTCCAAGTTTTTTTTTAAAGTTAGGCAAGCTTCGGTCTCCAGAGAGCGCAGACCGTGCCGAGCAATGAAAGGCTGTTAAGAGCAGCCTCGCCTGGAGCAGACTGTTGTTGAGTGGTGGCAGAACTTCAAAACAAAGCCTCATCCAAAGCTGCCTGATGCACCCACTGAAGCGGACAGGGAGACTAATGAGATATCGACGTTTCAAAGTGAATTTCATAAACGCCACCGGTTAAAAATTACCTTTTGAACTACCCCCGTAGTTATTTGAAAGCATTTGCAAAATGAGCGGAGTACTCTACCGGTATGAACTGCAGATGCTGGTTTGCAAAAAAAATAACAACAAAAAGTGCTGGAATAAATCTCTGGGGTGGGGTGGGGGGTGGGGGGGGGGGGGGGGGTGGTCAGGCATCGTCGCTGGAGAATATGGATCGGGACCCTTCTTCAGACCTTTCCCTCTCTGGGTCGTTATTAGTTCTACATTAGGAGATTGCAACCTGTTGATTTATAACCATATAACCATATAACAATTACAGCACGGAAACAGGCCATCTCGGCCCTACAAATCCGTGCCAACAAAATTTGGAAGATGAACAGTCAGAATCCTGGATCAATGACCCATAAACCTAAACTCCAATTAGACAAGCTCCAAACGCACAGCTGTGCAATTTCAGATCAACTAATAAAATTAATATGAATTTGTTTTATTTTTCTAAAAAGAGCTAGTCTCTGTAATGGAGATGAGGTTAGCATTTGGTCTTGTCGAAGCCAACTTGATTCAGTGGCGGGCTTCAGTACCTGAGAAAAAAACATTGGAACAAGAAAGAAACGGAGAAATGAAGCTCCATAAGCGGGCTGGAGTGGAACTAACTTTGTCTCCATCCACATGGTATCATTTATCTGCAGAAGCTGACCATTGAATGTCTCTGAGGATCCTCCAGTGCTTCTACGCAGCGGCGGTGGAAAGCATCTTGTCCGGGAACATTACCATCTGGTTTGGGAATTGCTCTGCCAAGGACAAGAAGGCTCTGCAGAGAGTAGTGCGTTCGGCCGAACGCACTATGGGAACTTCACTCACCCCCCTGCAGGAACTATACAACAGGAGGTGCAACTCCAGAGCAAACAAAATCATGAGAGACCCCTTCCACCCCTGCAACGGACTGTTCTAGCTGCTATGGACAGGCAAACGCCTCCGTTGCCATGCGGTGAGAACGGAGAGGTTGAGAAGGAGTTTCTTCCCAGAGGCAATTCGGACTGTAAACGCCTATCTCACCAGGGACTAACTCTACAGAACGTTTTTCCTTCCATTATTTATTATGTAAAAGAATATGTGTGTTATGATTGTGTTTATAATTTGTTTGGTTGTTTTGTTGTTTGTCTTTTGCACAAAAGTCCGTGAGCATTGCCACTTTCATTTCACTGCACATCTCGTATGTGTATGTGACAAATAAACTTGAATTGACTTGACTTGAAGTCATTTATAAGTGACTGGTGAAGCCATGGTCAATCACTGCGCTATCACCAGCTAAATACTTGACCATTCACATTGTTAATTTAACACTAACCACAAGTGGCTCTACCCAAAGGTAAACAGAGCCATTGAAGAACTTGAGGACCTAATATTGGTTCCTGATGTCCTCCTCATCATTGGTGTCAAAGAGCAGACAACTTCCTGGCGTACAGACCTGTAATCCATGATGGTTTCTCACCTGTCTCTCCACTCACAACACTGACCTAGTAACCATCTCTGCCCTGAAAAGCAGATAGGACGTCTGAAGGTCTTCATGGGGTGTCACAGCAGGGAAGCAGGCCTTTCAGCCCAAGTCACCCATACCCATCAAGATGCCTTCCTAAGCTCTTTCCACTTGCTTGTGTTTGACCCATATCCCCCTACATCGTGTGTAGGAAGGAACTGCAGATGCTGGTTTAAACTCAAGGTAGCCACAAAAAGGTGGAGTAACTCAGCGGGTCAGATAGCATCTCTGGAGAAAAAGAATAGGTGATGCTTCGGGAAGAGTCTTGACCCAAAATGTCACCTATTTCTTTTCTTCAGAGATGCTGTCAGACCCGCTGAGTTACTCCAGCTTTTTGTGTCTATTTTCCCCCCTACATCTTTCCTATCCATAAATCCATTTCAGTCCACCTTCACCAGTGATGGAAATTGGTTTTAGGAACGAGGGGTACGCTAAGGTCTGTGAGGCTAAGGTTGGGAAGACGCTATAAGCCCCCCATGAGAAATATTTTGTAATATGGTAAATTTCATGGCCATTTTGAGCCTATATGCACTGGGTATGATGATTACATGCACATTGTATCAGTAACTCAGTCAAACAAAGATAGGTATAACAAATATATATTTTGGTAAAATATATATATTTTCAGATTATTCATAAATTTATTGAGAATAATAATAGTGAACAGCTTCCAACTTTGCATATCTTGCTATATGTACAATACACATACAATGATCAGCCAATAATAAGTGTACAGTTTACAACTTCACAAATCTTGCAATATGTAGTATATACGTACGATGATCAGCAAATATATTTAGTGTACGTACAATCTACATTTCACCATGGAGGTGGCCTCGCTGTTATTTTCAACCAGAATTTTCGTATCACTGAACTCACCTTCCCCCCAGTAGCATCATTTGAATTCCTCGCCTTCAAAGCCCTTTCCTCCATGACAGTCATCCTCATTTACCGGCCACCTAAACCAAACCCCTCCTTCCTATCTGACTTCACTGAACTCCTCACACTTGCCTCATCCCTCTCCCCACGTCTGCTGCTACTTAGTGACTTAAATATTCGCATGGACTCCCCCACCTGCAAGCTCGCATCTGAATTCGCCTTTTTACTTGACAATTTCTCTCTCACTCAGCACGTCACCTTTCCCACCCATGACAAAGGTCACATCCTTGACCTGGTCTGCTCCACAAATCAACCGGTACTCGACCTCCATCCATACCTCTTCCCCCTCTCTGATCATAAGCTTATACGGTTCACCATACCTTCTCTGACACCTCGCCCCCGCTTCCTCCGAGAAATCATCTTCCGTAATCTAAAATCCATTGATCCCCACCATCTCTCTGACCTGCTCTCCACCACTCTCCCCCTGGACTCAACCCCCATCTAACCTGATGATCTCACAAACCATCTCAACTCCACCTTGTCTACCTCCCTCAACACTCTGGCCCCCCTCAAAACAAGAACCGTAACTTTCAACACATCTTCACCCTGGTACACACCTGCACTTCGTAAACTGAAACAGACTGGTCGCCAACTCGAACGACTTACAAATAAATCATCTCTCACAGTCCACCTTGAAGCTTACAAACTCCACCTCACTGACTACAAAGATGCTCTCATTGCTGCAAAATCTGCCTACCTCTCCTCCATATTCACCGATCCCTGCCTAAACCACAGAACCCTCTTCTCCACAGTGGGCAACCTCCTCAAGCCTCGAGCCAACACTCTCCCTACCTCTACTCCGGATCTCTGCAACTCATTCCTCCACTTTAAAATCAGCACCATCTATCAATCTTTATCCCCTGTACCTGACTCCCCAGCATCTACTCCACCACCTACCAAGGCCCCTCCTTTCAACATCTCCACTGACCTCCTTACCCCTCCTCCACACTGCTTCCTCTCCCAGTTTGACCTGGTCACCCCTATTGAAATCTCCAAACTCATCAGCTCTTCCAAACCCACTGCCTGCTCCCTCGACCCTCTCCCCACTCCCCTGTTGAAGTCCTGCCTCCCCGTTCTCTGCCCCTACCTCACTAATCTCTTCAACTCCTCATTGTCCCAAGGAATTGTCCCCTCCTCTTTCAAAACTGTTGCTGACACACCAATCTTAAAGAAACCTGGTCTTGATCCCTCCTCTCTAATTAACTACCGCCCAATCTCAAACCTCCCCTTTCTTTCAAAAACCCTGGAGCGTATCGTTGCGTCGAAACTTCATTCCCACCTCCTTGCGTATAACCTACTTGAACTCTTCCAATCTGGCTTTCGCCCCCTCCATAGCACAGAAACTGCTCTCCTCAAAGTCCTCAACGACCTCCTCACCTCTGCTGACACTGGTTCCCTCAACATCCTCATCCTCCTCGAACTGAGCGCAGCCTTCGATACAGTGAACCATAACATCCTGCTCACCAGACTCAAAGACCTCGACATTGAAGGCTCTGCACTCAGCTGGCTCCTTTCCTACCTTTCCAACAGATCCCACTTCATCTCTCTCCACAACCACACCTCTGCTACAGCCACAGTCACTCAAGGCGTTCCCCAAGGCTCCGTGCTTGGCCCCCTCCTCTTCATCATCTACATCCTCCCCCTTGTTCAGATACTCCGCCACTTCCAATCTGGACTTCCACTGTTACGCTGATGACACTCAGATCTACCTTGTCACCAAATCCCCCCCCCCCCACCCCCCCCCCCCCCCCCCCCCCCCCCCCCCCTCCCATATTAACTCCTGTTTGTCAGCTATAAAAACCTGGATGCAACATAATTTCCTCAAACTCAACAGCGATAAGACAGAATTCCTCCTCATAGGCTCCAAAGCCACACTCAGCAAAGTCAATACCCCCACTCTCACCATCGACGGCACCACAGTCTCCCCATCTCCCAAGGCACGCAACCTTGGCGTGATCTATGATTCCACCCTCTCCCTTGAGCCTCACATCCGTCATGTCATTAAAACCTCCTTCTTTCATCTCCGCAACATCACCAAACTCAGACCCTCTCTCACACCGCCCGCTGCTGAAAGACTCATCCATACCTTCATCTCCTCCCGACTGGACTATTGCAACTCACATCTCCTTGGCATCAGCTCCACCTACATCAACCGACTCCAACTGGTCCAGAACGCAGCCGCCCGACTCATCACCCACACCAAATCCTGGCATCACATCACTCCAGTCCTCAAACAAGTTCACTGGCTTCCCATCTCCCACCGGTTCACCTACAAAATCCTGATCCTCACCTACAAAGCCCTCCACCATCTGGCCCCCCCATATCTCACTGACCTCCTCTCCCCCTACCAACCCTCACGGTCCCTCAGATCCACATCAGCCGGTCTCCTCTCCATCCACAAGTCCAACCTCCGCAGTTTTGGGGACAGAGCCTTCTCCAGGGCAGCTTCCAGGCTCTGGAACTCCCTCCCCCAACTGATCCGCAATTCCGTGCCCCTCACCATCTTCCAGTCCCGCCTCAAGACCCATCTCTTCACCTCTGCCTATCCTTAGCCCCACGTGCCGTCCCTTTTCATCTCTGTATTAATTGCCTCATACTGTGTTTTGTATTGAATTCTGTATTTACTTTGTGTACTAGTCATGTCTCTACTATTTATTTCATTACCCTTACATGTTTTTCCTCTACCTGCTAAATTTTTGTAAGGTGTCCTTGAGAGTCTTGAAAGGCGCCCATAAATAAAATTTATTATTATTATTATTATTTCTGAAATTTCTACTTATTTATTAATGGACAAACGCAACAATTAAGTGAATTACACTCCAGTTTACATTACAAAATGTTCCATAATGGTATATAATCTCAATTTTTTTCTGTCACCTCCTCTTTCTTTCTGCATGCTGTTTCTTCAGCACACCTTCTGCCACTAAGAAGCCATGTCCTCACGTATTCTTCAGGGTTGAATTTTGACAGAGGAGGTCCCACCAACTTAATAAATAGAAGAGTTGAGAGATGATCAGTTTGAAGTCTTGCACGTTGTGGTGAGATGCCATTGAATCTTCGTTCACATTCTGCTGTTGTAACCAGAATTGTATTTACAGCCGTTAGCTGCTGCTGAAAATCTGCAGAAACTACCTTCCCTTAAGATTCCTTGAATTCTCCGAAGGCTCTGATACAAAGCCGACCATTTATGCCAAATTGTTCTGCCATTTCTTCTACATCATTACCCCCAATGGTAAAAAGTGAATCTTCTGGAATATTGTTAATATCTAAATATTTCAACTGGTTCATTAACTTTTTACATTTATCATTGGAAGCTGTTGTAGATTCAAGCAGCCTGGATTTCATATTACTGATCAAACTCCTCAAAAACGGTTGCCTATGTATAGTAGGTACTTTACCAGCACTCATATTTATTCCATTAAATGTCATCTGGCTTGTTGCTTTCTCCACTTGAGTATAAAATGTTCCTGGCTTCTCTATTTGACATTTAAGAACCTTGATAGCTTGTTTAATTTCCTCATGTGCTTTATTATGTGTACAATTTTGGTTCTGCAGTTCAAGTGACAGCTCAGACAACTCTAGCAAACTGTCCAACAACAAGCCCAAATAATTTACGAGAGCTGATGATTCTAATACTTTTCTCAGCCCCTCGTACTTTGCTCTCTCTGCACTAGATCTTGAAGCATCACAGCTTGCTTTTCCAAAATGCTCCCAAATAGCTTTATATGACTGCCACATTGCCTTTACAGTTCGGTAAGACAAAACAACCCATCTCTACTTGAAAACACGACCAATTTTCAACAGATGACAGTGAAGAGCCTCAGCGCATGCAGTTAACTCATCCTGATTCTTAGGAGACCTATGATATAAGGAATACAGTTTATCACAAATTATCTGAAAATGATTCAAACCTGCAACTTCATTTATAGCGTCACCTACACCGAGTTCAAGCCTGTGGCTGGCACAGTGCCAAACAGTTGCATTAGGGAAATCATCAAGAAATAGTTTTGCAAGCCCTGCATTTCGTCTTAACATCACTGATGTACCATCAGTTACAAGTGATATCACATTTTCTGTACTGTATTGAAAAAACACCTCTTTGTAAGCAACTTACAAGCCCATCATATATAGATTTTGCATTTGCTCCAAGTTTCATATGTTCTAAGTCAAAATAGAATGATATAGGTTGGGAACATTCACCAACTGCTGCTCTCAAGCAGACTACTAGGACAATTTTGCCATTAATAATAGTAGATTCATCAATCATAATAAACATTTTAGATTGTTTTGAAATTATATTTTTCACCAGTGTCTTTCGCATCTGGTTCCCTATGTGGTAAGAAGCATCTGCACATTACTTACGAGAGTGTAAAACGTACCCTAAGTCGATGCCGTTTCTTTCTTGCAGTTCAATATCAGAAGACATAACTGTGTATGGCCTTTGTGTACAGTTTTGTATACAATTCTAAAAACTCAACCTGTTTTTGTTTCATCCTTTATCCGTGACATAGTAGAACCCTCTCGGTCATGACTGACCATGGGTGATGCATCCTGGTCGGATGCAAGCCTGGGCGATGTCATATGGAGGACAGGCTATTGCCCATGCAGCACATCCCCCTTCTCCACATCACATGATCGATCCAAAGGAACAGCAGGGCTGTTGCAGTTTGGCACCAGCGCTGTCGCAGGAGCTGCCAGAGCGAGGTTGTAGACAACGACAAACTGCCTTAGGGACTCCGACGCCGGATTTTCTTAAGGTTTACTCTTGGAGCCTTTTCCATGATTGGATATGGCCACAAGACTGTGGAGGTTTTAAATCAGAGTTTTCCCTCTCCTAGTGACATATACACTGCATTTTCGATTGCTTTTTTTTTCAGCTGTTTCATTGATTTTTTGGCATCTGATATGAGCTTCTCTATTTCTGTGCTTAAAAATCTTTTTTCTTAAACTCGTTAACTGTTTTGCTTTGTCATCACTCACTCCTACTACATTAACACTGCACCAGTCACAAGACAAATTAATTCATTGTGTTCGTTCAGGTCCACGATGACCACATTTGCTGCATACACTACATCCTAGTTTTCTGTTTTTAACAATTAGCCAGGGATATTCTTTCTTTTTGTTTAAGTACATTTCTTGTGTCCAACAGTCTGGAAGATCACATTTTTCAATATCTTTTGAAATGTCTTCGCATGCAGCATCAGGTGAAACAGCTGCATCAGTTGCATTATCATTTTAAAATCATTTAGCCTTCTTTACTGGCTGAGTGTTTTCATTATCATTTATTTCTTCATCGATCTGAAGACGCTATCTTTTAAAGTATCTCAGTATGCTCATTTTCACAGGGGTACACAAATCTGAAATGTATAGATATTTGATAGTGATACATTATAAAATATTTCCGCTTGCACTATTGCTTTGCTAAATAAAACAACCCACAACAAAATATTCACTACTCACTATTTAGGCTGGAAAAAACTATTGGTATTACTTATTTAATTTTCTCCCCATCCATTCTAATGTAACTGAAACACTTAATCTGAAAATGCAGTTTCTTATTGGGGGCAGATAATAGAAAAAGTATTGAATTATCTATTACCAACCCTAATTCAGGCCTATCGTAACAATTTCTAATTCAAGATCATGTAAAAATGAGTCTAAATATGAGCTATAGTGAGTCGAATTTACAATCGATAAAGGCATCTCACAGCAAAAACGACGCTATAGCCACACTATACAAGTTACCACAGTATGTACACAGTGTGGTCTTCACACTGGAAGACAAATAGATCAACTGGGCTGAAACATTGTCTGTGCATATGCATCCAAAGCTATGCCAAGAAAAATCGTTGGCCGGGTAATCTGAAGCATGTGGCATATGTAGCATAACTGCTGGTGTGAGTTAACTCATTTGCAAACCATTGCGGCAATTAAAATACGTAGCGCAGTTTTTGGTGTGAGACGGTCTCTTGATCTCTTAATACAACCTTAAATAAGCACATTCATCCCTAAGAGTACTAAGATACAGTACATACCCAAGACCTTAAAAAAAGGGTCCATGGACCTCGAAGTCAATATATGAATCTAATATTCATAACATCTCATACTTTTGACGAAGTTCCAAGCCAAAGGTTTCACCACATTATCTGTAAGCAACCCTACGTGTTCACAACCTCACAATCTATACTCACAAGAATTTATAAATATCACAGTAATACGATGATGTAGTACTGCTGGGACAGTAATCATTTCATTGTAAGGAAGGGCCATGGTTTAATTGGATCACTATCATTCTGTGGAAAAAATACAAAATGATACTGACAACCGAGGTATGATGATTAAAGAATATGTAGAAGAAGTGTACTGTTTCACCGTCTTTGCTGTCCCCTGTATGACAGACTCTGACAGTATCCTCCCTTGCTGATGCTTATGTAGCAACAAGTGTTATGCTTTGGTGGCATTATGTGAGGTCATGGTTCATGCTCATGCGCCAGATCCTGAGTAATTAGTTCTTTAATATTTTGTGCTAGTTTTCTGCGTTGTCAGCAACTGAATACATGGAGGCCAATGTTACTAAATTTTGTACATCGAATATCTAACATAACAAATTACAGTACTGTATACAGAATACTTGTAAAATTATATGATTTTACAATAACAGTGCATCAAAAAATGGCAAGTAGCAACATCACTTCCAATATATGCTGTGCGGGAAATACACGGCCACACACGGTAAAACCTTGTTACCTAGGCTGGTCACCCGAACCACCTTGTTAGCTTGCCAGCGTGCACGTCCCCATGTAAAGCTATGAATTCAGTAAAGTAAGATTGTGTTTTTGATTTTGGATAAGATAACTTAATATGTGTTGTTTATGAGAGCTGAGTAAAATATGCAACCATAATTATAGCAAATAAACAAATAATTTTAATTGCTAGAAACTTGACAAAGGATAGCTAATAAACGTCTCTGACTCCCTTCTACTACAGAAATTGGACATCAACTGGAAACTGAAAAGTAGGGGATGTCATCCCCCTGCGTAACCCCCCATTTCCATCACTGGCCTTCACAAGCATTGTTGAGGAAACAATCCAGAGAATACCACCGTTCCCAAATAATCAGAGCGACACTGCATCATTTTTGAAGTTTGGAGCCACAATAACTATCCACAATGCTAAAGGATTAGAATGCATTCCATGCTGATTCCATCCTGGATTTTGACCACTGGTTTTTAATGCATCCTCAGAGCCCATACATGAGGCACCAAAGGTCAGTAACAATGCTGAAGCAACAAACATCAGATGCTGTGCCAACCTATCACTAATTGGATGACGTGTCTCAAGAAGATGGTCTTTGCAAACAACACCTACATTCTGAGAACAAATATATGTATAGAGTCATGGCCAGGGAGGGTGGGGTCAGGGGGATAATGAAGACACCGCTGGCTGTGGATCTGGGGTGAAACATAGTGTCAAAAGGAGGTCACGAGTTTGGACCCAGGAGGCGTTATGGAGTAGGGGAATAGGGGGAAAACAGGAGAGGGAAAGGAGAAGGGTCTGGGGTGGTTTGGTTTAGTTGAATTTAGAGATTCAGTATAGAAAAAGGTCCTTCGGCCCACCAAATCCCCGCCAACCAATGATCACCCATACACTAGTTCTATCATACACACTAGGAACAATGTACAGAAGCCGATTAATCTACAAACCTGCACGTCTTTGGAATATGCGAGGAAACCAGAAACCAGAGCACCCAGAGAAAATCTACATGGTCACAGGGTGAACATACAAACTCCGTACAGACAGCATCTGCAGTCAGGATGGAACCTGGATCTTTAGTGCTGTAAGGCAGCAACTCTACCGCTGCACCACTGTGTCACTGGTGATGGGGAAATGGGAACAGAGGATAGTGTGAGGTCTTGGTGAAATCTGCAGTAGGAGATGGGGTGAGCCCTCTGTGGTAGGGGGCAGACTTTGTGAAAGGGTTTGTAACTATCCATCAGTCTCTCTCTGTTCCTGCTCTGTAAACTCTCTACTTATCTCAGCTCCGTCAGACCAAACCCAGGGTCCACCCCAATCACCAACATGAGCCTCAGATGGAGTGTGTTGACCCAGTCACACTATATGGCCTAAAAGCCCTCAGCTGCCAACAATCGTCAGAGGAATGGGTTTTTCATTTTCTAGCTGGTGGTTTTATTTTAACAGTAAGCAGAATCAGTAAGCTCTTATGATGTGTAAGGGCTAGTGCCAGGAAAAGGCAAAATCTCACATGATAGCCCAGGAGCGTTCTTCGTAGCTTGTGACTGCGGGAAGGTTTTGGCTAATATTTGTAGATTTATTTTCCTCATCTAATTTATGTCATGTCTATATTACATTCACATTGTTTGGTCAGTTAAATGTTAATAGTCACAAAGGATTATTGAAAGAATAGCTCATGAGCCTATGCCCGCATTTTCCTCCAAACCCATCAGACAAGACGACATCATTCTAATCTGAGTTGGACAGCTGGGATTTGCCTGAACATTGTTTCCTGTGAAATTTATTTGGCTCTTTGCATACATGTGGCTTCCAGCTCTCGGTAATAATTTTTAAATAATGTTATGTATTTTCTGGTACTAGGTTCCAATTCTCTCAATGACAGCATTTAAAATTATTTATTCCTGGGTCCTTACCAAAATCCTGTGGCTGAATTTCTTAAAAAAAGGGTAATAAAATATTTCTGGAATTTTGTTTTCTATGGCTGTTCATTTCCTGCCAGTCCCACATGATCAGCCAATTTACTGTCTCCAACTGGTTCCTATGGAAAAAGTTGGTATATTATTTCCAGGTTTTACTTCTAGTTTTCTTTCCCGTTTCCTCTGAAGTTATCTACATCTCTGAGCTGTCATAAACACCTGTTAATCCCCGATCGCTCACTCAAGAGGCAAATTGTCATCTATTAGGTTAGGAAGCAAGTCCCTATAAATCATTCGTCCACAAGACCTCAAAATTGGACACAACACCATCTTCCACCGGCAAAACACAAAGTGCTGGAGGAACTTGGATCAGGCAACATTATTGGAGGAAATGGACGTACAAAATTTGGGTCAGGACCCTTCTGTCTGAAGAAGGGTCTTCCATTCCATTTCCTCCACAGTTCGGTTTAGGTTTGGAGATGAAGCAGGGAAACTGACCCTTCGGCCCAGCGAGTCCATGCTGACCATTGATCACCCGTTCACACTAGTTATCCCACTACACACCAGAGGGCACCTTACAGACGCCAATTAACATACAAACCCGCAAGTCTTTGGGAAGTGAGAGGAAACCGGAGCACCCGGAGGAAACCCATGTGGTTAAGGGGCAAACGTGCAAACTCCACACAGATAGCACCCAAGATCAGAATCAAACCCAGGTCCTATTTTTTAGTGGGGGGGACGTGTGCGCCGTTCGCAGCCATTTATCTCAGCCTTGATCACTTTAGTGGCGAGCTCTGTTTTTGAACCATTGCAAGTTTTCTGCTCAAGGTACTTCCATATTGCCATTTGACAGCTAGTTCCAGGATTTAGACACAGCAACATTGAAAGTCTAGCAATATATTTCAAAGTCAGGATCGTATGCAACCTGTAGGTGCACCTGCTGCTACTGGAGTTCCCATGCACTTTTTGCCATGGTCCTATTTGGTGGTGGAGGCTGCAGGCTTGGGTGTGCTGTTGGAGTTCCCTGGAGCATTGGAGGCTGAGGGCAGACCTCATAGAGGTATATAGATCCATGAGCTGCGTAATTTATTTTAGAGATACAGTGTGGAAACAGGCCCTTCGGCCCACTAAATCCGTGCTGACTAGCGATCCCCGCACACTAACACTATCCGTACACACTAGGGACAATTTACAATTATACCGAGCCAATTAACCTCCAAACCTGTATGCCTTGGGAATGCAGGAGGAAACCGGAGATCGCGGAGAAAACCCACGCAGGTCATGGGGAGAACGTACAAACTCTATACAGACAGCACCCGTAGTCAGGATTGAACTCAGTGGCGCTTTAAGGCAGCAAATCTACCGCTGCGCCACTGTGCCACACCATAGGTTAAATTGTCATGGTCTTTTAACTGGAGCGGATGAGTCCAGCACCAGAAGGCACAGCATTAAGGTGAGAGGAGAAAGAGCTGCCAGAGGAAGCTGTGGAGCCAGGTACAAAGGCATTGTTTAAAAGAAATTCAGTCAGGTACATGGATAGGAAAAGTTTAGAGCAATATGGGCCAAAAGCAGGTTAATGGGACTTGCACGATTGTAAACCCTGGGCAGTATGGAAGAGCAGGGCTGTAGGGCCTGGTTCCCTACTGTATAACTCTATGACTATCAGTTGCCTGCTGCGCCACCATCATACCAGGCAATTGTGGGAGATATCTGTCAATGATGAGACATGATTACCCGACCCAAAACATCACCTATTCCTATCCAGAGATGCTGCCTGTCCTGCTGAGTGACTCCAGCATTTTGTGTCTACCTCCACTAAATGTAGACGGAGTTAAAACATTTCACCATGCCCATATAATTTACTTGGTGAAAAAATACTGAAATCCTCTATTTGACATTTGAATATTCTGGCGTTTAACAGTTGTATGCTGCGGCATTAAAGTTAAAATGTTTTGGTCAATATATAAAAAGCACCTGAAGTGTAGCCAAGAACTATACAATTCTCATTAGAGTAGTCATGAGAGACGAGCCTAACATTTTCCACTTGCAAGCTAAGGGATATTGAGGCCAATTACAACATATCCAACAGTGTCCAGGGGAGCAGGAACAGCTCAGTCATCTACAAGTCAAAGAAGGGTTCATGTCTGATTCACTGTAGAATAGTATATCACCTTAAACTGTACTAAATTATACAAATTTATGAAAAGTATAGTCTAGTAATAATAATTTTGCAACTATGTATTTTATATAAAACAGCTGGCACAAATTGGTCAGCCCTGGCATGAGAAGGGGAATTTTGTCCAGTGCATTCATGGTATCATTCTGGAATCTTGCCAACTTTGTATATAGCAAAGAAAAGTAATCAAACTTATGTTTGTATACACAGACATTTAAAAAATTTGTTGGATTATGCAAATAACATTTTCAACCCGAGGACGATTGACAAGATGCATATTTCAACCCTTTTGCTTTTAATTGGAAGCCATCATTCACAAATTTTATTTTTTCTCTCCTTCAGTTGTGGACGCAGCCCAGATCACATTCCAACCTCCCTGCCATTGACTCCATCTACACTTCACGCTGCCTCGGCAAGGCCACCAGCATAATCAAGGACGAGTCTCACTGCAGTCACTCCCTCTTCTCCCTCTCCCAGCAGGCAAGAGGTATAGAAGTGTGAAAACGCATACCTCCAGATTCAGGGACAGTTTCTTCCCAGCTGTCAATAGGCTACTGAACCATCCTTTCACCAACTAGAGAGCAGTCCTGAGCTACTATCCACCTCATCGGAGACCCCCAGACTATCTTTAATCAGACTTTACTTTGTTTCTTGTACATTGTGTTCAGCTCAATTGTAATCATGTATAGTCTTTCCGCTGACTGGATAGCATGCAACACAAATCTTTTCACTTTTACCTTAGTATATGTGACAATAAATTCAACTAAAGTCAATAACATACATTGATAGAACACCATTGATATATGAATAAAAGGGTAATTCACAAGGTTATCTGAAATAGTGAAAAGGAAATTTTGATTGGGAGTACAAAAGTTTGATTAAGTGATTGATCAATTGAAAGACATTGCATGGAAACAGGCTCTTCAGCCCACCAAGTCCATGCCAATCATCGATCACCCGTTCACTACTAGTTCTACGTTATTCCACTTCCTACAAACTATGTACAATTTATAGAGGCCAATTAACATACAAACCAACATATCTTTGGGACACGGGAGGAAACCAGAGCACTCGGAGGAAACCCACACGGTCACAGAGAGAACATACAAACGCCACACCCAAGATGAGGGTTGAATGAGAGTCTCTGGTGCTGTGAGACAGCAGCACTACCAGCTGTGCCACTGGGCTAAGAATTTGTCTTTTAAGGAAAAAAATGGTAAACTGGAGAGGCATTGGTAGATGATTCCAGACCATGCAGTCCAAAAGGTTTAAAGTAAGAGCTGATGGTGAGACATGGTTGATGAAGCTGCACGCATGCTCTCAGCTCTTAAGGGAAGTAAACTCATTCTGTGACAAAGGAGCAAAACATCGAGCAGATGGGAAGCAAGAGAAATAGATCAAAGCTACTGGAGCAGAAAGAGAAACTTCCCAGTGGGGAGACAAATCTGTGCCCTCACAAAACTTGGCACTGGAATCAATAAACTAACAAGAAATAATGACAGAGTGGTGACAAAGATGGAGGTCACATTAAGATTAAAAAAACAGCAGAAAAATGCACCAATGTACCAGAGAAAGTGGGTTTCCGCTCAAGAACTACAGCAGAAGGGTTAAACTAAAGCTGCCAGTACATTAAACCACATCTTTAAATCATAGTTGATATCAGCAATGGTTGCCATCGTAGACTGGAGTGGATTACCTTAAGGTGATGAAGAGAATCAAGGCAGTTGATACCTAGAGTGTGGTCTAGATTAAATCCCTTGTGATAGCAGAATAATCTAGGAAATCAAAGTCAAGTGTTTTATTGTCACATCCCAAACAAAATAATGAAATTTGTACTTGCAGCAGCAATATGTAAACATAGTATATATACCCAGGAATGTGAAGCTTTTGACTCTCACAACCATTGTCCCGTTGATATAGACAGAGCCGTGAGTCCTCATCCTTCATCTTCCACAAGTCCACAATCAGTTCCTTGGTCTTACTGACATTAAGAGCAAGGTTGTTGTGCTGGTACCATTTGGTCAGTCGATCAATCTCCTTTCTATTCTCTGAGTACCAATGAATTGCACTCATTTTTATTTAATACTTTACTAATCATTTAAGTGAGGCAACAAAAGTGAAAGTACCAAAATATGAACCAGCCTCACTAGTTGACAATCACATTAATAAAGACATTTGGTGCAAAGTTGTGTTGCTCTAACTAATGAAATGTTACCCCAGATGAATGAATAAATGAAATAAGCTTCCGGAAGTGGCGGCGCTGGTGAACGGCTGCAGCTCGCCTGCAGTCCGTTTGTTTTACTTTTTTGTGTGTTTTTTTTGTTTAGTTACGTTTTTGGTTTTCAGGTTTGTGGTATGTGTGGGGGGGGGGGGGGGGGGAAACAGGGCTTTCTGTCTCTCCCTTCGGGGGAATGCGACTTTCTTGTCGTATCCCCCTTCTCTGCTTCCGTCTGCGCTGAGGCCTAATGGCGGAGCTGGAGACCTCGAGGCTCCAGAGGCAGAGCCTGTCAGGATTTGCCCTGGGCTCGCTCCCGTGAGGGCGGCCCGGCTCGGGGCTGGATCGGCGCTCCCATGAGGGCGGACCAGCTCGAGGGTAACGGCGCTCCTGTGAGGGCGGCCCAGCTCGAGGGTAACGGCGCTCCCGTGAATTCAGCCCAGCTCGAGGATTACGGCGCTCCCGTGAGGGGCTGAGACGCTCCCGTGAGGGCGGCCTGGCTCGAGGGTGGAATGGCGCTCACGTGAGGGCGACCCGCTCGGGGCTGGAACAGTGCTCCGGTGGCTGAGACGGCGTTCTGGTGGCGGTAGCCTGAGTCCGGGGTTCGGCCGCGGGTCAGTGGACGACATCCGCTGGACTGGAGGGCGGCAGCTTCGACCACCCCCGGGCCGCGGAGTTTGAACCGGCCCGTTCGCGGAGCTCGGTGAGCCGCGGGACTGACTTACCATCGCCCGGTGGGGTATCGCCTCAGCGTAGAGGGAGAAGAGGAGGGAAGAGACAGCAGCCCTAAGATTTTTGCCTCCATCACAGTGAGGAAGTGTTTGGTGGACTCACTGTGGTGGATGTTAATTTGTGTTTACTGTCTGTTTTGTTGTTTATTATTGTATGTACGGCTGCAGGTAACGACATTTCGTTCAGACCGTAAGGTCTGAATGACAAATAAAGGATCTAATTCTAATTCTAATGTAAGATCATGTGACATGTCACAGCGAGATTCGTTTTGCATACACAATGCAAACATTCATCACATATAGGGCGCCAGCAGTTACAAAGTAATCCATTTAGTCCCCAATTGATCCTCTTTGTTCTCGGCGCCCTCCCCCCCCATGCCGGGTCCCCCTTTGTTAACAGAAGTACCTTCACGACAGATCCCCCTTTGTTCTCGCCCCTCCCCCCACGCTGATTGACAAGAAACATATTTCCATCCTTTTGCTTTTAATTGAAAAACATCATTCACAAATTTGATTTTCACTCATACTAGTCTACTTGAGACTAGAGGTATTATTTCTGCAGTGACATCGAAACTCTCAATTGATACATTTATTAAAAATGCATACCTGCACATTTTTAAAGACAGGCTGCTATTTGACTACAACACTATCATTCCTTCCAAAATCATCACAGATCTCCAGGATCAGTGCCTTTTCTTTGCAACTGGATCCTTGATTTTGTTATTGGAAACCTCAATCAGTGCTGATTAGTAACATCTCCCCCTTATTGACCATCACCACAGATGAACCTGAAGGCTGTGATTAGACCCCTGCTCTACACTCTTTACATCCATAACTATGTAGCTGTACAGCTCGAATGCGATTTATAAATTTGCCAATGATACCACTGGAGTTGACTGAATCACCAATGTTGATGAGTCAGTGTACAGGAGAGATAGAACATTTGGTTGAGAAGTCCCATAGCATTGTATTGCTCAGCATCAACAAGGCAAAAGCACTAATCATTGATTTTGTATGTCTAAACTGAACTAAATTGACTTTGGAATGGGAAAGTCAGGTGACCATATTGGATGACTCATCCTGGATCCATCAATCTTGAAGGTGGTGTGCCAGCATCTCTACTTTTTCGAAGATTAGAAATTCAGTATATCTCCAAAAACTCTTACCAAGTTTTTACCAACGTTCTGTAGAAAATATCCTGACTTGCATCATGGCCTGGTACAGCAATTCCAACAGAGGAATGTATGGGGCTGCAGAAGATGGTGGACTCAGCCTGGTCCATCACAAGCATAGCCCTCCCCTCAATCAAAACCATCTGCATGAAGTGTGCCTCAAGACAGCGACATATTTCAAAGATCCCCACAATCTAGGCCCTGCCCTCTCCTCACTGCTGCCATCGAGCAGGAGATATAAAATCCAGAAGTCCCCACACCACCAGGTTCAGGAGCAGCCACTTTCCTATCAGATTCTTGAACCAACCTACATAACCCTAAACCTACCTCAACGAGTTCCAAACTATGGTCCACCTCTTATACCATCATGGATTTGTTATATTTTTAACTATGGTTTTTTACCGTCTTTAAGAAATTTGTGTAATTTATGTATAATCTGTATAATTTGTATTTGTGTTTTTGTCTGAGTCCATGTGCCTGTGAAGCTGCTGTAAGTGAGATTTATTGCACATGTACCTCGCCTTAGATGTGCATATGACAATAAACTAGACGACACCTGACTTAGTGTGCCAAAGATCCTGTGTTCATGCCGCAGGACTATGACAATAAATCTTGCTGCAAAGATCAAAATCAACAGCACAAAAGATTAGCTAATCAGTATGACAGTGTTTGTGGGAATGATGTGTTCACATTGATTGAGATTTGTACATAACAGTGATTATACTTCAAAAGTACTTCACTACAAGTCCCAAAGTGCTTTGCGGAAAGAACCTGTGAAGAGATGTTGCGTGGATGCACACCTTTTTTCTAAATCAAGATAAGAAATGGCAAACAACCTGTTATTTCAATTGCATAATAACATAAAACACTCCAAGTGTGCAGTGCAGTGTTCTTTTTTATTGATTACTTCTCCATTAACATACATTTCAGTGAATAGATTTCTGCACTCATATTTTCTGGGGGGACGAAATAGCATAACAACGTTGTTTGGTGAAAAGAAATGAAGCAAGATGAGCAGACTATCAACACGGAGGGTGAAAAGCAGGAGTAAAATGGATGTTAGAATTGCTCTCCACATTTTAAGAAATCAAAACACTTGCCAGGAACAATGTGCTGTATTTTTTCATTTAAGAAATAGTTACACAATTATCACACACATTGTCACATAATTCAATGTACAAAACCATCTTTATGGATTTACACAAGTAAAATGATTTAAAAGCAATTGTTACAAATTACATATTGAATGGAAATTTCATAGGTACATTATTTTTGGATATGTTTGAAGTGTCAGAATATGTTCATACAATGTTAGGGAATTATACAAAAAAATCCCTTCGGGTATAATTTTCTTTTGATTTCTCAGCTCTACATTTCCACTATCATTTCACATCTATTCTTCCAGAATGAACTGTGATACTATTCTTCATTTGGCATGAATCATTACTGCAGCAAACAGTGGTTGCATCTTTTGTGCACGGGCCTCCAACTGAATGGTGCTTTGGATGTTATCGACTTCTGTTTTTCTTAGCATTACCCTTCAGGAAAGAAGAAACAACCAAATAGTTGATCAATACGATTGGAACTTTGATCGCCGGCATCATTTCATTATATCAGGGTATTGGTTATATCCATCAAATGACATATCTTTCTAATATCAGTTGGATGAAAACAAAATAGTAGCAGAACAAATAACAATACTTGTGTAGGAAGGAACTGCAAATGCTGGTTTAAACCAAAGATAGACTCAAAAAGCTGGAGTTCCTGAAGGGCTTGTCCCATTTACGCTATTTTTTCCGCGACTTGCCGGCATCCGTCATAGTCGCTGCAGGTTGCCAAAAATCTTCAACATGTTGAAAATCCAGCGGCGACCAGAAAAAGGTATGACTCTTTGGGCCACTACTCACGACCATACAGGCATCATGTCGCTGGATTTTCAACATGTTGGAAGATTTTCGGCAACCTGCTGCGACTATGCCGGGTGCCGGCAAGTCGCCGAAAAAAATTGCGTAAGTGGGACAGGCCCTTCAGCGGGTCAGACAGCATCTCTAGAGAGAAAGGAATGGGTGACGTTTCAGGTCGAGACCCTTCTTCAGACTGAGAATCAGAGGAAAGGGAAACGAGAGATATAGGCGGTGATATATATATATATCTATAGAGATATATATATAGAATATATATATAAGTAATATATAGGATATATATGTTATATATATATATATATATATATATATATATATGTGTATACACACACACACACACACACACACACACACACACACACACACACACACACACACACACACACACACACACACACACATATGTGTGTGTGTGTGTGTGTGTGTGTGTGTATCTTCAAGGTATATATCTTATATATAGATACACAGTGTTTAAGAGAGAGAGAGAAGAGAGAGCTGGAGAAATAGAACATCTAATGAAAGATACAAAAAAAAGTAACAACCCTGAGTCTGAAAGGAGACAGGCTATTGTTAGCTGTGTTATAGGTAAGAACGAGTTACAATGAGACTCAACACTGAAGTTAATACAATGACTTGGGTGGGGGAGGGGCAGAGAGGGTTGCAAGGGTTACTTGAAGTTAGAGAAATCAATATTCATACCGCTGGGTTGTAAGCTGCCCAAACGAACCATGCCAATGGATTGTAAGCTGCCCAAGCGAAAATAATAATTTGTGCATTTTGAAAGTCTGATCAAAGACGAGAATAAAAGAATGCACTTTGTTTGTACATTTTCTCCTCTTCCCCCTTTACACAAATATCTGCGCCATTCACCAATTCCCAACTCGTATGGCAATACCACTGACTAGTTGTTAGGTGCTGACTCATCCATAGATTTATTTACTGCTGGCCATAGAAGGTACAAGAAAGGAATAATTGTCATTTCATATCAAGAGAGGCTAGGCAGCCTGGGTCCTTGGAGTTCAAAGGAATAAGGGGTGATCTTATTTGTATCAAATCCTAAAGGGGCTCAGGGTAGATATTGAGATGTTTAGAGTCATAGTTCTTATTTCTTACTAAGAGCCTGGTTCTTTAAAAAAAGGTGTGCGACAATTCTCCTCTCCGATAGTGGTGAATCTCTAATATTCTGCACTCCCACCCCAAGGGTGGAAGAGGCCAAATCATGAGATACTTTCATGGTGGAAATAGATAAATATTTGAAAGATCAAGGAATTAAGGGTTACAGTGAACAGGCACAGAAGGAGTTGAGGACATAGATTAGCCATGATCATATTGAAATGGCAGGCTTGAGGCGCCTGTGATCTACTTCTATTTCCTAGTGTTCTTGACTAAGATTTCATGACCTCGTGTTACCTAACTTTTAGTTGAAGGGTACAATGCTAAGTAATAATTAATGCAAGCCCATTCAAAGAAATAGACCTATGTTTGAATATTATAACCAAATGAAGAGAAAATGGGAGCTAACCTCCAAATGAATTAAATCAAAATCTGTTGATTACCATCAGATTGTGTAAACATTGTTTAGCTGCTTGATCAATCATCTAAAATGTTATGCGTTTTAGTTTCATTGTCAATCAAATATTCAAATTCTCTATGGACTTTTCCTTTCCATGCGAGTAAAAAGACCAGACTTTCAGCTGCGCACATTGAAAATGCAGAACACTCACACGCACGCCAAAACAAAAAAATTGTCAACTTGACTTTTTCACCCTCTCCAAGAATTTGCTTGTGAAAAATTCCCACATCTACATTTCCACTTTCTCTTGGTCTTCCTTTAATGCACGTACATGGCAAGAGTCATCCATCTGTATGCTATCTTTTCTGCGAGAGATCTATTTCAAAAACAGGATTCAATTTGAAATTGATTCTAACTGGCTCTCAGACCATAAACTTCTCCCAGTCCACATGATTTTCAAAAGTTAAGCACCAATTCATCAGCCTTGTAGAAACATGGAATTGCAGATGCTGGTTTACACCAAAGATAGACACGAAGTGCTGGAGTAACTCAGCGGGTCAGGCAGGGATTGGTGAGGTTTCGTGTTGGGAACCTACGTCCTTCTGAAGAATGGTCCCGACCTGAAACATCACCCATTCTTTTTCTCCAGAGATGCTGCTTGACCAGCTGAGTTACTCCAGCACTTTGTTTCTATCTTTAGACTGTATTCTTCATAAGGGATAATGGACAAAGTGCACACAAGCAATTTGGAGATGCGAATAGAGATCAGAGGTGGGCAGAAAACACATCATTAGATTAGTGCTGGTAAAATGGCTTCTCACACTCTCAAGAGGACTGGGGGCCATAACAGTATTCTACATTTAGGCAAGTAATTTTATAAGGAGCCAGAGTAAAAGCTGTATAGCATGGAAATAGGCCCTTCTGCCAATCTTGTCCATGTTGAGCAAACTGGGCTACTGTTCACTTGCATTTAACCCAAAACCTTCTAAATGCTTCCTATCCATATCTGTCCATCTGTCTTTTGAAGTATTAATTATATCTACTTCTTCTGTAGCTCATTCCAGTTATGGACAAACACCCGAGTGAATTTGTTGCACCATAGGTCTCTCTTAAATTTCTCCCCTCACTTTAGGCCTATCCCTTCTCGTGTGCGGACAGGACGTCGAAGCCAAGAAGTAGAAGCCAAGAAGTGGAAGCCAAGATGCCAAATGAACATCACGCCGAAAAACTAAGATACCGAACGGACACCACGTCAAAAGGATACGAAGCCGAATGGACACCACGCCGAAAGGACAAGACGCAGAATGGGCCTGACGTCGAAAAGCCGCCAAACGGACATGACGTCTCCGGGGACGGGATTTGTCCGAGACCTTGTCAGCGATTGGTCCATACCCCCGTGTCCCATCACATCACTGGCCGGGGCAGACGGGAAGGTGGGAGAGGGACAGGAGGGGGGGGGAGCTTGAGCTTGAATTTGTAAAACGGTGGCAGTGACTCCAGGCCGCTACGATTGCCACAGAGGCTTTTCAATGTGAAGTTCAATGTGAAGTTCATTTTAAAATAGTTAAATTGTTGTACCTTGTTACATTTAAA
This sequence comes from Leucoraja erinaceus, assembly GCF_028641065.1. Taxonomy (NCBI): domain Eukaryota; kingdom Metazoa; phylum Chordata; class Chondrichthyes; order Rajiformes; family Rajidae; genus Leucoraja; species Leucoraja erinaceus. Next base: position 43,602,998 of record NC_073384.1, read on the forward strand.
AATAGTTAAATTGTACTTTGTTACATTTTAAAATATTAAATAATAAATTTGTTTGTGTATTCTTGCAGCAAATATAGATTTTTTAAAGTGCTTCAGAGTTTCATACCTATTTATCATTTTGGTTTCATGTGCGTTCAGCGTCAGATTGTTTTTCAGCCTAAAATCTGACGGGGAACGAACATGACGTCGAAAGGCCTCTTGTGGCAATCGCAGCAGCTTGGAGTCACTGCCACCATTTTACAAATGCAAAATCAAGCTCCCTCCCCCCCACCCCCCACCAGTGATGTGATGGACGCGGGGGTCAAGGTCTCGGACAAATCCCGTTCCTGGAGATGTCACTTCCGTCTGCATCTTGTCCGTTCGGCTTCATATCCTTTTGGCCTTGTGCCCGTTCAGTATCTTGGCTTCCAATTCTTGGCTTCAGCTTCTCGTCCTTTGACGTCCCGTCCGGGTACCATTCCTTCTGGTTTTGGAATCCTCTTTCCTGGGGAAAGGACTGTGAGTGTTTATCCATGTCCCTCATGATCTTGTACACTGCAATAAGGTCGCCCCTTCGCCTCCTACTCTACAAAGCCAAAAGTCCCAGCCTGTCCAATCCCTTCCTGTAACTAAAGCCGACAAGCCCAGGTAACATCCTTTCGAACTTAATGATTTCCTTCCAATAGCTGGGTGACTAGAACTGCACAAATTATTCCAAATGTGGTCTAATTTGACGTACAGCTGCATCATGATGTGCCAACTTTTGTACTCCAAGCCTCCAGTATGTCAAACAACTACTCCACACGATCCTAGTTTGTCACTTTCAAGGAACCATGCACATGTTCAGCCAGATCTCTGTGGTAAGAGTTTGATGTCATTGATTACAAACAATCCTCAACTGCAGACATGTAGAATACTGCGTGGGAAGGAACAGCAAATGCTGGTTTAAACCAAAGATAGACACAAAATGCTGGAGTTACTCAGCAGGACAGCAACACCTCCGTGGAGAGAAGTAATTGTGACGTTTGGGTCGAGACCCTTCTTCAGACAGGAAAGGGAAATGAGAGATATAGACAGTGTAGAGAGATATAGTACAAATGAATGAAAGATATGCAAAAAAGTAATGATGATAAAGGAAATAGGCCATTGTTAGCTGTTCGCTGATAAAGTATTCTATTTGCATGTACAAAGAAGATTGTTCATGTTGGTTCAATTTTGTAGTTTCCCAATGCTTTATCAATCAATTCAATGAACGAACAAACTAACTGAAAGGTTGCTCCAACGATCAAAAGCATTATAAAAAGAAACGATCAGGTCATTTTTGCAGGTATTTACCTTGGTGCCCATTCGAAGGGAGTCAATTTCTTCTCTTTGTTTTGATAAAGTCTCATTCATGCTGCAAAGATGGTCACTCATCATACTCAACTGATCTTCATAGCTTCTCTTTGTTGTAGTCAGCTCATCCTACATCAAAATGTGGACATTAAATACACAGTAGTGCCCAAAGATCGCTTCTGCAGCAGCTGCAAAGTCAGCTTGTTTAAAAAACTAAAATAATTTAACTTGGTTTACTCTCAATCACATGCATTATTCTTTCCAGGAGATTAATATATCAAAAATTCCCCATTACTTGCCAGGGTTTGACCTGTCACTACCTCTCATCCAGCAACCCCCCCCCATCCCACCCCACCACAGTGGATTCCACATTCCTCACTGTGATGGAAGGCAATAAAGTTCAATCTTCTTCCTCTTTGTTCACCCGCGGTCGGGACAGTCGCCGATTGAAGCCCCCGTCAGGGTGATCGAAACTACCGCGTTGGGGCGGTTGAAACTCTCTCCGCGGCTTGGAGCTCCCGAGTCCGCCTCTTCTTATCAAAGACCGCAGGCTTCACAAGGTTAAAGTCCACAGGCCCCACAGTTGGAGCTTCGATCCCCGGCAAAGGGACCGCAAGCTCCGCGATGTTAAAGTCTTGCCTGCTGTTTGTTTCCAGCATCTACAATTTACGAGTTATGTGGTTCCTTAAAATGTTGGTGATTCACGTCTTTTTAATCCTCAATAATCCAGCTCAAATAAAGCCTCCCAAGAAAAATGGTGGTTTAATCAATTATTTTAGTTGCATGGCAATTATTTCCTTTTTGAATATTGAATTCAAATAATTCTATTGATAATTCATGTTGGCTCAACTAATAATTCTATACTTTCTATTGACAATATGTGGCAGACTGAAAAAGCTGGTTGGAAATGGAATAATTTACAGCATATGCACCCAGTCAATGCAAAATTAAAAAAATGTGGCGATAAATTGCAAATAAAGAATAATTTAGTTGTACGTGTTTGGGCATGTATGCATGCAATTGTCGTGTAAATAGCATGTTTTATCATATTTAAAGATATGGTAGACAAGATTCCATGATTTTGTTGATGCAAGGACAAAAAGGGACTATATATGGAAATTGTTCCATGGGAAGGCAGATTGAACTTTAAGGAAGATTGCCAGTAAACTGTAAACAGATGACCATTTCCCAGTGAGCTCTGGTGTTTAAAGCAGTGCCCAGATATGACATTGGGTCACTTTGGTGAACAAATGCTAATATTAATATTAATGTGCAAGAATAATTATGTAGGGTTCAGTTAGCAAATTTTTGAATACTAAAAAAAAAATGATACAATGAGGCCTGGAATAAATGGAAGCTATTTATTAATAATGAAGTTAGACCAAAACTGGTACACAGTCTCCTTTTATTTAATTACATTGTAGTTACAGACAGGGAAAAGATTGAGTGTGTATACTTTGTTTAGTTTATTATTGTCACATGCACCAAGGTACAATCATTTTTGTTATGCGATATCCAGTCAGCTAAAAGACTATATATGATTACAATCAAGTTGTCCACAGTGTACAGCTACAGGATCATGGGAATAAGGTTTAGTGCGAGATAAATACCAGTAAAGTCCAATGAAAGATAGTTTGAGGGTCTCCAATTAGGTAGATGGTACGTCAGGATGTTCTCTAGTTGGTGATAGGATGGTTCAGTTGCCTAACAGCTGGGAAGAAACCATTCCTGAATCAGGAGTTGCGCATTTTCACACTTCTGCAGTTCTTGCCTGATGGCAGAGAGGAGAAGAGGGAGTGACCGTGGTGAGACTCATCCTGTTCTTGCCAAGGCAGCATGAATTGCAGAGGAAATAAATGGAAGGGAGGTTGGTTTGAGTGATGGTCTGGGATAAGTCCACAATTCTGCAATTTTTTGCCATCTTTGGATGGAGCTGTTCCTAAAACAAGCAGTGATGAATCACAATAAAATCCTTTCTACGTTGCATCTGTAGAAGTTGGCGAGTTGTTGGGGACATGTCAAACTTCCTAAGCCTTCTAAGTAGAGGCGATGATGTGCTTTCTTGGCCATTGCTTCAATGTGGCTGGCCCAGGAAAGTTGCTGGTGATATTTACTCCTAAGAACTTAAAGCTTCCAACCATCTCTACTTCGGCGCCATCAATGCAAACAAAGGTACTTCCTGAAGTTGATCGCAATTTCCTTTGTCCTGTTAACATTGAGGGAAAGGTTCTTGTCTTGGCAACAGGCTACAAGGTCCTCAGTCTCTTTCTGTACTTCTTCTCCTCTTTGTTTGATATTCGGCCTACCAGGGTGTTGTCTACAAATTTGTACATTGAATTGGAATTGTATTTGGCTGCACAGTGGTGGGTGTACAATGAGTAAAGGAGGTGGCTGAAAACACACCTTGCAGAGCACTGGTGCTGAGGGTTATCGTAGAGAATGATTTGTCACCTATCCTCACTGATTGTGGTCTGTTGGTCACAAAGTCGAGGATACAGTTGCAGAGGTGAGTGCTACCTCCAAGTTCTATGAGTTTGGAGACAAGCTTGGGTGGGATACAGATATTGAAAGCAGAGCTGTATACAATGAATACTAGTCCGAAGTAGGTGTCTCTCTTATCCAGGTGTTTCAAGGATGAGTATAGGGCCAGGGAGATGGCATCAACCCCCTGTTGTGGCAATAAGCAAACTGCAGTGGACCAAAGTTGCTTGCTACGCTGGATTTAACGCATTCCATAATCAGCCTCTCAAAGTACTTCATGATGGTATTTGTCAAGGCCACTGTACGATAGACATCAAGGCATGAGAATTTGTTTTGCTTCAGCGCTGGGATGACAGTGGTCTTCTTGAAGCAGATGGGTACCTCAGAACAGAGCAGGGAGAGATTAAAGATGTTGTTGAACTCTCCCGCTAGTCGGTCTGTGCAGTTCCTAAGGATGCGGTCAGGGACTATATCAGAACCAGTTGCTTTCCGTGGGTTCCACCTCAGGTAGGCTGATCCAACTTCTGCAATCGTGATCCCGGGTAGGGTCACCCTCGAGTCTGACGGGACAGATGTTTTCGCCCCAATAGGCTTCTTCTCAAAGAGAGCATAGAAAGCATCGAGTTCATCAGGTAGGGCCGCACTATCACCAGCGATGTTGCCTGACTTCGCTTTGCAGCCACTTTAGTATTCTGGCCATACCACAGTCTGCGGGTATCCGTATAACTATACTGGGGCTCAGGTTTGACCCAGTATGGTCTCTTGGCATTCTTGATGGCTTTGCGAAGATCATAGCAACAGAGGGAGAGGTAGAAAAATCTTTTGCATGGTCTCAACGATCCTGCCTACACAGATATTGCCTAACCCATCGAGTTACTCCAACAGTGAATTTTGCTGCATATTACAGCACCTGCAGTCCCTTGTCACTCCATTATATGTACACTACAGGCTGGAAAAGTGAAAGACAACCCAAAATGAAACAAATTCCCCATATGGTCCTGACGGGGTGGATGTGAAGTGGATGCTTCCTCTTGTGGGAGAGTCTGCGACCAGAGCTCGTTTAAAAATAAGGATCATACTTTTAAGATAAGTTTAAGGATCATATGTTTAAGTAAAAAAATAATTCTCAGACTGCCGTGCCATGGGAATTCTTTTCCTCAAAGTGTAATGGAAGTAGAGTCTTTGTATGCGCTTTCAGCAGAATTAGATCGATTCTTGATAAGCAAGAGGGTATAGGACTACAAGAGGTGGGCAGGAATACAAAATTGAGTTTATAATCTGATCAGTTATGATCTTATTAAATGGGGGAGCAGGCAGGCAAATTGGAATACTGTTGTTCAAAATTGGGGAGACTTACTGAATAAAGGACCCGTCCCACTTTCACGACCTTTGCCGAGTTTGCCCTTGACTCATACTTGCAGCATGGTCGTCACGAGGTCATAGGAGGTCGTAGGTAAGTTGTAGGTAGGTCATGATGCTAGTTGTAGGTACTCGTGGCATCAAGTAGGTCGGGGCATTTTTCTAGCATGATGAAAAATGTCCATGAGTAAAAAAAAGTTGTGAATTAGGTCGTGAAAGGTCTGTGGAATTCTCTGCCTCAGAGGGCGGTGGAGGCAGGTTCTCTGGATGCTTTCAAGAGAGAGCGAGATGGGGCTCTTAAAAATAGCGGAGTCAGGGGATATGGGGAGAAGGCAGGAACGGGGTACTGATTGGGGATGATCAGCCATGATCACATTGAATGGCGGTGCTGGCTCGAAGGGCCAAATGGCCTACTCCTGCACCTATTGTCTGTTGAAAGTGGGACAGACCCTTTAGGGTGATGGGAATGCTCAAGAATGAGCAGGCATGTGCTCCATGTGCCAAATGATAGAGTCATTGTTACAACAGAGGAGACTATCAATTAGAAGTATTGCCCTGCATTTCAATCCACATACAGGCAATAAATAGGTGCAAAGATCACTTACTGTTGGAAATATTTAGTCATAATATACACATGCTTTCTTACCTGCAAACGGACAATGTTGTGATTGGCAACTTTTAATTCTTCTGAGAACGTTTCTCTGGATCTCTCTGCCAGTGCTAAGCGTTTAGCAAGGGCTCGGCACTATAAATTTAAAAGAGATTGGTTCTGTATCAGTGCTTTCAAGTTCACACAGTCAATTGCACGGTTGTTCTGGGTGCAGGGTTGTTCTGTTGGTGCTCTGGGTTAAGAATTGTGGGTCTAGCAGTCCAAAGACAAAGAGGTAACTAACCTACTACACTTCAAAAAACTTCCAGTTGGGCCAAGCACCAGTGTGCCAGGATCCCGACTGGATCCCCTGCTCTCTGCTGATATAGACACCCACAGCAATAAAATGCTGTTGGTTTTCTCCATTTGTGCTTCACTCCCAAGCATCAAAATGTCTCTGCATTAATAAGCTAAAATGGAGGTTGTGGGGTATTGCACTTGTAATTAGAGAAACTAGAAATGATGAGAGACTTTAGGATATGGACACAAAGCATCAGCAGCTGGTGTCCAACATTGGCTTACACTTCCTCTGCCACCCAGTCAAACTACAACTGCCGTGGTTGCACTACGGACTTCAGGCTTTGTTTTGGATTTTTGCACGAGAATGCTTTTTTTAATTTGAACTTTAAATATTTCTTTATTTTATTACCTATCGAGTACTGCTAACAAACCTGTTGCTGCGAGTAAGAAGTTTGGTTTCATTACATACAGTGCCCTCCATAATGTTTGGGACAAAGACCCATAATTTATTTATTTGCCCCTGCACTCCACAATTTGAGATTTGTAATAGAATAAAATCACATGTGGTTAAAGTGCACATTGTCAGATTTTAATAAAGTCAATTTTTTATACATTTTGGTTTCACCATGTAGAAATTACAGCCGTGTTTATACATAGTCCCCCCATTTCAGGGCACCATAATGTTTGGGACACAGCAATGTCATGTAAATGAAAGTAGTCATGTTCAGTATTTTGTTGCATATCCTTTGCATGCAATTTGTGCTTGAAGTCTGTGATTAATGGACATCACCAGTTGCTGGGTGTCTTCTCTGGTGATACTCTGCCAGGCCTGTATTGCAGCCATCTTGAGCTTATGCTTATTTTGGGGGCTTGTCCCCTTCAGTTATCTCTTCAGCATATAAAAGGCATGCTCAATTGGGTTCAGATCGGGTGATTGACTTGGCCACTCAAGAATCAACCATTTTTTTAAGCTTTGAAAAACTCTGAAAAGCTTTGTTGCTTCAGCTTTATGTTTGGGATCATTGTCTTGCTGTAGAATGAACCGCCTGCCAATGTGTTTTGAGGCATTTGTTTGAACTTGAGCAGATAAGATGTGTGTATACACTTCAGAATTCATTATGCTACTACCATCAGCAGTTGTGTCATCAATGAAGATAAGTGAGCCAGTACCTTCAGCAGCCACACATGCCCAGACCATAACACCCCCACCACCGTGTTTCACAGACGAGGTGGTATGCTTTGGATCTTGGGCAGTTCCTTCTTTCCTCCATACTTTGCTCTTGCCATCACTCTGATATGTTAATCTTCGTCTCATCTGTCCACAAGACCTTTTTCCAGAACTGTGGTTGCTCTTTTAAGTAGTTCTTGGCAAACTGTAACCTGGCCATTCTATTTTTGCAGCTAACCAGTGGTTTGCATCTTGCATCTTGCCTCTGTATTTCTGTTCATGAAATCTTCTGCGGACAGTGGTCATTTACAAATCCACGCCCAACTCCTGAAGAGTGTTTCTGATCTGTCGGACAGGTTTGGGGGGTTTTCTTTATTAGAGTGAGAATTCTTCTGTCATCAGCTGTGGAGGTCTTCCTTGGCCTGCCAATCCCTTTGCGATTTGTAAGCTCACCAATGCTCTCTTTCTTCTTAATGATGTTCTAAACAGTTGATTTTGGTAAGCCTAAGGTTTGACTGATTACAGTTTTATTCTTGTTTCTCTGTCTCATAATGGCTTCTTGCACAACTTGGTGTTCCTCATTTTGATAAACAGCAATAAAAGTTTCCAAAGGTGATGGAAAGACTGGAGGAAAGACTAGGTGCTGAGTGCTCTCTTATACCTGCATTAAGGAGGCAATTAAACATACTTGAGCAATTACAAACGCCTGTGAAGCCACGAGTCCCAAACATTATGGTGCCCTGAAATGGGGGGGACTATGTATAAACACTGCTATCATTTCTACAAGGTGAAACCAAAATGTATTAAAAAAATGACATTAAAATCTGACAATGTGCACTTTAACCACATGTGCTTTTTTCTATTACAAATCTCAAATTGCAGAGTACAGAGGCAAATAAATAAATAGATAGATAGATCCTTTATTGTCATTCAGACCTTACGGTCTGAACGAAACTATGTTGCCTGCAGTCATACACAGAATCAATAATAACAAAACATACAATAAACACCAATTAAACATCCACCACAGTGAGTTCACCAAGCACATCCTCACTGTGATGGAGGCAAAGTCTTAGTTTCCATCTCTTCCCTCCTTGTTCTCCCTCTGCGCTGAGGCGGTCGATCCAGGCCGGAGATGCCGCTCTCCAGTCCAGCGGACCTCCGTGGTGATGTCGCCGCTGCCGATAGCCGGAACGCCATCCCCGCTCCGAGACGGCCCGCCACAGTATCAGCTCCGGGCCGCCGCCCCAGCTCCAGGTCGATGCCCCAGCTCCAGGTCGCCGCCCCAGCTCCAGATCCTGCAGTCTCCGCACCGGGCCGCTGCCCCAGCTCCAGGCCGATGCTCCAGCTCCAGGTCGCTGCCCCAGCTCCGGGTCCTGCAGTCTCCGCTCTGGGCCGCTGCCCCAGCTCCAGGCCGCCGCGCCAGCTTCTGGTCCCGCAGTCGCTGCTCCAGGTCCCGCCGTCTCAGCTCCAGGCCGCTGCCCCAGCTCCAGGCCGCTGCCCCAGCTCCGGGCCCCGCTGCATCAGCCCCAGGCTGCCGCCGAAAGCCAGAACGCCGCACCAGCAAGTCGGGCCACCGCTGCTGAGCCCCGAAGACGGCCAGCCTCTCGTTGGTAAGTCCTGGCTGGCTCTGCCTCCGGAGCCTCGGGGTCGGTCGCAGGCTGGAGGCCGCCAGCTCTGCCATTAGGCCTCAGCGCAGACGGAGGCAGAGAAGGGGGATACGACATGAAAAAGTCGCATTCCCCCGAAGGAAGAGACAGAGAACATGTTCCACCCCCTCTAACACAACCCAACAAACTAAAACTTAACCAAAACAAGACAAAAAAAACAACAGAAAAAAAGTAAAGACAGACGGACTGCAGGCGAGCCGCAGCTGTTAACAGCGCCGCCACTTCCGGATGGGTCTTTGTCCCAAACATTATGTTAGGGCCGAGTGCCATGAATTGTATAACAGTGGGTTATCTGTGGATTGTATTTTACAGTGTGTAATTAAATTTCAAATAGATATAGATAGATATAGATAGATATAGATAGATAGATAGATAACATACTGCAATTTTTCCGCGACCTAGCTGAGACCACGAGTATTCGGGAACTTCCCTCGAGCATGAAGGAGAGTTCCAGTAACCTCATAGGACCTCCTAGGACCTCGTGTCGACCATGCTGCGAGTTTGAGTCGAGGGCAAACTTGTCTAAACTCGCAGATTAGGTCGCCGCAGAGGGACAGCCCTTTAACATTTATAGCCCATCTTTAAATGTTCTGAAAAGGTGGTGGCAAGTTGTCATTTTAAAATGTTGGTAAAAGCTCTCCCAGAGGGTTGTTGGGTAGAGTTCTACATCTTTGACCCTATGATAATGAATGAAAGGAAATATTTCAAAGTCAGAATGGTGTGTGATTTGGAAATATAATACAGGCTCAGCATTCAAATGTGGTTTACGGCCCTGCCCTTGATGGAGGCCATGGATTCGGCAGGTCAATTAATGTGTGATTTTAAAGGTGGTACGCACTGTAGCTTCAATCAAACAGGCTACTTCGCTTTGAATGAAGTTAAGCTTTGTGAGAATTATCAGATACACTCATTCAGGCAAGTGACAAGTGTTCATCATGCTCTTAGCTTATTTTTTAAATGTTGGAAAAGCATTGGTGTACTGCAAGGTTGAGTCATCAACATGCATTTATAGCCAAGATATTCAACTATACCAGGTATCAACTGGTGCAGTTGAGTTTCTGGTCAATGTTGAACTCAGGATGATGATATTGGGGAATTGTCAAAAGGTACTGCAATTGAATGTCAGGAGTAGCTTGTTAGACCTTTAGTTGGATATGGTTATCATCTGACACTTTTAGAAAATGTTGCTTAACAAACTCTGTGTGAATGCTGCAACATAGAGAATTGTTCATTTGCTGAAAAGTTGTGAATGGATAGGAACATTGTTTAATTATCAGTGGATAACCCCAGTTCAGACTATACAGCCCTCCAAGAATTCTTCTTAGGCATTCCCTCAGGATCACAGATGACTACCAGTGGAGGTCTAGGATAGCAAACGGGTGTCAAATTTGAACAAAAGTGATAAAAGGTCAAGATGTGAAAGTGCCCGACAGCAAAAACCTGTTAGATTAGTCTTACCTCTGCATGAAAATGCACCGACTTGCTATCTGCTATCTGAAGCTGCGATGTGAGCTCTGCCACTCTCATCATGTAGTGACTTTTTATCAAATGTTCCCGCGACTCCTCATCTGGAATCTAGGAGCACACGAATGGGATATGCTGTGTGTTTCACTTCAACATTAAAATGTTTTATGCAGCAACATGAAACAGTTAGTCCATACAAACCCAAAATAAATTTTACATCCTTTTCAACTTAAACTGCTCAATTTAATGGGTTAAACTGATAACATGCACAATGTAATTCCCGCAATTTAAGTTCTGGATCTTGGTCACAATCTAACATTTGTGCATTCATAGGAATCACAAACATTCCTGGTACACTTAATTCAATTAACTGTGAAAGAAATTGAATTATATCACTGTACCTCATTGTCATTCATGTAAGTGGACAGCATTCCAACCTAGCAACAAAAAAATTACAAATCATGACTAAAGTTCAAATTTAAACCACCATTATGTTAAATAGATATCATGTGGAAAAGGCGATCTCTTAATAGAATGTGAAGGAGTAAATTTGGGTTGAAACATCTTTAAAATAATCCTTTTTTTGTTCAATGAAATACACTTTAAATTATGATCTCAAATAGTTAAATTGTCTGCATTCAGGAGACTGGGTTGCAATTCCCTGATGGATCAGTTCGTAAATTACTACTCAGTATGACAAATATGGCCTTGTAGGATTCAATATTCTCACGCAATATATACCATGAACCAGAAGTGATTTCAGCCGTTGGGCAATTTGAACATGTTGCAGAGGGTTGATGTAGAAATTACAGAAGGAAGGAAAGGGATCAGGAGGGTGGTAAAAAATAAACTAGGTTTCCCTCTCTATAATGATCTCAAATGTAGAAATAGGGTAGACAGTCAGAACTTTTTTCCAGGGCAGAAATGTCAAAGACTGGAGGGCATAGTTTTAATGTGAAAGGTGTAACGTTTGAAGGAGGTGTGTGGATTTTTTTCTACAGAGTGTGTGGTGCCTGGTATGTGCCAAGACTGGTGGTGGAGGCAGATACAATAAGTGGCTATAAGACACTTTTAGATGGATACATGGATATGCAGGGAATGGAGAGGTGTGGATCACATATAGGCAGATGAGATTAGTTTAGCTTGGCATTATGTTTGGCACAGACATTGTGGGCTGAAGGGCCTATTTCTGAGCTGTACCTTTCTGTTCTATGTAATGTCAATGTGGTAGGCATTCGAAAATATTGAATTCCTATGCAGTTCTGAAGTCATTTTCAGGAAGTAACTGATTTGGAATTAAAGTTAAAAACAGAGCATCACTCACGAGACTTGTACTTCTGACGGGTTCTTTGGAGTCCTTTTCAACACAGTCCAAATCTTCACTTGTGCTGTTTGAACCATTTGCTTGTCCAGAATCAATTGAAGGCATCTGTCCAGTATGTGTAAATCTGTATTGATTTTCTAGATCATTTATACGCTGATTCTCCTTCTCCAGTTTTATTTTGGCTAGCTGAGCCTCCAGCATCCAGTGCTCTTTCTCCTGCTCCAGTTTTGTTATCTTCTCTTGGCTTTGTTGCACCTGCAGAAGTTGGAAATATTTCATGGTTAAAAGTTCCTTCTTCAGGTAACTTTGCCATCTTTCAGACTACAGGAAATAGAGATGGGTTGATTGCTATCTGGGAATTATAGTCATCAATAGCTTCTCTTTAATCCCGTTTTTCAACACGTCTGAGAATTACAACAAGTGCACCTATGCAAACCACCCTTTAAATTAAATAAGACTCCGCGTATTAATTCCGACAGTAAATGACAGCAATGCTAGTCAATTTGTAATTAAAAAGCAAGAAATCGCAGAAACTGGATATTTGAAATAAAGTGAAAAATTCTGGAAATAGGTTGGACACTATCTTTGGAGAGATAAACAATTAACATATCAGTTTGTTGTCCTTTCATTAAATAGCAACAACCCAAAACATTAACTGGTAAAAATGGATAGGTGACATTTCGGATCGGGACCTTTCTTCAAACCCAAAACATTTTGGTTCCAAAGAAGGGCCCCGAACTGAAATGTCACCTGTTCATTTTTTCCAGAGATGATGCCTGATCCACTGAGTTATTCCAGTATTTTGTGTTTATCTTTTGTATACCCCACCATCTGCGATTCCTTTTTATTACACTGAAGCATTAACTGCTTCTCTCCAGAGATATTACCTGACAAATACTTCCAGTAATTACTGCCTTTATTTCCATTTTTTAACTCAAAATGGAACCCTTTTGGAATTGATCAAGAATGGAAAGATTAAGTAGACAGATTGAATGACATCAGATTCCCCACAATCTAAAGGTCTGTATCGGAAATCAACGGGCAAGGATTCATACACATGACCGGAATATTGAATCAGGTGGAGCGGGGGATGTCAAGGGGCAACAACGACATGCACCATTTTCCATTCCAAAGAAATGCCAAACATAGCAATTGAACTTCTAATGCAATTTGCATTACTTCTTACAGGATACTGAAGTAATGTGTTAAAATAAAGCCAGAAAACTCAAAATCAACATTTACATGTTGGCAAAAGTTGCATAGTCTGAATGAAAACTGCACAACAACAATCCAATTAGAACCCAAGCTGGTCCTCAAATGAAATCCTCCTCACTGGATTCACACTATACTCAGTCCAAGTCACATTAATCAATAGGTGCAGTCTGGTTTCCAGCTAAGCAGAATCACACTAATATTAGCTACCCTTTGATGGATTGTGCTTGAAATTTCTATTGAGCGACCATTGTGGAGAGAATTTCAACTCTTAGGCCACGAAGGTTTACTTGGGCTCCAGGATTTACAAAATCCATGGTTCAACAGCAAATGTTTTGAGGAGTAGTCAGGCCAATATTTATTGCTCTATTCAAGAGTTATATTGATACATATGCATCTCTTCAAGAGCAATTTCGTCACTTCAAATCTTCCAAACAAAAAGGTCTGTTTCTGGATTAGGCATGCAACAACTCATCGGCCTACTGTCCTGGGATGTGTGCTAGAACTGTAAACAGTCTGAAGAAGGGTCTCGACCTGAAACGTCACCTATTCCTTCGCTCCATAGTTGCTGCCTCACCCGCTGAGTTTCTCCAGCATTTTTGTCTACCTTGGATTGTAAACAGGTGTCAATGAAAGAATTGAATGCATCCACATACAGCAAAGCATTCCCAACATTTATGAAGTAAAATTTGTCATGTTGTATTTAACTACACAGGTTATCACAGGTTTATTACAAGTTAATTTTATAACTTCAAGTGGAAAATTCAGTATTAACTTTTATGCCAAAAACCTGAAGTAACACAAGATGCATTATTACCTGTTGTGAAAGACCTTCACGGCTCTCAGTGGAACTTAAAATGGTCTTGCGATTTGCCAAGGCCTCATCATATGGTACTGATTCTGGGCAAGACTGTAACAAAATTATTCAATTGCATCACCTCCAATACTTGAAAAAAACGCTACAGAACAGAGCAAATAATAATCAACAAATTCCCAAACTATTCAAAATATGATTTCCAATATTTTTTATATACTGCAAGAGAATTAGTGGTCAAACCACTGTCATTTCATGCTTTGTCAATAAAGCTTCTGAATATCAATGCTGCCTCTGGCGACTATAACCACTGATGTTACCCAATGATGATTTCCCTTTATTTGATCCATTTTGGCTTTCCCATTGTATCTCAAAATCTACTTCATATCAAGCACTGATTAGTACAAGGCAGCTCCCAAATTGTTCACCTATTACCATGACTCTAGTGCCACCCTTAGCGCATGATCATATTGAACAGCCATGATCATATTGAATGGCGGTGCAGGCTCGAAGGGCCGAATGGCCTAATCCTGCACCTAATTTCTATGTTTCTATGTTTCTATGATAAACCGTTGAAACATTTCATGAGCTATGGTTTTTAAATTCTCTAAATTATATGCAACAGCCATTGGAAAATTGTACAGATTCATCGATACAGGTGGAGATAGAGGATAATGATAGGCAAGACAATCGTAATACAGATGATTGTAGAAACAAGGAACTGCAGATGTCGGTTTGCATAAGAAGACACAAAGTGCTGGAGTAACTCAGCAGGTCGGGTAGCATGGCTGGAGAACTTGGACAATGACATTTTGGGATGGAATTCTTCTTCAGACTGATCATGGGGAGGAAGAAACCTGGGAGAGAGGAGAGTCAGGACAAAGCGTGGCAGGTAATGGGTGAACACAGGCAAGGAGGGTTATTGATAGACAGATGGTTGGAACAAAAGCTAGAGATTAAAACAGAAGGTTTGAGGCAAAAAATATTGAGAGTTACAAACTGCGAAGTCAAAGGAAAGGTAAGATTGTTGGCGATTACTTAAAATTGGAAGGTTCAATGTTCATACTGTTGTAAGATGCCCAACCCAGATTATTGCTATTTTTGTTATCTAGGCCAAATGTTGACTTCAATTACAAGAATAATTACAATAAAACATCAGTTGCTGAAAAACCAGATGCTCGAAATATTTAGGTAAAGTAGTATTTGAAGATAAATGGATACTTTCTCTGCAGATGTTGCCTGTTCTGCTGCGTTGCTCCAAAATGTTTTAATTTTTATTAATTTATTTTAAGACTAGCATATCCAGCCACATAACAAGAACTATAAAGAGCACCAAAAAAACACGTACTTAAAATAAACAGCAACTCCTTATTCTATTTCCTTGACCATTCCCAGCAATAAATGTATCATGAAATCACACAAATTAGTTTAACCATAATATATTTACAAACCTTCTTTAGCGACTTTATGTAGGCAGCTGCTTTCTTCTTATTCTGCAACATACATTCTGCTGAGAGAGGGTCTATTACACCCATTCCTTTCTTTGAGCTGTACACTGAAGGAGCTGTAAAGAAGTCCAAGTTGTTGCTGAAGAACGTGCATATCTAGAGACACAGAAATGTGGACTGAAACTATATATTAATGCACAGCAGACAATACTTTTCTGCTGCAGTAAAAACATGTCCTGATTAGTGTTGCATCCTCAGTGTCTATTACAGTGAAGTCAAACCCAAGTGATTCACAAGCTGTGAACAGCAGTGAAGAAGAGTTAGAATGAAATGGATACATTAGACTCACTTGCCAATCATATTATTCAGTATATTCATTAAAAATGGGAATTGTTAAGTAGCTTTCTTGGACAAAATACAAAGTGAAATAGGTTGCCCTCATTATTCCAATACCTTAAGAGTTTGTACACTTATTATTAGTTTTACTAATCTGAATTGTCCAATAATCCACTCTATCTGAACAAACAGATTTATTCCACAAATTAATGCTTCAACAGTTAAGGCGAATTGTAAATTCTCTTGCAATAAGTGCCAATGCGAGAACAAGAATAGATATCTTGCTCCAATTACACAGGGTCTGGAATATTGTATATGGGTTTGATCTCCTTACCCAAGACAGTACATGTTTGCACTTAGAGAACAGAATATATACCTAAAATGTCAGATTTGTTGAGAGGAGAGATTGAACAGACTATGCCTATATTCTCCACAGTTGAGGAATGACAGGCAATCTTATTGAAGCATACACAGTTTGTAAGGGGTGTGGGAGGTAGACAGTATTGGTGCTTCCATCTGTTGAGATATCCAGAACAAAAGGCCTCCAAGGAGTAAGTAAACCTTTAGAGTTTTCTACTCAATAGGGATGTGTGGGCACAGTTGTTGAATATAGTCAAGAGCAGAGACCAATAGATTTTCGGATATTAAGAGAACGAAGGACGAGGGGTTTCTGCCAGAAAATAATGCCACGGTAAAATATCACCTATGATTTTATTGAATGTCAGAGGAGCTGAATGACCTACCCTTATTCTGTTATTTGCGTGTTTATCCACAAATACCATATTCAAAAATTAAATACATGTATTTAAAGATTTCCCTTTCTAAAAATCTTCAAAAAGTTATCGGAGCATGGGAACCCCAAGCAATATCTGCAATGCAAAATTACTCAGTGTTACAGTTGCAAACTAGATTCGATATTGGTTAATTCTCATCAGGAATTGCATAAATTAATGAATACCAAATGAGTTGCAAAGCTTTTTTCAGCGAGCAACAGAAGCTCTGGAACAGGCTGCATGCATGTGGCCCAGCAGAGCCAATTCACAGAATTCATTCAAGACCATTTTTGATAGATCAAAAATTTAGATTTGCCATAATTTATACTTCTAACGAAGTCAAGCCTCGGTATCCGTTTCTGTAGCATTCAACTTGATTAATTTAAAATAAAATGGATGTAGCACTCAAAGCGCAATCTGTCAAAATTGGTGCACCTTCCATTTTATAATCTACTTTTTTTGACAATGCAGCTCAACATTCTGTTGATTTTAGTGACCGATTCTCTGAAATATATTTCATGCTATATTTGTTTAAGTCCTAGGTATATCTCAATTTCATCATCAACATTTAATGCATGCATATATTCCTTACTTTCACGACTTTGATATTGCCTGTATTATGTTTTATTTGCCAATAAAACTATTTTATAATTGATCCACATATTTCAATCCACAATGCAAGAACTGCTTTTTCTAGCTTGTTTCAGCAGCATATGCAATTAATCAGCATTAAACAACTAAATCTAGATCATGCATGCAAAGGATAATTTGGCCAATTCAATTTATCCACCCAAAATAATGATATGCAAAATAATAAGTGCAAGCCTTAAAGCCAGCATCTCACAACAGATTGAATTTTGCAAAGCATTGAACATAATATGACACTGGCATATTGTGCAGAATAGCTGCTGACAATCACATACTTCAATGAATGCCATAAACATAATTATTAATAATTGCATATTTGTGACAGTGGAGGGAAATGGAAGAGAAAGATCACATTTGTAAAAAAGTGCCTTGCGAAGAAGTTGATTTATGATCAGTAAATTGGAAGCTCTAATTAAGTGACTGCTTTAGTGACCCTCATTTCCTATTGCAATTGAATCAGATGATGAATAGATCTGATTTTGCTACAGGGTGACCCTTCACCCCAACACAATTTTACTTATGTCATGGACAGAATTATGCCCAAAACAGTCACAAGTATCCCACTGCAAGCTAGTATTTTTGTTTTTACGAAAACTGCAGTGCTAGACAACATTCAACTGTTCTCATTATAAAAATAAAGACTGTGCATCAAAAAAAAAATCTCCAGCTTCAATTGATTAGCCGACTGCCATGAATGAAAGATTGCTGACTAACAGGAAATTATAGACATAATGGGTCTTTTTTGTGGGTCACTGAAGCAGCCAGTTAATTCGAGCTTACAATTCAGCGCTCATAAATCAGTTTACTTGCAAACCACATTTTTGGGTTGCCAAGATGTAATGAGTAGCAGGCTGTTAAGAATAGTTGCCACAGCCTCAATTTCTGCATTACACAAATGAGACATGGATGAAGGTACTTAAAGTATGATTGTTCAATTTGCTGATGACACAAAAAGACACATAGGAAAGCAGATTGCAAAGACACAAGGATGCTACAAAGAGATATAGATAGGCTAAGTGGCAGAGATCTGGCTAATGGAGTATAAAGTGTGTAAGAAACGATTGACCAGAGTAGGCTTGCATAGCGTGGAGTTGAGAAGAACGAGGGGCAACTTAATTGAAACATTTAAGATATGGCCTTGAATAGATGCTGAGAAGATACATCTCCTTCTGGAAGAATCTTTAACAAGGAGTCATTATTTAAAAATATGGGGTCATCCATTTAAGAAAGTATTCCCGCAAAAGGAATTCTCCTCTATTCAAAAACGATTTGGAAGCTAACTCTTTCAATAAGGCTACAATAAAGTTGCAATGAGTAAGGGATGTGAAAGATTAAGGAAAGTGGAGTTCAGGTTAGCACCAGCTGTGCCGCAATCTTATATTAATGCAAGACCAAGTTCAAGTAGCCACGTTACCTACCACTACTCTCAATTTGTGTTTTGATAATCTTCTAACGTGACATTACTGCAATTGGTTTGCCAATCATCTGCTCAAAATTTTGTTAAGAATCTATTTATGAATAAAATCAGGAAAATTAGAATTTAGTCCAAAGGCATGTTAACATTTCAAATGGGACATTTTCAAGTTTGTTTTGAATTCTGAACCCCTTTCTGATCTCAGCAGTCTCAATGGATGAAGTTGTACAGGTATGATGGACCAAACTGTTGCAAACAATCACTTCTATCCTGAACTTCTCAGAAGGCTGCAAAGCCAACTGAGCAGATCACACACTCATCTCAACAGACTTTAAATTATTATTGCAAATTATGAATCAGATAATAACTTGATTGTAAAAAGGAACATTAGCAACTTAAAAATTGATAGCATTTTCCTAATTTTGTAGCAGTCCCCGATCATGAATATTTACCTTTCCAGTGACATTCGACAATGCCACAATAGAAGACAGAATGCAGTCATTCGTAGTTTTAAGCTTCTGCGTAATGGTGGGTTGTTCCTGCTCTAATGAAACCTTCTGACTATAATGCTTTGAAATATCTAAAGATAAAAACACATAACAATCAACTATACAAATACATTTGTCACAACAGTATATTTGTTCACCAAATATTTTTTTTGCACTTTCACAGAAAGATTAGGGGTTTTAATGAAACGCATAAAAATTTAAGATGCATAATCCCGATACAGGAATGTTAGTATCTCAGAGAGTATAAACACAATAAAAAGACCATCACTATTCAGAAAAACTAATTTTCTTCCCTTTAGAAACTACTAAAAACGGTCCCATCTTTTTGCAGAGTTTCAGTCACTGCAGGGAGCAACAAATCACAAAAAAATCGAAATGGTTAACATCACATTCATATATTGTATCTAACAAGTTTTTGCCCACTCACTTAATCTGTCTGGGCCACCTGGCTCTTTAACCCTCTTAATAATGCTATCCAATTTCATTTTGTTCCCTCAGCAAAATCATTGATATATATTGTGAACTGCTGATGCCCCAAGCACTGATCCCAGTGATACCTCATTAGTTATCACCCAATAACTTAAAACGATTTTATTTGCATTGTTTCCTACCCATCAACCAATTTTCAATCCATGCTAGTGAATTAGCTCCATACCATGCAGCTTATTTGCATTCACTGACCTCTCACATGAACCTCAGGGGATTTTCTTAATATCCTATTCATCGGTTTTCATGTCTTCTGATACATCTTAAAAAATCTCCAGAAGGCTTGTCAAATATATTTCCCTTTGAAAACTCCATGCCTACTGTGTTTAACCCCACTGATATTTTCCAAGTCCCACATCTTTATGACACCGGGACTCAGATATTCAATTATTTTCTGTGCAGTTTACAATGCTTGACTTTTTATCCTAATGAACTACTACTGTACTATTGTGTACACCCGAATAGTACTACTGTGTACACCCATGGACACGAGGGTTGGATTCCTAGAATAGTCAGCATCACTATTCTTGGTAATGTGAACTCTTCTCCCCTCCCACCCCGCCACATTGTTATACGTGGGGATGCTTTCCTACGGGAAGTTTTTGTCTCAACAGTAATGCCTCTATGGTACATTGTCTAAAGGCAAGGAATTCTGGTTATATTGAAGGCAGAAGGGAAAGGGCATTGATTTAATTAACTTGAAATAGATGTCACAATGTTTGATAAAGTATTATAATACAGGTATCAATAGAAGAGTCTGCCTTGTCAGTTTCCAAAGCAAATCTACAAAGTAGACCTCTGTGTGAACAGGCAGATTCCAATTGTTGTCCTTGGTAAACTAGTTCACTTCTCTGTGTATATTGTGTATCTTTTTTTCACATAAATCTGTAAGAGCAAACTTTTATTCCATATCATAAAATGGCTTGGCAGCTCAAATTCCGTAAGGGTGAACCTCTGTACTTGAAATGTTGTAATGCAGGGGCATACTGTAATCGTATTTAACAGAACATAATATTATATAGTTTGAGTCATTTTATTTCTAATGTATTATTTTGGCAGTATAATTCAACATTCTATTGACATCAAAACTTTTACAAGAGTATGGCTGAAGAAATCAGCACAAGCATTCTTTACAATCTGGCACATCAATAATTGCATTTAGACTTGCCTTTCATAACATCATGCAAGGAATGCAGACAAGCAGCAAGCTGTGTGAAAACTACATTGTAGTTTGTCTGCAGCAACATTTCAGGATTGGTACCTAAGAAAGAAAAAAGATATAACGTTAAAGTACATTTAATTTTCAAACATTACCATTAAAAACAGTAAAAGAGGTTTATTTAAATCTTCCTCGACAACCAGCAGCACAAATTCAGTATTAACCCGTTTGTTCAATATATAGCTTTCAAATAGGTTCCAGAAAAAAAACCCTATTTTACTATCTACACAAATTGTATTCGGCATGTTTTTACCAAAAATAAATGAAAAATGCAGAATTATTACATGCTCCCCTATTCAAGTATGATGTAATTCAATAATGGGCATTTGAACTTGGATGATAATTTTACTTTGATCTATGAGTTTCTACTAATCAACCTTTCAAATTTCAGATTTCAAAATCTAAGTAATTTTACACGGGACAGGAGATACCGTACTTCCCGGCAATGAAGACGCACCTGCGTCGAAGATGCACCCCCATTTTGAGTTGCTACATTTGAAAAAAGGCTGGCGGGACAGGATCAAGTGTTTGGCAGCCACTCGCAGCCACCCGAGCTACTGAGTGAGTTGCTGGCATAATCCCCGACCCCCTCCTTCTCAACGCTCCTGCCCTCCCCACAACTGTGCAGACCTGGGCCAAACTCCCCACACGCTATGGAAGGAAGGAACTCTTTAACCCCCACCCCCAACTGTGCTGTCCTTTTACAGCCACTGTACTGCAGGATAGCTAACTTGGCTAAGTTAGCTATCTTGGCTAACAATCTTTCTTGGCTAACAATCTACCCTTCGGCCTCCAAGCCGCAGGTACATTTTCAGGCCTTACTTTAGGGTAAAAAATAACGTCTTCATTGCCGGGAAATACGGTAATTTAGGCAGGTAGCATTAAGAATCATCCCAAGAAATGTTATGTATAGAAAGGAAAAAGGAGGCCGAATGGCAAAAGCATAGAGTGGGAATAAAGGGGGCTTTTGGTTGGTTGCTGATGACTAGTGGTGCCTGCATGGGTTGGTATTGGAGTCTCTGCTCTTCATGTTGTATAACACTGATTTGGATGAACGAATTGATGGCCTTGCAGCTAAGTTTGCAGATGATACGAAGATAGATGAAGGGCAGGTAGTGTCGACGATGCAGGGAGTCTGCAGAAGGACTTGGACAGGTTGGGAGAGTGGGCAAAGAAGTGGCAGGTTGAATACAGCATAGAAAAGTGCACTTTGGAAGTGGGAATAAAGGCATAGACTATTTTCTAAATGGGGAGAGGATTCAGAAATCAGTGGTGAGAAAGGACTTGGGAGTGCTGGTGCAGGATTCCCAAAACGTTGATTTGCAAGTCGAATCGGTAGTACAGAAGGCAAATGCAATGCTGGCATTTATTTCGAGAGGACTAGAATATAAAAAACAGGGATATAATGCTGAGGCTTTATAAGGTACTGGTCAGACTATTTTTGCAATATTGAGAGCAGTTTTGGGCCCCATAACTCAGAAGGGATGTGTGGGTGTTGTAGTGGGTCCAGAATTGGTTTACGAGAATGATGCCGGGGATAATTGGGTTAACATATGATAAGCGTTTAATGGCTCTGAGCCTGTACTCGCTGGAGTTTAAAAGGATGGGGGGAGGGGGGGGGACCTCATTGACACTTAACGAACAGTGAAAGGCCTGGATAGAGTGGATGTGAAGAGGATGTTTTCACAAGTGGGAGAATCTGGGATCAAAAGACATAGTCTCAAAATAAAAGGACACCTTTAGAAAGAAGGAGGAATATCCTTAGTCAGAAGGTGGTGAATCTGTGGAATTCATAACCACAGAGAGCAATGGAGGCCAAGTAATTGGGTAGTTTTAAAGTGGACATAGACAGATTCTTGATTAATACGGGTGTCGAGGGCTACGGGAGAAAGCAGGAGAATGGGTTTAGTGGGAAAGATAGATCAGCCATGTTTGAATGATGGAATAGACTGGATGGGCAGAATGGCCAAATTCTGCTCTATGACATCATACTTATGGTCGATGGTCGACGTGGACTCTGTGGGCCAAAGGACTCATTTCCATGCTTTATGTCTCATCTAAACTAAATCAAGAATTTTACCAATATGAGATTGTATTAATTATTCTGTTGCAGTTTGAATTATTTTAAGGTTGGTTTCTACATTTTAAATAAATCCCGTGCACAGCTAAATCTCCCTTTCAATGACTCAGGCCAAATATTAGATTAGCACAACTCATCCTTTCCACAACATTGCTCTCCTGTAATCCACAAGTACATAATAAGACAACCCTCTGGTCCTGCTACACTCCAAACTGAGATGCATCTAACTAGCCATGGAATCAATCAGGTGATGGATATTTTCAGGAGGACATGTGGCAGTTGTGTAAATCTTAAATGACAAAAAATAACAATGCCTTTCTGTGAACTTACTTGGTAATGCAAGGAGACTTATGTAAACCTGCAGCTTTTCAAAGATAGCAGTAAATTTTTTCATGTCACTCTGCAGTTCCACGTTCCTTGCTTGCAAGTTAACTGTGCATAGCGAATGCTCACATTCTTCTTCCAAACTGCCAGTTCAATAAAGCAAAATAATGAATGCTTGTCAGCACGCAAGTCAAATCAGTCATTCTTAAGCGTTTCTGAACAGATCACTCATAACTGAAATGTTTCTAAATGAACCAAATTTTCCTCTTGCGTTTAATTGATACAATGAAAAGACAATGTGCATGCATATAAAAAGATCATGTGTTATTAAAGAGAATTAGCAATAGAATATATGGAACATTGATAACTAGAAGTGAATGCTTACGAATCCCAAGGTAAAGCAGAACAGGTGTTCGATAAATCACTTGGAAAGAAACCATGTACATAGAAAATGGCCTATTGCAAATTTTAAATTCTGCATAGCTTGAATGTACTGTAATTAAAAATTGTTATGATGATTGTACATTAAAGCCAGGATCAGAATCAGCTATATACAGCTATAAGTGATTTTAAATCCATCCTTTTGACAAATCGCCTTTTGTTAAACAAAGGAAGTTACCTGCCTGGTTTAAACTTATTCATAGCACTGCTCTCTGATGAACCTCGACTTCGTTAAGTTACTTATCTAGTTCAATGGAAAAAACACTTTATTTTTATTTACTGTGGTAAAATACAGTATGACTGCTACTGGACTAGTAACAAAAGATCCGGACCGTTCATCAAGAGACTAATTCCAAACCTTGGCGATATTAAAAAACCAGTAACAAAATAAATCTGGAGCTTTTTAAACAAATACCTCTAATCTCAGCAATAAGCACCATGAAATTACATGGCTGTCATATAAACACCACAGTCCTTACACAGTTTATCCCTTAAATGGCTCCAGGGCCACCAATTTAGCTAACACTTAGCCGCCTCCACAATTCAGGAGCAATTAGAGAAGAACAATTAACCATGACAGTGACTTCTAAATTTCATAAATTAATAATTTTGTGCTCAATTTTCACCACATAAATTGGAGTCCATCAATCTTGTGAAAAGCAGGAGAGTTTAAAACAAATGGGAAACCGTAAGTAATATTTATGCACCACTCATATGAATGCATAATTTGGACTATTCTTATTTTCATAGGTGACCAGCATTTGAGTTGGTATTATTAGATTCAATTCAGAAAAATAATTAATTATGTTTAGCAGTAGATTGAGCAAGTGTCTCATATCAGCTTTAATTCAAAGTAACAGCATTTTTCATAAGCTGAATGAGAACTCCAATGTTATGCTTCAAAATTATAATCATTGCATAAAATTTGATGCCTGTGTTCTTGTTTCCAAGATTATACAGCAGTCATTGATGTAGCAGTACTGTATCAAATGGTTATTTACTTTTGTCTACAAAATCAGATTCAGAAGTTTTGATGCTGAATTGCTTGACTATAGCCTCAGATGATCCTCTGGCAAAGTTGCATTAATTCAGCAATCAAGAGATAAAATGTTTTTATTAGTTGAATGACATTGTAAGCAAGCATGCAGGTACAGCAGGCAGTGAAGAAAGCAAATGGCATGTTAGCCATAACAAGAGGAGTTGAGTATAGGAGCAAAGAGGTCATTCTGCAGTTGTACAGGGCCCTAGTGAGACCACACCTGGAGTATTGTGTGTAGTTTTAGTCTCCAAATTTTAGGAAGGACATTCTTGCTATTGAGGGAGTGCAGCGTAGGTTCATGAGGTTAATTCCCGGGATGGCGGGACTGTCATATGTCGATAGAATGGAGTGGCTCCGCCAGTATATTCTGGAATTTACGATGAGAGGGGATCTTATTGAAACATAAGATTATTAGGGGTTTGGAGACACTAGAGGCAGGAAACATGTTCCCGATGTTGGGAGAATCCAGAACCAGAGGCCACAGTTTAAAAATAAGGGGTAAGCCATTTAGAATAGAGATGAGGAAAAACCTTTTTCCACACAGAATGTTGTGAATCTGTGGAATTCTCTGCCTCAGAATGCAGTGGAGGCCAATTATCTGGATGCTTTCAAGAGAGAGTTAGATAGATCTCTTAAAGATAGAGGAGTGAAGGGACATGGGGAGAAGGGATTTGGGTACTGATTGTGGATGATCAGCCATGATCACAGTGAATGGTGTTGATGGCTCGAAGGGCCAAATGGCCTACTCCTGCACCTATTGTCTATTGTTTTTACAGAAGTGGTTATTCACATGGAACAGCCCTAATCACTAAACAAATTACAATTTCATGCAGTCTGGCTGACCTGTAATCACGTCCATGGATAAAGTGAAGAAAAAGTTGCTATGACTTCCATATCAGAAGGATTGAAACGCAAAGCTTGAAACAGTCGTTCATTGTTAACTGGCACACAAAGCACTGCACTTTGTTGTTTACAAAACTATGATGATCAACAGAGCCCACCTTTTCAATTGGTACGGTAGAATCTTCTTTAGAAAGCAAACATAAGAAGTAAAGACTTCTGAAAATGGTTTAAGCTTCACAGCAGTTTCCTAGGGAAAACAGGAAAAGGGCAGATTCTCGGTGGTATGCACAATCCACAATTATAGTATATTTAAAATTTAAAGGATTAGCATCCATATAAAAGCCAACTTTAATAAATTTACCAGTGTAGTAACACTTTCTTCAGTAACACTTTCAAATAAGTGCAACATCCCTTCCTCTAGAGGACGAACATACGAAGCATTTTCATGTAGGTATTGAGAATACTGAAAAATAAAGTGAGAAATAATGAAATGTATGTATAATTCTTCTAAAAAATACAATTTTATTCAATGGCCTTAGGCAGATCAGTTCCAAATAGCTTGTATGGTGTGCCCTGGAATATTTAATTAGTTTAAAAACCAACTATAAATACCATTTGTTGCCACCGTAATAAAGTGTACCTTTTGGTTCAAAGGTGATATAACATCCGTTGCAGAATCTATGGGATAGATCTGAATTCTTTGCTCTGTATACGTATGAAAATTCAGCAACGCTCCAACCAAGTCTTGACAAAAAGCTACTGCCTGTCCACTCACATCACGAGCTTTTAACTGAAATTTAACAGTTACAGATTTATGTAGGATAGTTTGACATAGTACATTTTAACTGTCATATTCTTGACTTATATTCTTATTTCCACCATTGTCCCGTAAATGGTGAATTTACACAGAACACAATAATGACCACATTGTCGAGTTAACTCATCACAGAACAAGAAATGAACCCAAGAAATGTTCTGATCTCCAGGCTTCAGTGCAAATATAGGTTGAGGCCCAAGACTGGATCAGCCATGATCTTACTGTAAGTGAGAACAGGCCCAAAGGGACCAATTGCTCCACATCTGCTGCCGTTGTTTACATTCAACCATTACTGAAAGAGATTACTGATGGATATAGGAAAAGTAGTTCAAGCTTGTTCTTAAAGCCCTACTAATAATATGTAATATCCTGACTGACTCATGGGAAGAGGAGCATTTGGAACACAGAATCCCAGTATAAACAGTGAAAGATGTGCACCATCTCCCAATAGATTCCACCCAATAAAGTCTTTCTTACCCCATCTATGAGTGTGCCAGTCCCACTTTGGCCTCATTGACAACTGAAAAACTCTGAAAACTGGTAGAGAAACGAATCACACTTGACCTCAAGGAACTACCCAAAAAGGAGTACAATACTAGGGCCAACTGTGAAAAACACATGGCATAATTTTTCCTGAGTTTTATCATCAAATTTGATGAATATTTTCAGATATTAGTGTAAATATAGTGGTGACATTTACAGCCTTCTGGTTTGTACACAGTTAATCTCAACACAAATATTAAAATATTTTTGTGGTACCTTGAGAAACAAAACATTAGAAGCATAATAGGTTACATTTATTTGGAACTAGCAAAAGGCAGTTTTAATATATACATTTTGTTAAAATATAACAAAAGAGAAAACCATACAGGCTAGACACCCAAAACAAACATAATCACAATACACATAAAAGCTAATGTCATTGACCATGTTTAAAATGTCCTCATATTTAGGAATTAAATATTCCATTCCATACTGTGGGTGCTGTCTGTACGGAGTTTGTACGTTCTCCCCGTGACTTTGGGGGTTTTCTCCGAGATCTTCTGTTTCCTCCACATTCCAAAGACAATAGACAATAGGTGCAGGAGCAGGCCATTTGGTCCTTCGAGCCAGCACCGACATTCAATGTGATCATGGCTGATCATCCCCAATCAGTACCCTGTTCCTGCCTTCTCCCCATAATCCCCTGACTCCGCTATTTTTATGAGCCCTATCTAGCTCTCTCTTGAAAGCATCCAGAGAACCTGAGGCGGAGAATTCCAGACTCACCACTCTCTGTGAGAAAAAGTGTTTCCTCATCTCCGTTCTAAATGGCTTACTCCTTATTCTTAAACTGTGGCCCCTGGTTCTGGACTCCCACAACATGCTTCCTGCCTCTAGCGTGTCCAAGACGTACAGGTTTGTAGGTTAATTGGCTCGGTGTAAATGTAAATTGTCCCTAGTGTGTTTAGGATAGTGTTAATGTGCAGGGATCGCTGGTCAGTGCTGACTCGGTGGGCATAAGGGCCTGTTTTTGCGCTGTATCTCTAAACTCTCAAACATAAACTCCCACTCCCCCACCAAACCCCAAGGTAAAATTAAGAGTAAAGTTAGAGATTTTTTTTTTAAAGAACAAAGGCACTACAGGTTCATTGTCCAGTAATATAGAATAGAATAGTTTCTTTATTGTCATTGTAACATGAACCATGTACAACAAAATTAAAAAATGTCAGCCAGTCAGTGCACCATTCAAACATTTCTAAAAGCTAACAATACATACAAGGTAAAATATTAAAAAAAGATAAACAACTAAAATAAATATCATGAAAATAGCACGCATAAACACCTGTTTCCTGAACCTGCAACATCTATGCAGCAAAGGGGACAAAATATTTGTGGTTACTATATTACAAAGTGTGCTGATGCACAAGAGTTTCACAGACTTCCAACCTCAAAAGCATAATATGATAGGAGTCACTGTAAAGATTTAGTCTCCCCATCTTTATCCCACCACAAGAATTCTTGAGATTAACGAATTGGTTTAAAATATCAAACTGAAATTAGATATATTGTGGCCTCAGGATATCCAAAACACTTTATACTCAGTGTCTAGTATAAGCATAGATTTACAGAAATGCAGCAGCCAATGTGTGTTAAACAACATGGCAATCAATTAGCAAAAAAGGGCACAAATCCAACAACACGATATGACCAGATAATCTGTCTGGTAGTAGTGATAATGATAGTTGATTGTTCAAGTATAGGGATACTCTTCTATGGGTCAGTTAGCAGCCTCCGAGTCAGATGGCATGGGTTCAAGTTCCATTCCACAATCTCGAGGGAAAAAAATGTGGCATGAGACTGAAGAGAGGCAGAGGGAATCCTGATTGACCAGGGGTGCAATCATCCAAGTCTGCTGCAAAAATCAGGCCCACCTCAACTTGGAAATGGAAATCTTACAATTTTTGTTTCACACGCTGTCCGAATTGGAGGAAATGATATTCCTGTACATTGATTATCAGGTTACAGCGGTTCACGAATGTGTCAAAAGGTTTTGTTATTTTGACTCCTTTAAAGAATAATTCAAATATTATGGCCTGCCTTCATAAATTTCCTTCACGTATTACTTATGGAATTGATGTAATTATGACTAAGTTATGTGGAAAACACTCGCCAGTTTTATCCTTTGAGGGCTTGCACATCTGATTGCACTGAAGCATATTTTTGTTGGCTAAGTGAAAGGAAACAGATGTTTAAAGCCACATCGACTGCGATTGCTGATTTAATTCTAGTCCACTGGATTGAAACATCAGTTTTATGTTATCAGTGCATAACACTGACAGAATAATTTCTCAAAATATTAAAAAGGGAACGTATTCAACAGTGATGGACAAATAATTTATAAATTCTGACTGATCACAAAACACATTCCAGAGTTCTGTTGCATAGTTCAAACTAAAACAAAGCCAAGGCATGATTTTTATCACACTAATTAACCCACTTTGTACTATTTCCACACACCCATCAAGTGCTGATTTGTTATAGCTCTCTTGATTCTCCTGTTGTGCTGGAAATTGGGAGCAAGTTCCTATTCTTCCCAGTAATGTACTAACGTGAGGGGAACCCAGTATGAGTCCCAGCCATCCGCTGATTCTCTGCCAGCAATGAATTGTCCACCGCTCATTGTGGAGAGACGGATGTTGGCTAGGCCATGGAAAAGAGGGCGACCACTCACACAGTATGAATGGTAGGGCAAGCTGGCTGGCAGAATGATTGCATGCCATTGTTGGAGACTGGCTGCATCTGCTCCATGTGTTATAAGATCATCTGTATGCAGTGGTCTTCCGCATCAATGGTTGGATATGATGGAAGCAGCCATCTCCCTTCCTCGGGTGAGGTAGTTACTATAGTGACATCTTTGAGCCAGCAGAGACAGAGTAGCTCCCACTACATTAAACAGGTGATAAGGGAGACCTGCCAACACATGGATTTAAAGTGAAAGGATAAAGTAGATGCAGGGGGCATTTTTTTTAAAAAGTTATTGAGTGCCTGGAATGCACAGACAGAAGGTGGTGGTGGAGGCACATACAATAGTGGCATTATGAGACTTTTGGATAAGCACATGGATATGCAAGGAATGGAGGGATATGGATTATGTGCAGGCAGATAAGAGTTGGTCTTGGCATCATGGTCAGCACAGACATTGTTGCCCAAAGGGTCTGTTGCTGTAATGTTCTTTGTAATTGTTGTTGTCAGTTCCCAACAATGGCCCACACTCATATTGCTGACCATCGGGTGATTTATAGCTGGATTTGCACCCGACCCCGACACAGCAAAGTGAGGGCAGAGATTTACACAAGGTTCCAGCTCAGCAATGTCAGAGGCAAAATGGTAGAACAGCCTTCTCAGCACAGCAGCTTCGTTAGAAATATATTTCTGTATTATATAATAATAATAATAATGAACCTTATTAGTGCTTATTCTCTTAGCATTGTCATTCCAGGACTAGCCTCCTGAGAGCCAAGTACTGTGTATTCTCATTTTGACTTTAAGTGTGCATATGTACGAACCATAGGTCCAAATCAAAACCCCCAAAATAAATAGTGATAAGTAACTACGTTGATCAGATTGAATCCGAAACAACCAAAAGAGCAGCAAATTCACGCAACAAATTTAAAACTTTAACTAACCTGGGATAATGTTGCAATCTTTAAATAATTTTGAATTAAAAAATTGTATCAAAACTAGATTTGAGACAGTTGTACTATACCTGATCACAGAACTGCATTTAATTAGTGTTCAAATCTCATTGTTAAATAGTGTTGAAAAGCAGTTGTAATTTCCACACCAGACTTAAATTTTACTTTGTTCTGATATTCCAAGTTTAGCCTTTCCCAAAGATTCCCCAACATCAATTTCTTGATTACGTACCTGATGCCTCCGATCATGAGATGGTACATCCAACGTGTAGTACTCTGCAAGCCCTGTTTAGAAATAAGAACAAAACAGTGATTACAAATATTCTGAAAACAGAAGTATATGCACTCTAAATTTCCACCGAATGCCTAGCAGTTCAAACACACTTAAAACAGCAAGCAAAAATGTATCTATCCACTTAGAGATAATAAATCAGCGGCAAAATCCACTACCCTATTTACATTCAGGAAAATCAGATAAGTCTTTACAAAATGCCCAGTGCATCTCTACAATGCTTCCAGGATATATATTTTCAGTATATTCTGATGCAATGTTTCTATACCAAACATGGACAATTTGCTGCCCGATGAGTACTTCCAACACTTTTATTTGCAATATATTCATCTGCCTTTCGTAAATTATCTAAAATTACTTTACTTGAAAACTGATAGAATCTTAAAAGAGATAACAATAATTTAGGTTCACCCCCCCACCACCGCACCCTTCTAGTTCAGATAACACTAGTGGAAATATACAGAATAGGTGTAATAGTCCCAATCAATTGTTCATTACAGCACAATGTGATTTTGGGGCTCCAAGTCCACAAATGCTGTATATAAAATTCCATACACTAAAACAATGCTTATTATATAACTGCAATTACAAATGTTAACTTGCACAGGAAGGAAACATACTTGTATCATTGAAAGGTAATTTTTCTTGAATAATGTTTGTTGACTGGTCCAATCGCTTACTTAGATCAGCATGGACATTCTTTAGTTGTTGTTGGCTGCATTTAAAAATAAAGAAATTAAGATGATTCACCAGATATGCTCTGCTGCAAAAATGTAAACGTCAGCAAAACAGCAAATTAAATCCTGGCATTGTCTTACCATTCTTCCGCCCGGAGTCTACAATCTTTTGCTTCTCTTTCCAATGAGTGCGATTTCACCTGTAAAAATATTGTGTTTTTAAGAAAAAAAAAACTTTAAGCACCCTTTGTATTGCAAATAGTTTCATAAAAATTCAACATATGATTGTTCACTCAGCATATTGTTTGGAAGCCATTTCCTTTCCTCAGGCAGTGTTAACACCAAACCCAACATCATCTCTCTTTTACAAAAACTCACCTTTCCCCTCTTGGGTCCTTCAAACTATCACCTCATCCTTAACCTGGTTTCCTTATCACAAATGCTGGAAGTGTTTATCACATTACTAGAAAATACAGATTGTTCCTGAAACTTCGTATTTAAACCTCTCAAATCATGTTTGCAACCATCTCAGACTGATGAAATGGCACCAATGTTATACATGTCATCAGTTTAATATTAACTTTCTCTCCCCTCTGCCACTGCATCATACTACACAAATTTTGTTAGAAATCTTGGCAGCTCAAACAGCCCTTGGTTTCACTCTTTATAGCCCTGTCCCACGGTACGAGTTCATTCCAAGAGCTCTCCCGAGTTTGCCCCGATTCGAACTCGGAGATTTACGGTAATGGTTGCTCGTCGGTACTCGGGGCTCTCGTGGACATTTTTCAACATGTTGAAAAATCTTCATGAGTCTTCCCGAGCTTACCTGCCGTTAGCGAGTCTTCCCGAGTATCTGCCGTTAACGAGTCTTTCCGAGTATCTGCCGTTAGCATTACAGGCCACTAAGAGACGTCCCCGAGCTCCGACGTACCCGCTACGTTCATTCTCCGTGCTTACTACAAGTTTGATTTATTTTTTTTAAACTCAGGAGAGCTCTTGGAATGAACTCTACCGTGGGACAGGGCTTTAACTCTCCAATCATAGACAAATTCTAGTGATTAAAGGCAGTTCTGTTATAACATGATTGTCGAGTTCCCAAGAAACTTTATGTTATAGAAAATTGCATTATAAAACAGATTGTGTCAATGGGGAAAAGGAGGTTAGAGGATAAATAGTTCCAGACTGGCAATAAAGTTATTTTTCCCTACAGGATTTTTAAAGTAGAGGTCTTTTTGATCATTCTAAGTGATTTTTGTTACTGCAAACTAAAAAATACTAAAGGCTGTAGGTTACATTTTTTTTTAAAATAGAGCAATATTACAAAAGCATCATTAGAAGCAATCGCTTTCCAATTGCAATGACCACCTGCGGTGAATTTAGCAGCTGTACTCTTAAGGGACAACATTGTGGGATTACTGCGGGGAGGCTACGTGAAAACAATTTTTTTCTCCCAGGGTAACTTTTCCTGTTTGCCAAATTCCAAAGTAATTTTGAAGTGGTTCTCCAGTTCCCAAATGAAATTACATTATAACTACTTAGGCCCACATTCTTTAAATAATTGATCATGTTATGTTCAATTCGCATTGTGGAAACACAAATTATAGGATTTATTTTCTTCTCTTTTTCCTCAAAATGTGTTACATCAAGGACCGGTTTTGAGTCGTGACCATTCTTCAGTCCCAAAATGTCACCCATTCCTTCTCTCCAGAGATGCTGCCTGTCCCACTGAATTACTCCAGCATTTTGTGTCTATCTTCGCTTTAAACCAGCATCTGCAGTTCTTTCCTGCACAATAAATACCAAATCCCTGTTTTAACCTCAATTAATATGTATTCCTTGTTAAATGTTATCAATTGCTTAGTCTATCTATATCTCTATACTTATAAAACTCTGATCTTGGATGTGTATTTATTTGTGTGATGTTCGTGTATGTTTCACATCTCCTCGAAAACACACACGCTAACGGTGAAATGTTTACAAGGAGCTGATTATTGACTTCAGGAGGTCCCATAATGGAGAATACGTCCCAATCTCCACCTACGGGGAAAGTGTGGAGAGTGTCCAGCTTTAAGTTTCTGGGCACTCACATTTCAGAGGACTTCACATGGTCCACCAACACCGCTATGCTGGTCAAGAAGGCAACAATTGTTCTTCCTGAGGACATTAAAAAAGACTGGTCTGCCCCAACAGCTGCTGACAACCTTCTACCGCTGCACCACAGAGAGCATATTAACGTATGGCATCTCTGTGTGGTATCTCAGCTGCACGGAGGCGGAGAGGAGAGCTCTTCAGTGCGTCGTCCACAGAGTGCAGAGGATTATTGGGACACAGCTACCAGCCTTGGAGGGCATCTACCACACACGGTGCCACAGGAAGGCCGTCAGCATCCATAAAGACTCCTCACACCCTTGTAATGGACTGTTCGAACTACTTCCCTCCGGCAGACGTTACAATGCCTTCTACGCCCGAACCTCCAGACTCAGGAACAGCTTCATTCCCAGAGCTATAGCAGCTCTGAACCGGCCCTGCTGAGTGCCCCCCATCCCCCCTGGACTGTCTCCCTTGGATGGTCACGTCGCACAGACACATCTGCACTTTAGTCTGTGAACTGTTTTACTGTTCTTTTTACAATCCATGTTTTCGGGACATCTAAATCCAAATTTATTATTTATTTATGTTATGACATCGGTTGGAAGCTGCATACCAAAACTCGTTGCGCTTATGTGCAATGACAATAAAATATATTATTATTATTATATTTACGCATGATGTCAAAAATCGCCTTATCTGAAAAGGGAAAGGGGGGGGGAAGGGGGTGAAGAAGGGGGGTGTGGAAGGGTGTGTGTGTGGCGGGGGGGTGTGGTGGGGTGTGTGTGGGTGTGGGTGTGAGTGTGTGTCTGGGGGTGGTGTGGGTGTGTTTGGGTGGCGTGTGTGTGGGGGTGTGTGTGTGTGGGGGGGTGGAGGTGGGGGGGTGCGTTGTGGGGGGTGTGCGGCGGGTGTGGCGGGCGGTGTGTGTGGCGGGGGTGTGGCGTGTGTGTGTGTGTGTGTGTGTGGCGGGGTGTGTGTGTGTGTGTGTGTGGGTGTGTGTGTGTGTGTGTGTGTGTGTGTGTGTGTGTGTGTGTGTGTGTGTGTGTGTGTGTTTCTATCTTCGACAAAATGCTACGTGCTCGAGCTGAAATTTTTACAGATTATAACTCACATTAACCTCGTCAATGCAATAAACATGTTCCCTTCACATTTCATGCTACATTTCAAAAGTTAGTCATTAAAGTATTTTTAAATACGACCTTTCAAACAACTCAGATTCTTCAAGCAGCTTCGAATGATGTCACAATGTCACATGGGGAGGGGGCCGCCTTCACCATCTCCCCAATGGTTTTAACTTCATAAACCACTGATTCTACGCGGGGGGGGGGGGGCGGGATGGGGTGTCATGCCGGAATGCTCAGGAAACCAACCCCCTTTGCCTGGCCCAGTCGCACTGAAGCCCCACAGCCCGCGGTCTCGCTCCCTCCCACAGCGCCGTGCTCCCTCCTCACCGCCCCTCACTCAGTGCAGTGCTCCCTCCTCATCACCCCTCCCTCCCACACACTTTCCATCGCAGACCAAATGTGATTTGAAAGTAGCACAGCCAATTCGCAACGCAGTGGTAAAATAATTCAATCCCACTTACAGACCAGCTTCTAAAGTTAATCAAGGTCATTCTCCAACTTCACATTCCTGACAACAGCTCAAAAACCATAGAGACTTCAATGCACATAGTTCTAAAATTTGCTCTGAGCAAGAGAAGGACCAAAATTGCAAAGCCATAGTTATCCCTTTGACCACCCCCCCCCCCCCCCCCCTCCCCACACCAAGTTGGGGGAACAGGTTGCGCTGGGGGGTGGGGAAACTGGCGAGTGCTGGAATATTGCGTTGGGGGAGCAGTAAAAACCTCCGCTGTCAGTCACCGACCGCATCACACCTCCCTGCCGGCGCCCATCTACCCGCCAACGCGGCCCGCCTGCCTGCTGGCTTGGCGTACCTGCCGGGGATCCCGAGGCGTGGGCGCTGAGCCTGGCTACGAGGGCACTGCCGGCTGATGCTCCTCCAGAGCATGCAAGAAGGGAGAGGAGCGGGAACCTCGAGATCCTAGGGAGGTGAGGAGGGGGGGGGGGGGGGGGGGGGGGGGGGGGGAGGAAATTGAGGGAGAGAGAGGGAGGGGAAAGTGGGGGAGTTGAGGAAAGAGAGTGGGGAATAGAGGGAGAAAGGGGCGTAGGGAGGGAAATTATGGGGGGGGAGGGAGTGACTGAGGGTAGGGGAAAGAACAGTGAGGTGAGGAGGGAGAGTGGGAATAGAGGGAGAGGAGGGGGGAGTGGGGGAAGTAGGGAGTGGTGAATAGAGGGATAGGAGGGAAATGGGGGAGGTGAGGAGGGATAGGGAGGTGAGAGGAGTTACGGAGAGAGTGATTGAGGGTAGGGGAAAGGAGAGGGAGGGAGAGATGAGGGAGGGATTGGGGAGGGGACGAGGAGAGGGGAAAGAAGAGGGAGTAAAGAGGAGTGGGATGGAGTGCTGGGGATGAGGGGAATTGAGCCGCGCCTGCGCAGTTGGGTGCTATGAGTGGAGGAATATGACATTGGGGGAACGTGTTGCATTGGGGGACCAGGCCACCTGTCTGACAGGGGCCCAATGGGTCCCACTTAGTCTAGTTACATTTATATCTGTTAATGTAGTTTTCAATCTTACCAAAGCCAACATACACTTAAGGGCCTAACCACTTTCACAACCTAATTCACAACCTCTGCCGAGTTTGCCCTTGACTCATACTCGCAGCATGGTCGTCATGAGATCGTAGGTAGGTCGTAGGAGGTCGTGATGCTAGTCATAGGTACTCGTGGCATCAAATGGGTCGGGGCATTTTTTCAACATGATGAAAAATGTCCACGAGTAAAAAAGGTCGTGAATTAGGTCGTGAAAGTGGGACAGGCCCTTTAATGCCTTAGCAGTTTAATATATTCCATATTAAGACCAAAGATTCAGATTAAATTTTACATTGAAGGCCACTTGGCCACCAGATCAATTAACTCTTTTTCATTGCACAATACACATTACACAATACTACATTTAAAAATAGCCCATTCATTCAATATATTGATCTAAAATAAACATTTTTAATACAATCCCCAAATTCACCCTCCAAGCTATTATTTGTACTTTGGTGTATGCTCAGACTATATGTGCCTCAGTTGAATAAATTTGTGGATTAACTATTCCATTATTCTTGTTATCTTTTAATTTCTGAATTTTGCAATGCATAACTACAAGTGTTTTGACACCCACGTATAATTCCCATTAATATTTTCTGCCTCTTGTTATATCTTAGCTCCATCCACAGTCATTGCACATGAATTATTGGGGCAAAGTCCATCTTTTCTAGTTTTTATTCCATGCTTTAATATCAAGGCTATCCCACCTCTTCCATTTTGTCCATCTCATCAAATACTTCCACTTGTTCCATCTTTGGTGACCTTAGCTTTACAAACTTGAATGTCATGCATGCATAGAGTGCTTCAGTTTAAATGTGTAACTGATTATTTTGCAATCAGCAGTAAGGATTGGTAGGAATTGGACTCAGTTGGGTTAGTTGTCAGAGGATAGGGATGCAAGGATGTGGGCTATTCAAAAAATTACAGACAAGGACCTAAAAATAATTGTAATTTGTATGATTATTAAACACTAATAGGAACCATTCTTTTTCTTACCCCTTTTCAACAAAAAAAATATTCAAAGTCTTGCAAGCATTTTAATCATTGCGATTCGATTACATTTATCACAAACACTGCAAGTTTTATCATAATCCGGAAGATTTAATGGATCATTTGGAAAAACATTAAAACCAAGCTGAATAGTTTTTCAAGTACCAATAAAAGTGCAATACCCTGGAGTGATGCAAAAGTTTAATTTTAGCAGGATTTATAGGATATAGCTTTGGATCATACTCGTGCATTTTTATAATTATCAAGCAATACACAAATAAAACCCTAAGTATTTGCCTCCTTTTACGCATCAAAAAAAAACTATATCTCTTGACACACCATCGCAAAAGTCTGCAAATTACAAGTGACTTCCTTTCTAGCTTGCTGCAAACTACAGCAATACTGAGAACAGAAGCTCACTCACTAAAAAATCCATTACAGGTGCAAGTTCCAAATAACGAAAACCTCCGAATAGCGACATTTTTTCAGTCCTTGAAGAAAGGTCCTTGAAACGTTCACCGAGGGCGGCCCGCAGAGGTGACAGCGGAACCTCCGGTCGGTCCTCGAAGAAAGGGGAACTAAATCCCCATTCATAAAAGAGAAGGTGAGGGTATATTGCACGAGGGTTAATAATTGACAATCTGCTGCTGCCTGCCCGCTGAGTTAAAAAAGTTCCCACGGTAGACTCACGATACACAGTGTATCGTGAGTCTTGCATGAGAACTTTTTAACTCAGCGGGCAGGCAGCAGCAAATTGTCGCTCCCTTAAGTTTCACCCCACCTACACCCCTCTGCTTCCCGGCCATGTGTGTGACCCCTTCCCTCCCCTCTCCAGCTCCCCGCCCATTGTACCGGCGCGAGGGCTTTGCACTGTCTTCACGTCGGAGCTAGGGCCAGTCACCGGAGACGTCAGGACCAACGGGACACCGGCCCCCAGGCCGACTGCAAGCACGGAGACCCCAGAGACCCACAGCCAGCAGCAGCCCAGCCCCGTTCCAATTCCAGAGGAACACGCTCCCCGTAGGGACCGAAGCTGATGGTGTGCAAAGTGTGTCTTGGTCTTGAGGTTGCGGATGAGGGGGCGCAGCTCGGGCTGTGACGTCTCCGGCCACCCCCTGTACAGGAGCTGAGACTGGGAACTGTGGGGTTGTTTGCAGTTGCAGAGGGAGGGGGCAAGGGCGGTACAGTTCCCAGTCTCAGCTCCATTCCAAAATTGTGACCGGAGACGTCAGGAACCAACGGGACACCGACTGCAAGCACGGAGATCCCAGAGACTCACAGCCAGCAGCAACTCTAGCCCAGCCCAGCCCCGCTCCAACTCCAGAGGAACCCGGGTTGCGGATGAGGGGGCGCAGCTCGGGCTGTGGGCGAACTGCCACTTGTCGCTGTAGCGGCGCATCGGGGAGTGGGTTCCTGTTGGTCCTGACGTCTCCGGCCATCCCCCGGGACAGGAGCTGAGAGACGTCAGGACCACCAGAAGCCGCTCCCCGATGCGCCCGAACCGTTCCGACGAGCCGCTACACCGACAAGTGGCAATTCGCCCACAGCCCGAGCTGCGCCCCCTCATCGGGACACCGGCCCCCAGGCCCACTGCAAGCACGGAGATCCCAGAGACTCACAGCCAGCAACAACTCTAGACCAGCCCCGCTCCAACTCCAGAGGAACCCGGGTTGCGGATGAGGGGACGCAGCTCGGGCTGTGGGCGAACTGCCACTTGTCACCGTAGCGGCGCATCGGGCAGCGGATTCCTCTGGAGTTGGAGGGACAGGGAGACACAGCGGCTTTTGAGAATGGTGGGCAATCACTTCCAAAGTTCTGCCCACACAGTCAGTACACCTCTCCTACACTTGTCTCCCGCACTAAGATTATCTCGCAGAGAATGATCCCAGCCTAACCCTCCCTATTCTCTCCTATTCTGCAAGAAAAAACTACATTGAAGACTCAAACTCGCAATCGAGTAACTGCTGGGATCGAGGCGCAAACTCGCGACCTTGCGGATATGAGCCGAGCACTCTACCACTGAGCCAGCCGTTAAAATCTACGCTAAAAATCTTCCATTCCGAAAGCCGAAAAATTCTGAATTACGAAAAGTGTCTGGTCCCAAGGCTTTCGGATAAAAGGTTGTGCACCTGTATTCAAATCATTTGCTATGTCGCTCTTCCAGGGAGATGCTAAATGCATTTCGTTGTCTCTGTACTGTACACTGACAATGACAATTAAAATTGAATCTGAATCTGAATCTGAGGAGACTACACAAAATTCAGGTCAAGATTCCATCTGTGAAACACCACAGGAGGTCTCGTGTTTTTCCTTTGAGAACAAAAAAGCTGTTGGATTGATGCACAAAATCCCATCCCCGTCAGGAATGTTGAATTTAAAACAAAGGAAAAAAAGGATAACATTTATGATAAAACCTCATGCACAAAAAAAGGGGATAAAAGGTCTGACCTCTAAATTTGCTTTGTCGTTTTGAAGTTTTTCATTGGCGTCCATGTATTTTTGTTTCAAGCCATCGACCACATCATGATGCTGCACAGCATCCCTCTCCAGCACCACCAATCGTTCCCTGAGCTCAGTTTCAATTTGCTTATGTCTTTCTTGAGCTTCTTGAACCTATGTGTTCAAGGAAAGACAAAATGAGGAGTCACATCCGTTAGATTAATGAGTTAGTTTGATTTTAATGCTCTAGCTTATTGAAAAAGTAGTTGCACTCAACAACTTCTCAACCTGGGCTTTTAAAACATAATTTCAAATTTTTGCCCTTCAATTATATAGTTAAGGTTCCTCAAGAACAAAAGTCTTTCAAATAGTGAAACTCATGGAGTTTATGGTAAGGGTTATTTTGACTGATAGCAAATTCCTTATATTTAATCTCAAGGAACCTGCATGAATGCAACCCAATTACAAAACATCCCAAAGTACTTCCAAATATTGATATTTTGGAACTCCATATCCGTCATTTTGTTTAAGTGAAGTCCAGAGTTGTATTTAATTATTTCCCAAAATGCTTATTAACTCTATTACCACAAGGCCCAGTTCCATAATGAAAATTAGCTAACAAGCTTCAGGATAGCATCAATCATGCAGTCAATTCAACTTGGCAATAACATACATCTGCCTTAAGCAATACAGGTCCTTTCACTCGTTACTCTTCCTCAACAAAAATGAATCACATTGAGGCAGAACTCCAGGGGGCACTGTCATACAGCATGAAAATAGGCCACTTGACCTTCCACGCTTATCAATAGGTACCCACCCATATTAATCCCATCTTCCAGCACGGACCAAAGCCTTCTATGCCAAGGCGATTTTATGCGCTTTTTAAATGCTGTCAGGATCTCTGATACTCTGGTCCATTCCAATGGTCTTTATTAACAAGCTATACTAAAGTCCAATAGTACCCTTGCTCATAGTACAAAGATTTCAGTCACCAACAACCGTAAATATTGAGAACATGGATGATCCCCTAGAGTGAAAGGACAACAATGCCAAATGAAGCATCAAATCAACAAAAAAATGATTTTATCATTGGTTTATACAAATCAGCTGATGGGATAGTGATGATTTAAAAATAATTTTGAAATAAAAAAAACCAAAAGCATTGTTGCAAGGTTATGACTTAAAATAGAAATAAATATTGCAGTAAATAGTTTTAAACAAATAAAATGACATTACCTAAGGTTTGAACATAAATCTTCCTGACACTGAAGCACATAGGCAAGTATTTCCTTTGTCCTCGTTTCAAGAACTACTGATGAGTAAGATATGGACAGACCACTACTAATGGTGAAGCCTGGAAAATAATTCAAGTTTTTCCCCTCTCAACAAAGATTATGGAAGCATAAAAACAAAATACAAAAATAGCAAGAGAAGGCCATTCAACCCTCTGTTTATTTTGCCACTCAATACAACAATAGCCAATCCTCTAACTGAATACTATTCCGTCTCTTCCCGAACCCTTTGGTGACATTTCATAAAATCCATATCAAATTCAGTGACCTGGCCTGCACAGTCTTTTTGATAGAGAATTTTAGTTCAATGTGCTCCAGTAACAAAAATCCTTATTGGGCCTTACATATTTGTAATCACATATCCTGTGACTAGGATACCAGAGATGGTGACTAGGGAATCATCCTTCTTACAACTGTCTATTGAACACTATCAGCATTTTGTAAATGTCAATGAGATTACTTCTCATATGAAATACAGACCTACTTGACCCAATCTCGCTTCATCAAGTTAACTTCAGGAACATACTCCCGCAACACCATCAGTGAATCCGCTGCCCCATGCGAGGTGTTAACATTCTAGAGCACTGCTATGACACCAAGTATGCCGCTCGCTCCATCCTTTGTCCTCATTTCAGCCAGTCTGATCATCTGTCAATGCAACTCCTGCCAGCTTACGGACAGAGACTGAAGCACGAGGAACCAACGAAGAGAAAAACACGCAAGTAGTCGGAGGAGATCGAGGGGTCAGGACTGGCTCGAGACAGTGGAATGGAACCTGTTCACCACCACTTCATCCAGCCCGAATGAGTATCCTCAATTGTCACTGATTTTATCAAGAAATGCATTGATAACTTTGTCTGACAAAGACAATTAGGATCTATCCCAACCAGGAAAGTTGATGAACAGGGAGATTCACTTTCACTGCTTGATCCGAGAATTTTAAGGACGTTGATCCCACACGGTACAAGAAAGCCAAGGGAATTCCAAAACGAGCTGGAGGCTCAATTCAATCAAGCTAATGCCAGGTGACTGTGACAGAGCTTGATTATTATCATGGGCGACAAGGCACAACCGAGGTGATCTTGGGCAAAAATGCACCTTTATGCCCGTCCCACTTAGGAAACCTGAACGGAAACCTCTGGAGACTTTGCGCCCCA
Source organism: Leucoraja erinaceus (assembly GCF_028641065.1). Taxonomy (NCBI): domain Eukaryota; kingdom Metazoa; phylum Chordata; class Chondrichthyes; order Rajiformes; family Rajidae; genus Leucoraja; species Leucoraja erinaceus. The sequence continues at coordinate 43,644,840 of NC_073384.1, forward strand.
CCCAAGGTTTCCATACGGTTCCTGGAGGTTTTTGTCAGTCTCCCTACATGCTTCCACCACCTGCAACCTCCAGCAACCTCCAGGAACTGCACGGAAACTTTGGGTGGGGCGCAAAGTCCCCAGAGGTTTCCGTTCAGGTTTCTTAAGTGAGACAGGGGCATTACCAGATGAGCAAATTTGGTCCCCATATCTGAGGAAGGATGTGCTGGCTCTGGGGAGGGTCCAGAGGAGGTTTACAAGAATGATTCCAGGAATGAGTGGGTTAGCATATGATGAGCATTTGACAGCACTGGGCCTTTACTCGCTGTTGAGGGGGGATCTCATTGAAACTTACAGAATAATGAAAGGCATTGATAGAGTGGATGTGGATAGGATGTTTCCACTGGTGGGAGAGTCTAGGACCAGAGGTCATAGCCTCAGAATTAAAGGGCGCTCTTATGGATAGCAGTAACAGGACCGGTCCGAGTCAGCGTGGATTTAGGAAGGGGAAATCATGCTTGACTAATCTTCTGGAATGTTTTGAGGATGTAACTAGGAAAATGGATGAGGGAGATCCAGTGGATGGAGTGTACCTGGACTTACAGAAAGCATTTGATAAGGTCCCATATAGGAGATCAGTGGGCAAAATTAGGGCGCATGGTATTGGGGGTAGAGTGCTGACATGAATAGAAAATTTGTTGGCAGACAGGAAACAAAGAGTAGATTAACGGGTCCCTTTCAGAATGGCAGGCAGTGACTAGTGGGGTACCGCATGGCTCGATGCTGGGACCGCAGCTATTTACAATATGTATCAATGATTTAGATGAAGGGATTCAAAGTAACATTAGCAAATTTGCAGATGACACAAAGCTGGGTGGCAGTGTGAACTGTGAGGAGGATGCTATGAGAATGCAGGGCGACTTGGACAGGTTGGGTGAGTAGGCAGATGCATGGCAAATGCAGTTTAATGTGGATAAATTTGAGGTTATCCACTTTGGTAGCAAAAACAGGAAGGCAGATTATTATCTAAATGGTGTCAAGTTGGGAAAAAGGGAAGTACAACAGTATCTGGGGGTCCTTGTCCATCAGTCAATGAAAGTAAGCATGCAGGTACAGCAGGCAGTGAAGAAAGCGAATGACATGTTGGCCTTCATAACAAGAGGAGATGAGGAAAGGAGCAAAGAGGTCCTTCTGCAGTTGTACAGGACCCTAATGAGACCACACCTGGAGTATTGTGTGCAGTTTTGGTCCTCTAATTAGAGCAAGGCCCTCTAATTTGTCTTGCTATTGAGGGAGTGCAGCGTAGATTTATAAGGTTAATTCCTGGGATTGCGGGACGGTCATATGCTGAGAGAATGGAGTGGCTGGGCTTGTATACTCTGAAACAAGCCATTTAGAACAGAGATGAGGAAACACTTTTTCACACAGAGAGTTGCGAGTCTGTGGAATTCTCTGCCTCAGAGTGCGGTGGAGGCCGGTTCTCTGGATACGTTCAAGAGAGCTAGATAAGGCTCTTAAAGATAACGGGGTCAGGGGATATGGGGAGAAGGCAGGAACGGGGTACTGATTGGGGATGATCAGCCATGATCACATTGAATGGCGGTGCTGGCTCGAAGGGCCGAATGGCCTACTCCTGCACCTATTATTTATTGTCTTTTAGAAAGGAGGTGAGGAGGAACCTCTTTAGTCAGAGGGTAGTTAATCTGGGGAACTCACTGCCACAGAAGGCTGTGGAGGCCAAGTCAGTGGATATTTTATTTACATTTTTTAATTAGAACAGGTGTCAAGGCAGGAAAATAGGATTAGGAGGCAGAGATCAGCCATGATTGAATGGCGGAGTAGACACGATGGGCTGAATGGCCTAATTCTACTCCTGTAACTTGTGAATTACGAGTCGGCAAAACTATCCCCAATTGGCTCGGCCCCATGCATCTCGGTGGCAGAAGATCGGTCACAGCAAGTTCCAATAAATAGGTCATAGCACTCAGGTGTTTACCAAATCTATACATAACATAATGGCTGAATACCAAAATAACAAGAATTATGTTTTCTGCCAATACCCTTTTTACAAAAATTCTGAACTGTAATTACAATGAACTCAAAGTTGTAGCTTACGTAGAACTTACAGTACAGAAACAGGCCACTTGCCATAACTGGTAGACCAAAATAAGTTGAGAAAGTACTAAAACCAAACAAGCAAACTTGTATAAAAGCTGTTAAATACATTTGAGGTCAAGCAAAACGGCCAATCTACCAGAACAGTCATCACTTTCTCCAGAAAATACTGAAGCCAAAACAATGTAATCAAATCAGCCCTCAAGAGAATAAAAGATTTCGGAAGAATATTTTGTAAAATTTTGTATGGATTAATATATACTGCAAAGCATAAACAATAAATTAAAGTACCAATAACAAATAAATAAGTTGTGGGAGGAACTTAGTGGATCAGGCACCATCTGTTCAATAAAATGAACAGTTCACATTTCGGGTCGGGATGCTTCTTCAGACTCAACAACATTTTGGGTTAGAACTGTACTTCAGACTTCAGTTAGTCCTCACCCGAAACGTCATTGAGTCTGATGGATTCAGATCCCAAGTGTCGTCTATTTCAATGATCCAATAATACTTTATTGTCACATGTATCTAGGTACAGTGAAATGCTTTGTTTCTCATACAACCTGGTAAAATCATATAGCAGATTTCACCTAGCAAGTATGCATCCTTCCACAGATGCTGCATAACCCACTGAGTTTAGTGGAGGCAAATTCACTGGATGTTTTCAAGAGTTAGATATAGCTCTTAGGGCTAACGGAATCAAGGGGTGGGGGAGAAAGCAGGGTACTGATTTTGGATGATCAGCCATGATCATATTGGCTCGAAAGGCCGAATGGCTTACTCCTGCACCTATTTTCTATGTTCCTTCAGCAGTTTGTTTTTTTGCTCAAGAATCCAGCATCTGTAATAGTGTGCATGTCAATTAAAGTACTCCACTGCTGTAGAAAGAGGTTCTGGTTTATGTCTTCACTGTAACAAGCTACAACAACAAAAAACATTATTTGTTATCCAACTCCAGTAGATTTATTTTCTGCCAAAACATTGAATTTTCCCCATAAAATCAAATTGAAAAGTAGTTTCTGGAGCTGGTAATGTATCACTAGCAAGTTTACATAAACAGGATGCTTACGAGTGCTCTTTGTCCAAAACATAGAGATTAATTTAACTAAATTTAAACAGAGGGCTTTATTTAAAGTAATCCGTCCACTGATTCAGAGTGGGACCAGAGAGCTAGGCGATCCAAATATGGAGGGAAAAAAAATATGGCAGTAGTGAACAAAAATTGTCTGTGCACATATTTGCTGCCAAATACCATTCCAAACAGCATCTGAAGCATATCCAAAATTAAATTTGCATGATATCTTATGCAGTGCAGTGAAAGGAGTCGGATATTAAACTTGATCAAAACCATAGCAGATCTAAGATCCCCAACACCAACCCAGTTTCTACTTGCCAAATGCAGGATTAAAAAGAGAGATCATGAAGAAGTGATTTTTTTTTTTTTTTTTTTTTTTTTTTTTTTTTTTTTTTTTTTAATAGTGTCTTAAAAGTGATCATAATAGTGTCTTAAAAGTGATCATCAAGATCATAAAACTGAAACATGAAACATTTTCTGACAGGATGCCATTAGAACAGATGCAACTCCCATCTGTCAGTTTCTGATCTAAACTACTTCCATGATTGATTATTGTCAAATGCACAAAACACGGTGAAATTCTATTTCTGAGTTGCTAGATTTGGCACCATTTCCAAAGTCCAGTCCACGCTCAAGGTCTTATGGAGCAGCCTCTAATCCTGGCGAGCTCCAGGCTGTTGCAGGGCCTGTAGCCATCAACTTTGTCGAGAACGTTCAGCAAACCGTTGTCCCTCTCTTCGCCCGGCCACCTTTGCGTCCCAGGGGCTCCAACCTTGAGGATGCAGAAGGAAGGATCCCGGTTCACTTTCCTAAATGCCTTGCTCCTCTTGACTGTTGTCGCCGGTTTCCTCCTCTTCAGTTCTCTGGTGTTCTGGGAACAAGCAGGGGCAGGCTCAGCGGATTCCTCAGTAGAAAACTCTCAATGACGAGGGCATTTCTTAACTTGACATTCACTTCCAGGGTCTGATGTACTGCTTGCTCTACTGAAGGCATTATTAGCAGTTGAACAAAATAAGCTTGGAGTACTTAGACCTGAAATGTTAGCTGTTTCTCTTCCCACAGATAGGGCCTGACCGGCTGGGGGTTTCTAATATTTTCTGCTTTTGAGCGAGGCTCTGTGATGGCTGAATCAAAAGATGAGATGCACAGACCACAACATCCTAGGTTTATTTCTGAATCAACTCATCTATCTTGTCAGAAGGATACAATTAGTCTCAGCAGCTTTGGGCTTTGTTGGGACTGAGAGTGGAAATGACAACTAAATTGCTTGTGTCCATCCAAAATCATATTTCTGCCCAATATCAAGCCCATTTCAAATACCTGCAAGCTGATCCTAACATCATTGCACGTTGCTTAAGAATAGTCTTTGCACAAAGGCTTGATCAAGTGGCATTGCGTGGCTTGCTCATACCACAGAAGTCAAGTCCATTAAAATACATCCAAATTGCATTGTTGGATTTTGGTCCAATAGTTGGTTGCTTAGGAACAAATTATTTAGTTTAGTTTGAGAAAGCACATGCTTGTACAAGATCCAGCTTGATTAGAATTCCCTCTCCCAACTTAGCTTCTCTTACACAGGATGCATTCTCAGGAACAGCAGAAATAATGTGCAGTTCACAATGGTGAGAACCTTATAAAACTCCCGCTCTCCCTGATGCTGCACAAGGAACCTGGTAGAGCAATTAATCTGCACACACTTACACGTGGAGAGGCTGCCTACAAAAGTTGGCGCTGAGTTGCCTACAACAAGTGGTGTGGCTGTGTAACACTGAGTTGAAGTGCAGGGCTACATCTTGGCCCTATGGGCTTTGTCTAGTCACAGCTGTTCCTGTTCCATGTGTTGACTGATCTCTTGGATCCTTGTTGCTTCTTGGTGGATATTATAGAAGCTGCTCATTCGCCAGCCTGGAGACGTCTGTATGGTAAATCCCAACAATAGTTGCGGGCAAGAGTGCCAGTGGGCAGTAGGGACTTGCAGTAGCCTCATGGTACAAGACGAGCAAGTTCTTTCGAATTAAACAGCACTTGGAGTATCACTGTGGGTTACTACTGCAGCACACATGAGAAACCTCTGGACAATCAAGACCTAGAAAACTATACCCAATAGGATGCAATGATTTCAGAAGAGGAGCAAGTGGTATAAATTAGCAAACAATAAAACAAAACAAAATACAAAGGCAGAAAAATACTAATTTCAAGGTTCAAGTTTTGTCAGAGCATTTCAGTATTCTAGTACCTGAAAATCAGTATTTTGCTGAGGAAATCAGTATTTTTACGCGGTGCTGTTTTGCTGAGAAAAATTTTCTTTTTATGTGCGGTCATACCTATGTAAGAATGCATAACTTTGCTACCAATTCACATGTCTTCTATGCACCTTACTTGACAGTGCATTAATTGCCATCTCTTTGTATACTGCTGGTTGAACGGCTGCTTCCTACTTTTAGCACCAGATGATGATGATGTAGAAGCCATTTTGGAAGCCTCCCTCTCTCCTTCCTCTCTTTCCCTTTCCCTCCCTCTCCCCTCCTCCCTCTTTTTCTTCCTCCCTCTCTTATTCCCTACCTACCTCTCTCTCCCTGAAAAGTCTGTGACCCATAGCACAGTGGCCATAGCGCTCCAGCCGTTAGCGCTATGTTTAGAACCCATAGTGCTGCAGCAGACAGCTCTCCGTTTAAATTCACAAGCGTTAAACTGACAGCGCTGTTTAAGCCTGGAGCGGGACAGGCAGATGCAAGCTTACAAAAATAATCATCCCAATCTTGAAATTTAAAATACTAATAGATTTAATTTGCTATAATTTTTTAGAGGTACAGTATGACTTTTTATATCCTTGCATTTTTTAAGCAGCAAGATCTTAAGTCAATTTTGGTACAGCGGTGACTCGTTGTTACGATTATCTATGGTCGGATTTAAAAAAAAAAATCCATATTTAACAACGAAAAATCGTACATCCGTATTCTTATTGCATTTCCGTACAAAATATGGAAAATCTGTACTACTTGGCAGCTCTGGATGAGGTACAGATCAGCTGAGATTCAAGTAAAATGCTAAGTATTTAGTTCCAATACTAATGCATGTTCCAATACTAGTACATTTGCAACACTATGTTTTTGCTTTAAATAGCTTGAACTGAAAACCTACAATAGCACAGTGAAAACATCTGGTTTCCATTCCTGACATGCTGCCAAATGCAAACATCAGCAAAACACTCACAGTGCAGCCAAACAAAAACTTGCACTCAAACAACTTAAGCAAAAGATATGAAACAAAGAACAGAACATTTAGGCAGCATTGATTAGAAGGGAGCTAACCACTTAGAGAAAATAATAAATGGGAGAAGGAAAGGGATGTTTGGAAGAGAAGGAGGGAGAGATGTAGATGCAGAAGACAAAGGAATGCAGAGAGAAGGGGCTGAGAGTTAAAATGTCAAAGCCAGAAGAAGACATACCCCCGATATTTAAAACCGTATATACTCGCAATATAGTTTATGTCATATTATGGCAACTTGTAACATCAAAAACTACACCTATTAATTGGATAATAATTTTACACCTCCTTTACTCACCTCCATGTCTTCCTACCTAGAAAGTGCTTCTAACCACCTTTCATTCTACATGGTTTCTATACTATGTGCAAGTACATTTTTCTATAATACTACAACCAGAACTGTAAAAGTTAAACAAAGTTGAACAGCAAAAGTTAAACAATGTAAATTGTAAGAATCACAGTCTTTTCAATGTTTGTATGCCAAGTGCAAAACTAATATGTTTTGAGGTCTGAATAAGGTAAATTTCCAAGTATCTTTTATTCCCCACAAACATAAAATCCACATGATGGCAGCAGTGATTTGTTGCTGAGAATTCATGGTCAGATGGAACTCAGTCACTGGAGCTGCAAAACAGCAGCTGTATTGCCTGTGTCATTCTGCTGTGAGAATTGCTACATGGTAGTCCCTCACCAAGCAGATCCACAAAAATGGAGGTAGCTCATAGTTGCCGAACAGAAGAACTGAAAATAAAATCTTGGATTTTGACTTGTGCTTGATTAACGCAAATCTGTTAGCGTGTTAGTTTGCATTAATCAAGGTACACAAGTGCAGTATTGGGGCACACATTTCTGGGGGCTAGTTTCATTCCCAATCTCCAGTGCTGTTTGTGTAGAGTTTGAAAGTTCTCAATGTGATTATGATGGTTTCCTTCTTGATTTCTGGTGACCTACCAACCCATCTCTGGAATGTGGATGTGAATGTGAATTGGTTACTATGAATACATTTAGACTGTAGGCAAGAATGAATAGGATGGATGCTTGACACACAAACTCAATAATCAAAGAGATTGTTTTTCGTAGTGTATGATTGTACTCCGTTACTGAATGCTTTCAGTTTCTCCCCCAAACACACAATTTTTACCTTTTTTGGAAAAATGAAAAAGCACTTTGCTAAAAATAAACAAGTCACAGAATCATGCAGAAAGAGGCCATTCTGCCCATGGAAAATCAAGCATACAATTATAGTTATTTTATTCTTCCCACGTGCCCATCGATACCTGCATAAATTAAAGAAAAGTATAATATCCAATTAATCTACCAACCTGCAACTCTTAAGGATGCAAGAGAAAACTTGGTAGAAACTAAGAGATTATAATTTATTGCACTTTTGATATAATAGGTGCTCTTCAGGCTGCTGCCAGAGGAAACTTAGACACCATGCAATTAGACAGGAGAACATGCAAATACGATACAGACAGCATCGAATTTAACGATTTAAACAAAGGAATTAAATGTAACATCTCCAAGTTTGCGGATGATACAAAGCTGGGTGGTGGTGTAAACTGCGAGGAGATGGTACGAGGCGGCAGGGTGATTTGGATAGGTTGGGTGAGTGGGTAGATGCATGGCAGATGCAGTATAATGTGGATAAATGTGAGGTTAGTCACTTTGGAGGCAAGAACAAGAAAGCAGATTATTATCCGAATGGTGTCAGATTAGGAAAAGTGAAGGTGCAATGAGACCTGGGTGTCCTTGTACATCAGTCACTGAAAGTAAGCATGCAGGTATAGCAGGCAATGAAGAAAGCAAATGGCATGTTGGCCTTCATAGCTAAAGGATTTGCGTACAGGAGCAAGGAGGTCCTGCTGCAGTTGTACAGGGCCCTGGTGAGACCACACCTGGAGTATTTCCTGCAGTTTTGGTCTCCTAATTTGAGGAAGGGCATTCTTGCTATTGAGGGAATGCAGCGCAAGTTCACCAGGTTAATTCCCGGGATGGCAGGTCTGACATATGATGAAAGAATGGATGAAATGTGCTTATATTCACTGGAATTTAGAAGGACGAGAGGGGATCTCATAGAAACATATACAATTTGTAACGGATTGGACAGGCTAGGTGCAGGAAAAATGTTCCTGATGTTGGGGAAGTCCAGAACCAGGGGTCACAGTTTCAGAATAAGGGGTAGGCCATTTAGGAAAAACACCCAGAGAGTTGTGAATCCGAGAAATTCTCTGCCCCAGGAGGCAGTGGAGGCCAGTTCGTTGGGTGCATTCAAGAGAGAGCTAGATATAGCTCTTAGGGCTAACGGAACCAAGGGATATGGGGAAAAAACAGGAATAGGGTACTGATTCTGGATGATCAGCCAATATCATATTGAATGGTGGTGCTGGCTCGAAGGGTCAAATGACCTACTCTTGTACCTACTTTCAATGTTTCACACATGGTCAGATGGAACTCAGTCACTGGAGCTGCAAAACAGCAGCTGCACTGCCTGTGTCACTCTACCGTCAGAAACATCTGTGGACCACTGAGCCTATGCCAACCATCAACCACCCATTTACACTGATCATACTTATAAAATCTTGTTTTTATTTATAATTCGTCACATAGTCTCATCAATTCTGCCAGATTCTACCACTCGCCTATACACAAGGGACAATTTACAGTGGTCAATATCCCTGCCAAACCAAAACATCTTTTGAGATATGGGTGGAAACCCACATGGCCACAGAAAGGACCCATCAACTCCACACAAACAGCAGCCAAGGTCAGGATTCAGTCCAGATCTCTGAACACTAAGGCAGCAGCCTGACTAGCTACACCACTCCGCTGGTTGATTTTCATTTTCGGTCATTAAGGCATGAGAGGTTTGAACCAAGGGCAATTTAAAAAAAAGAGTATCTTAAATCAAGAGTTAGCAATGGTTTACATTTCTTGCATTATTGTTTTAACAGTTCTTCTTAAAACTACTGATGAATGAAACTTAGACAGCTAGAAATTAACTCACTTGCTTGTGCAGTCGTTCATTTTCTTCAATCTTGTTCTGCAGATCTTCATCGAAAACATTCTGTCGTTGCTGATTCAGTGGAGCAGGAGAATCAGCACCCTTCTGCTGTGTAAAAAAAAAAATTGCCAGTTACGAGCTATTCTAGACACAAGGAACGTTAGCACTGCACACTTGTGCATACTGCCACCAAGCAAAAAAACTCAAAGACAGTTATTGGACATATAACGGGTAAAGATAAGTCAGAGTATAAGAGGGAAATAGATTGTAGACAAAAAAGCTGAAGAAACTCAGCGGGTGAGGCAGCGCATCTATGGAGCGAAGGAATAGGCGAAGTTTAGGGTCGAGACCCTTCTTCAATTCAATTCAATTTAATTGTCATTTGGACCCCTTGAGGTCCAAACGAAATGCCGTTTCTGCAGCCATGCATTACAAACAAATAGACCCAAGACACAACATAATTAACATTTTACATAAACATCCATCACATCGCTGTGATGGAAGGCCAAAAAAACTTATCTCTCCACTGCACTCTTTAAACCCTCCCCCCCCCCCCATGTCAGAGTCAAAGTCAAAGCCCCCGGCTGGCGATGGCGATTGTCCTGCGGCCATTAAAGCCATGCCGGGTGATGCAAGGTCGCACACCGGGTCTTGGTGTTAGAGCCCCCGGCGTGCGCTCGCAGAGTCCCGCGGCCATTCCAAGCCGCGTGGGACGGTGATGTCAGGCCCCGCTCCAGGAGCTCTTCAACCCCGCAACTTGGGCGGGAGAAGTCGCCGTTGCAGGAGCCCTGAAAAGCGGTCTCCCTCCAGGGACCCGCGGGCTCCCGGTGCCACCGTCCGCCAGACCCGCAGTTGCAGCCTCCGAATCTCCGGAGGTCGGGCCGCAGCAGCAGCAGCACCAGCAGCAGCAGCGCTCCACCACCGCTCCACCCGCTCCGGACTCGGCCAGCTCCGCGACGAGGTGAGTCGGCACCAGAGTCCCCGGTCTTCTCCTGTTGGAGGCCGCTCCACATTGCAGCCCCAACCGTGCGGGAGAGATTTAAAAGTTACCCCCTCCCTCCCACCCCACCCCCAACCCCCCACCCACACACCCCAACAAAAAAAACAAAACAAAAACTACATAAAAAACATAGACAAAAATAATAAAAACGCGGACGGGCTGCAGAGGCCGCTGCTGACGCGAGTCGCGCTGCCTACCGGATCTACGAAGCATTCAGAGCATTCCCAAACCAAATCGTGATGTTTCCGGACAAGATGCTTTCCACAGCCGCTGAGTAGACGCACTGGAGGATCCTCAGAGACGCTCCGAATTTCCTCAATTGCCTGAGGTGGTAAAGGCGCTGCCTTGCCTTACTCACCAGTGCTGCAGCGTGTGATGACCATGTCAGATCCTCAGAGATGTGGACTCCCAGGTATTTAAAGCAGCTCACCCTATCCACAGTATCCCCATTTATCTTCATTGGTGTGTACATCCTCGGATGATGTGCCCTCCTAAAGTCCACAATCAGCTCCTTTGTTTTTTTGATATTCAAGAGGAGGCTGTTGTCCTGACACCAGAGTGCCAGATCAGCCACCTCCTCTAGGTAGGCCTTCTCATCATTATCGGAGATCAGGCCCACCACCACAGTGTCATCAGCAAACTTGATTATAGAGTTGGAGCTGAACCTAGCCACGCAGTCATGTATGTACAGGGAGTACTGTAGGGGGCTGAGGACACAACCCTGGGGGGGATCCTGTGCTCAGGGTGAGGGACTGATGTATTTCCTCCCATCTTGACTACCTGCGGCCTGGCGGTGAGAAAGTCCAGGACCCAGGCACACGGGGTTGAAGCCCAATTCCAGCAGCTTCACAGCAAGTCTGGTGGGGACTATCATGTTGAAGGCTGAACTGAACTGAAGACAGTAGTCATTCAGACAAGCTGGGGAGGCATTTTTAGGTATAGGTACAATGATGGATCCTTTGAAGCAGGCAGGGACCACGGACTTGGCCAGGGAGAGATTGAATATTGTAGTGAGCACCGGAGCTAGCTGTGTAGCACAAGACTAAAGTACTCGCCCCGAGATGCCATCGGGGCCTGCAGGTTTCCCCGTGCTCACCCGCGTCAGAGCCCTCCTCACGTCGTGCTCGGACAACGAGAATGTGTGCACATCCCCAGCGATGGACCTCCCTACAGCTTCGATAGCCAACACGCTGGCAGTGTTGTCATTAGTCGGCAGACCTGGGGTGGTGTTGCCCGTCTCAACAAGAGCGTAGGAGTTCAGGTCATCAGCTAAGGTGGTGCTGGCACTTCCGGTTGAGGGGGGGGCTGCTCCGGTAGTTGGTTACAGTCCGCAGCCCCTGCCACAGGCGTTTGGTGTCCTGCTGCTCCATCTTTGACTCCATCTCGTCTCTGTACCTCCTTTTTGCATCCTTCACCGCCCTTCGCAGTCGGTAGGATTCTACCTTGTAGACGTCCATATTTCCGGATGCCAGGCCCGAGTTGTAGGCAGCGGTGCGAGCATTCAAGGCAACACGAACGGACCTGTCCACCCAGGGTTTTTGATTCGGAAAGGCACTAACCCTTACCGTGGGGACGATGTTGTCGGCTATTGTTGCGATGAAGTCCGTGACTGCTTCTACGAACTCACTGACGTCACTGGAACTTGCTTGGAACATATTCCAGTCGACATCTGTCAGTGCATCTTGCAGCATGGCCTCTGACTGGTCGGACCAATGCTTTACTTCCCTCGTCACTGCCGCTTCCCGAACTATCCTCTGTTTATACTCCAGCAGCAGGAAAATGGCAGAGTGGTCAGATTTTCCTAAGGGAGGGAGGGAAACGGCCTTGTAGCCCTTCCGGAACGGTGTATAGCAGTGGTCTAATGTTCTCTCCTCCCTGGTGGCACACGTAATGTGTTGGTAGAAGTTCGGCATGACTTTCTTGAAATTTGATTTATTCAAATCTCCAGCCACCACCATAACCGCATCCGGGTTCTTGTTTTGATGTCGACATAGCACATCGGTGGAATGTAGACGGCTGTGACGATCACCGAGCCGAACTCCGGGGAAGGTAGAATGGGCGGCATGAGATCGTCAGATGCTCCAGGTCCGGCGAGCAGGAACAGTAAAGCATCTTGATATGTCCAGGGTTGCACCAGTCGTTATTGGATATGAAGCAGACTCCTCCACCCTTGGATTTCCCAGATACTTCTGTTTTGTCAGCACGGTAGACAGTGAAGGACTCGGTTGGGCAGATTACCTGATCCGGAATCAGCAAGGTCAGCCCTGTCTCGGTCAGGCAGAGGATATTGCAGTCCCTTATGTCCTGCTGGAATTTGACCCTCGCCCTGAGGTCATCCAGCTTGTATTCCAGGGACTGGACGTTCGCCAGAAGAATGCTGGGCAGAGGAGGACAAAAGGCTTGGGCTCTCAACCTATTCCGAATTCCCTCCCCGCTTACCCCGATGTTTTCTCCGGGTTTTCCTTGGAGCCGCGCTCCCATTGTTGTTGCCACGGCGCTCTCTGTTGATCTCTGCTGGCCACGCTGGATACCGATTTATGTACAGCGTTTAAAGTTTCCGTTTTCGCTAGTGTTTTGGTTTAAGAGAGTTTCCCTGACATACTTTGTTAGTACTAGGGAGTTGGAACTTAGAAATAAGTTAAAAAAGAACATGAAATTTAAAAACACGCAGTTTCCATGTGAAAAGGCAATACTGTAAAAGACGCGAGACAAACAGGTTAACTGAATGGGTGGCCGCATACAATTCAAATGAAAATGAGATCATTTTTGAAAAAGTGCCTAAGTAACAAAGTTTTTACACTCATTCGCCACAATAATTCCAGAGATAGTGGGATAACGTATGTATGATAATGTACGGGTGATCGATGGTCCGCATGGACTCGGTGGGTCGATGGGCCCGTTTCCACACTGTATCTCTAAAGGTGGGAAACTGAAGTAATAAGAGGCTTGAAATACTGGGATCATTTCCAACGGTACATGAGAATGCCAAGATTTAATAAGGTTTGTTTAAATAAATGTTCTGGCAATATGAGTAGCCAAAGTTGAAGGTTAAAAAAGACATTGGAAAAAACCGTCCTTATACATTATCTTTTAGCACTAGTAGACAACCTTAGAAACCACTATTTCTTATAAGGGAAGATTTAAACAATTTTTGAAAGTGCCTTTGAGATCATCAATTTTGGATAGCACCTCAAACTAATATCGCACACATTTGAACAAATGTACTCAATTTCTGTGTTGTAGTGATCGATAGCTTCATTGCCTTTTCACACGAGTCAGCCTCTTTTGTAGTTTTTAGTTTTAGAGATACAACATGGAAATAAGACGTTCAGTCCACCGAGTCCACGCCGACCAACAATCACCCATTCACTAGTTCTATCCTACACACTAGGGGCACATTACAGAAGGCAATTAACAAACCTGCACATCTTTGAAATGTGGGAGGAAACCAGAGCACCCGGCTTAGACCTATGCGGTCACAGGGAGAACGTACAAACTCCATAGAGATAGCGCTTGTAGGCAGGATCGAACAAATGTCTCTGGCGCTGTAAGGGAGCAACTCAACTGCTGCTCTACTGTGCCGCCCCAATTTTTATCAGATAAAATCTATCTAATATCTGTAGTCTATTTGAACACAGAAGACTTGGGTGGTATCTTATAGTGGTGTATAAAATCATGAGGAGGATAGATAGGGTGAATGTGCAGTCTTTTACCAGATAATGGAATCCAGAACCAGAGGGCATGTTAAATTTGCAAGGGACAAGATTTAATAAACAGTATATGGAACAAGCTGCCAGAGGAGGTAGTTGATGCAGTTACGATAACTACATTTTAAAGACGTTTGGACAAGTACACGGCTATGAAAGCTTTGCAGGAATATGGGCCAAATGTAGGCAGTTGAAAATAGCGCAGGTGGGACATCGTGGCTGTCATGGGCAAATTAGGCCAAAGGGCCCATTTCCGTGCTGTATGATCCTCATAACTCGCAATAACTCCGTCAACTCATTTGAAAGTTTAATTTCCATTCATCGTCAATCAACAACTGAGTTCAAATGCTCTGCTAATAACATTTTGATGTCCTGCTTGAAACACTTTCCAAAAATATAATTTTGAACTAATGTATGGAAAACAAGAGTGGAAACGAAACATAGCAAATGCTTTGGCATTTACCATCCAAGTTCAAGAAGTCAACAGAATTGGAAGACAGGAACTGTGCTTTATTTCTTACTATTTACCTTACTTTTCTTCACTTTGGCCTCAGTTGTTACTAATTCCTCTTGAAGAAGTGCAACCCGCTTTGCCAGCTGTTGATTCCGGAATGTCAGGCTGTCCATTTCCTGTTGCAACTTTCTAACACTTTGATCCTTCATTTTCAGCTCCTCCTGTTGCAGGGAAAGTTTTGTTTTATGTTAATTTGTACAATGCAAAAACATAGAGAGGTACAGATGTGGGAAAGCATTTTGTTTTTCACCCAGCTGTTCCTAACGTTATTAAATCAAAGAAATAATGGCAAAATGCAGAATTAGGGAATTTTCAGTTCAAATCTGCGATCTAAATTAGTTCAAACTGAGAAGTTTGTCTTGATGAAGATGGCAATGACATACATTCAGTTCGTAGCTTTAGACTAGTAAATATTAGTAGACTAAAAACTAGTAAACATTTACAAGAGCATTAGTAAAACTGAGGCTGAACTATATGAGAGTTCAAAGTAGACAACCAAGAATTTACTGAATGAGGCGTGTTTTAAAGATTTGAGGATGGACAAAAGTGTGGGACATTGAAGAGGTTTAGAGAAAGCAAAGAATACAAAAATGTTTGCATCCATGCATCACATATCTAACTCGGGTACATCAAAATGCTTTGCACTCAATGATGTCTTTGTTGCAATGCAGCAAGTGCGACAGGGAATTTGCAGTAATGCAAGTTGTTGCGAGACAGGTGCTGATTCCAGCACTTGGTTGTGCAACTACTACTGGGGATTAAAGTGGGCAAGTCACATGAGCACATTTCTGCTATAGGGCTTGGAGAGATTACAATGTTAGTTTGGATTGAAGTAGTAATTAAGAGCTGAAAATGCAGATGAGAAAATGAAGCAATCCTCATCCACAGCCATCAATAGACAGCAAGCAGAATGGTTTTGGTTGGAAAGGACGATATGAATAAGCAGAAATAAAACTGCTGGAAGAGCTCAGCAGGTTGAACAGCATTTGTAGGAGTTTAAGAAAGAACTGCAGATGCTGGAAAAAAATCGAAGGTAGACAAAAATCCTGGAGAAACTCAGCGGGTGAGGCAGCATCTATGGAGCGAAGGAATAGATGACGTGTTGGGTTGAGACCTTTCTTTAGACTGATGTGGGGTGGGGGGAGGGGGCGGGAAGAAGAAAGGAAGAGCGGAGACAGTAGGCTGTGGGAGAGCTGGGATGTGGAGGAGAAGGAGGGAGAAAGCAAGGACTACCTGTATTTGGAGAAGTCAATGATCATACCACTGGGGTGTAAACTACCCAAGCAAAATGCGAGATGCTGCTCCTCCAATTTGTGGTGGGAATCACTCTGGCCATGGAGGAGGCCCAGTACAGGAAGGTCAGATTGCACCTGCTGTTCTAGGTGTCAACTGCTCTTCATCGGTGAGACCAAGCACAGGCTTTGCGATCGCTTCGCCCAACACCTCCGCTCAGTTCTCATTAACCAACCTGATCTCCCGTTGGCTCAGCACTTCAACTCCCCCTCCCATTCCGAATCAGACCTTTCTGTCCTGGGCCTTCTCCATGACCAGAGTGAGTCCCACCGCAAATTGGAGCAGCACCTCATATTTCGCTTGGGTAGTTTACACCCAGTGGTATGAACATTGACCTCCAATTTTAGGTAGTCTTTGCTTTCTCCTTCCCCTCCCCAGCTCTCCCACAGCGTACTGTCTCCGCCTCTTCCTTTCTTCTTCCCGCCATGCCCCCCCCCCACATCATTCTGAAGAAGGGTCTCGACCCTTAACGTCACCTATTCCTTCGCTCCATAGATGCTGCCTCACCTACTGAGTTTCTCAAGCATTTTTGTCTAGGTCCTAGACGTAAACACATCACAGCTCATTTGTGGAACTTTAATACTTGTCCCTCCATTAAAAAGCTAAAATGCAGGCATTTACTTGGCAACCTCCAGCATTAGGCAGCAAGATCCAGCCCACTGTATTTGTACCAGAATAAAGGGTATGCCATTTAGGACGGAGATGAGAAAAAACTTTTTCAACCAGAGAGTTGTAAATTTGTGGAATTCTCTGCCAGAAGGCAAGGGAGGCCATATCACTGAGAAGTATTCAAGAGAGAATTAGATATAGCTCTTAGGGCTAATTGAATCAAAGGATATGGGGAGAAAGCAGGAAATGAGTACTGATTTGGGATGATCAGTCATGATCATATTGAATGGCAGTCAGTGCTGGCTCGAAGGGCCGAATGGCCTGCTCCTGCACCCATTTTCTATCTTTCTATGCATCACTTACATATAATCTGTGCACTATACCTTTAAAGATGTTCCATGACCTTGTTCATCCACAACAGCTTTCTTCAGAACTTGGTTCTGAGCTCGAAGCTGAAACATTTCAAACAGTAAAATATTTTGAATTATCAACAATAACACCACTAAATATTAAGCAACTCTCAATTTAAAATAGGGCAGCACAGTGGCATAGCTGGTAAAGCTGCCGCCACCTCAATGCGCCCAGAACTAGTGTGAATGGTTAAGGTAGATATGGCTATCACCATTTACATGTGGGAACCATAGCTGGATGTGTGTGGTTACTGAAATGTGTGCAATTGACTCCGATTACAAACATTTTATCCTACTATAATTTAAGTATACATTTTTCAATAAATTCATTATTTACACCAGATCAATGATTGGAAACATTAAGCATTTCCCTCCACAGCTACCGTCTGACTTGCTGAATACTTGCTTTAATTTCAGATTTGAAGCATCAGCAATATTTATTTTACTTTTTCTCTTTCCTTTTTTAATACACTGCATCATTCGCTAGACATTCAAGTTTTTTCATAAAAATAGTTTAAATGGCCATTAGTGACCTCTTGCAACCATCTGAAGACAAAGATATAATATTCTCTATCATTTCTCCACTCTCTTCCTTAAAGGTCTGAAATAGCATTTAATCTTATTAGTACTTCTAAAAGATGAGACTAAGATTAACTCAAGAGTATCCAAGTTAAAAACTTCAATGCAAATAATTGTGAAATTATTTTAAGCTTCATGCAGTCAATACACATCAATACACTTTTTAATAAATTGCAGGTAATTTCACAATTAAATGATTTTTTTCTTTATATGCTAAAATGAGGCAATTTTCAGGTTATCTTACTTCGACTAGCAATTAATCTGTACACATTGTGGTACAGAACGAGTATAAAGAGACACCTAGTCTTTAAGTTAGAATGCAAAGGTTGTCTTGTTAGATAATCACACTGTAAAAATACCGTACAGTGATCATAATTTAACAAAAGATTGTTAACCTAAAGTGGTTAGTTAACCCATTTACGTTTGGAAATGCTTGTTTATATGAAAATGTTTATAATGTAAATCGACTAAAATGCAAATCGACTTTGTTAAAAGAATGATTTATGATTTCTAGCTATCAACCCACTAATGTGTAATTCCATAATTCTTTAATGAATAGCAGAGGTTCGCCTACTCCCATATATCGCAGAAAAAATCTAACATCACGCAAAACACATTAAAAAATGAAGTCAATCCTGCCCACCTTGGAGTATTCCTGGGCCAGTTTCTGATACTTGGCTTGCAAATCTGCGGCCATGGTCAGTAACTGCTTGAAGGGTGATTGCAAGAGGCGGCCACAACCTGGCTCATCACCCAGCAAGGGAGAAAAGGTCGAGAAAACCCGGGGTCTCTGCCTTCTTCACTTGGATGCCATGAACCACATCAAAGCATCTTTGATAAGGAGAAGGAAGAAATTAGCATGGAGTAGTCGAGAATTAACGAAAAAATGTTTCTCAAGTTCTTCCACTCCGTTCGTTGCCACTTGGCCCTTCGGCCCGTCCACTCTTTCGTTGGCCTTGGCCCTGGCCCTTCGACCCGTCTACTCTGTGGCATCCACTACCCCCTTCGCCCTCGCTCTCCGAAAAATTCTTGCTTTCTTCTGATGTTGAACCTTCTTGCCACCCCAACCGGTACTTCAGCCGGTGTGGATTACTTTGATTCCCCCCATAACCCAGACGCATCGGTTGTGCACGGGCAGCGCCAGGGCCCGAACCCGAACCAGCACCAGCACTCGCACCTCGGCGCCGACTACTTCCGGCTCCACGAGCTGGTTCAAAAGGCCACGCGCAATGCGCGCTGACGTAAACACGCGAGCCGTCGGACGGCGTCGCCACGGCAACCAGTCCGCGCGCCCGGAATCAGGTCACGTGCGATGCGACGGTTCCCCCTCCCCCCGCCGTAACCCACGTGATCGGGACGCTGGGGCTCCGGGTCGTCATGGTAACCAGTTTGTATTTAGTTGACGGTCTCGGGATAAACACTGCGAAACTTCCGATGAAAGTATTAAATTAATCACCGGACGATTATAAAGATCGGCAATACTGCAACTCTGAGAGGTGCCGGCGGCATACATCAGGTGGGACAAATTATGAAAATAGAAATATAATTCACAAATCTTTTGCAGTTTGTAAAAGAGAGCTGTATTTTATCGTGGCCGTGTTGATTGTATTTGATCTGTCGTTTAGATCTATTTTTATTTCAATGTTTTCAGCATTTATTCCCAGCAAATGAACGTTGATATACTTGCTATATATCACAACTATATTTCAGTGTATTACATTGATTGGCGTCACATCAGTGTCAGTGGCATTTAAGGCCTTGAGCCCACCCATCGCTGATTAATTTTTAATAATCCTGAATCCAAATTGTGGGCAAAGATAATTTTTATTGTTTTTAAGCTCAATTGAGGTTTTTTTCCCTACATTGCCTGTAATAAGTGATATACACTTGAAACATTTTTATACTAATAAAAAAATAAGATCAAAGGATGACTATTGGATATGTTAACTGGAGGCAAACTTTACAAAAGTAGACACATAAAGCTGGAGTAACTCAGCCGGGTCAGGTAACATCTCTGGAGAAAAAGAATAGGTGACGTTTCAGAACAGAAGAAGGGTTCTGAAATGAAACGTCACTTATCCCTTTTCTGAATGAGTGAATACGTTATTGTCACATGTGACAAGTCACAGTGAAATTCTTTGTTTTGCATACCCAAGGTGTGCAAAGAGCTGCCACATAATTGACGGTAACAAAGTATCCCACATCCTCTCCCACATGCTGGGTCCTCCATGATCCGCTGAGTTACTCCAGCTTTTTGTATCTATCTTTGGTATGGACCAGCATCTGCAGTTCCTTCCTACACATTGTGCAGGCAAACGTTACAAAATGCATTGCAGTTAATCTGACAACCCACAAACCCTACTACTAACATGAATAAGGGCAGCAGGTCCATGGGTTCTGCTCAATGCCACACAATATCCTGATTTGGAAATGTATCAAATCCTCATTCTCACTAACCAGCAGCATTCTGGAAATACCACCACAATGATGGCAGTGATTCAAGAGGGTGGTTTTCCACCATACTGTCAAAGGCAGATTGGATTGGAAATGCTGGAAGTACTCATATCCCAAAATATGAATCTGCAAAAAAAAAAATGTGGTTAAGGTGCAGAAAAATTGAAGCAGCTGTAACTTGCCATTCTGACTATTAACGCAGCAGATTACCCTGCATTGAGTTTTACGGGTTATACGTAGAAACCACTAGTATTTATGCACTGGCCAATGCCCTTTATCTTTGTACTTTAGTTATCAATCATTTAAATTCAAAATGATTTCATGTGATGAACACTAGGATTATTATAGAATGAAAAAAGAGATGGCAGAATGTAAAATGTTTTAGGAAAAATATATGGTGATGAGGAGTAGATGAGAGAAGGTAGATGCAAGGAATTCCCTGGATAAAAATAATAGATTCAGAATTGTTACCTTATTTAAAGAGATGGATGCGGATAGGGAGAAAGACTCTGATATCCACTTCATGTATGTGAATGCGGCCTATTAGACCAATCTGGGTTCAAGTGTTCCTTTCACATCAGGTGAGAGGGGTGTAGGAATGCTGTAGAATCAGTGGTTCCTGATTTTTGCGATTTGCTCTTCCTCTCTGATTCTTCAATTCTACCTTTCTCTTATGAGCAAGCACTGTTTTTGTTGTTCCCAGTGGGATATGTCAATATTGAAATTCTTCAAGGATGCTCTTGTTCTAAGAGTCTTTGAATCTCTTTCTCAGTCCACCCTGTGAATGTTGACCCAGTCAGCTCTCCACAGTGGCGGACTGGCCAGGGTGTCAGCTTGCCCGATGGCAAGTGGACCCCTGATGAAGTGGGCCCCCTATATCAAGTGGGCCCCTGATGAAGTGGGCCCCCTTTGTCTCCTGGCAACCAATATTTTTAGACCCAGTCCGCCACTGGCTCTCCATATAGTAACTACTTTGGTATTCTGTCATCTGACATTCGTTTAAACGTGTCCTGCATCCGTTATCTGTGATTCATTCAATAATGGGACAGAATCTATGTGTCTGGAAACTTGTCTTGACACTTGATACATAGCATTCTGCAGACAGGTCATTAGAAGTGGTTAAGCTGATGTAGCTGCTGTAGATTATCCATGTCTTGCAAGATTAAAATAAGGTGGCTGTGACAACAGCACAATACACCTGTAACTTGTTTTTTAAACAATTTCCTCTCCTTTTTCACGTTTCTCGTCTTATAAAAGCAGAGCTAGATTTTGCTACCCTGTGGAGACATAAGGAACTGCAGAACTGGAGAAAGTCAAGGTCAGGTAGCATATGGGGAGGGAATGGACAGACAACATTTCAAACAGAAGATCAAACAGAACAAGTTGTCTTACAACTTTATGCCATACGCAAGAAGAAGATTCCTCTCATGATTTTGTATACCTCTATAAGATTTCTCCTCATCCTCCTGAGTTCCATGGAATAGAGACCCAGCCTACTCAAGCTCTCCCTTTACCTCACACCCTCTAGTCCTTTCTGATCCCTTTCAAGCTTGACAATATCTTTCATATAACATGGTGCCCAGAACTGAACACAATATTCTAAATGCGGTCTCACCAACATCTTATATAACTGCAACATGACCTCCCAACTTCTATACTCAATATTCTGACTGATGAAGGCCAAAGTGCCAAGCCTTTTTGACCACCTTATCTACCTGCAACTCGACCTTCAAGGAACCATGCACCTGTACTCCTAGAACCCTCTGCTCTACAAGTTGTTCAACGTCCCAAAATGCAACACCTCACACTTTTCTGTATTAAATTCCATCAACCATTCCTCCGCCTACCTGGCCAATCGATCCAGATCCTGCTACAATCACAACCATCTTCACTATCTGCAAACCCACTCACTTTTGTATCATCAGCAAACTTGCTAATCTCATTGATGTAGATGACAAACAGTAACGGGTCCAACAGCGAACCCTGAGGCACACCACTAGTCACAGGCCTCCAGTCCGAGAAGCACCTTCCACCATCACCCTCTGCTTCCTTCTATGGAAGCAATTTTCTATCCATTCAGCTATCTCTCCTTGGATCCCATGCGTTCTAACCTTCCAGAGCAGCCTACCATGTTTTCTTTGTGCTAATTGTGAAGCCAAAGTTGCCAAAGGCACTGGCAATCTTGTCCAAACAAAGTATGGCTGCCATGAAAATGTGTTTACAATTGTCCAGCAACTTTATACAGTCACAAAGTCATACAACATGGGAAACAGGCCCTTAAGCTTACCTTGACTATGCTGACCAATTTGGCATTCTAAGCTAGTTCCATTTTCCTACATTTGACCCATATCCCTATAAACCCTAGGTACACAAAAATGCTGGTCTGAAGAAGGGTTTCGGCCCGAAACGTCACCCATTTCCTTCGCTCCATAGATGCTGCTGCACCCACTGAGTTTCTCCAGCATTTTTGTGTACCTTCGATCTTCCAGCATCTGCAGTTCCTTCTTGAACTCCCTATAAACCCTTCCCATCCATATATCTGTCCAAATGGCTTTTAAATGTCATCCCCGCATCGCTGCCTGTAGCTTTCTCCAACTCATTCCAGATAAGTTCCACCCAAAAAGTTGCCCCTGACTTAAGCCCATGCCCCCTAGTTTGAGAATTCTCTACTTGGAGGAAAAAGATTGAGTGTTCATTTTATCCATGTCCCCCCATGATCCTCTATACTTCAATAAGGCCACCCACCTGCACCCCAAAGGAAAAAGTTCCAGCCAATCCAGCCTCTCTCTATAACAAATCTGCAAGCCCTGATAACATCATGGTAAAACGCTTTTTGCACCCCTAGCAACTTAATGACATCTTACCTATAGTTAGTTGGGTGACCAGAACTGCATGCAGTACTCCCAAGTGTGGTCTCACATGTACTGCTGCATCATGATGTGCTAACATTTGTTCTTGGTACCCTTCCCAATGAATGCAAGCATGCCAAACGGTACGATGGCCAGAATAATGGAATCTTCAGACCGATTCCTAGTCACCAGTGATGTAAAAGGAGGATGTGTGCTTGCCCTTTAGTATGATGTGCATTGCAATGTTCTCTGCACTAATATAGAAGATGGAAGTCACCTTAGATACAAAACTGATGGTGCTCTTTTAACCTAAGGACACTCTCAGCAGAAACCAAACCACTTTAATGGACTTCCTCTTTGCTGATGATTGTGCACTCAATATAAGCTCAGAGGTTAATATGATCTGTAACGCAAGGATGAACCACTTGATGGCACTCTAATTGCAATTGTGGTTGTGTGGATTAAGATCAGTAACAATGCTGCAGTCTCATTTGACGTGCCAGCAAGAGCAGTGGTTAAAAATATTTCTGAAATTCACTCCGGGTCAAGAGAATGGGAGTTATAAAGTTGGATTTGCAGATACAAATTCTTTACACTTGGATTCCTGGATATCGTGCAGAAATTACCCAAAATTGTTTGTTTTCTTGTGGTTCCCACCAAACAGATTAACAGGATAATTGTCTATCAATTGTATACCCAATACATCATCCAGATATTTGTGGAATCTACTCTAATTGGAGTGAAAGATCAGCAGATCACCCAGTTGACATTTTGGAGAAAGAATTAGGGTGAGGTTTAAACAATGCGTGGAGGTAGGTCTGCGTGGGATGAAATTGACGTGTGTGTGAGTAAAACTTGGGCACGAAAAAATTCATCTACCGTGCAGCTTAGCACAGCTCCAATGGCATTTATATATTTGCTGACGTCACCACTGTGGTGATGAGTCAGCCTTCAGGAAAGAGATAGAACAACTGGTGGAATGATGCCGCAACAACCATCTCTCCACTCAATGTCAACAAGGCCAAGGAACTTTAGAAGAGGAAGTCAGGAGACCACACACATGAGATTTCATTTGTGGGCCAACAGTGGAGGTAGTTTGCAGCTTCAAATTCCTGGGTGTTAACATCTCAGATTACCATTCTTGGGCCCATCACATAGAGGCAGCGCACATGCACCTACTTTTTTGGACATTTAAAGACATTTGGACAGGTATGTAGATAGGAAAGGCTAAGAGGGCTATAGGTCAAAATGCAGGTTTAACAATAAACTCAAACCTCACTTGACCCATGCCAAATAAAATTGGGGCACTTCTATCATGAATCCAGTCTTCTGGTTTTACCTGTCAAAATTTCCAAAGCTTAGGAAAAATGGTTTCAATTAATTTAAAATTGAACAGTAAAATTAAGGCATGCAGTCTCATCACAATTTTGATTTGACCAACACCCTTTCCTTGAGTTATTAAGTTAACTCAGCCCTTGTATATCTGCATCAGAACTGAAATTAGACAGTTGGTTTGCAGGATTTTTTTCCTGCATGTCTTATGAATTTTAATTGCTAATCCACATGAACCAACTTGTTTTGTGAAACTTCCATTATAGAAGAGATCGTCAGTAATGATATCTTTCACTTTCAATCCAGTAACATTATGTTTAGGAAGGAACTGCAGATGCTGATTTAAACCGAAGATAGGCACAAAATGCTGAAGGCAACACCTCTGGAGAGAAGAAATGGGTTAAGTTCCTTCTCCCGCTCAGTTACTCCAGCATTTCGTGTCTATCCAGAGTTAACATTACACAGGAGGTAATTCAGTATCTTGTGTTTATAATCAGAAGCAAAATATTGTAGATGCAGAAAATCAGAAAAAATCAGGAACTGTCAAAACTCACAGAACATTAAACAGCATCTGTGGAGAAAGTTAATATTAAGTCATCACAATGAGTTATCTACTTAATCACATTCTCCATCTGTATATTTATATGCAAAATCAAGAATTAAACATTAAAATAAAGGCTAGCTGAAGAAGAAAATATGTTTAAGTTAGACAGCACTGTACTGAGGACAGCCAAATACATCAATAAATATCAAAAGATTAATGGCTAAAGAAATATCATCAAGAATTGTACAAATAATTATCTAACCTTATTTTCTGCTTCCCTAAAGTCCCCTAAGGTTCCAACAGTGTAGTTCATTTAGGCCGTCAGGAGCTCTTACGATTTTAATTGGGGGGTGGGGGGACTTCAAGAATTAAGTTGTTCCTGATTACTTTGATGCAAAGGGTAAACATTTCTTGTACTCCCTATAGAACTTTAATCATGCCTCAAATTAGAAAACATGTAAAATTAGTCAAAACAGCAATTCATAATCTTCACACATTCTTCAAGTGTAATGTTATTGGAGGAAGATGTGAGAGTTGTTCTCCAGCCTCTTTCCACATCATGAACGATAATTTTGAACTTTCAAGATCAGTGGAGAAAAAAAAATCTTAATTTCTAGATGTGAAAATTGCAAGTAAAGTCTTGATCCTACTCTGCATGCTGTACCGGTGTGTTTAAAGTTGGACGATAATTCAATGAAGCTGCTATCAGAGATCACAGTAATACTTCTGTGATGCAACAGCAGACCGTGAAACAGATCTAAGGTAAAGGGGTGATAAAGATGTAATTAAACATAATTGGTGAAATTGGTGAACAGGTTTGTGAGGCAGCACTTGGAGCATTGTGTTGAGCTTTGGTCACCCCACTATAGGGAAGATTCCATTAAGCTATTCCATTAAGAGTCCCAAGAAAATGTATGAGGATGTTGCCAGGGTTTGAGGCCCTCGGGTATAGGGAGAAGTCAGGGAGGCTAGGACTATATTCCTTGGCGTGCAGGATACTGAGGGGTGATCATATAGAGGTGTATAAAATCTTGAGGGATATTGATAGGGTGAATGCAGAGTCTTTTTCCAGGGTAGGGAAATCAAGAAATACAGGGTATTGGTGAGAGGGGAAAGATTTATTAGGAACTTGACGGGGTAGCTTTTCCACACAGGTGGTGTATATATTGAAGGATCTGCCAGAACAAGTAGTTAAGGTAGGTCCAATGATACAACAATTTAAAATACATTTTGATAGGTACATGGATAGAAAGCTGTAGAGGAATATAGGCCAAACATGGGCAAATAGGACAAACCTAGATGAGGCATCTTGGTCTGAGTGGACAAGATGTGCTGAAGGGCCTGTTTCTGTGCTGTATAACTATGTGACTATGCCTCTATAAAATAGATAGTTCACATGCAGAAATTTACGAAAGAATGAACATAACCAGAAACGTGCGAACAAAAAATATTTATTTGTAATTCCATACAAATGAAATTTGTGTATCTTTGGTGAAAATAAACATTAACAACATAGGGTAACGTACATATTTTGTGTGGTATAATTAAACAAATTTAAAAACATAGTTTCTAACAACCTTTTCAAGAATCAGATTGGCAAAAGGTTTTAGTAAAATTGTATTACATTGTAGGCACAAGGCAATTATCACAAATTTTCTAACGCAGGAAGTCGCATGTATCCTTCCTTACCCCCATTATCATAAAAGCAATTGTTTTCTGATTTATGAAAAACAAACCAGTTATGTTGGCATATTAAATGTTAAGCATGTATTTTCGGTTACAACATAAGGATAGGAAGTATTGGAAAAGCAACAGTTTACATCCATATTTTTGTTATTTCACTGAATTTCAAGTTCTCAATCCTTTCACTGTTAGCTTTTTTTAATTTTTTTTTATGTGTTTCATTATCTTACAGCTACCAGAGTACCATTCAATTTTACTGCATGCAATATTCAACAAAATAGAATAACATAACTCACATAATGTCAGCTTAAGCCAAAAACAGCTTGATGAATAAAATATCAAAGTTAAACAAAGGCAATGGCTTTCAGATATGGCAGTAAGATACTCCTGTAAACATCAACTTTTGCAGATTTTGTTCTCTAAAATGACAATGCGAAATGTACTAAATTTGCCTCAATGTGGTTGAATCATTTGTCGTTTGTTAGAGAATAACGTTTGTAAGAGACTGTTAGAGGTTATGGAGTGAATCTCATCCAGCACAAAACACATACACTCAAGCAACCAAAGCTTAAAAAAAGACCCAGACGTTGCTTCCCATTTTATGGGAAATTAGTCTTAATTTAGAGAATCTTGGCAAGAGAATTTAAAATGTTAAATCATTTCAAAGGAAGTACAAAAGCTCCATATTTAATAACTGAACATCCCAGGGCAAAATATAGAATGGGTAGGGTTTCAATCACCTTTGAAATTCCCCAGCGTGAGAGTAATGCTTCGTCCCCAATTAGTGTCCAGGGTCTTAAGCTGTAAAGTTGCTTTGTCTGTTTTTATTAAGGGTCAATCATATCATCTCTTTACAAAGCAATGACTCCTGCTGCTGATTCACACAGATTTTCACCCCAGTTTGAACAGCCATCTTATGCAAAAGTAGGAAAAATTAATAAAAAGGGATAAAAAAAACCCAAAACAAATTTTAAATAAGAGAATCATTTTTGCCCTCCGTGGGAATTAAACAACACATCAGAGGTCAGGAAATACCTTGTTTCCTGTATAGCGATGTTTCGTATGACAGCTGTGCCATATTCAGTCCATACCTACAATATTTTTATTTTGCCAATTACGGACATCCAAATGTTTCGTTTACTACAATAGCTTTGAAGGACAACAGTAATCACAATGTTGGTTTGGGAACAAACTAGTTCTACCTTGCATGCAAGCAATTTCTGCAAATTCCCAACCAGATGGTAATCTGAACCATATGCTGCCTCTGTCCAGAGATGCAATATAAAAACATTGATATGCACTGCAATGTGGAAGAATAAAGTTTGAATCTTTTGTTTTGTTCTGAAGTGGATCATGATTTAAATTAGTTACAAAAATAACTTGTTCCTGTGAAGGGAACATCTGGTAAGTAACATTCATCTGTTGCTGCTCCAGTGACTCACAAATGCAGATAGTCAGTGCTGAATGAACCTATTGCTGGGATCACAGGGGAATGCTGCACCTGCCTCAGCATGACTGTTCTATGGAAGATAAAGAAATTGACTATGTTTCATTTTCCCCAGTTCATGCTTGTATTATTCTACAGCAATGTGCACATTGGGTACTGGCAGCATCAAATGCAGCAGTAATGCCCATGAAGCTGTATCCAAGTAATTAACGACATTGGAGAGTGGTGGGGAGAGAATTGTCCAAACAAAATTCCTGCTCCTTCTAACTTTTTGCACTTGGTGTAGTTACTATTCAGAATAACTAGAGTCCAGAAATGATGGCCATAGTTTCAATCGTCAAATTGTCTTTCTTCAGGCAAAGTACCTGTACTATAATAGCTAGCCACTGCTATACAATGCATGAAGTCCCATTCAGAGAGGGAAATGTGTATTGGCTCTGCTCTCAAACGATCCTGCCAATAAACATTTATAGGAAGTAAACATTGAGACAACAAATCAAATAATAGTTTTTAATTGATAAATAGCTCATTTAGAAGATTTCAAATTGTTCTGCAGGTAACAAAGGCACGTAAACAAACATCATCTTTAATGTTGTTGAACTGACAGCCATTTTATTTGTTGTGGCAGCCATTTTTATCATTTTTTCATGGCAATGTTTTGTTTATGAACAGTATTTTATAGCTCCGAATAACTAATGTACATTGAAGAATGCTGTAGGGGGAAAAGTTATGATGTTAAAAAAAATGAAGCCACATTTAGGTATCCAATAGCAATTATATACATAGTTGTTTCTTGGCTGGCAAACTGTAAATAGGTACCCCACCAAATATCTGCATGGTGAAAATTTGTATTCTGTTAATTGATTCAATTTCAGCATAGCCCAAACTTGGCAACCAAATGTATTCGAGATTTTTAGTGAGAAAGTCCACCCCTTCAAGAACACAATGTACATTCTATAAAAGGGCCAAAGGAAAATAAAAATATATACTTCTCAAACTTTGGCAAGGAGGCATTCACCAAAGGACGGTGCAGTAAGAAATGGAGCACATCTACTGTCTATTTGTACAACAGCCGAGAAAGAGGGGAACATTGATTAGTAAGATTTGCTGGTGTTGTCTGGAGTACAGAGCCAAATGTGGCTTTAAGAAAATTGTTACCTAGTTCTATTGAAAGATTATTGAAACTAAAACTCCATCTCCACCGATGCTGCCTGACCTGTCGAGTATCCAAAATGTTATTTTAATTACACTAGGAGCATGGAAAAACGCAGTTACTATGTATTAGGAAAATAATTTTAGATAGATAATAATTCACTATTTTCCTTTTAAAGGGATAATTGACCCATACACAAAAGGAATGGGAAAATGTGAACATAATCTTTCAAACTTTAATGTTTCTTGTTAATGGATATTTTAGGATGATGGGGTAGTGAAGAATTTAGCAAATTATTTCATTGAACATGTTCACATAAAAACTAGAAAGAAATTGTGACATATATTACAATGTTATAAGAAAATAAATTAATACATTTTGTAGCTATATGCTTACATAACTTCTCAGCCTGTGTATTTGCATAGGCCTTATTCAATCAGCGTGATCAGGGGAGAATGTTTTAAGTCTATGCTGCCAACTAGTTTAAAACTAAAATTAAAAATGCTCTCCTCTCCTTCTTCCCATCAAATGGGACATAAAAGCTCTCAGGGTACTTGGCCTCTGAACTATAGCCAAAGTTGCTGGAAACCTCAACTTGACAGGAAAAATATGGAAATGAAAATCAAGCAGTCCAGCAGATGTTAAAGTCACAAAATTTGTCCCTGGACAATATTATCAAATAGTAAGCTGGACATTTCCTTCAGTATTATCTGTAGAGGAAAAACAAACAAATAGTATTTGGTCACAGTACTAAACACATGAAAGAATATCAGTAATTAGCTGTACTCCATAAAAGGAACTGAATATGCAGGGGAGGATGTAGCCTGAAGCTGATATTCTTGCCTATGCTTAGCTCTACTAACCAAAGATTATTTTGTATAACATACAATTTGTCTCCCTGGGGATTTCTTTATGAAAATTTAACAATTAAGATATGCCAGTTTACCATAAGATCTGTCTCTTATGAACACCTTGAATACATGGTGCAAATGTACATACAATGCAATATGAAAAAAACCCACCATTTTCACTGCCTATGAACTATCCTTTAACTGATCTTATAGATTTCAGACGCTTAACCTCCTTCAGGACAGAACCACACGAGGGAAAAATAATATTGAACATCTTTTTTTAAAAAAGAACATTAGGAAGTTATTATTCTTCAGTATTTGGAAATAGCATGGTAAACGTTCTAAAAATCACATATTGCTACAAGACCAAAGGAAAGGTGATTTTTTGTGGCAGTTGGCCTGTGCTCTTTTTAACAAAGAAACTTTTAAAAAATCATATTCATACTATCCCCATTACAACATCTCCAAAAATAAAAATCTTCTGATATCCAAAATATACAGGGTCAGAAAATATGGAAAAATAAACTTGAAAATAAATGGTCCCCACAGGACAGTATTCTATATTTACACAAAACAGTAGACTGTTAAGTACACATTTAATTCACCAACGTCCAAAAATCAAAAATTTAATGCTACAATTTTGGAAAAGCTTTCCATGTACATCAGTTCGAATGCAATTCTTCCTAAGAGAGACCTGATGTGTCAGCTTAACAATATTAGTGGATAACAAAAAAGTTAACCAATGGCAACAAACTCATCAAGTAAGGGGACATAAAAATTGTGTGTAGGTTGAAAATTTGAAATACAAAGTGCTGATGGAAGATCAGTGGTTTGAAATGTTAACTAATTAGAATTCCAGCATCTAGATTTTTTTAAATCTAAAATAAACCAGAAAATTATAGAAATATTCAACAGGTTGGTGAGCATTTGTAGAGTGGTAGTTTTAATTTTTTGCTTCGTGACCCTGGCCTTCAGATGATCTCTGATTTGTTGAACGCTTCTGCCATTTTATATTCTCTTTTTAAAATATTAACTTGTATGTCTAACCAGACCAATTCTATAATGTGGATCTACAATGTTACTTTAAGATTGATTTTAATTCCCATTCAATTTTCAGGGGAAACTGCAAAATACATTCACATGCCCAATTTTTATTTAAAACATGTGCCTCTTCCGTTAAGGGCAAAAGTACTGAAATGGGCAAAAGTACAAACTACTTGGCAGATACAATGAAACTTAATTCGGCAAAATGCCAGTGTCTGGCAGCAAAGGTTGGCTTGTCAGCAAAAAACAAATCATAGCAAATAGGTTCTGGGAAAATTGGTAAGTGGAGTACAGGGCAACAAAGCCCAGATGTTCCAAAGAATATCTCTCACTCCTCTTTATATCATAAAAGAACAACTATGACTTATCTTGGAAGGTCTCTTGATCCACCTGACAGCTATCGATCTGAATCACAAGATTAGAGAGTTGCAGTACATTTCCATCAAACTAAAGTTAATATAGGTTAGCATTAGCTTACGAGGCCTTCATCTGCTTCAGTGAGCAACACAACAAATTGGGGTATTATGGAATTATGCTGTAGAAATGCTAGTCAGATTCTAATGGCACGTGGTGGTGATGAAGCAGGCTACAATTTGATATTTCCCTTCCTTCCCCCTCCCTCCCACCATTTCCCTCCGATAGGCACTAGGTAAAATTAAAACCCTTATCCTTGGATTTAGTACTGCCCATGACAATTAAGAATATCAAAAAAGGTTGGATTTACATTGTTATATTTTTCTTGATCCTGCTTCAGCTGTAGCACATTATCAGCGTAACGCTGTAAAACTCTCACAAGAATGGAGCACAATAAAAATCATAATATACGCTCCAAAATGTGCTCCCAGGCAAGGTGAATTAGTAATCTGCCTGCTGTTCCTCCTACAACAATCTCAATCTCCCAATAACATACAACCACAAAAAAAAGTTCATTTAGTAGGGCTTATTGAATATTGTGCACATTAAAAAAAGCTCAGACAATATAACACCGTATCCGAAGAGTATTGCATATGTTGAGACATGATCAACAATCCAAATAGAGGACAAGTTAAAATTTGCACAAAATAGTACAGTCCCAACATAGTACAAATGCATTGTAGCAAATTGATTTTGTGTTTGCAGTTTCCTGGCGCAGTGAAGAAGAAAATCTCTGGTTGTTCTACTTATTTCACACTATTTCAGGGATCAGTAAAGGCTAATATCTTACAGTTGACCAACTCTGTGTCTGTTATGGTGCAAAACATAAATAACATTTTCAAACGAAGAACATTAATTAAAGAAGAAAAATTAACAAGCACATTTGAATGAATTACAAGGCCCCCTTCTGGTCAGTAGATTTATGTGACATCATGAATCTTTACCATAAGCATTAGAATTTTAGGATTCAATAGCATGTACATCAATTTTCTAATTTTTTTTTTCCTTAGGTTAAAAATTGGTAGTATGTTACTTTTGCATTGCATGCTGATTTTAATTCTAACTTGCACAGCAAGAGGTATTGCTTGCTTACTACATAAAGGTAATCTAACCCTCTTTGATGTGACCGATACAGTAATGTCTTTTGATAGAGTCGCTTACAGGGTTGTGCTATCATATGGCTCCCAGGTGTGCATCAGTTTAACAAATCCAACTGAGATTTGTGTTTGAACAATTGAAAACATAAAGCCAATCTTCTCCCATTAATAGTTTCTGCAAATAGCCAACATAGTCCAAAAAGATCATGGAAGCATGACTACGTCATAATATTTTCTAAAAAGAATTATAATAAACTGCATAGCAATCTCAACTTTGTTCCATTGTAAAGTGCAGCAACATCACAATCTTCATTAATTTATCCAATTGCAGCCTGGGCAGCAGCCATAATAAATATCATAAATGCTGTACAGAGGAAATATTTAACCGCCTTCCAACACATACAGCATTGCATGATAGAAAACGTGTATGATAATGTGTCTATTGATAAGAACTAAACCTTGCTATGATATCCCACACAGCCACATGGCTAATTGAGTTAACCTAAGCACGAAGAATGGTGATTAATGATGGCTGCTTGTGTCAGAGAAACCAGCACCTTAGAAAGGTTTATGTAATTCTTCTTGAATCTAGTGATGTGCCACTGGCAGCAATTCAGTGTTCACTGGGAACCAAAATAAGCATATTTGTAAAAAGGAAAACATGTGAGAGATGGTTAACTTTTAAGTATCTTTACCAACATGTTAGTTTGGGAAAATACTGTTTACAATTTCCAAGATGTCTAAAATATTGCAAAGCCCCACCACCCCTCTTCAACCATATTCATTTTTTCCTAAAAAATTCTTAATTTGCACCTAGTTATGTTAACCAATGAAAATTTGAACACCTACTTTGATGTGTGTAGACTGATCAATTGCATGTGTTGTGGACTTGTAGAAATCAATAGATCTTTAAGATGTTCATATTTAAAGCATTGATACAAATCCAAAAAGAGCTGCTCGTTTTCAGAATAGGAGCAAACATATGGCAGTTTATGCAGAAGGACAAGCACCTCTGTCTTTGTATGGCTTTTATGGTCCTTTTGAGAAGGATCCCTTTGAAGAATATTGCCACATTGACACACAATGGGAGATAAGAAAAGGAGACCGGCTATTTTGCACAGTTTCTTGTTCATTTTTTCTTGGTTCACTGACTAAAGAATCCAGCAAGATGCAAAAGTGAACCAGCAGCTTCCTTCAGTTCTTCATCAACTTCATGTTGCATTGCCCTGCAGTTATTCCCAGCTGATTGCAACACATTAGAGGCACTGGCACCTAACAGGTCATCCCCTTCAGACTCTTCATCGCTATGGAAACCCTCACTTCCATCACTTCCCTGACGGCTAGCTTTTGGAATAAATTCGTAGACTTCTTCCACCGAGGAGAAGGATGAGACACTAGACCTTGATTCACTGCGAAGAGATATTGTTCCATTTGCACTGTAATTGTGATCTTCCTTTGGATTACTGTTGATGACAGGAAAGCCAGATAGACCTTTGCTACCTTTCTGTAATGGAGAAGCTTCCACATTCTCTCTAAAATTCATAAAAGTAAAATTTTAATGGTAAACATGGTCATTTTTTTTTTAAAGCACATAAAAGCAACCCCAAACTCATTCTGGAATCTATTATTTAGAGTACAGACCCGAGGACGATCTACAAAATTGTAAATAGCATTCAATGAGATTTCAGAGCAGGAAATACCTTCCCTTATTGAAAAAAAGTGGCATCTTAGGTGAAAGATGGATAATCAAGTTCTGAGGAGAGGGAAATAAAACAGGATTTAAGCTGGATCAGTAATAATCTGACAATTAATATTTCTG
This sequence comes from Leucoraja erinaceus, assembly GCF_028641065.1. Classification (NCBI taxonomy): domain Eukaryota; kingdom Metazoa; phylum Chordata; class Chondrichthyes; order Rajiformes; family Rajidae; genus Leucoraja; species Leucoraja erinaceus. Next base: position 43,679,079 of record NC_073384.1, read on the forward strand.
TTTTACTGCAGAGAAAGACAGGAAGACTAGAGGACTCAGGAAAGGGAATGGCAATGACACAAAAATGGGTGGCATCAACAGTGAAGATGGTCATCTGGAATTACAGTGGTATCTTGATTAGCTGGGCAAGGGAACTACAAGTACATAGTTCCCTCATAGTGGCGTCACAAGTAGATAGGGTGCTGAAGGAGGTTGGGACATTATCTTGCAGTTGTACAAGACATTGGTGAGGCCACATTTGGAATATTTTAGTTAGTTTGGTCACCCCTGCTATAGGAAGTGTCATTAAGCTGGCAAGAGTGTAAAAAAGATTTGAAGATGTCACCAGGATTCAAGGGCTAGTGCTATAGGGAGAGTCAGGCTAGGACTTTATTGCTTGGAGCGCAGGAAGCTGAGGAGTAATCTTGTTGAGGTGTATAAAATAATGAGGGAGATGATAGGGTGAATGCACAGTTAAGATGAGAGGGAAAAAAAAAAATATATATATATACTTTTTAAAAAAAATAATATTTTGATTAGAAGCAAACACATATTACGGTAAAAACATTTCATGTATATCAGTTGTACATTATTAATATTATCAATTGTCGATTGATTCTGCTTCTAGTTTTTTTTTAATATTGATAGGTAGTAAGAAAAAACCCCACAAATGTCAAGATAAAAAAAAGGAATGGAATGATTTACTAATAATACATTATTGGAGATAGGTTTGTAAATTATAAAGTATAACTTTTCATCTAATCCCGAGTTCAAGTTTCAGTTAGGTTCCCGTGTTGAACCGATTTACCCTTTCAAATAGTCAATGAATGGAGACCATATTCTAATAAAAAGTTCTTGTTTGTCCATTAGGACGAGAGGGGAAATATTTAATAGGAATCTTAGGGGCAACGTTTTTCAACCAGAGAGTAGTGGTTATATGGAATGAGCTGCAGATGTTATAGTGGAGGCAGACACTATAATAACCGGTACATCAATAGGAGAGGTTGAAAGGGAGATGGGCCAAACATGGGCAAATGGGACAAACTTAGATGTTGCACCCTGATCGGTATGGACACGTTGGATCAAAGGGCCCATTTCAATGCTGTCTGACTATGAATAGAGCAAGCACAAGGGATGAAATGCTCTATTCCTGCTTCCTGTCCCTCATGTTCTTGAGTATTTATGTTTTTGAAGGGAAAATGCATAAATAAAAACTTTGAGAAACAGAAGCAGGTATAATATATGAAACCTCAAATACTATTCCTGCCCCTTTCTAAATTTCTAGCACCCTCCTTTTAATCTTTATGTTTCGGGAGAAAAGGGATGTGTGACAAATGCATGAATTACCTTGGCCAAAAAGTTACCACTATCTTGAATGAAATTTGTAAACAGTAAAATTAAAAACTCTTTGATAGTATTCTTACCACAAATTTAGGAATAAAACCCAAAATAGGTTATAACCTAATTTCTAATTTACTCTATGAAGAAATTCACTATCTTAAATAGGATAATGGATATTCTACAGCCCATTTTACAGATTATACTCCTTTCTTTAAATGCCTATGTCACATGTGGCTGCTGTGGACCAGGCTGAGCTCAGCTAAATGCCCGCGGACTAGTGCTGAGATCCAAGACCCTCTTGCTTGGTGTGCCTGTTTCTCAAAGGTGATTTCACTCTGAAAAAATTCTCCAAGCACAGTAAATATCTATTATGTTCACACTTAATTATTGAAATTCAGTCACTGTGTAACACGAAACTAAACATTGGTTTACCTTGTTCTGATTGTGGTTTCGGGCATTTTCACTGTGATTGGGGCATGCTTTGAAAATGCACGTTTGTGACTACGTTTTCTGCTTAGCACTGGACTGTGTTGCTGGGATGAATTACCTGTCAAAATAAAAGTGAAAGAATTGATCAGTACTTACAGAAGCTGATCGGAAGAAACAGTGTAGCTAAACATTGTAATTAAGTTATTTTAAGTCAAGTCAAGTCAAGTCAAGTCAAGTTTATTTGTCACATACACATACGAGATGTGCAGTGAAATGAAAGTGGCAATGCTCGCGGAACAACAAAACAACCAAACAAATTATAAACACAATCATAACACACATATTATTTTACATAATAAATAATAGAAGGAAAAACGTTCTGTATAGTTAGTCCCTGGTGAGAAAGGCGTTTACAGTCCGAATTGCCTCTGGGAAGAAACTCCTTCTCAACCTCTCCGTTCTCACTGCATGGCAACGGAGGCGTTTGCCTGACCGTAGCGGCTGGAACAGTCCGTTGCAGGGGTGGAAGAGGTCTCTCATGATTTTATTTGCTCTGGAGTTGCACCTCCTGTTGTATAGTTCCTGCAGTGGGGGGGTGAGTGAAGTTCCCATAGTGCGTTCGGCCGAACGCACTACTCTCTGCAGAGCCTTCTTGTCCTTGGCAGAGCAATTCCCGAACCAGATGGTAATGTTCCCGGACAAGATGCTTTCCACCGCCGCTGCGTAGAAGCACTGGAGGATCCTCGGAGACACTCTGAATTTCCTCAATTGCCTGAGGTGGTAAAGGCGCTGCCTTGCCTTACTCACCAGTGCTGAGGCGTGTGATGACCATGTCATATCCTCAGAGATGTGGACTCCCAGATATTTAAAACAGTTCACCCTATCCACAGGATCCCCATTTATACTCAATGGAGTGTACGTCCTCGGATGATGTGCCCTCCTAAAGTCCATGATCAGCTCCTTCGTTTTTTTGATGTTCAAGAGGAGGCTGTTCTCCTGGCACCAGAGTGCTAGATCAGCCACCTCCTCCCGGTAGGCCTTCTCATCATTGTCTGAGATCAGGCCCACCACCACAGTGTCATCAGCAAACTTAATTATTGAATTGGAGCTGAACCTAGCCACACAGTCATGTGTGTACAGGGAGTACAATAGGGGGCTGAGGACGCAACCCTGGGGCGATCCTGTGCTCAGGGTGAGGGACTTTGATGTATTCCCTCCCATCTTGACTACCTGGGGCCTGGCGGTGAGAAAGTCCAGGACCCAGGCACACAGGGAGGTGTTGAGCCCCAATTCCAGTAGCTTCCCGGCCAGTCTGGTGGGGACTATCGTGTTGAAGGCTGAACTGTAGTCTATGAACAGCATCCTCACGTAGCCCCCCTTCTGGCTGTCCAGATGGGAGAGAGCGGTGTGCAAGACCTGGGAGACCGCATCGTCCGTGGACCTGTTCGGACGGTATGCAAACTGCAACGGGTCCATGTTCCGAGGGAGGAAGGCGCAGATGTGATTCTTCACCAGCCTCTCAAAGCATTTCATGACTACACAAGTGTGATATAGAGGGGTTTATTGTTTTATTGGAATATACAAGTTAATATCACAAAAATGGGAGAACAGTTCTTAGTATATTATTTACATTTTCCAATCTTTAGTGTTGCAGGACAATACCAGAAAATACCAGAAATAAATGTATTTGTTGAGTCTTAGTTTTGTCAAATTTCTTAAGGTAATCTTCAATCTCTATAAAGTGGAATCCCACCCCCCCCTCGCCAAAATCACCCAGAAAGACAATATATGTTTTGCCATTAATATTAAGAATGCACATCGTTGCCCCATTAAAAAAATGGCTAATTTGAATTTCTGCAAATTATGTGTCATGTACAAATAATTTTTCATATGTAATCATGGGAAATGCAAAATCCATGGTTTCAGGCTTTGAGTGCCAGACTCCGAACCAGCAAAAGAAAAAAAAAAAAAAATTCAAGTGTGCTCTAATCCCTCGACCAATTATTTTAAGATTTATGAAGCCAATAATCACCATCTAGACTTGGACCTGAATGCCTAGCGTTTAGGTTGCTGATTATTTAAGTTAATAAAAACAATTATAAATCTTTACTGATATCTCAAACAAATGTACAAGGCCAGAAAAATTGGTAGCTTTGTCATCTCACAAAATTCCTGAATGCATGTGCATTTCATCTTTTAATGAATTTCTTAGTAAAATGAGAGACCAAATGTTGTGTTACAATTTTTGGCCCACCTTACTCACCATTGTCCTGGGATGTAAATGAAACAAGTATCGTTCGGATTGATGTTATATTTCACAAGTCATTGACATTTTAAACTTTACAAAAAACACTTTTCAAACCACTTTTCCACTTGCCCTGCCTGTCAGCAATGTTCGATGTTACAATGGGATCCCGAATCTCATTTGCATTTAAAAAAAATCATGTTTTTCAAAAAAAGTCTGTTTTACTCAAATTCTACCGTTTTCATGAACATTGTGTTTAGGTTATTTTAAAGAAAAAAAATCGCAATTTTCATTTGGGGGGGTGGGTGGAATAGGGGGAAGCTTTCATTTAAAAAAAAAAAAAATCACGATTTTCATTGTGTGGGGAGGTGAGGAGTGGGGAATAGAGGGAGAGGAGGGGGGAGAGAAGTTATGGAGGGAGGGAGCGACTGAGGGTAGGGGAAAGGAGAGGGAGGGAGGGAGGGAGTGGGGGAGAGGGGAAAGGCGAAGAGGCCTGGCGGGAGCCGAGCCCCGGGGCTGTAGACACAGACTGGGCCCTGAGCGCGGCTCCGGGCCCTGGGCTGGGGTTCGAGCCAGTGCAGGGGCTGCTGCTCCAGGCCCGGAGAGGGAGAGGAGCGGGACCCGAGGCAAGGACTAGGCCGCAGCCTCGGCCTCTCCCTCCCCCTCCCGTGGCTCCAGGCCGCTTGGCCCGGGGGGGTAGAGGGAGAGGAGGGGGGTAGGGAGGGGAGAGGGGTTATGAAGGGAGGGAGTACCTGAGGATAGGGGAAAGAAGAGGAAGGGAGAGGTGAAGGGGGGAGTGGGGGAGGGGAGGTGGGGAGGGGAAATATGAGGGAGGGTGAAGAGGAGGGGGAGGGAGTGCTGGGGATGAGGGGGAATGGGGGAGGATAGGGGTAGGAAGAGGGAAGGCGAGGTAATGGAGGATGGGAGGGGGAAGAGAGAGGAGGGGAGGGGGATGAAGCAGAGGTAGGTTGGTGGAGGGTGGGGAGAGGGAGGGTAATGGAGGAGGGGAATAGGGGACTGAAGAGGGAGAGTGAGATGCGTTCACATTGATCTTATATTTTACGTTATTGCTATTTTAAACTTTAAAAACGTCAGTCGGGCTTGCGCCATTGGGGGCTATGGGTGAGTGGTGGAATATTGTGTTGGGGGAATGGGCCCCAACGGGTCCGCACTTGGTCTAGTGTTGGATAAATTTGAAATTGTCACTAAGAAAGTGGGAAGTATCACCAGGAGAAATATGCAGAGCTGATTATTCAAAAATAAATAGTTCAGATAGTTCTTGTTGCATCTTTTACAAGTAAGATAGGTAAATATTTTAAATTGTGGGACATGCAAGGTTTTAGTTCGTTAAGAGAGTTTATACAGTTGTGTCTGGCAGTTGTACATTATAAACTTCTCTTGAATTCAGTAGCTTTGGAGATGGAGTACAAGGGAACACCTTTTGAAATAGTTGCCATGTGATTATTAGCCAATTTAGTGATGATCAGCCAATTTTGTACATTTTTAAATTAATGTCCTCAATCTGACCCCAGAAATAGATACTATAGGCTTATTAAACCAACTTATTGATGGAACAGGGAAATATAAAAAGCAACTTACACTGAGGAAGTCTTTGTTCTGGAGAAGAATTCAGCAACATCATAGCAGTGGCAGCATCAATATCAGAACCTATGAACATGTTTTAATTGTAAACAAATTAATTTATATTAATCATAAATTACATAGCTAATCTAGCCTCGCAGAGGCATACAAAACTGACCAAAGAAAAACAGCAATCATTGTCTCTTCACTAGTCAGTCAATAACTTAAGAGTTCAATTCTCCAGAGAGTGTATTGATATAAATTATGAACAACCTATTATAACTGGCCAGATTTTAAATCAGCTGCCAACAGCCAATTATAGTGTTAGGGTTTGGTAGTCATAGTTACAAGCATAGGCATGGAAATTCTAGACACAACAGCAGCAGCACTGCCAGCAATAATTTAAAAAAAATAAAGACTCCAGGTTCCTTGCAGTAAAAATCCAAAACAAAATCTGGGACAGAATAGGAATTCTCTGTTTTTGACCCAGTCTCTGGTAATTTCTGAAAACAAGTACAGCTCCAGCTAATTTCAGATCAATACAGATTAAAAAACGCACATCCTTTATTCTCCTGATATCACATCTATGCACATGCCAAGTTTTAGCTGGACAAGTCTCATGATCAATTAACTATAACAGTTCCCACCTCTGGAATTGCAATACCATTTGTAAAACAGGCAAGATATTGATGTTAACTAACTTAAAAGGCTTAAATAATTTTCTTCCTTGGATTAGTTGAAGATAAATCTTCAGCATTGAATGTCGAAAGTATGATTCCATTTCCACAATGACCCGACTGATCGCAGCTGGAGATAAGTCGGTTGCAACAATTGGCTGTAGTGTTCTATGATAAGGAAAGGGTTGGTAGAGGTGGATAGGACTAGGAATTGGAAATTAATTGGAAATTCCATGTGTTTGTGCATGTGTGTGTGGTACAATTCATTTGGTCTTGGTATACTGTAGAAACAAGGAATTGCAGATGCTGGTTTACAAAAGATGATTGAGTGTTGGAGTAGCTCAGTGGTTCAGGCAACATCCATATACTCCTGTGATGCTGCCAGACCCACAGTCCAGAGCTACTCCAGCGCTCTTAGTTTCTGGTCTTCGTACGTTGATTCTCACGTCAACAATAGCACCACTAAGATGCACATGAAAAACAGACATTTAAACAAAGAACTGAAGAGCAATTGGATGCTAGAAAGTACATCTAGGTGGAACTGGTAAAGCAGAAAGCAGCAGCAACAAACATTGGTTGGCCATTGATTAAATTGGGGAACGGAATTCAAACATGCTGCTGTAAATTAGATTTATTTTCCCTGGAGGATACATACAACCATCCAAGGCATCCTTTAAATGACATTCATGTGAATTACTGCGCCAGTATGGGTAATCAAAGCCCGACCTGACTCTTCCTTATCCAGTATTGGTACTATTTCAAACAAAAATGGCTGGATAATTTTTTTTTTAAACTTGTAATGCTGGCTAATGTCTCCGCTTTACTGCAGGGTTAAGTACTTTTATTTATAAATTTTCTGCGATGTGGGTGTTACTGGCAAGACCAGCATTTATTATCCATCGCGAATCGCCTTGAGAAATGGTGGCAAGCGATATTTTTGAGTCATTATGTAGAATGCAGCTGAGTAAGATGTTAATTGATTTAGACGCAATGACAACGTGAATGACAATTTGGAATATTGGTGCAGTTCTGGCTGCCCTATTACAGGAAGGATGTGTAGGCTTTGAAAAGGGCGCAGACTTGGATTGTTTTCTTTGGAATGCCATATGGGGAGACATGGTAGAAGCATATAAAATTATAAGAGACATAGATGGGGTGTTTTTTCCCCCTCGATAGAAATATCAAATACTAGAGGACATAGTTTTAAGATGAGAGGGGCAAAGTTTAAAGGCGACATGTGGGGCATGTTTTTTTAAATATATGCGGTGATGAATGCCTGGAGGGGGGAGGTGGTTGAGGCAGATATAACAGTGGTATTTAAGAGACTTTTCAGCACAGATATTGCAGTCGAAAAGGCATGTTCCAGTGCTGTCCTTTTCTATGTTCCATGTTATTTTTCCAATTTGGGATGATGTGCATCTTAAAGGGGAATATGGAGATTATGTTATTCCCATTAATTTCCTAATACTAGAGGCTGCGAGTAGCTTGAGCGAGTAACTGCAGTGCATTTGGTAGATGGCAGCATTGCAGCCACAACACAGCAGTGATAAAGGAAAAACATATTTACAGTAGATAGTCTCATTCAACTGGGCTGTTTTGTCCTGGATGGTGTTAAGCTTACTGATTGGCATTGTATTTTCAGCCCAATGGGAGAGGGGAGAAAAAGCAGGATTTTTATTGTTTCAAAAATAAAAATGGCCATATTTAGTCTGACTGTTTTTCACAAGTAAAGGTGTAATTGCCAAGAAATTAATAAGTTATTGAGTTTATACAATTTCAGTTTATCCATGTATTCACAATTTCTAGATAAATACACTTAAGAAAAGAAAACTGAACTCACTTTTCTGTAGGCTGTCTCGGAGCTGTGGCGACGTTGATGTGAGGTGGTGAGGAGGTGGTGATGCACTACAAGAAATACAATTACACATTTGAAATAATTGCCATTTGCTAAAGATGCTGACCCACTTTAATATTGTTTCACAAGTGCTATTCCTTATCTATGAAGCTAGGTAAAAAAAATTGTCAGGTGATTTGGACAAATCCAATTATTTGCACATTTGATATTTTCAAACAAGCAGCCTATGTCTACTGTGCTTACAAAAAACAACAACTTTAATTCTGCAGTGAGCAATTTCATGACTTGGTATGCAATTTAGTAAACAGTGTGACCAAAAATTAAACTTGTCAAATAGGTTGGGTTGTAAAAAAGTATCCAGCCATCACTTCTTCCATAGTCTTATTAACAAAGGCTGTTTAAACACAAATTGCCGTAAACCCGTTATCAATCCTTTTGAGAGGTATCTGGAGGGTGTTCAGAAATAGTAAAAGTTACTTGATTCATCGGCTGGGCTTGTATACGGATGAGAGGGGATCTTATTGAAACATATAAGATTATTAAGGGTTTGGACACAGTAGACGCAGGAAACATGATCCCGATGTTGGGGGAGTCCAGAACCAGGGCCACAGTTTACGAATAAGGGGTAAGCAATTTAGAACGGAGATGAGGAAGAACTTTTTCTCACAGAGGGTTGTGAATCTGTAGAATTCTCTGCCTCAGAAAGCAGTGGAGGTTGATTCTCTGTATGCTTTCAAGAGAGAGTTGGATAGAGCTCTTAAAGATAGCGGTCAGAGGATATGGGGAAAAGGGAGGAACGGGGTACTGATTTTGGATGATCAGCCATGATCACAATGAATGGTGATGCTGGCTCGAAGGGCCGAATGGCCTACTCTTGCACCTATTGTCTATTGTCATCCTGCAAATTATACATGTCGAGCAGCATGTTAGGCGGCATAGTAGCGCAGTGGTAGAGTTGCTGCCTTACAGCACCAGAGACCCGGGTTCAATATTGACTACAGGTGCTGACTGTATGGAGTTTGTACGTCGTTCTCCTGGGTTTTCTCGAGGTGTTACAGTTTCCTCTCACACTCTAAGGAAGTACAGGTTTATAGGTTAATTGACCTATAAATTGTCCCTAGATGGAAGATTAGTGCTAGTGTACGGGGTGATCGCTGTTCGGCTCCGACTAGGTGGTCCAAAAGGCCTGTTTTGTTGCTGTATCTCTAAAGTCCAAAGTAAAGTCCCTCAAAAAGTACATCATCAATTACAAATTCCAGCACATAAGTATATAATTCTAAGGTAGACACAAAATGCTGGAGTAACTCAGCGGGACAGGCAGCATCTCTGGAGAGAAGGAATGGGCGACGTTTTGGGTCGAGACCCTTCTTCCGTCTGAATATTCTTGAATATTATGTTGCTCAAAATGAGGAATACCTTATCAGTGCATTCAGAAAGTATTCAGACCACTTCACTTGTCCACATTTTGTTACATTACAGCCTTATTCTAAAATGGATTAAATTCATTTATTTTATCATCAATCTACACACAATACCTCATAATAAAAAACTAAAAACAGGTGTTTAGCAATTTTTGCAAAGTAATTAAAAATAAATAACTGAAATATCACATTTACATAAGTATTCAGACCCTCAGTACTTTGTTGAGGCACATTTGGCAGTGATTACAGCCTCAAGACTTCTTGGGTATGACGCTACAAGCTTGGCACACCTGTATTTGGGTAATTTCTCCTATTCTTCTCTGCAGATCCTCTCAAGCTCTGAAATGTATGGGGAGCGTCGATACACAGCTATTTTCAGGTTCCTCCAGAGATGTTCGATCGGGTTCAAGTCCGGGCCCCTCCAGGACATTCACAGACTTGTTACAAAGTCACTCCTGCGTTGTCTTGGCTGTGTGCTTTGGGTAGTTGTCCTGTTGGAAGGTGAACCTCTGCCCCAGTCTGAGATCTAGAACGCTCTGGGGCAGGTTTCCATCAAGGATCTCTCTGTACTTTGCTCCGTTCATCTTTCCCTCGATCCTGACTAGTCTCCCAGTTCCTGCCACTGAAAAACATCCCCACATAGAAACATAGAAAATAGGTGCAGGAGGAAGGCCATTCGGCCCTTCGAGCCTGCACCGCCATTCAATATGATCATGGCTGATCATCCAACTCAGTATCCTGTACCTGCCTTCTCTCCATACCCCCTGATCCCTTTAGCCACAAGGGCCACAACTAACTCCCTCTTAAATGCACAGCATGATGCTGCCACCACCATGCTTCACCGTAGGTATGGTATTGACCATGTGATGAGCAGTGCCTAGTTTCCTCCAGACGTACCGCTTGGCATTCAGGCCAAAGAGTTCAATCTTTGTTTCATCAGACTAGAGAATCTTGTTTCTCGTGCCTTTTGGCAAACTCCAAGCGGGCTGTCATGTGCCTTTTACTGAGGAGTGGCTTCAGTCTGGCCACTCTACCATAAAGGCCTGATTGGTGGAGTGCTGCAGATATAGTTGTCCTTCTGGAAGGTTCTCCCATCTCCACAGAGGAACTCTGGAGCTTTGTCAGGGTGACCATCGGGTTCTTGGTCACCTCCCTGACCAAGGCCCTTCTCCCCCGATTGCTCAGTTTGGCCGGGCGGCCAGGTTTATGAAGAGTCCTGGTGGTTCCTAAGTTCTTCCATTTAAGATTGAAGGAGGCCACTGTGCTCTTTGGGACCTGCAATGCTGCAGAAATTGTTTTATACCCTTCACCACATCTGTGTCTCGACACAATCCTGCCTCAGAGGTCTATGGACAATTCCTTCGTCTTCATGGCTTGGTTTTTGCTCTGACATGCACTGTCAACTGTGGGACCTTATATAGACAGGTGTGTGCCTTTCCAAATCGTGTCCAATCAATTTAATTTACCACTGGTGGACTCCAATCAAGTTGTAGAAACATCTCAAGGATAATCAATGGAAATAGGATGAACCTAAGCTCAATTTTCAGTCATAGCAAAAGGTCGGAATACTTATGTAAATGTGATATTTCAGTTATTTCTTTTTAATTACTTTGCAAACATTTCTAAACACCTGTTTTCGCATCTTCATTCTGGGCAATTATGTGTAGATTGTTGATTTAAAAAAAAAGAATTTAACCCATTTTAAAATAAGGCTGTAACGTAACAAAATGTGGAAAAGGTCAAGGGGTCTGAATACTTTCTGAATGCACTGTAACATGCTGGCACCAAAGCACCAGGTCATCCTGATATTAAACTGGAATCAAATAAGAACAGTTTTTAAAAAGAACATTTGCTTCTATTGTACAGAAATGGACATAGCTGGGTTTGGTGTAATTCTCTGAACTGCAAAGTCCAATTGACTTGCTCATGCTTTTATTTTAGCTGCTCAAAAGTGAGCTTAGCTTTTCTGTAAACATACCCCAAGTATTATAAATGCAAGGTCACCCACTGACATCCATTATTCTTCCATATTGCTTGACAAAATAACAGCAGAAAATATGTTTGTTAAAGTTCTATATTGAGCTCTGATACCAATTGATAATGATCAATTCAACCAAAGAGGTTTCTCAGGTCCCTCTAGGGCAAGAATTTATAATGTAGCTTATGCACATACAGACTGAGCTGCACAACAGCGTAACAAGTCCACGTTGTCCCATTTCATCAATAATACCTTCATGTCCTCATCTAAAAGGATTCAATGTGGTCTGATATTTTATATTGTCAGTGGGAACTCAAACCCAATGATCAGATTTTTGATCCAGTTTTTGATCAACACTGATGCTGCTGTCTGGAATTGTACCAACAACATGGATACGCTTCGAACACAGCTGGGTATCTGCAAGGTTTTCTTTACATGCCTACTTGGTGGCAAGTGGGTAATATCTGTATATTGTGGGAGTTCAGGCTCACTCGTTTCCATATAATGAGTCTTGTAAAATGCTTTGAGAGGAGCAATAAATTCTAGGGTGTAAGGAGAAAGTAGAAAATTTGTGCAAACCAAACAAGTCATCAGAAAGATCTCGAGGTGTTAAAGGGATTCAGAGATGTGGCCAAATAATTAGCTTGACACGGGAGTTCAGAGGCGAGGGATATTGTGGCTAAGTGAGTGGTAACTACTGGTAATTGAGAAATTGTGTGTGTCATTGATAATGGGGATACTCAGGTGGATGTTGTGCCTCTGTTTAAGAAAGATCACAAGGAAAAGCCTGGGAACTATAGAAGTCAGTGGTGGGTAAGGTATTGGAGGGGATTCTGAGAATCCAGATCAACAGAGAAAGCAACAATAATGTAGGTCAGTGTCTGGAGAGCAAAAGGTGTATAAGGAAACCTCTGATGGGGACATGGGACGTGGTGCTGGTGCTTGACAGTGATCAAGTACAGTGGGAGTTAGAATGAGTTCCACTTCCAATCAAAGTGGAGACGATTCCTTCTGAATTGAATATCTGTTGCCCTAAAAACTGTTAAGCAACTACCTATGAGGGTGAGGTGAGGAAACATGAAGCAAGAGTCTATGGCATCTTCAAGTGAATCCCTGTCATTGGTGAAAATGCCCTTGTGCAGCAGAAGAACAATGACATTACTACCACATCTAACTGCCGCATTCCTAGTACAGTGCACATCAAACAGCAGATCAAAAGGAATGGCGGGTGTTGATGATAAATAGTTCTAGGTTTTAAATGACAATGGCCCATGCTTCTTAATGGAAATAAAATACTGCAAAACTTCTACATTTATAAATTGCAATCACTGATGTCCTACTAGGTCCATCTTTCCGATAAGAGTAAAAATACACCAGTTTGTCACTCATATGATTAGTTCCCATAGTAACATTACAACTGGCTTATTTATTATTATCTTTGTATCTTGACGAAGTGGAATTGACCACTACATTGATTCCTTACTACTTTTTCAACAATAACTAAACGATGTGAATGTATATTATTATATCAACACTAATATCCCAGTTTACTTTGAAGCTGTGGCAGCTAATCACTTCAGAGCACATTCAAGTTGCATAAATGAGGCTACCTTATTACACTACAGAAACATGGACTACCAAGTGCCTCCCCTCACCCTCATCACAGTTGTTGTTGATATTTGTTAATCTGCAAACCCCACTCTTCCACACTTGGCAAAATGATTTTAACAGCCCATAGAAAAGTATCAGGCTTTGGATCAATAATAACCACTAATGACACATCGTATGACACAAATAAAGTATCACATTCTGGAGAACCTAGAGATTGGTCATGTCTGTATCAATTCACAGTGTATTTCAGTTACATCTTTATAAGTTTAATGAGGAGTTATAATAATTACGTTATAGAATTATTGTCATAGCCGTGTAGGTTATAAAAACCTCAAGTAGGTTGAGAGAACGATAGTACACAAAAAAAAAAAGATAGCGAAGGAAATATTGTCGAAATCAGACCCGAAACGTGCCTATTTCCTTCGCTCCATAGGTGCTGCTGCACCCGCTGAAAACCTCAAGTTCCTACGTAAACACTGAGAGAACTTCGAAACACTGAGAGAACTGATACATACCTTGGAGGAGAGGCTGGTGGTGTGCAGAAGATTTGCATTGTTGAATAATATGGAGTCTTCATTAGAGCCTGGATGAGGTTGGGCCTGTACTGCGGGTCTACACACCACAGTGAGCCTTTCCCAACAGTCTATCAGAGACAAATGACAAAGAGCAGATTGTTTCATTTACACACCGTTAAACGCCAGCCACCAGCTACAATCTAGAACAAAACAAAAGGTGATGGACCAAATTTCAACATGGTCTGTTAGCACTGTCCTTAATGCAACACATTGCTTTATTTCTGTCACTCAAGTCAGTTATTTCCTTCCCAATAATACTGGTCTTTAAATTAATTCCTCTTCTGAGAATGTTAACTGCTCCAGAAATAAGTTTATTGAAAGCTGACCTATGCAAACACCCGATACTCCCAAATATTCAGAAAGTTTCAAAATGGCTATAATAAGTGACAATAAACTTTGAGTAACAAAGTACAATTTTTCCTTAACAAACTTATGGTTGGCGTGAGATATATATATTTTTTAAAACAGCCTTACATACTTAAATTTTTATTTCACAGTATCAAGGTACAACCAACCTCTCCTGCACCACAGGCCATTTGGCTCCGAGCTATACTTTATCTAATCATATATCCCATTCTTCTCAGCATCATTTTGTTGTCCCTTAAATGTGTCGATGTTATGGCTGCATCCGCTCCTCCATGTGATAAGACATTCTAATAATTCTTTGGGAAATAAGTTCCAATTGAAGTCCCCAACTTCGATGTTTTAACTCTAGTTTGTGTATTCACTCTGTGTATCGTCTCATCAAGTCTTTCAAAATTGGCATTATCTTGACCATATACCAGTGTTATTTATCCAAGTGTCAATGCAGGTTTAACATTTATACGTGTCCTTTAAGAAAGGAACCCAACTATGCATTTACTTTTTGTGCAGCCTTATTAATCCGTTTTACTAATTTTCTTTTTTTTTTTTTGGTGTTCTTTCGGACTTTTATTAGATGCCCGGTTGTACTTAAAGTTCAGGTGTACAATGCTTACAAATTAAAAACTGGTATTTCAAAAATTCAAATTGACCAGATATCAAATAAGCTTAAAAACCATTTGAAGTAAAAAGGAAAATAGACCATCTACAAAAATCTGTTTTAAGCCAGTTCCAAAAAGCTGTTTCAGGAAAGGTTAAGAAACCATGGTGTATAGACAATAGGTTTTACTAATTTTCAAAGAACTTTCCAGACCTCTTTATCATGTGGGACCTTGTCACACGGCATGCTAAAGTCCACGTGGACAATATCTGCCACCCCACCCTTGTCAATACTCTTGGTCACCTTTTCATAAAAGCTCAAATTCGAGGGAGAATATTACCCATGCATAAAGGCATACTGACTAATCAGTTTTTGCCTTCCAAATGTAAGTAGTTCCTGTACCTCAAAGTTCCCTCCAGTAACTTCCCACCACAAATGTTTTATTCACCGGCTTGTACTTGGCCTTGCACCCTTTCTTAAATTAAGGCACGTCACAGCCACCTCTCGTCTTACCATACCTTTTCTGTGGCTAAAGATCCATATATCTCTGCCATGGCTCCAACAATTTCTTCCCCTCCCTTCCCACAATGGCCGATGTCACTTGATTTATTCACCAGGGTTTTATCCACCATAACATGCCTTCAGACTTTGTCTTTTAATTTTATCTATGTATTGTCTTCACTCTTTGCCACTTAAAACAAATGTTTCCTATCTTGCTTATCTTGTTCCATTCCCATCCCCATCAAATTAACTTTATTCTAATCTGTTAGTTTGCTTTTTCTCTTAAAGACATCTTTCTCAACTGTTATTTCATCATGATTGCCATTGCCAAGATATGTTACTCCATGTTTACTTCCCACATCTGGGCACTGTTCCTCATCTTGAGATTCTTACATACTGGATAAGAAAAAAAGTAACACTGCGTCTGTTTAGTATTGGTTCAAGTTATTAAAACTTATAAGGCAACAGGAGATTGTAGAAAAATGCTCCAAATGACCGGAACATCAAATAAACTGACACAGCGTGGAAACAAGCTCTTTGGCCCACCATGTACATGCTGTCCATTAATCATCCATTCACACTCGTTCCATATTATCCCACTTTCACATCCACTCCATGCACACACTATAGAGATCAATTAACTTACTAAACCAGCATGTGGGATCTAGGAGGAAACAGCACCCAGAATAAACCCATGCAGTCACAGGGAGAATGTGCAAACTCCACACTGACAGCATCCAAGGTCAGGATAGAACTCTGGTCTCTGGCGTTGTGAGGCAACAGCTCTACCAACTGCACCACTGTACCACTCTAATTAATTGCTTGAATCATGAATATGCAATGATTCAATAATGACCGAATTTAGCCATAACTAAATGCATGTGTGAAACACTTTTGGAAGCAACACAGCGCTGTTGAAGGGAAGTAATTGGAAATAAGGTAAACAATTACAATCCTAATGAATAGGTTTTCCAATTAAAGATCATTGAAATACTGGAATATTTTTTTAAATTTCAGTAAAGTAAAACTACTTATTTATTAATTTCAACAAACCTGCAAGCTTGGTGATATCCGAATTATGCAACAGCTTTATCTTCCTGTACTATTCTTTAAATATGACTAAGACAGTGAATGTACATGTGTGTGTAAACAACTGTAGTGTGGGATGGAATCTCACCGTCAGCTATGCCACAGTCAGCTATGTCATAAGAAAACAATGGTTTATGTCCTAATAAGGGTGACTATTTCAAAGAGGAGCTTTAGGTGCAAAATACTTTGGACAGAGTGTAAATTTATTTTTCATTGCCCTGTTCTGGCATGGTCCAGACAATGTCAAAATCACCATTTGGAGTACAATTAATGATTGGACTCCAAATCTCCACACTGGCTATGAGACTGTTGTACTGTCTAAGGGCTCATCCTTCAGATGAGAGATTAAACGTGTCTTGTTTGGTTTCTGGGATGGGTGTTGAAGATGCAATGGTATTATTTTGAAGAGGAGGTGAGTTGTCACCAGTGTCCTGAACAAAATGTGTGCCCCAGCAAACTCCACTAAATTGTTCGATTATCTGAAATAAATTATCACAATATCCCTGGAGATACTCTGTGAAAATAGCTTACCATGTTTTTTTTCAGTCATTTTCAGGATGACACTGCCAATGCCAGAATTTATTGCTGATCCACCAAATGCCCTTGAGAAGGCAGTGTGAGCCACATTCTTGAACCGTTATGATCCTTCTGGTGAATGTACTCCTACAGTGCCATTGGGGAGGAAACTCCAGCATTTATACTGTGACAATGAAGAACTGCCAAATAGAGTAATAGAGTGATACAGTATGGAAACAGGTCTTTCGCCCCATATGTCTCCTCCAAATCCTTTCCATCCATAAATAACCATTCCACAGCCAACCTAGACTTTTGGCCACCCCATATCTTATTTTTCATTTTCCAGATACATTTTCCTTTTCCTGTAATAAATCGATCTTTGATTCACAGTGAATTTTATAAAAATGTAGTGTGGGAGTTCAAAAAAATGTACACAAAAAAAAGTTACATTGTAAGAAATAAAACCAGGAAGTGCTGGAAATACACTGCCGGTCGGGTAAACACTATGGAGAAGAAAGTAAATTTATGCCCCTGTCCCACCTAGGCGATTTTTTAGGCAACTAGGCTGTCGCCACTGGTCGCCGGGGTGTCGCCTGTGTGGTCGTGAGTAGTCTCCTCAGTCGCCCAAAGAATTGTAGCGTTTTTCTGGTCACCGCTGGATTTTGAAATGTTCAAAACGTTTCGGCGACAGTCGGCGACCGTGGGCTTGTCGTAGCTTGACTTCTCCTGACGAAGGTGCTGTCGTGGGTTGTCGCCAGGATGATGTAGGTTGTCGCCCATGCTGACTTCGGTGAATTCCATTGGCGACTACCGGCGACTACCTACGTCAACCTACGGCAAACGGCGACAGGTACCGGTGACTGAATTGTCGTACATTATCGTAGCTTGTCGCGGGTGGACGTAGGTTGTCGTAGGTGTGGTCCTAGGAGGACGTCCTAATGTGTCTCCGGTTGTCGGTAGCTTGACGTCGACTAGGTGGTAGGTTGTTGTAGACATTGTCGTAGGGGGGTCCAGTCACCGGTTTATCGGCGACCTGCTTCAACTATGACAGTCGCCAAAAAAAATCGCTTAAGTGGGACAGGCCCATTAATGTTTCAGGTAAATGACGACATCAGAACTTGAGAATTGAGAAAATATGTGTGTTTTGACTTGAGGAAGTCAATTTTGATACATCAATTTCCGTTGTCAGAAATGTTACAAGTACAGTGAAGCACAACAATGATGAATGTAATTTAATATCCTTGCCCTTGGCTGTATCGTCAAGGGCATGTGGTACATGGCAGCCTGTGGAAGAATAAAACTAAAGATGATTTATTCTTGACAGCCCTGGCCATTTCCTTGATTTCCAGTTACTGGTGACAGCCTGAGACTAGTCAATCCTGCTGATGCAGATACTGTATATCCTCACAATAAGAAAAATTACCTCTAGTTTTAAACACAATCTATTTCCTTAAACTCCATATGGAAGATTAAATTTTATTTTGCAGAAAATGGGGTGGGGGGGGGGGGTGATGATGTCCAGGCTGGGCTAACATCTTCAAAGTAGGCATAGCCGGAGAGCAGGAGTCTCAAGGAGGGTCATGATCCAAAACGTCACCTATTCCTTTCTCCAGAGATGCTGCCTGAACAACCAAATTACTCCAGCATTTTGTATCTATCTTGGTCTAACATCCATTTGCCATCTCAAAATGCCCTTCTACAGAATTGTCGCTCTGCCAGTTCAGAGAGCAATTAATTATCAACCACTCTGGTGGATGTTAAATCACATTTAAGACAGAACATAAGATTGGTAGTTTCCTTCCCAGACATATGCGTGAACCAGATGGGTTTTTACTAGAATGTGTCATTGTCATGTTCACTACTACTTATATTAGCTTTCAATTTCAGATTTAATTTCATAAATTGAAGTTTAAATTCCCCAGCCTCCCTAGCAAAATTCAAGGTCATGCCTCAGGATTAATAATCCATGTCTTTGGAAAACAAATAAAACTGCAGATGCTGGAATCTGGAACAAAAACAGAAAATGCTGGAAGAATTCAACCAGTCAAGTACCATCTATGGAAAAGGGAGCCAGGTCCTTAGATCAGAGTATGGTGCATTATAATCAGCACGAGGACTCCAATGGTTTTGCACTCTTATTTCTTTCTCCAGTAAGATGGCTTTCTGTAAACAATTATTTTCTCCAAAGCATGGAAGCAGGCATTTATGTATTGTGGAAATGCCACAATTCATTGCAGCTTACATAAACAATATACTCCCATCTTAAACATTGTGAATAAACAAGTCCGAAACAATTAGCACAGCCTTTAGAGATGCATCACACCATTTAAACCATACAAAGTCAGGCTTAATCGGAAATAAAACCACTGGCTTGTATTGTGATGTATTGCCAAATTAAGCTTCTGCTTTGCATTCTCCTCACTTAATACCAGTTTAATATTATCTAAAGCTTTTCCAGTCCCCAAACATTAATGCTGTGCTTTCTTAGTGGTTGGAGCATGAAATAAATTTCTATTCTTTACTGGCTAGTTAAGGGCCTGTCCCACTTTCACGACCTAATTCACAACCTTTTTTACTCATGGACATTTTTCATCAGGCTAGAAAAACGCCCCAACCTACTTGAGGCCACGAGTACCTACGACTAGTATCACTACCTACCTACGACCTCGTGACAATCATGCTGCGAGTATGAGTCAAGGGTAAACTCGTTAGAGGTCATGAATTAAGGGCCTGTCCCACTTGCGTGTCCTTGGCAGTACCGACAGCATCTCTGGAGAGAAGCAATGGGTGATGTTTCGTGTCGAGACTCTTCTTCAGTCTGAAAGAAGGGTCTTGACCCGAAACGTCATCCATTCCTTCTCTCCAGAGATGCTGCCGGTCCCACCGAGTTACTCCAGAATTTTGTGTCTATCTTCAATTTTCATGGCCCCGCTCTGGGAGTAGAAGTGGGGGCGGATCTGGACCGCAACGGCCGTGAGCCCTAGGCTGAGCTCGGCGATCGTTTGCCTGCTTCTGCTGGTGTTAGAGGTGAGACGTTGCGTCGCGCCAGGGTCTTGGGCCTGTCCCACTTTGGCCGTTAGTTCCGCGACAGGCCGTTGGCGCGCAAAGATTTCGTTTGCTACAAAACTTTCGGAGCCCTGCGCGATGTCGCGCACAACTACATACCCCTCCGTGCTTCTCAGTGGGACCGGCCATACGATGCCCGTGCGCCCAAAGCGAATACGAGGTCGCATAATTTGCATGCCAAGGACACGTAAGTTGGACAGTCCCTTTATGTCGTGAAAGTGGGACAGGCCCTTTAAGCTGTTGTTACTGGTAACAGTTCTCACCCTTTACATCTTTGCCCAGTGTATATAGCCACTCCTTTTCACCCCGTCTTGATCTTAGCTAATGTGTTATTTATCACGGTTATATTAAATAAAACTTTTGCTCAACAAATGTTGCTTTGTTTACACACAATGCAAGTAGTACTCATTCCTATTCCTTTTCTCCAGAGCTGCTGTCTGACTCGTTGCGTTACTCCTGCTTTTTGTGTCTATCTTCGGTTTAAACCAACATTTGCACATCCTTCCTACACATAAATAATACTTTGACGGGTGTGAAGATCCCTACTCCCATTGACAGGGCTGCCAACATGGGGTGAGAGTTGGGAGTGAAAAATTGTGAGAGACCAAGCCCGATGTACGGACTTTTGCATTTTTCAGCTTGAAATTGTGCAATCTGGTGCATACAGTGGCAAGTCTTTTAACTTACACTTGAATGCAATATTTATGTTTTAAATTGGATTAGCTATGAATAAGGTTAGGCTAAATTACATTCCTAAATACATCCCACAGTAGAGCCAGGCTCTGATCAACAGGTGCAGCACATGAATGATCTTAGTATATTCATGTCTGGAAATCAGATTATAATTAAACACTTGACCCATGTTGACCAACCTGGGTCTCACTGCACACCTGGAACTACTCCTGACCCTGACTCCAGTTGCATACCTTCTCTCATTCCTGAACCCGAGTCCAGCCTTACACTTGGCCCCCTGTTCTACCCTGATCATAGCTGCTTACCTGCTTAGGTACCCAGTGCTGAACACTCCCTGGTCCCAGATTTAACTGCACTAGTACTATTCCAGACTTTGACTCTGGATGCACACTTGGCCTTGCTGCTAGCCCCTCTGCACTGACAATATATCTGGCCCACACATAAAGCCCCATATCTGACCCCCTGGACTTAACCTATAACGTTCAAGTCCACAGGTGCTTATCTAATGCGGTAATCTTTTATGGGGCGCTTCACAGACCAAATTATGTATAACATAATTTGCTACATCCATTGGCTTCCTTGTTATCTAAGGTGCTAGTTACTTTGTCAAATAAGTCATCAATTGGTTGAACACAATTTCTCATCCATACAATTATACTCACTCAGCTGTATAAGTATTCTGTTACCATTTCCTTCATTTTCCTAACAAACTGTCCTGAAGTCATTTTCACCCCCAATATTTTCAGTATTTTGCTGTCTTCCTCTCAGCTGGGACATTTCCGAAATGCAAAGTCCAATAACTATATATTTAAGCAATATTATTCTATTAAATGTGATCTTGAGAGTACATAATATTTTCTACGATTAATATGTACCAAGGGCAAATTTTTATTCCAATGCTCCCTTCCCAATTACCTTTACATTGAAGTGATTGAAATCCAAGTGAAGTTTAAATGGCATCAGAAAAATAAAAACTCCGGAATGGATGATATTCATTACGAGTCGGTTTCAGCACAATTACTGTATTAAACTTTGAATCTTCAGATGTCCTGGTTAAAGCTAAAACTAAAGACAAATAATAACCTCCTCACACATTCCCCTGCAAGTATCTGTCACTCCTTTAAAATATGCCCCTTCTTTGAACAAGCTCATAAACATCGCAACTGAATCAGTTTCCATCTGATTACACTCCTTGAGGATGTTCATCAACATGTTCAATTAATAAAACAACGAGATTGGGGACATTTCTATTCAAAATGTCAAAGGAATTTGGGGGGGGGGGTCCAGTGAGAAATAGTCAGTAAGGTAAACAAACATAATAGTTGAGTGGCAAATGACAATAACGTTAGCCAACTCGGAAACACGAAGCTCTGAGCATTGGGATCCAGACATCACGGACAACTGGCCTCAGTTCCCCGCTCACTTCTGGCAGTGCTATCTGTCTGAACCAGGGACCACGGAGCATTTTTGAAAGTGGGGGGGGGGGGCTGAGCGATCACTGATCACTCGCCTTGGGGTTTCATGGCGAGGGAGTGGAGCAACTGAGTGGGTGGGAGGGTGTGGGAAGGGGGTGTCCCCCTCCCACAGTAAGGACTTCTTGAAATTTGATGTATTAAAGTCATGTTTTCGTGCATTGTAGAAGTATGATTTCAATGTTTTTTGTTTGAAGTACTTTTGAGAGGTTACTTTTTAAGGGGTAACCTTTTCCACACAAAGGGTGGTGGGTGTATGGAACAAGCTGCCAGAGGAGGTAGTTGAGGCAGGGACTATCCCAACATTTAAGAAACAGTTAGACTGATACAAGGATAGGACAGGTACACAAAAATGCTGGAGAAACTCAGCGGGTGCAACAGTATCTATGGAGTGAAGGAAATAGGCAACGTTTCTGGCCGAAACCCTTCTTCAGACTGATAGAGGGTGGCGGGGAGAAGGAAGGAAAAAGGAAGAGGAGGAGCCCAGGGACTGGGATGGGAGGAGATGCAGGATGCAGACTCCCCAAGTGAATATGAGGCGCTGTTCCTCCAATTTCCAGTGTTGCTCACTCTGGCCATGGAGGAGACCCAGGACCGAGAAGTCGGACGGGGAGTGGGAGGGGGTGTTGAAGTGCTGAGCCACCGGTTCTTGCGGACCGAGCGGAGGTGTTCGGCGAAACGATCGCCTAACCTCCGCTTAATCTCACCGATGTAGATCAGCTGACATCTAGAGCAGCGGATGCAGTTGGAGGAGATACAGATGAACCTCTGTCGCACCTGGAACGACTGCTTGGGTCCTTGAATGGAGTCGAGGGGGGAGGTAAAGGGACAGGTGTTGCATATCTTGCGGTTGCAACGGAAAGTGCCCGGGGAGGGGGTGGTATGGGATGGAAGGGAAGAATTGACAAGGGAGTTGCGGAGGGAGCGGTCTTTGCGGAAGGCAGACATGAGGGGAGATGGGAAGATGTGGCGAGTGGTTTGGACAGGTTTTGAGGGATATGGACCAAAAGCAGGTAGTGTAGCTGGGACATGTTGGCGGGTGTGGGCAAGTTGCGCCGAATGGCCTGTTTTCACACTGTATCACTCTATGACTACATTATACCTCCACCATGCATGAACGCTTCAAAATCAAGTGGTCGAGTTTCATTGCCATTTACTCAAGCATAGAAACATAGAAAATAGGTGCAGGAATAGGCCATTCGGCCCTTCGAGCCAGCACTGTTATTTAATATGATCATGGCTGTTCATCTAAAATCAGTGTTCAAGAAGGAACTGCAGATGCTGGAAGATCGAAGGTACACAAAAATGCTGGAGAAACTCAGCGGGTGCAGCAGCATCTATGGAGCGAATTATTTTCCCCATATCCCTTGATTTTGTGAACCCCAAGAGCTAAATGCAACTCTCTCTTGAAAACATCCAGTGAATTGGCCTCCACTGCCTTCTGTGGCAGAGAATTCCACAGATTCACAACTCTCTGGGTGAAGAAAGTTTGTCCTCATCTCAGTCCTAACTGGCCTACCCTTTATTCTTAAACTGTGACTCCCCCAACATCAGTACATTGTTCCTGCAATTACAGTAAGTGAAATCTAGAGGCAAGCAGGATGCTTTCTCCAACCACCCCCATTTGAAGGCCACTATCTTCCACCGTTTCTACCCAGTGCTTGTTACCTACTTCCAGCCGCCATGGGTTGTCCTCCAGGATGCACCGAGCCGCAGCCTGATCCATGCCGGTCATCAGGGAAAATTCGGCACAGAGACTGCCGATAGGCAGCGGCGCAACGCTTCCGACGCCTCCGACGGCCCGGGACTCTTGCACTGAGGCTGCTCCATGGCCGGAGCTGCAGCGAGCGACTCGCCAGCCCGGCAAACACTCGCCAGCCCCGGCTCCCCATCCGCATCTGCCCCCGCCGCTGCTTCTGCTTTCATCCCTCCCTCAGCACTGGCTCTCCAACACCCGCGGCCCATGTGATTTTGAAATTCTCGTTGATCACAGAATTTCCCACGACAGAGCGTGAGAAATTTGTGATCAGCGTGAGAGCGTGAGAATTTGTCGAAATGCGCGAGTCTCACGCTCAATGCGTGAGAGTTGGCAGCCCTGCATTGACCTAGTTGTGATTGGCTCACAATTACAGGGTGCATTGCACTGCAAAATTCTCATTTGTGCAAATCTAGCCATCGACTAGAAAATAGTGATGCTATAATATACATACCCAAGAAGATAGTCTCACTGTTAAAGCCTGCATGCTTGCAGTTCGTTATTAAAAGTACCATAATAAAGATCAGGTGATCTCAGGGAGAGAAATCTACACAATTCACAATGAGGGTTTAAGGAGTACATTTTTGTTGAGTAAGAGACAGGTAAAAAAAATGAAGACCAACGGCAGAATTTGTTCCTAAATGCACCACTTTTACATTTAACTGGTCGTTAGATGGCCTGACTCAAGAACAAATTTTGACAAGCAGGAAGCACATGCATTAATACTCTTATCCAGTTAAGCCAGATCAGTCATGTATTATGTTACTGGCAGGTCACAAACTGATAGAGCCGAAGGAAATGTTACCATAGCAACTCAAAACCAGGCCACAAAATGAAACCCACACCCGGTAAGCAACTTCCTCACTGCTTTGCAAATGTATCCAATCACAAAAATGATTTTATTTACGATTATAATGAAGCAACATTAAAATTCTAGCATCAAATCTCTGAAATTGAAAATCAGGAAATGTTTGTAAATAGAAAAACAAAGTTCTGCAATTTTTCAATCTGGATGCATAGCAGTACACAGTGGCCTTGTGCACTGTGAAGCCAACGCCTCACATCTGTTAAAGATCCTGCCACAGGACCATTACATCTACGGAAGCTTTTCAGTCTACCTGGCCAATAATCATAGTAACCAGGTTAGGTAGCTAACTATTTATTACTATCAACAAACTGGCAAATGATGGAATTCAAATATTTAACCCAAGAAGACATACATATCAAATACAATCTAAGACTGATCACTAACTTAACTTTTGGTAGACAAAAATGCTGAAGAAACTTGAAGAAAAATGCTGGTTTCTTCAGCATTTTTGTCTACCTTAGATTTTTTCCAGCATCTGCAGTTCTTTCTTAAGCTAACTTAACCTATTAGCCGATAATCTCAGATCTTACAGAATTGCTGCTTCTAACTACTGAATTCCATTGCAATGTTAATAATAATTTGATGATATTCCAATATTATTGTAAATTATTTGTATTTTATTTAAACAACCTTCCTGTACAAGATGAAAAGGTGCATGCCAGCTCTAGGTGATTATGTCAATGAACTGGCAGAGTATTGTGAATGATACAACAAAAACGTGCAAAGAAATAGTGACATTTATTTTGAATAAACACCCCAAGTTGTTGCAAAGAACATAATTAAATAAATATATGCCAGGGCCAAGAAGCGAATAAATGGCAGTGATGGACAAATTGGAAGGAAGCAGGAAGACAAGTTTCAAATGTGATGTTTCGAATCGCATGGCACGGTTGACAAGGGGAGCAGCAATAGAGAATTTCATTTTGGAAATGTATTCCTGTTTATCATGCCAATTACTGACTATTGTATTATCTGGTTCTGGTTTAGTCCGAAGCAAAAGCCTGGCAGATAATAGGTTGATACATGTGGGGGGGGGGGGGGGTTTAAATCAGCAGATGGCAGACAAAGGCCAATGATGAAAAGACAGAAAATGTGAGACAAAATGATTGAAGATTTGCAAATTTTTAAGATAAAGGAATGGAAGGGGGAAATAGGTGGGACACATGGAAGGGGAGGAGAAGGGGGAGGAGTTATGTAGTTACGTAAAGTTGAAGAATTCAATTTTCATACCATTGGGCTGTAAGCTACCCAAGCGGAATAAGAGATGCTGTTCCTTCAGTTTGTGAGTGGTCTTACTCTGGTAGTGAAGGAGCCCCAGGACAAAAAAAGGTCATTATGGGAATGGGAAGAGAGTTAAAATGGTTACAATCCAGGAGATCCAGTAGGCCTTGGCAGATTGAGTACAAGTTCGGTGAAATGGTCACCCATGTCCACACTTGGTCTTTCCGATGTACAGAAGCCACATCGGGAACACCAGATGCCGTAGATGAGGTTAGAGGACGTGCTCGTGAACCAGTCTCACCTGGACGGACTGCCGGTGTCATTGGATGGAGGTGAGGGGTTACATCTCCTGTGGTTGAGGTGCAAAGTACCCGGGTGGTTTGGGTGTGAAAGGATGTGTGAACCATGGAGTTGCAGAGGGAGCAGTCTCTGTGGAAGGCGGAAAGAGATGTGATTGGTGGTGGGATCATGCTGGAGGTGATGGAAATGACGAAGGATCAGGGGCACTCTATTTTTGTTCCATCTGGGAGCAAGAGCAGAACTATGGAGCGCAGAGGAGACGCGGGTGAGGGATCCATCTATGACAGCGGGGGGGAACCACGTTTATTAAAGAACAAGGACACCCTAGAATGAAAAGCCTCATCTTGGGGGCAGATGCAACGGAGACAGAGAAATTGAGAGATAGAGATATCGTTTTTGCAAGAGGCTGGGTGGGAGGAATTGTAGTCCAGATAACTGTGGGAGTTGGGAAGTTTGTTGTAGACGTCAGTTGGTAGCCTGTTTACCCATGATAGAGACGCGAGATCAGGAAAGGGGAGAGAGGTAACAGAGATAAGTAAATTTGAGGGCAGGAGAAAGTTGGTGGTAAAGTTAGTGAAATCAACAAGTTCTGCACGGGAGCAGGAGGCAGCCAGGATCCAGTCATCGATGTAGCAGAGAAAGAATTGGGGGACAGTGCCAGTGTACATTTGGAACAAGGACTGTTCGATATAGCCAACAAAAAGGCTGGCCTATACGAGCAGTGGCGGACTGGCCAGGGTGTCAGTTTGCCCGATGGCAAGTGGGCCCCTGATGAAGTGATAGCAAGTGGCCCCTGTTAAATGATAGCATTGTAGTTGTGGGTGGGCCCCCTTTGTCTCCTAGCAACCAATATTTTTAGACCCACTCCGCCACTGTATACGAGTGCCCATTCCACACCTTTAACTTGAAGAAAGTGAGGAGTCACAAGAGAAGTTGAGGGTGAGAACAAGTTCCACCAGGTTGTGGAGAGTATTAGTAGAGGGAAATTTATTTGAGCTCTGTTCAAGAAAGAACAGGAGGGTCTTGAGACCTTGGTGGGGGATGGAGGTGTAATGGGACTAGAGGCCTATGGGGGGTGGCCTGGAAACGGAAAGTTATTGAAGAGTTGAGGACCACGTGAGGTGTCTCTGACGTAGGTGGGAAGGGGCTGGACAAGAAGAGGACAGGACAGACCAACCCCTACCACATAGCAACAGTGTACTCTACTACAAGTTTCAGGTTCTTCATTGCACACACGAGTCAAAAGCCGTACGCAAGATAATGTATACAATGTGTTTTTTTTGGTTTTTTGGGGGTTTTTTTTGTTTATTTTATTAGAAGTTAATACAGTACAAAACAGTACAGTGGAACCTAATTTTAGGTGCCAACTATGTCATACCGTAATCCATTCTATGTACAACCTCTAGTTTTATGTTTTGAGAAGGAAGTAAGCAAGACAAGAAAAAGAAAACAATAGAAAGGGGAAAAAGAGGAAAAATAGATGGTAGAGAATAGAAAAACGTGAAGTGTGTATATAAAAAAAAGAAAAAGTGGAAAGTAGAAATAGGAGAGAAGACCCCTTAAAAGAGAAATTTTCAAATCTTTATTCGGAGATGTAGATCTATCCACGGCATGAACTGAAATCAACAATCTTTACGGTA
Source organism: Leucoraja erinaceus (assembly GCF_028641065.1). Lineage (NCBI taxonomy): Eukaryota > Metazoa > Chordata > Chondrichthyes > Rajiformes > Rajidae > Leucoraja > Leucoraja erinaceus. The sequence goes on from NC_073384.1 coordinate 43,706,854, forward strand.
CCGCTGCATCACATGATTCCAAAAAGTCGATGAAAGGAGACCAACTCCTTAAGAATTGGTCATATTTATCTATTAGTCGGAGTCTCATTTCTTCAAGGCGTGCTATGTCCATCATATTCCTAATCCACATTTTAACAGTTGGTATGGTTGTATTTTTCCAAAATTTAAGTATCAATTTCTTTCCAATTATTAACCCATAATTAAAAAAAAGTTTTGGTCTTTATTTAAATTGATATCTTCTATTATTATTCCAAATATAATCCATTCCGTTTTAGGTTCTATTCTTGACTTGAAAAGCTTTGTAAATATATCAAATATATCGCTCCAAAATTTATTCAACTTTGTACATCCTACAAATGAATGTGTTATATTAGCGTTTTGAAACAAACATTTATCGCATCTGGGAGAGACGTTTGGATAAAATTTATTCAACCTCGTTTTTGAATAATATAGTCTATGTAATAATTTGAATTGATTTAAATTATGTCTTGCATTAATAGAACAATTATGTGTGTTCATCAGATACTTTTCCCATCTACCCTTCGAGATCTTTATCATTAGCTCATGTTCCCAATCTTCTCTTAGTGCTTCTGTTGAGGGTAATTTTCTATTTAATTGATTATTATAAAAGTATGATATTAGTTTTTGTGAATCAGCCTTAATATTCATTGCTTCTTCTAAAGGGTCTAAAAATATAGTTTGAAATCTATGTGTATATTTCTTCATAAAGTCACATATCTGTATATATTTAAAATATTGAATATCCTTCATTTAAAATTTTAATTTTAAATGTTGAAATGATAACAGTTTGCCCAATTCATACATATCCCCGACTTTCCTAATCCCCAGTCTATCCCATTGTTGACATGTTTTGTCGATGAGAGATGGTTTGAATGCGGGTTTGTTCAATAGTGGGGTTAGTACCGATAGATTATTTAATTTCAAGGATACTTTTATTTGTTTCCAAATTCTTATTGTATTGTGAATAATTGGGTTCTTCTTATATATTATACTATTCAATTTTATCGATGAGAGCAGGATCGTTCCTATATCGTGCGGATAGCACTCCTCTTTCTCCATTCTTATCCACTCCAACTGCTGAGTGGAACTATCCAACCAGTACATTATGTTCTTAATATGCACTGCCCAGTAGTAATACATAAAGTTAGGTAATGATAAACCCCCAACTTCTTTAGGTTTACACAAATGCTTTAGTTGAATTCTGTGTGCTCTGTAATCCCATATAAAATTAGTGATAGTAGAATCTAGTTTTTTGAAAAAGTATTTTGGAATATATATTGGGATCGCTTGAAACAAATATATTAATTGTGGTAAGAAAGTCATTTTTATAGCGTTAATTCTACCCATCAATGAGAGCGGGAGCGTTTTCCAAAATGTAATCATATCATTCAGTTTATTTAATAGTGGCATAAAATTGGCACTAAATAATGATTTGTGTCTTCTCGTAATTTGAATACCCAGATACTTGAATTTTTCTGTTGCAATTTTGAAGGGGAATTTTAGTAAGTGTCTCGAATCCTGGGGTTTTAAAGACATAATTTCGCTTTTATTCCAATTTATTCTATATCCTGAAAAAGAGCCGAATTCCTCAATTAGTGTTAATAAGGTGGGTATACTCATTTGTGTATTAGTAATATATAAAAGGATATCATCAGCGTATAATGAAATTTTATTCTTTGAGTCCTTAGTATTATATCCATGAATATTCGGGTGATTTCTAATCCTTTCGGCCAGTGGTTCTATCATAAGGGCAAATAGCAATGGTGATAAGGCACAACCTTGCCTATTGCCCCTTGATAAGTAAAATTTTGGAGATAGCATATTGTTAGTTAATATTCTTGCCGTAGATCTATCGTAAAATTCTCTCCCGTATTAAATTTTTGGAGTACCTTGAATAAATACTGCCATTCTACCTGATCAAATGCCTTCTCTGCATCCAGCATAACAACTGAAATATCTTCATTGTCCTCATTGTGAGAGTACATTATATTGAAAAGCCTTCTCAAATTATTAAATGATTGTCTTTTGGGTATAAATCCCGATTGATCCGTATTTATTAAATTGTTAATATAATTATTTAGTCTTCTAGCTAGAATCTTTGCTAAAATTTTCTGATGTATACAATGTTTAAGGGATAAAGGGTTTAATCCCTGTCCTTAAATCGCAGGCGTACTTGCTGCCCAACCATTTATTGCAAGAGTATAATCTTGCCTGTTGCTTTTCGATTATTTGTAAACACCTAATACATGGACGTGCAGTTGTGCAACTAGAATTTTTCTGTGGACTTCCATTTATGTTGTACCTTCCCACTCTGGTACATGGATTTAAATCACCAATCTTAATGTATTCCATTATCTGTCAACAGTTTTCACAAAAGTGAAATCACGGAAATTGGCCCTTCGGTTCATTGCATTCATGCAAACTATTTTGCCAGTCTACGATAATTCCATTTGCCCGCACTGGGACTAGATCCTTCTAGGCCTTGCATATTTAAGTGTCTGTCTAAATGCTTCTTACACGTAGTCATAATATCGGACTTCCAACTTTAGTTGCAGCGATTTCCAGATAGAGTTATAAACAACAGAAATTAGCTCTTTGCCTAACTCTTCCAAGCCTATCTGCACAAATCTAATCTTCTTGTGTTTGGCCAATGTCCTTCAAAACCGTTCTAGTGCAGGTACTTATCTGAATGACTTCTAACATTGCATTTGTACCTGCCTCTACCGCCTCCTCAAGCAGCCTGATCCATTTACTGATGACCATGTGTGTAAAAAAAATCTGCCCCTCAGATTCCGTTTAAATGTTCCCTCACAACTTAAGCCTATACGCTCCACCACCCCCTCATCCCGTGGGAGAAAGATTGTGACTATCTCCCCTATCTATGTACCTCATCATTTATAAACCCGTTTCAGATATCAATTATTCACTATATTAAAAAATCACCCTTCAAATCCCCTTTAAAATTCCTTCATCTCACCTTTAACCTATTCCCTTCTGCTTTCAATATGGTTACTATGGCAAATAGATCTTGACTATATAACCCATCTATACCTCTCAGTCTTTTTAACCTATCAGCTCACTTTTCAATCTCCTTCGCTCCAGGGAAACAGGAACAGCCTCTACAATCTCTTCCCCCATAGCCAAAACCCTCCCATCCAGGCAACATCCTGGTGAAACTACTCTCGACTCTCTCCAGCACATTGACAATTTTCCTATAGTGTGGCAACCTGAACTGCACATAGAAATCCAAGTGGGTCCTAACCAGTGTTTTCCATCTACCCTTTCTTTTTATTACTGTAAATATTTACAAGCACAACAGAGAAGATAGGGGGGGGGGGCGGAAATTGTGAAAATGCAGACTTTTTGGGGCATCTTAAAAAATCTGTACTTTGAAAAGACTAAATTATGGGGAAATGGTTAGTTTAGTTACAAACGTTTAATGCTTCAGAGATCACACTTGAAGGGACAATAAAACTGTAATAGTTCACAACTGAGCAGTCATATGAAAAGACGTCAGTCTCTTCCTATTATTTTTTCTGATAACCTAATCTTCCTCCTGTTAGAAAAATGTGGCTGCCAACCTGAAGAACTATTCAACATACACTTGGAATTCCATCAAAACCAGTAATCTTTTGTTGCAATCATTTTTAGGCAACGACTATTTTCATCTGGTACCTGTAGTGGATTTAATTTACACAAGTTGAGAACTCCTCCAGTTGTCCCTGACCCTCCCCCTCCATTTTGTCCATTCTAAATTTTGCAGCTCCGATTTCAAGAAGCAAGGAAAGTTTAACTTAGTAAAATTATGTCATCAACTTGCATGTACTGAACAAGAACCTTGAACTCCTTTTCACTAATCATTGCTTTCATGTGCTGAAATTCTCAACAGTGCACAGCTTAGATCAGCAAATTTACACAGATAAGAACTCAAATCTAGGGTCTAAATTATGGATATTGTTCAGCAGCCCACTTACCAGCCTAGCAATTAACAGTCTATCTTGACATTCACATGGAGAAAGAAGGAACTGCTGATGCTGGTTTACAAAAAAAGTGCTGGAGTAACTCAGCGGGTCAGGCAGCATCTCTGAAGTATATGGATAGGTGACGTTTCAGGTCAGAAGAAAGGTCACAATTGAAAATTCCCTTATCCATGTTCTCCATAGAAGCTGCATGACCAGCTGAGTCATTCCAGCACTGTATTTTTTTTTAAACATTTGCATGGTCTGATAGATATTGAACTGTGAACACTAACCTTGCCATGACCCTTTTCCACTTTCCGGAAACATTTGTTCAAGGAAAGATTGTGCCTTACAGAGTTCTTCCAGCCAGTGGGTGCATTGGTAAAATAAGGAAAACGTTCCAATATCCAATTGTAGATATCCTTGACTGGCAGACATTTTCTGGCCGAGTGATCAATCGCCATAAAAATAAGGCAGCTAAATGAATAGGGAGGCTTGGAGTTCAATCCACCCTTCTCATTGTTATGTGAATCAGAGAGTGGCAAAGGTGAAGTGTCTTCCTCAGTAACATCACGAGTAGGACTAACACTACGTAGCATCTCACTGCCAAGACTAAGGTTTTTGAGGAGGTTTTTATTTTCATGAAGCCAGTTCAGGTTTGTAAGCTCCTCATCATCTGTCATTCCTTTCTCTGCAAAAATAGTTCTGGGCCTGGAACCACCCGTCACCTCTGGAAGAACATCTGCTGGACAGTTTGAATTCAAGCTGCAAGGCTCCCCTGTGCCCGAGGTCTCCCCTTTCTTCAATGGAGACATGCTGCTGATTGGGCCCATTTAACTTTCACATCTATAAAGCAAAGAAAAGGGAATATAATCAAAGAGAGCATCTGTTTTTACCTTTACGACTTTTATCACAGGTCGCAAAAGATTTATAGTAACACAGAATGGAATAGTTCCATGTCAATCAAGCTTGATGACCACACTGCAGAAAAAGTAATCAAAATTGATTTTAATATGCACTCTGTACTTTATTTTATGTACCCATTTTAGGTAACCATCCTCCACCACAGCATTTTTCTTGAGAAACACTCCTTTATTAGAACCTGTGGCAGTTTCTCTTTCCTCTGCTCCTTAAATGGCTAAATAGTCCATGTTTCTTGTATAAAGCTATGCATCATTCATTGATGCATCTTCAAATCATTGGCTGACAATACCATACATACCCTCTGCATAAATCCATTAGATGGTTCTAAATACATTATATAGTTCTAACCATGTTCAAAACCAGGACATCAGGCAATCTTCCGCACTTGAATATAAATAATGTAAATATCAAACAATTGGACCTGGTGAACCATTCAGTCTGAATTTCTCACAACACAAGTTTGCTGTATTGAACCGTTTAGGTTCAAAAATAATAGTGCATCCCCGCGTTATGTTCCCAAAAACCATTTGTGGTGTAAGCAGCTACATACCACCATGTTTCATCATGCGTTAAGGAATACATTTTACCTGCTCAACCTCCTTGTGCCTTCCCCACTGAATACTTTCCCAACCAGATTTGCATTTGTAGTAATATAGAATACATCTCTCAGCGCCTTTATTTAAGTAGATGATTAAGTACATGTGCTATGGATACGAGGGAATTGATAAGGTGCTGCATTAACAGTTGCAGAAAATAAAAAAAATGTGGTGTAGGAAGTGACACGTTGGCAAGATTAAAAGACTAGCTGGATAATAAGAAACAATAGGCAAAAATTTCTGGTTGGTAAGATGTACCAAGTAATGTCACAAAGATTGATGGAGCCTAAACCTTTGGAATTTAAATAAATGATTTGGATGAAAGAATTGAAGGCATGGCCATTATATTTGCTGCTATAACACAAAGACAGATACATCATTGTTTTTTTCCTCGAAAGGTAGTGTTTTAATTCAGTTTACAGACAGTATTCAGTTAAATTAGTGTGCTTGAATTTACTCTAGTCTGATCACTATTGTGATCAAATTAAATTTTAATTCAACTGTTTATCAGAGTTCCAGAAACCAATGGTCGTTTAAAGTGTTCAAGAAGGAACTGCAGATGCTGGAAGATCAAAGGTACACAAAAATGCTGGAGAAACTCAGCGGGTGCAGCAGCATCTATGAAGCGAAGGAAATAGGCGACGTTTCGGGCCGAAACCCCCCATCAGTCTGAAGAAGGGTTTCGGCCCGAAACGTCACCTATCTCCTTTGCTCCATAGATGCTGCTGCACTCGCTGAGTTTCTCCAGCATTTTGTGTACATTTAATGGCCGTTTAAACATTGGTAAATGATTATTTTACTGAAATAGTAGATTAAAAAAAAATCCAAGTCACAGGCAAAAGCCCCTGTAATTTATGTTAACTTACATGTTTGACACTAATCTCAAAAATACATTCTTAAACTACACAGTAAATAAAAGCAAATGATTCTTTACTACAATTTTTGTTTTCTGTGGAGATGATCTCAGTCAGTTGTAAAATATTCAATCTTTTGTATGATACACAGCTAAACAATTTAGTTAATCAAGATAGCACTGTAGATAAAAGTGCCTTATTTACAGTGTGTGTGTGTCATTGGTTCTTTCCCCCCCACCCAAGCTTTTCCATTAAAGACATCAGCCATGCTGTTGAGTGGCTATTTAGTTAAATATCTAATTAGCAACACAATGCTCACCTGCTTCAGCAATTCAAGAGGCAGCCATTAAGTCCTGCCCCACCCATTTCAATTCAAGAAGGCACCAACAAAAATAAATCTGATGCCGAAACATCCTCCACACATTCACTGCTTTATGTGGTGTTCGATTTTGATGCCAATCTATTCCACTGATATGTCAGTTTGAGTTCCCCTATTCTTATGTTTTCCATTTCCTTTCCCCTCCCTGTCTTCTCTGATATGATGTCAGAGCTGCCAACTCTCACGCATCGAGCATGAGACTCACGCATTTCGCCCGATTCCCACGCTCTCACGCTGCGGAAAAGACTCCAAAAAGTATTAAACACTGCCCAGTCCATCATCGGCTCTGACCTCCCTACCATCGAGGGGATCTATCGCAGTCGCTGCCTCAAAAAGGCTGGCAGCATCATCAAGGACCCACACCATCCTGGCCACACACTCATTTCCCCGCTACCTTCAGGTAGAAGGTACAGGAGCCTGAAGACTGCAACGTCCAGGTTCAGAAACGGCTACTTCCCCACAGCCATCAGGCTATTAAACCTTAATTTATTAATCCGGAATATCCAGGGGTATGGGATAAGTGTAATATTAAAATGACATGCAAGGTGTCATACTGTCTGTGACATTGGTGGTGGAGAAGATGCTGGAGTCAATTATAAAAGATGAAATAGCAGCACACTTGGATAGCAGTAACAGGATCGGTCCGAGTCAGCATGGATTATGAAAGGGAAATCATGCTTGACTAATCTTCTGAAATTGTTTGAGGATGTAACTAGGAAAATGGACAAGGGAGATCCAGTGGATGTAGTGTACCTGGACTTTCAGAAAGCATTTGATAACGTCCCACATAGGAGATTAGTGGGCAAAATGAGGGCACATGGTATTGGGGGTAGAGTGCTGACATGGATAGAAAATTGGTTGGCAGACAGGAAACAAAGAGTAGGGATTAACGGGTCCCTTTCAGAATGGCAGGCAGTGACTAGTGGGGTACCGCAAGGCTCGGTGCTGGGATCGCAGCTATTTACAATATACATCAATTATTTTGATGAAGGGATTCAAAGTAACATTAGCAAATTTGCAGATGACACAAAGCTGGGTTGCAGAGTGAACTGTGAGGAGGATGCTTTGAGAATGCAGGGTGACTTGGACAGGTTGGGTGAGTGGGCAGATACATGGCAGATGCAGTTTAATGCGGATAAATGTGAGGTTGTCCACTTTGGTAACAAAAACAGGAAGGCAGATTACTATCTAAATGGTGTTAAGTTGGGAAAAGGGGAAGTACAATGGGATCTGGGGGTCCTTGTTCATCAATCAACGAAAGTAAGCATGCAGGTACAGCAGGCAGTGAAGAAAGCGAATAACATGTTGGCCTTTATAACAAGAGGACTTGAGTATAGGAGCAAAGAGGTCTTTCTGCAGTTGTATAGGGCTCTAGTGAGACCACACCTGGAGTATTGTGTGCAATTTTGGTCCCCTGATTTGAGGAAGGACATTCTTGCTATTGAGTGAGTGCAGCATAGGTTTACAAGGTTACAAGGACATGACTTCAGAATTAAGGGACAGAAGTTTAGGGGTAACATGAGGGGGAACTTCTTTACTCAGAGAGTGGTAGCGGTGTGGAATGAGCTTCCAGTGGAAGTGGTGGAGGCAGGTTCGTTGGTATCATTTAAAAATACATGGGGATAAGATTATTAAGGGTTTAGACACGCTAGAGGCAGGAAACATGTTCCCGATGTTGGGGGAGTCCAGAACCAGGAGCCACAGCTTAAGAATAAGGGGTAAGCCATTTAGAACAGAGATGAGGAAACACTTTTTCTCACAGAGAGTTGTGAGTCTGTGGAATTCTCTGCCGGTTCTCTGGATACTTTCAAGAGGGAGCTAGATAAGGCTCTTAAAGATAGCGGGCGGAGTCAGGGGATATGGGGAGAAGGCAGGAACGGGGTACTGGCTGGGGATGATCAGCCATGATCACATTGAATGGCGGCGTTGGCTCGAAGGGCCGAATGGCCTACTCCTGCACCTATTGTCTATTGTTCGCCCTTGACAAAGAAGCCAACGCACTTCCTCCAAACAATGAAACTTCCATTCATCGCTCGCAGTCAAACATCAGTCTAAAAATACACGTAATCCAAGAATATTTTTCTAAAGTTGTAATTTTGGATTGATCCAGCTGTTCAGTGGCCTCGTATTATGCCAGGTAGCTGACTTAAGAAATCTTAATACTTAATACTCAATACTGAAGCATACAAAACAATTGCCTTACCCTCTGCAGGACAAACCAACCTGTCCATACAACACTGCTTCCTAACTTTAAAGATTCACCATTACACCCTGGAAAATGCAGAACATATATTCTCAGAATGAAATTCACCATCACCATCAATGCATCCACAGAGTTAGTGAAGATCAAAATCCGAGACCTGGCACAAAAGCTATGGTTCAGGGAGCAGTGATCCCTGAATTTCTATATGCTTCTGGGACCTGGACTACTGCAAGCATCTGTAAGTACAAGGCACTGGAAGGATATCTCTAATGCTGCCTCTCCAAATTTCTCCGAGTTCATTGCTAGGACGAGCAAACTAATATCAATGTTCTTTCCTAGGCCAACACTCTCAAACTTAAGGTCACAGTTACAGACAGTCATCACTTTTACGCAGGTCACGTTCCTCACATATTCAACACCATACTTCCAACACAGACAACCTTTTCTGAAGTCTGCACAAGAAAAGATTACCAGGTGGACACAGCAACAATGTGGCGCAACAAGCATTTTGTGCAATTCTTTGTATCACCACTGGAAATACTGAATGCTGAAATACCTGCCTAAATGAGTTTTGGCTATTTAAAGTGAAAGCTCATTTCCCAGGACATCTTGGGATGAGACAATGAATAAACCCAAGAGCAAAACGACCCCAGTTAAATCCAAGACACTATGCTAGCTGGGAGGCATTGCATACAGCTTGTGAAACGGTGCTTTCACAGTGGTGGTCAGGTTAAATTCTGGATGTAAAAACCGATGAACAGTTGGAATGGATTTCCAGGTAGGACAGTGGAGTGCTAAGCAGTTTGATGAGATGAGGAAATTTGGGTTTTATTTTATTTTAGGTGGATGCGAAAGAACAAGTTAATTGTTTTCTTCCATAAGAATCTTAAGTGATTCAGAGGAGTAAACAAAATAAATTTATTTTGAGAATTTTATAACCTCAGCTATCTTGAAGCACTTTGCAGCTAAGCAATAGTTCTAAAACGTAGTCGTTGTCTTAAATTGGAAAAGCAGCAGCCATTTTGAGCACAGCAATATATATATATATATTTTTGCATAGTGAATTGATGAAGTATTGGTGTACTATGGAGAACCACACTGCTCTTGGAAAAAAGTGCCACTGGTTGTTTTACATCCACTTGAGAGAAAAGCTGGGTTATCCGTTTAATGTTTCATCCAAAAACAATGTCTTGGTGCTGCTGTGAAGCATCATCTTAATTAAGTTCACCAATCTCTTAAATGATCGTCAGTTCATCGCTTTCCATTTCAATAACTAACATGTCATCCCTTATCAGATCATCCCAAATTTAAATCTTGCTACGACTTATTGTGCACAATTTATCTTTGATGAGGAATTGGCTAAAGGTTCATATTATTGCGAAGGATTATAATCAGAGATATAAGGAATTTTTTTTCAATGAAAAAAACCCAGCAGGATTTCAAATTGGTGCCAGGAACGGTGCGAAACAGATGCAAGGTTAGTACAGTAATTTTGCAGCGGCAAAGAGAGAAAATGGTTGCTGGGAACAGCATTACATACAACCTTCAAAAACTCACCCAAGATTGTGCTCTAATCACTTCAATGCGAATTTAGCTTGATCAATGCCAGCACAAGGTGGTCATTTCAATTCAGGACCTAAAACATAAATAAGAAAACTTGAGACAACATTCTGAAGTTTTTTTATTACAAAAAAAAGTGCCATGGTCACAGCTTTGATATCCTGTAAAACATAGCATCGTTATGGCTTTTTCCTGATTTTCTGAAGACATTGGATCCATGGCCTGGTAGTCTTCAAGTAGCTTTTATGAGATGAAAGGCCATAGTTTAGAGATACAGCATGGGAACAGATTCTTCCACCCACCAGATCCATGCCAACCTGGACCCACTGCAGTTCGCTTACCGCCACAACAGATCAACGGTGGATGCTATCTCACTGGCTCTCCACTCCACTCCGCTCTGGACCACTTGGACAACAAAAACTCATATGTCAAGCTGTTATTCATTGGCTACAGCTCAGCATTTAATACCATCTTCCCTTCCAAGCTGGTTACCAAGCTCTCAGATCTGGGTCTCTGCGCATCCTTCTGCAATTGGATCCTCGACTTCCTCATTCACAGACCACAGTCTGTCCGTATTGGTGGAAATGTGTCATCCTAGATAACAATCAGCACGGCAGCACCTCAAGGCTGCGTGCTCAACCCCCTGCTGTACTCACTCTATACTCATGATTGCGTAGCCGGACATAGTGCGAACTCCATCATCAAGTTCGCCGACGACACCACTGTTATGGGACGTATCACTGATGGGGACGAGTCACAGTATAGAAGTGAGATCGATCGATTGACCAAATTGTGCCAGCACAATAACCTGGCTCTCAACACCAGCAAATCCAAGGAACTGATTGTGGACTTCGGAAGGGGTAGGATGGGGACCCACAGCCCTGTTTATATCAACGAGTCGATGTTGGAAAGGGTCAAGTACTTCAAATTCCTGGGCGTGCATATTTCCGAAGATCTCTCCTGGCCCCAGAACACCGATGCAATCATAAAGAAAGCACATCAGCGCCTCTACTTCCTGAGAAGATTATGGAGAGTCGGTATGTCAAGGAGGACTCTCTCGAACTTCTACAGGTGCACAGTAGAGAGCATGTTGCATTGTGGCTTGGTTCGGCAACTGAGCATCCAGGAGCGGAAAAGACTGCAAAAAGTTGTAAACACTGCCCAGTCGATCATCGGCTCTGACCTCCCTACCATTGAGGGGATCTATCGCAATCGCTGCCTCAAAAAGGCTGCCAGCATCATCAAGGACCCATACCATCCTGGCCACACACTCATCTCTCTGCTCTGACGTTGCGAGGCAGCAATTCTGCTAGCTGCGCCACTGTGCTGCATTTAAAGGCAATGAAATATTAACCAAATCTACCAAGAAACATAATGACTATTCCCAGTTCTCATTTGTACCTGTCCTTGAATCGCCCAATAATGATTACTATTGTGAACCTGGCTAATGTTTCTTATCCCACAACTGATGTGCTTGAATTGCTCTCCCAAGCAATACTGGTTAAGTTGCAGTCAAACCTGGACATGTATTCTGACTTTGTATTGCTTTCATTGGCATTTGTGGGAGCTGTTCTCGGACTACTCTATAGGTTTAAGGTGAGAGGAGGGAGTATTAAAGGGGATCAGATGGGAAAGTTATTTTTTAAACTCATCGTCTTTCATATCTGCCAGAGCAGGTGGTGCAATCAAATATAATTACTGTGTTTAAGAAGCATTCGGCAGATAATTAAATAGGCAAGGCATTTGCAGTTAGTGTAGACAGGTAAAAACGTTTGGCATGGGCACAGTGGGTTGTACAATTTTATGATTTTTAATTGTTCATTAAAGTATTTCTTTCTTCCTTGCTCATGCATAGTGTGAAGCTTAGAAACACAGAAATAACATATCACCTCTCCTTTTGAATACTAGTGACTATACAAATCTCCAGCAACAGGGTTTGAGAGTCAGCAGATTGTCCCATTTGAAACTGTCAAATCTCAGGAACAAGTGCTCATGTTTCAAGAAATAGCAGACAGTCTTTCACATGTTCAAATGTACTCATCTCAGAGAGTTGAATGGGCTTCAAAATGGCCTCTGTTGCCAAGGGGTCATTCCAAATGAAATATTTGCAAATATCTAATTGTTTAATGAGAGTATTTAGCTTGCCAATGATGCACTTTCAACTACAATAAACCAATGACCGTCTGGGGACACTGCAAAAACACAGAAAATGCTCCAAATATTCAGCTGGTCAAACAGCATTGGCAGGGAAAGAATCAAAGTCAACAATTAACTATAAAGTACAAACGTTGTTTCTCTCATAAGTTGTCTGATTTGTTGGGTATTTACATAGAAACATAGAAAATAGGTGCAGGAGTAGGCCATTCGGCCCTTCGAGCCTGCACCGCCATTCAATATGATCATGGCTGATCATCCAACTCGGTATCCTGTACCTGCCTTCTCTCCATACCCCCTGATCCCTTTAGCCACAAGCAAACACATCTAACTCCCTCTTAAATATAGCCAATGAACTGGCCTCAACTACCTTCTGCGGCAGAGATTTCTAGAGATTCACCACTCTCTGTGTGAAAAATGTTTTTCTCATAGAAACATAGAAACATAGAAATTAGGTGCAGGAGTAGGCCATTCGGCCCATTCGAGCCTGCACCGCCATTCAATATGATCATGGCTGATCATCCAACTCAGTATCCCGTACCTGCCTTCTCTCCATACCCTCTGATCCCCTTGGCCACAAGGGCCACATCTAACTCCCTCTTAAATATAGCCAATGAACTGGCCTCAAATACCCTCTGTGGCAGAGTGTTCCAGAGATTCACCACTCTCTGTGTGTGAAAAAAGTTCTCCTCATCTCGGTTTTAAAGGATTTCCCCCTTATCCTTAAGCTGTGACCCTTTGTCCTGGACTTCCCCAACATTGGGAACAATCTTCCTGCATCTAGCATGTCCAACCCCTTAAGAATTTTGTAAGTTTCTATAAGATCCCCTCTCAATCTCCTAAATTCTAGAGAGTATAAACCAAGTCTATCCAGTCTTTCTTCACAAGACAGTCCTGACATCCCAGGAATCAGTCTGGTGAACCTTCTCTGCACTCCCTCTATGGCAATAATGTCCTTCCTCAGATTTGGAGACCAAAACTGTACGCAATACTCCAGGTGTGGTCTCACCAAGACACTGTACAACTGCAATAGAACCTCCCTGCTCCTATACTCAAATCCTTTTGCTATGAAAGCCAACATACCATTCGCTTTCTTTACTGCCTGCTGCACCTGCATGCCTACAGCCATGAGCCCTTGTCGGTACCATAGTCACTGCCATTGTGAAAAGGACTCTTGCTTCCTGTTTGCACAGCCAGTTCTCTGCAATGCGGCCTCTCCCCACAATGCTGAACCTTCAATGACTGATGACTGGTGTACCATGACACCCAGGTCTCGCTGCATCTCCCCCTTTCCCAATCGGCCACCATTTAGATAATAGTCTGCTTTCCCGTTTTTGCCACCAAAATGGATAACCTCACATTTATCCACATTATACTGCATCTGCCAAACATTTGCCCACTCACCCAGCCTATCCAAGTCACCTTGCAGTCTCCTAGCATCCTCCTCACAGCTAACACTGCCCCCCAGCTTAGTGTCATCCAAACTTGGAGATATTGCCTTCAATTCCCTCATCCAGATCATTAATATATATTGTAAATAGCTGGGGTCCCAGCACTGAGCCTTGCGGTACCCCACTAGTCACTGCCTGACATTCTGAAATGGACCCGTTTACTCCTACTCTTTGCACGTAAACAAAATTTACAGTCTTTGTTAATTTCCAGTGCTGCAGTTTTTTTTTTTTAAATATAAAAGTTTTGGGGACTTTTATAATGCCCAGGCAACCAATTTTAGTCATCAGAAGAGGAATGGTATTAAAGGTTGAAAAAATCCTAATGGCACCTTCAAACATCGACTTTAGCATTTGAACTTGTGTGCACATAGCATTTTTTCAATAATTTTCTAAATTTCTGAATTTTCTAAATACAGCATTTAATTGGCATTTGGGACAGCACGTGGTGCATCTACTAGAGCTGCTGCCCCATAGCGCCAGAGACCCAGGTTCAACCCTGACCTCGGGGTTGTCTGTATGGACTTTGTACATTATCCATGAAACTGCATAGTTTTCATCCGGGTGCTCCATTTTCATCCCACGTTTCAAAAACGTGCAGGTTGGGAGATAATGATAAACAAAACAATCTGTAGATGCTAGATACAGTACCCTCCATAATATTTGGGACAAACACCCATCATTTATCTATTTGCCTCTGTACTCCACAATTTGTGAGATTTGTAATAGAAATAATCACATGTGGTTAAAGTGCACATTGTCAGATTTTATTAAAGGGTATTTTTATACATTTTGGTTTCATCCTGTAGAAATTACAGCTGTGTTTATACATAGTCCCCCCATTTCAGGGCACCATAATGTTTTGGACACATGGCTTCACCGGTGTTTGTAATTGTTCATGTGTGTTTAAATGCCTCCTTAATGCAGGTATAAGAGAGCTCTCAGCACTTAGTCTTTCTGTCTCCTTTGGAAATTTTCACTGCTGTTTATTAACATGAGGACCAAAGTTGCGCCAATGAAAGTCAAATAAGCCATTATGCGACTGAGAAACAAGAAAAAAACATTTAAAGACATCAGGCTTACAAAAATCAACTATTTGGAACATTATTAAGAAGAGAGTATTGGTGAGCTTACTAATCACAAAGGGACTGGAAGGTAAAGGAAGACGTCCGCAGCTGATGACAGAAGAATTCTCTCTATAGTTTAAAAAAAAATCCCCAAACACCTGTCCAACAGATCAGAAACAGTCTTCAGGAGTCAGGTGTGGATTTGTCAATGACCGTTGGCCACAGAAGACTTCATGATCAGAAATACAGAGGTTACACTGCAAGATGCAAACCATTGGTTAGCTGCAAAAATAGGATTGCCACTTTACTGTTTGCCAAGAAGTACTTAAAAGATCAACCACAGTTCTTGATAAAGGTCTTGTGGACATATGAGACAAAGATTAGCTTACATCAAAGTGATGGCAAAAGCAAAGAATGGAGTAGAGAAGGAACTACCCAAGATCCAAAGCAAACCACCTCATCTGTGAAACACAGTGGTGGGGGTGTTATGGCCTGGGCACGTATGGCTGCTGAAGGTACTGGCTCACTTATCTTCATTGATGATACAACTGCTGATGGTAGTAGCATAATGAATTCTGATGTGTAGAGACACATCTTATCTGCTCAAGTTCAAACATATGCCTCAAAACTCATTGGCCGGTGGTTCATTCTACAGCAAGACAATGATCTCAAACATCCTGCTAAAGCAACAAAGAAGTTTTTCAAAGCTAAAAATTGGTCAATTCTTGAGTGGCCGTCAATCACCCGATCTGAACCCAAAAGAGCATGCTTTTTATATGCTGAAGAGAAAATTGAAGGGGACTAGCCCCCAAAACAAGCATAAGCCAAAGATGGCTGCAATACAGGCCTGGCAGAGCTTCACCAGAGTAGACACCCAGCAACTGGTGATGGCCATGAATCACAGACTTCAAGCAGTCATTGCATGCAAAGGAAATGCAATAAAATATTAAACATGACTACTTTCATTTACATGACATTGTTGTGTCGCAAATATTATGGTGCCCTGAATTTGGGGGACTATGTATAAACATTGTTGTAATTTCTACAGGGTAAAACCAAACTGTGCCCTTTATTAAAATCTGACAATATGCACTTTAACCACACGTGATTTTTTTTCTATTACAAATCTCAAATTGTGGAGTACAGAGGCAAATCAATAAATGATGGGTCTTTATCCCAAACATTATGGAGGGCTCTGTATCTAAAATTAAAAACAGGCAATGTTGTGAATATTGTAACTTGATGAGAATGTGTAGGGAATAAAATGGGATGAGTGTAAATGGGTGGTTGATAGTTGAGTGGGCCACAGGGTTAGTTTTCGAACTGTGTCTGTGTCAAGGACAAGGATTTACAAAGTAAATGCTGAAGGATACAAAATACGTTGTTCAAAATAATCTCCGCAAAGAAATCGCTCACGATGTGGTTGTTGACCTCCGCTCAATCCCCCTAGGCCTACGTGATCTCCCGGTTGATAAACACTTTAACTCCCCCTCCCATTCCCACACTGACATTTCTGTCCTGGGCCTCCTCAACTGTCAGAGTGAGGCCCAACACAAATTGTAGGAACACATCTCATATTTTGTTTCGACAGCTTACAATCCAGCCATATGAATATTGACGTCTCTGACTTTTAGTACCATTTGTTTTCCCTCATTGTCCTTTCCCCCTCCCCTCCTATCCCCTTCCTCCTCTTTCCTCCTAGTTTCAGTCCAAAGATAGATACGAAAATACAAAAAGCTGGAGTAACTCGGCAGGCCAGGCAGCACCTTTAAAGAGAAGGAATAGGTGATGTTTCGGGTCAAGAACCGAAATGTCACCCATTCCTTCTCTCCAAAGATGCTGCCTGTCCCGCTGAGTTACTCCAGCATTTTGTGACTAAATATTACTGATTGTATGCCTCCTTGTCACCCTCTCCTCAGCTAACAATGAACCATTCTACATTTCCTTATCATCGTCTGCTTTGATCTGTCTTTTCCACTCCTTACCCTTCTACATCTATATGTCTCCCTCTCCCCTGACTCTCACTCTGAAGAAGGGTCTCGACCCAAAACGTCTCCCATTCCTTCTCTCCAGAGATGCTGCCTGTCCCGCTGAGTTACTCCAGCGGTTTAAAGCGGCATCTGTAGTTCCTTCCTACACAATGTAGCTGTTTGACCAATATGTTTGTGACTGGGTATCATTGATTTTGGATGGGGAGACATGCGGAAATGACGAAGATCAACTCGAGTATTTTTAGGGGAGAAAGGGAAGGCCATATCATAGACACCGGGCGGTGGCGCTTCCTGTCTCCTCAATCCGACCACGTGGACCTGTCAGTTTCTAGCGCTCTCGACAAGCTGCAACATCTCATTCAGGAAACTGACACGACCGACAACTCAGTTGTTGGCTTCTCATTCTCGACCAGGCCTACAATTCTGGGCCCCATTACACAAACTCTTTAAAACATGGTGAACTCTATTTTTTTTTGTTTCCAATCCTTACAAAACAGTTAGGCCACCAATTTGAATCTTAACACAACAAGTACGACATCCTGAAGTAGAAATAAATAGAAAACGATCGAAATTGAACGGTGAACCCCGAGCAATTCCAAAGCTTCAAAAACCAGCGAAATTTTGCAGGATTTCAACTGCTCTTATAAGAAACCGTATTATAGTTTTTATCGTTTTAATTGTGATTACAAATGCCTTGCTGCAATGGAAATAACTTTACACGGAGCGCATTACCCCAAATCAAAAAAAAAAGCGAATACATAGTCTGGAACTGGGGGTGCTGGTGAAATAAGTTTTTTTTTAAAAACAGCCCACCGCGTAGTTTTTAATGATAATTGGCACAAAACTAAGAAAGATTTGTTTTCGATGCGATGCAAAGCAAAGTGCGAGCTCAGCCCCGGCGACGTGAAACGTGGTGCGAACGCTCGCGCCCCGGGGTCGCAAAACTTACGTTCCATGATTCCCGGGGAACGTTCGGCTGCGAACGAAAGAAAAGAGAAACCATTCGAAGCACGAGGGGAGCCCGGCGATTGCCGCGGATCCTATTATATAGTCAGAGGCACACTGCTCCTCCGGCCGCTCATTAGGGACACTTTCGCCACTTCCACACACACACACATATTTATATATAGATATATATACATGTACTCACGATCTTCCGGTGCTGCAGCCCGAGGGGGCTGCTACTTCTATTTCGAGTAATTTATTTACGTGATTTGCTTCCCGGGTGCCGCGCTAACAGCTGCCCCTCGTCCGAACCAAAAAAGCGAGAGAAACTCCAAAGAACGCCACGAAATTCCCTGCTGTTGCCATGGTAACGTGCCGCCGCCTGGAACCCCTCCCCTGACAGCGGCAGATGGCCCCGCACCCGTCGCTTTGTGTGCGCCTGTCTCCCAATAAGGCAGTTCCTCCTGCTCCGCGACAGGACGGAGGGTGTGTAGACGTCAGTGGGTTGTTTTTGGAACCAGGGCGCAGCAATAAAGTTGCTAAAAATCAATTATTTTTTAAAATAATTTCGTTTTACGTCTTTAAAAAAAAGAGGGGCTGATGGAAACAGGGCAGTGCAATCCGCGCATATGCATTTGGCAGGAGAGGCCAACCAATGATATCGTGGTCTCGGGGTTCCTCCGCGTCATTTTGGCGGTAAAGCCTCAAGGTTTTGTATGGAAATTATGATCATGATGACAACGAGTCGCTGATTCAGAGTGCAATACGCTTAAGGGCATTTAAAGAGTTTGGGATGGGCTGACATTTTCAATTTTCAATGTATCGCAGGTAATGTGGGATTCCCGTCGATTAATTCACTTCATTTACACACAAAAAAAGTATTAAAACGTGTTTTGATGCATCTCAACGATGAAGGCACACGCACGAGAAAGGCTGCAGATCCTCCTGTCGATGTGGCCATGTAAGTACGTCTTTCTGGAGATAGCAAGTTCCATGCAGTCAACAATCCGCCGAGTATTTTTTTGCGGGGAAAAAATCAGCATTTGTTCACATGCCAATGATTAATATTTAAAAGTGAGAAAAACAGAGTTTATGAACCTGTCGAATGACAAAAAGTAATAATGCGCGTAGTGTGTGTATTCGTAATTGCATGGTTTACATTTGAATTGTGAAGTGGTGCAAAATGAACCTTTCCCTCAGTTTTCCTTTACGTTGGTAGAGACTTGACTAACCCCAACACTTTCTGGGTTTATTGCAGATTTTAAGTAATTGCAGATTTTTGAAATATTGGAGGGAAGAAGGAAGTCTTGTCTTTCATACAGTAACTTTTAGGATTTCTGGATTTTGGGCACAACAGAGTTTTTATAGTAATCTAAACACTTGTCATCCAGGAAAGTTGGCAATTAATTTCTTCACAATGCCAACAAAATGACAATGACTAAATAATGCATTTGTTTTGCTTGGTAACGTTTAAATAATGACTTCATCTATAACCATTTAAGGGAACAGATTGGGCCTCGATTTCCCCTCATCCTGTTGTGTCTGGTGATTGGAAGGAAAATAGGCTTGGGTTTACAACAGGTGGTAGAAATGCTACCATCTGCTTTATACCCCCATGATATGAATTACACCCTGTGTTAAATTTACATTTTAGTGTTAAAAGGACCATGATTGTGGGCTTTCGAACGGTATTAAAATACTCAAGTTTCAAGATGAATGGCAATTTATAAATGTAAACTCCCTTTAATCTCCTTTATTATTTAATGGATATTTCATCTTTTCTTGAAAGGAACAGATCGTGCTGATGCATCAACAGACCTCTCATCCAGGTATCATTTTTCATACCTGAATCCCAGGAGCTAATTGCAGAGGAAAAAAATTGGTCACCCAGAAAGGAGAAGAGCATGTCAAATTGGAATGCTCTTTTAGAATGCACAGATGATGGGATGAATAACTCGCTACTCTGCTCTCATTTAATGGCAACATTGCAGGTGAGCCTGAAGCCGTCTTAATGCAGACATATGCATTCACAACATGACCAGGAACTGATATTCCCCTTACCAACTCACCAACCTTTTGTCATACCAAAGGGTATTTCAAGCGGGAAAACATTGTAACTATTCTCGACTTGGCTTCATCCTGTATAAAATTTAAGATTAAGATTAAATAAAATGTAAATTGTGTTAATTTGTTCAGTCAATAAATTTGCTTTAAAGAATTACACTGAATGATATGCGCGTTCTGTGGACCTGTTATTTCCGATTACAATCGCAACCCGGTGAGCTGCGTATTGAGAGAAATGTTGTGTGTTACAAGGAGTGGAAGAGTCCTGTAGCTTTAATTGCCTATAAATCTGATGCATTCCCATCCCACTGACAACCTGATACAATGAGCATTGTTAATCAGAAAGAGAAGAGCCTAATTTTACAGTCTGCGCTTTCGGGTTGAAGTGAGATACCAGTACTAGTACATATAGCCTAGTTCATTTAAGAGCGAATACGCTAATAAAATACTCCATTAATGAAACCAGTTTCTCTTGAGGGTTTTTTTGTTTGTATAGTTAATTTTGCCTCTGTTTTGTGATTTTAAGAGACTTGTTGAATTCCATAGTTAAGTAGCAGCAAATGAAACCTCAGAGAGATGTGATTGCAGTGGAGAGTGTGCAAAGGAGATTCATGAGAATGTTACAGGGCAAAAAATAATTACCAATGAAGATTTAAAAAGTACATAAGTTTGGACCGTTTGAATTGGAACAACTGTGCTATGCAAAGAAAATCATGGGATGCCTAAATAAGTAAAGCAGGCGGAACTATAATCTCTGGTAGAGAGATGGAACTTGTTGCCAGAAAGGGTGATACAAATAGATACTTTCATTATCCTAAAAAAGTACTTGCATGTTACTTGAACCATGTCAGACCAGTGCTACAGACCAATTTCAAGTAAGTGGAATTGGGCTAAGTAACTCTTTATTTTGACCAGTGTGTTCGCAATGGGTTGAAAGGCTTCCTGTGTCAGTAATTCTCTTCCATTGTAAGTTTTCTGTGAGGAGAAATAATAGTTTAATGAGGTACATTCAGTGTCTATAGATAACAGTCTCCATTGTTGCCAGAGGTGTGATAATGTGTTCTATGCTGAGTTCTGGAGTACGGTTTGCAATGTTCTTTAGGTCGTTGAAACATTTCAGCAATATGTAAAATTTATACGTTTCTTTTGACTTTAAATATGGAGACGTATCAAAGTTAAGATCCACATGAACTGGGATCTCTGGACTATTCATTAATCTAAATAACCAGTCCATAATCTTTCAATGAAGCCCAAACATGTTGGCATTTTTCTCCATCGGCTTCATTGAAAAGTTACAAAAATCTGCACCAATATTTAAAAACTCCTCTCAATCTCTGTGGTACTACAGACAACAATATGGGCTGAGTTAATACTCATTCCCGACCTATCCCCCTCCTGACCCAGAAACGTCACCTCTCTGTGTTTTCCAGTGATGCTGTCTGACCCACCGAGTTACTCCAGCACTTTGTGTCCTTTTTTGGGCTGAGTTAATGCTCTGTTTAAAACAACAACATCAGCACACAGGCCAAGTATTTGGGAGTGGTACAGCTGCCGTCACCACTGACCAGATTCTGTGCTCCATGACACTGTCACTCTATAACTGATCTTTTCTTGTTTCAATCGCTTAGTACTTGGAGTCATGACAACTCCTGCCACTGCCTTCCTATCCTCTGTTTATGTAATAATGCTACTTCCCCATTTCATTTTATATTCTTTCTTTTCATTTACAGTTTCTTTCAAAATACTCTCATCTTGCAATAATGAGAAGTCATTTTCACATCTTACTTAATCTATTCAGTGTAGTCCTATCGAGCCCTATTGCAAGTAATAGTAAGTTATTCATAGGTGTTTGTATTATTCTTTCTCTTTTTGAAATAGTTTGCCACTAATTATAATTTTGTCCAGAAATCAAAAGTGTTTCATGAACTGTGAAGGACCTTGAGATATTCTAACATGAAAGGAACCACAGAAATGTTCTGGTGATTCCTTCCGAAGGGTCAGTAGGGCGGTAAGCCTTGGACTAATTCGATCAACTGTAAACCTGTCTAATCTATTCCATTCTGAACTCGCAGATTAGAACACCACCATTTTGATGCTTGCCTTTATAAACAAGCCATTGCGTATAAGAATTGAGATGTCAGGTTTCATTTGTACAAAATGTTGGTCAGGCCACACGGGGAGTATTGTGTGCAGTTTTGGTAGGCAAGGAGGTTAGGGAATCGTTAAGGAAGTGATAAGGAATGTGTATCCGACAGCGGAATCTTGTTGGAACTGGCAAAAATTGCAAAGGGTGATCCGCTGAATGTGGCGGCTTGTGGAGTGGAAGGAAAGGAACAGGGTTCATGCTTTGTGCAGAAGGAGAGGGGTAAGAGGAGAGTTGCGGAAATAGATGAGTTGCAGTCACATGCTCTATCCACCATGAAGGAGAGTATGGCTCGGGAAGAATCTAATCAAGTTCGCAAACTTCCGGTAACCCTTACTTTCTGTCTGTATCAGAATTGGACATTTCTGCTGGTCATCATTTTGTCTCAATGTTTTGTTTTCTTTGTATATTGCAGCTTTCTAGGTCGGTCCCACAACCTGACCTTGAGTAATACATTGTACAGACACTGAAGCTTAATATGATTTCAACTGCTACACAACACTGAGTCATCTGGAATGTTACTTAACGTCTGGTCTCATCTCCAGAGATATTCTGTTCAAGCAGGAACTGCAGATGCTGGAAGATCGAAGGTACACAAAAATGCTGGAGAAACTAAGCGGGTGCAGCAGCATCTATGGAGCGAAGGAAATAGGCGACGTTTCGGGCCGAAACCCTTCTTCAGACTGATGGGGGGTGGGGGGGAGAAGGAAGGAAAAAGGGGGGAGGAGGAGGAGCCCGAGGGCGGGGGATGGGAGGAGACAGCTCGAGGGTTAAGGAAGGGGAGGAGACAGCAAGGGCTAACAAAACTGGGAGAATTCAAAGTTCATGCCATCTGGACGCAAGCAACCCAGGCGGAATATGAGGTGCTGTTCCTCCAATTTCCGGTGTTGCTCACTCTGGCAATGGAGGAGACCCAGGACAGAGAGGTCGGATTGGGAATGGGAGGGGGAGTTGAAGTGCTGAGCCACCGGGAGTTCAGGTAGGTTATTGCGGACTGAGCGGAGGTGTTCAGCGAAACGATCGCCCAACCTCCGCTTAGTCTCCCCGATGTAAATCAGCTGACATCTAGAGCAGCGGATGCAGTAGATGAGGTTGGAGGAGATACAGGTGAACCTTTGTCGCACCTGGAACGACTGCTTGGGTCCTTGAATGGAGTCGAGGGGGGAGGTGAAGGGACAGGTGTTGCATTTCTTGCGGTTGCAACGGAAAGTGCCCGGGGAGGGGGTGGTACGGGAGGGAAGGGAAGAATTGACAAGGGAGTTGCGGAGGGAGCGGTCTTTGCGGAAGGCAGACATGGGGGGAGATGGGAAGATGTGGCGAGTGCTGGGGTCACATTGGAGGTGGCGGAAATGGCGGAGGATTATTTGTTGTATTTGCCGGCAGGTGGGGTAAAAAGTGAGGACTAGGGGGAGTCTGCCCGACAGACTTCTGACCGACATACACTACAAACCAACTGACTCACATATCTGGACTACACGTCTTCCCACCCTGCCCCCTGTAAAGACTCCATCCCCTACTCCCAATTCCTCCGCCTACGCCGCATCTGCTCCCAGGATGAGACGTTCCACACCAGGGCATCGGAAATGTCCTCGTTCTTCAGGGAACGGGGATTCCCCTCCGCCACCATTGATGAGGCTCGCACCAGGATCTCATTCATACCCCGCAACACTGCTCTCTCTCCCCATCCCCGCACTCGCAACAAGGGCAGAGTCCCCCAAGTCCTCACCTTTCACCCCACCAGCCGGCAAATACAACAAATAATCCTCCGCCACCTCCAACTGCACCCGCTGAGTTTCTCCAGCATTTTTGTGTACCTTCCAGAGATATTCTGTTCCACACCTCAAAATCTCTGCTATCTAAAACTGACTTGTATTCTCTCTTTCCCTGTTCTGTGGAAAGAATGGATCCTAACCTGTAGAGTGTTTCATACCTTCATTTACTTTTACCACTGTCAGGATCAATATGTGAGATTGGCCGGATGCAAAATAAATATACACTTATTCCGTCACTTAACTGAAAACTCTCAAAAACGTATTTTAAATATCCTTCTGCTTAATATTGTTATGGTACTGTGGAATGTGCATTTTCTAAATTGATTTTTGTCCTACCTTCTTTTCTTGACAGTAGAAAGTTTCTTCCATTAAGCTTAACCAGTAATGAGAGGTAAAACCCAGTGTGCTTACCCATTCCCCAAGAAATGCTGAACCGCATGTTTAACAGTTTACAAGATGGTATGGATACAACTTTAAAGCAAGTGGGAACATGCACTTAGATGCACGCTTATTTTTAACCCTATCCTTCCAACCATAGAAGGCTTTCCAATTTAGTTTGTTTTTATTGATGAGAGAACTTTAATTGAACAATCTGCCTGTAATAAGTTTTTTTAACATTTTGGATTTGCACTTGATTTATTTTGCCCTCTATTTGTGTAGAATAATAGGTAGGCCTGAAGCTGACACCCTTCTGCTGAAAGTCCAGTTAGTACTTTGCCCATTTCCTAATAGATACACGTTTGGAAGTTTTAATGTTAATTACCAAAATGAAGGGAGACGTAAAATGCTGGAGTAACTCAGACAGTGTGACCTGCAATTTTCACTTTCAGCATCTTATTTTAAAGACTATGTGACAAGTGGGAACAGGGAAGTAGACTATTATCTGAATGGTCTCCGAATCTGAGGAAAGACATTCTTGCCATAGAGGGAGTACAGTGAAGGTTCACCAGACTGATTCCTGGGATGTCAGGACTTTCGTATGAAGAAAGACTGGATAGACTCGGCTTGTACTCGCTAGAATTTAGAAGATTGAGGAGGGATCTTTTAGAAACTTACAAAATTCTTAAGGGGTTGGACAGGCTAGATGCAGGAAGATTATTCCCGATGTTGGGGAAGTCCTGAACAAGGGGTCACAGATTAAGGATAAGGGGGGAAGTCTTTTAGGACCAAAATGAGAAAAACATTTTTTACACAGAGAGTGGTGAATGTGTGGAATTCTCTGCCACAGAAGGTAGTTAAGGCCAGTTCATTGGCTATATTTAAGAGGGAGTTAGATGTGGCCCTTGTGGCTAAAGGGATCAAGGGGTATGGAGAGAAGGCAGGTACAGAATACTGAGTTGGATGATCAGCCATGATCATATTGAATGGCGATGCAGGCTCGTAGGGCCGAATGGCCTACTCCTGCACCTATTTTCTATGTTTCTATGTGATATCAGTAACAGCAGCATTGTGAGCTTTAATGATCTAAGCACTGCAAATCCCAGTGGAAATAGTTCTCTCTCGTTAGAGTTGCTGCCTTACACGCCAGAGACCCTGGTCTGTACAGAGTTTGTACGTTGTTCTCCCTATGACCATGTGGGTTTTCTCCGGATGCAGTAGTTTCCTCCCACACTCCAAGACATACAGGTTTATAGGTTAATCAGCTTTGGTAAAATTATAAATTGACCATAGAATGTAGGATAGTGCCAGTGTACGGGGCGATTGCTGGTCGGCGCAGCCACGGTGAGTCGAAGAGACTGTTTGCGCACAATATCTCCATGGTAAAGTCTAAAGGAAGTGGAGGCTTTTGAGAGGATGGAAAGAGGCTCACACAGCAAGTTGCCTGGTTTGGAGATGTGCAAGACAAGTTTTTAACACTGAGATTGGGGGGGTTCCTGGAACATGCTACGAGGCGAGGTTGTAGAACCAGATATGATAGTGACTTTTAAGAGGCATTTAGACAGGAACATGAGCTGGTAGGGAGTAGATTTATACAGACTACATGCAGGCTGATGGGGCGATGTTGATTGGCATCACGGTTGATACATTGATGGGCTGAAGCGCCTGTTCCTGCGCTGTACTGTTCTGTATTCTAAAATGGGTAATAATACTCAAAGGCATTTGTGTGGCTTCACTGGAATGAGTGCACAAGCATCTTCAGGTCCTCTGTGTCATTTTAACACCAACTACATATTGTAGCTTTAATCTGACACATTTGTAGTTGAACAGGAGTATAATGATTGTTTTCATCACAATCATTTTCTTGTCTATTACACAGAGGTGCTCTGTTTCCTTTTCATGGCAGAATCATCTAAAACCTTTGAGATAAATGTGCACATGCAAAATGTCCATCAAACATGAAACTCAACAATAACAAGTTGCCTGGAAGCTGGAAACGCATTATCTTCTAATATATCTTTTTTGATAAAACCTCCTCACAGCAGACAGTGTTGTACGTAAAGAGTGTAACCTGTGTCATCAAGTGACATATAGCTAATGTATTCATTTTCTTTCATGTGTACCAGCAACAAAAATACAAACACTAAAGAGATGACTTAACAAAACAAAACAAAAGCAAAAAAACTAACTGTGCAAGATATTGTGTTGTTGCTGGCAGTAGGCTTTAATCATGTCGCAACTTGGTAAAATCTCCTTGTGGCAAAGTGATAAATAGCTTTAGGTATTGTTTACAATACTTACAGGTAATTAATGATATCAGTAAGAATGATAAATTGGTAGTATGTAAAATGTATACTTTGACTATTGGTTGTGATCTTCATCCCATGAGTAATTAAGTCACACCAAGCAGGAAATCTGGGAATCCAACTGTTCATTTAGTTGAGGTTCAATCAGTACAAAATTAATGGCCAAAATCAACTTTTTGGTTAGGATCGAAGGAAGTTATAGAACCTTTGCAACACAGGAGTCGATTTAGTCCATTAAAGGCATAACTGCTGCAAATAGAGTAATATCATACCCTGCCAATTCCCAAGTCAATCTGTAAATCATTCTCTCTGGTGTCCACTTCCTTTGGGAAGGCATGTTGAGTTTTTTTTAATCCACCACCTTTGCAGGCTCGAGTTCCCCATCAAAGCATTCTCAGCATTGTTTTTAATTACTCGTCACCTCAGCGCAGATGTGGAAGAACTATCTCCATTGAACCTTGCACACTGTACGTAACTATAAACCATTGCAGTGCTATTGTTTCACTACCCATTGGAAGTATTGCCCAGTTGATGTACAAGCTGCAATTATATGGCCTGAATCTTTCCAGGTTGTAGATGGTTGGTGACATAATGACGTGGTGAGGTGGGGATTGCAGTTGTTCATGGGGCATTGTAACATTCATCAACCCACATTTTTCTTATTATGAGCTCTAAATCTTGACTTGAATAGTTGTACAGTATTTGCTTACAGAAGCAAAATGGTACTGAGACAGAATTATATGATGGGGATCTATGAACTTGTCCTACAAATAGCCCTGATGAACAGACGTAAATTTAAACCAATCCCTCTCTGTAATTTCTGAGGAAAATAATTGATTCAGGAATAGAGACTTTTCACAGTCTCAACGTATCAACGAATTGTGTTTTGAAATGTAGGACCATATGCAAGTGACATAAACATTAGTGGTATGGTGGATAGAGAAAAAGGTTGTCTCCGGTTACAACAGAATATGGATCAATTGGAAAATCGGGTAAATTAGTGGAATTTAACTCGTTCAAGGTGATGTATTTTGGAAAATTAAACCGGAACAGGACATACACAGTGAAAAGCAGAGCCTTGGGGAGTGTTATTAAACAGAGGGACCTTGAGGTACATGTACATAGTTCCTGAAAATGGCAACCTAATAGACAGGGTGGTGACAATGGTATATGCCATGATTATATGAAACATTTAAGTATAAGAATTGGATATTCATGTTATAGTTGTACAAAATGTTGGTTATGCCGCACCTGGAACATTTTATGAAGTTCTGATTGCCAAACTAAAGGAAGGATGTGATTAAGCTAAAGAGGGTGCAGAATACATACACAAGGATGTCACCTGGATCGTAAGACTTGTTTGGAGAGATTGGGGAATGGAGGAGGTTTAAAGGAGATCTGAGAATGTTTCACATAGAGTAGTCTGAATGAGCTGCCATAAGAGGAGATGGAAACAGGAACAGTACCAACATGTAAGAGGCATCTGGACGGGTACCTGAATGAGAAAGGCATATAGTGGGTGATGAAATTAATGCAGGCAAGTGTGATTGCTATAGATAGTCATGCTGGCTGGCCTGTCTCTGTGCTGTGTGAACACTTTGACTCTGTTTGCAGTGCAATAGTCTGAATCTCAGCTATGCTTGAATGTGCAAAAGACTAATTGTCTGTTTGCTGTTAGCAGCCTTGTGATAGCCAATATCAGATCATCATTGGAGCATGAACACCCATCTTGGGCAGACGGCACATACGGCAGAAGCCAATGACTCTCAAGGAAGTAGAAAAGAAAATAATCCTAAAAGAGGTGAGGGAATCAATTGAAGTTTTGGAAGTACTGAACTTGTGTTCCAATCACTCAGTGGCCACGAGTATCAATTGCTACCTTGTTACGTTCAATAATGGGATGACTTTGTTTTCTTCTCTGCATATACAGACTCTGGATGCGAGTTGGAAAATTTGTCCAGATGACCATTTTTTGCATAACAAATGAAAAATAAATAAATAAAACAGAAAACTGCACATGCTGTAAATCTCCTGATTCAGGATCTGGACTCTCAACAGCAACTGTCCCTTTGCCCCCACGGATGCTGCTTGACCTGCTGAGTTCTCCCAGCAGCTGCAGTTTCTTGTGCCTATCAATTTCAGTGTGACCTTGCTGTGAGTATTACAGATTTATGTACATTCGTGTTTCTACTATACCACGTTTAGAGTAAATGCAAAATGAAATTCATCCAGTGCCATTTCTCCATGCATTTTATGGAACATTACAACCAATCTTGATCTGCCTCTTTCTAGGTTGGGGGTTGGATGAGTGACTGGTTGTTATTTAATTTTATCTCCTTGGTTCTTATTTTATTTCCAAGGGTCAATGACGGGGAATGTTGCCGACTGGACTGCTCCGGACTGCAGGAATACATGCTGATGGACGCACTGAAGCTTGGTGCAGCCAACACCAAGGCTCTGCGGGGGACGGCCACTGTTCAGGGTCCTTTTGCAGCTGGACATTGGGGGGCAGGGTGTTATGAGACACCCCTCAAATGAAAGAAAGAATGTCACCCCAGGGGGCCACAGGAGTGGAAAGAGTGCCAGGTGAAATATTTGTGAACACTACAATACGACGCAAATGAATGTATTAATAACCTCCGAGAATGTCGGGAGAATTTTTGCACAGTTCTTGTTTTGTAGGTATTTTTTATTCCGAATAAAGTTTTATTTTAATTTATGTTTGTTAATCTCCATGGTCAACGGGCATTGATATCAATTATCTCAAGGACTGGATGAGTCTCCCATTGCTCTCCTTTCTAAATTCCTCTAATTTTAAACAATTCCAGTTGTACTGGAAACAACACCTACCTCAATCCATTGATTCATGATTACTGCAAACCTGAACAGCCTCATGGAGTAGAGTGTATTGCAGGTTACAGCTCTATATTTAGAAGAAAAACACAAGGAGAATGAAACCTCAAATGTTTCACAATGATCTTGGGCTGTGTTTGCATTGGGCTGTTGAAGGAATATTCAAATACTTTTCCCTCTTCAGACCAAGGCACTAAGTCCTTTAAATGTGAATGAGTTAGAGAGTTTAATAGACTGTCTGTGAGAGCAGGAAACAAAGGAATAAAGAGAAAGAGGACACATATCTAGTCAAATGATTTAGTAGATCACAGCTGGAGTGCAAACAAAAGAAACCAGCAGGAGTGGCACAGGAAACAATGACGTGAATGACATTTTACATTCCAGACCAAACTAATTATCTGGTTCTTACTAACTGAAAATCTATGCTCTGTGGAAAGTAGAGGGATGGAAATCAAAGCAAGAGACTTCACAGTTTATTTTGATTCTGGTGCATCCAATCACATTCCTTTTTACAGTTCTTTCAGCCCACAGTGATGCCAAGACCAACTAATCTGACTGCACATGATCCATATCCCAGCATATCCACATGCCTATCTAAAAGCCTCTTAAATGCCACAATCACATCTGCCTCCTCCACCACCACCTCCAGCAGCAGTGCCCACTGTGTAAAAAAAAACTTGCCCCGCCTGTCTCCTTCAAACTTTACCCCTCTCACCTTAAAACTTTGCCCTATTATAACATTTGATATTTCCATCCTGGGAAAAAATTTCTATCTATGCCTTTCATAATTTAACATCTATTAGGTCTCCCCACAACCTCCACCATTCTAGAGAAAACAAACTAAGTGTGTCCAATCTCTCCCTGTAGCTAAAACCACCTAATCCAGGCATAAATCTGGTAAACTTCTTCTGCACCCTTTCCAAAGGCACCACATTCTTCCTGTAATGTGATAACCAGAATTGCATGCAATACTCCAAAGATGGCCTAGCCTAAGTTAGATTAAGTTGCACCATGACTTCCTGAAGATACAAGAAACTACAGATGCTGGCTTACAAAACAAGACACACACAGTGCTGGAGTAATGTAGCAGGAGAACAAGAATAGGTGGCATTTAGGGGGAGGAGATGGATAAGCAACCCGTGGAATATGGGTGTTCTACTATACCAATGGAGTCTATAGCACGTTTAGAGTAAATGGAAGTACAGACACAGAAAGGTCAGTATGGGAAGGGGAATTCCACCTGGGTTACAACCCATTGCTATAAATATTCCCCAATTTTTTTGTAACTAGCCCCCCCCCCTGAAGATAGACACAGTGCTGGAGTAACTCAGCAGGTCAGACAGCATCTCTGGCGAAATAGGATGGGTAACATTTCGGATTGGAACCCTTCTGCAGGCTGAAAGCAGAGGGGAGGGAACTGGAGGTAGGAAAGGTAGAGAACAAATCATAGTGTGTTTAAAATAGGTTGCAATAATGCATGTAGGAAGGAACTGTAGATGCTGGTTTACGCCAAAGATGCTGTGTAACTCAACGGGTCAGGCAGCATCTCTGGAGAAAAGGACTATATAATGTTTTGGGTGGAGACCTTCAGACTAGATAATGCATATATAATACAATAATGCATTTGGTTTAAATTCTCTTATGTTGGTTCTATTAATGTAAATCACTGATACCGAGATTTAGAAAAAGAGTTCAGTACACATGCATTAAAATGAAGAAGGATCTCGACCCAAAACATCTATCTATGCTGCCTGACCCACCGAGTTAACCCAGCACTGTGTGGCCTTTTTGTGTGTTAGCTGACATCTACAGTTCTTTTGTTTCTACATTAAATTACATTTAAAGTTGAGTATGTTTTGTGGTAAAAGGCAGCTCTCACCTATACCAGGAGATATAAACTGCTGCCTTCCTGCTGTGACGGCAACATTCATTATTTCTGGCCCATGTCCGACAAACTATGGGAATATAAATGAGAATGTTGATGGAACAACACAGATAAAATACCACTCTATTGACGCCTGTGGAACATAGAGAAACTGCTTTGGTTCTCTGTTAGCAATTCTCTGCTACTATAAGTATCCAAATTGCAGCCATCTTTTTTTATCTTTTATATGTACAGTAGACTTTAGACTTTAGAGATACGGTACGGAAACAGGCCCTTCGACCCATCGAGTCCGCGCCGACCAACGCACCCGTACACTAGCACTATCCTTCACACTAGAGACAATTTTTAACCAAAGTTGTAAAGTCAATTAAACTACAAAACTGCATGTCTGTGGAGTGTGGGAGGAAGCCGGAGCACCCGGAGGAAACCCACGCAGTCACAGTGAGAACGTTCAAACTCTGTGCTGCCCTGATTCTTCTATTTTGGTATTTGATGTTTTAAAATTGTGCACATTAAAAATCTGGGTGAAGAGTCATGGTCAAAAGTCCCAGCCGAGGTTGAAAACAAGAGGAGTGGCAACCCAGTAATTTATCTTGGGGAACTTTAAACTCTGGCATAAAATGTCCTTTGAGTGCCGACAGGCAATGTTTGTGCATCAGGTACAGATAAGGGAAATTTGGCTGCTTTGGACTTTAACACTTCTCTCTATAGTGGGCAAGGCACCACCAGTCTCAAAACTCAATAACAATGTTTTTGTTTGAGTGCTTGTTGTCAAAACAGTGTGCAAATTATTCCAAATGTGATTATTTTATTTCCTTTTTTTAAATGTGGCTCAGCAAAAAAGTTAGAATATGTCGACATCAAGGGAATTGATTTGCAATAGGAAACGAGGGAAATTATATAAAAAAGACAATTATTTAATTAAGGACATGTACTTTTTCGTAATCTTCAATCCAAACAATTTATTTGGGGATTGCTGAGTGTAGAATTAAAATCTGCTTTTGCCTGTTTGTGGGCTTGATCAGACTGCACACCCATTCCTGGAGACTTCTAATTGTTGAGATTGAACAAAGTCAAAGTCAATTTTATTTGTCACATGAACCCAAACATGCAGTGAAATGAATTTGCCAGCAGCGATACACTTCAAAAAAACACACAATACACAATAAGATTTAACACAAACATCCACCACAGCATTCTTCACTGTGGTGGAAGGCAACAAAGTTCAGTCAGTCCTCCTTTGTTCATCCGTGGTCTGGGACATGAACCCTCCACAGTCGCCGCTACAGACGGCCCGATGTACAGGCCAAACAGATCCAAACTCCGACGTTGGGATGGTCAAACACATTCCGCGGTTTGGAGTACCCGAATCGGCATTTTCTTACCGCAGTTTCAGGCCGGCGGTCCGAGCTCGTCTCCGGCGATCCCTGGCAAGGGATCCCAGGCTCCGGATGGTAAGTCCGCGCCCGCCCACGGCTAGAAGCTGCACAAACCACAGCCCCATGATGCCAAAGTCACCAGGCCAGCGATCGGAGCACTCGTCTCTGGCGACCCCCGGCAAGGGTTCGCCCGCACCGCGATGGAAAAGACCAGGCTGTGCCCGTTGTTGTAGCTCTGGTCCCGACTCCGGGAAAGGCCACTTCAATCCATGCTGTTAGGCCGCGAGGGAGGCGAGATGGAAAAATTTGCCTCTCCGTTGAGGCGACTGAAAAGCGGTTTCCCCCTTTCTCACCCCCTACACAAGACACACCAAGAGATACCTAAACTAACATTTAGACACACCAAAAAAACAAAAAAAGTAGAAATAAGGAACACGCTGCTGGCAGGGCAGCCAACTTGCAGCGACCCACTGTGAACACTGGGTTCTGGAACACAACGAGATTTTCACCATCCCACACTGCAGACACAAATTACACCATGGCTGCAATTAAACCACGAGCATCTCTCTCAATACATGTTCCTAAACTTGCTGCAAGTTATTTAAGGGGGAGGGGGAGCTGGGTTGGTGAAAATATTGCTGAGCTGCTCACTGTTCTCGCAGTTTTATTTAACTCTCCGTCATCACTCTGAAATACACATCCTCTCAGACTGATTAGAAACCATTAATAAGCCTTCGTCACCCTCTCCTGATAGCTTTGTCTCCACCCTATCACAGCACAGCCTTTGTTCTCTGCATCCCTTCCACTTCTTTGCAAGTTTACTCATGTCTGGTTTCAAAATGTTTTCAGTTCTTATCAACCTGAAATGTCACCTTTAGTTCTGCCTCCACATATGCTGCCTGAACAGGTTTGATGACAATGGTGAGGTTGTTCCTTTGTAAATGGAGCACTGCCAGTCCAGTGGAGGCTATGTATTAGACTTTTCCCTTCCTCTTTTTCTTTACTGTTGCCTATGTAGCCTATGCTGATATCCCCTTTGTTTGTTTGTCTTCATTCTATTGCATTCATTCCACTGGGCTCCAAATAAGCTCATAGACTGGGGGCATTGTTTTTTTGTCTTTTTGTATATTATTGTTTGTTTTTATGTGTACGTATGTGTGTATGTATATTTATCTGCATATGTACTGTATTTATTTATAAATGTACACACACTTTTTTTCTCGTTTATTAAATATATATATATATAATATTAATATATATAATATACATATATATATATATAAATACATATACACACGCACTGAACTTTTTTTCTCATTTATTATATTGTTTACAGAGTACTATGTTTACATATTTTGTTGTCCTGCTGCAAGTAAGAATTTAATTGTTATATCTGGGACATATGACAATAAAACACTCTTGACTTTTCCCTGCACAATTCTTGGAGTTTTTTTTTAATCCCTTTATCCTATTATAATTTGTTTGTTAATCCACTTAGAGTCTTGTTTGTTTAACCTAAAGAGATTTTTTTTTAACTGTGTTTATCCCCTGTGCTCAGTCAAGATTGATGTGTAATACCAAAGGAGAAATTAGTGTAACAATATAGAATAGAATTCCATGGTACAAAGGTATTTACTCCATTGATGTAATATACTTTAGGGTGTGGTTAAC
The DNA here is from genome assembly GCF_028641065.1 of Leucoraja erinaceus. NCBI lineage: Eukaryota > Metazoa > Chordata > Chondrichthyes > Rajiformes > Rajidae > Leucoraja > Leucoraja erinaceus. Next base: position 43,741,406 of record NC_073384.1, read on the forward strand.
TCACAGATCAAACCTGCTCACTCGTTTGGAGAACTAATGATCACGTCCACTGCTATGATTTTGCGCTTCTGGTTCTTTAATTCAAAATGCTGAGTCATTGGGTTTTTCTACAAACAGGGATCTTTGAGAACTCATTGAGTCACACAGGCCGTTTAGCCTGCCATGCCCATGCCCAACATCAATTTTACTTCGTAGTCACACTAGTGACTACGTGAAGAACCTGCTCAGCGCGCATGCGCAGCATTAACGGCAGCAGTGCAACAGCGGCTGCAACGGGAGTTAGGCGCTCCCGCTACAGAATGAAACGGTCCATCAGGTGAGTACCCTGAGGTCGGGTTTCTATTACAGGGGAGCCTTTTTCTGCTTGTGTTTTACAGGCAGAGAAAAAGGCTCTGGAACAAAACTGTCCCCCGTTCGAGGAGGAACGTTTTCCGTCAGGGAGGGGGGCAGCAACAGGCGGTAGGAGCGTTTACCTATTTATAGAGGAGCGTTCCTCTATTCCCCGACACCGTGCCGAGCCCAGCCCGCTAGTACCTGAGCAGCGGGCTGGATGCATAGCCACCCGAAGAGGCATCCGGCAGGTGTTTTCCTGATTTCGGACGGGACGTCTCTCCACCCACACGGGGAGAGCGAGAGCCGCCTGAGCCGCTGGAGCAGCTCTCGGAGCAGGTGCCCTGCGAGACGCGCTGCTTGAGGGGCGCTCTTGCTTCTACAAGGCACAAAAGCTCTAGAAGAACCTGTCCCCCGCTTGACTCCAGTGGAGGAGCGTTCCATTGCAGGGGGGGGGGGGCAGCAACAGGCGGTAGGAACAATTACCGGGCACTCCGCTATCCCCATCACTGCGCCGAGCCCAGTCCCGCTAGTGCCTGAGCTGCGGGCTGGATGTTTAGCCATCCGAAGAGGCATCCGGCCGGTGGCTTCCGACTTGTCGGAGCGGACGTCTCTCCACCCGCATGGGAGAGAGACAGCCGCCTGAGCTGGAGCGGCTCCTGGAGCAGGAGCTCCTGCGAGACACGCTACGTGAGGGGCAGTCTCGCTGGAGGGTTCAGGCATACCCTCAACATTGCCTAGGCACTGCCCATCGCTTCCTCCTTAGTGTGGTTAGCTTTGGGGTGACCAGGGCTGGGCTGGTCATGAAGAGGGGTCGCTGGCTGAAGAATTCGGGAGTATGCCAGGGGCGCAGGAACAGGAAGAGCTGCTGGGGGTGTGTGGACCGCTACGTGGCTACCCCACGTGCAGGAAGGCCATTAGAGCCTAAAAACTAACGGCCAGCGTTGACCACCTCTCCGACAGGCACCTACAGGAGCAGCTGGTCAATGAGGCTTTAAAATGTACAGCTCCAATAAATTATAGTCCTTCAAAGTGCCGGCAGTCAACAGCCAAATCTGGGGGCACGTCGGGACAAATACTCGGACCAGGAGCTGATACTGCAGCGGATCCTCAGGCTCCTGACGTCAGCCATCACACCATTTCCTCGTTTTCTGTGGACAATACGGAGATGACCACTAACTAACAAATCACTCTCGCACTGTTGTGCAACACGCAGAGCGAGATAAATTACCTCCGTATATAAATCATAAGACCTGCCCTAAATCCCGAATTTGGGTTGTGCTAAACCCCAGCCACTGAGTCAGACTCACTGCTCTTTGGCAAAAAACCTCATGGGAATAAAAACTTTCGGCCTCATGAGGGCAGGCCCCAGGATGAGCAAACCCCAAAAATACAATACCCAAGCGGCAGCACCCCATCGCGTCCACCAGTCGACGTCTACCATATGGGACTGGTGAAAGCTCGGGGACCGCATTTTTTTATGCCCGGGAGTCTTTTAGACCATGGCCCAGAGCAGGACCCCATGGAAAATGCGCCACCCCCCAACATCACCGCCACGTCAGACAACGCGCCAGACTCGCTGGTCTGGGAAGAGACAGAAGAAATGCCCATTAAATATGTAAAATAAGGAATCTAATTTCAAAGGATACTTTATGGCAAGCATTGGCCTCAAATATGCTTACTATTCAGTACCCATTCAAAAGGATCTACTCAGATACCTAAAATTTACCTGGATGGGGCAACTATGACAGTTAAAGCATTACCCCATGGGGTAACGTCAGCTCAAGATTATTCATTAAGATACTAAAACCAGCCCTGGCAAAACTAATAAGAAGACCATGGAATTGGCTATGTCAGCTGTTTTTCAGCTACAAAACAGTTCGAAACCCTGGGGTTTGTTTTACATCCAGATAAATCAAAGTTTCCATTATACCATCCACTATCATGGACTACTTAGACTTCACAATTAATTCAGTCCATAAGACTGTAACTTGCCAAAAGACAAAACGGTTGAATTGGCACAATTATGCCACAATTTAATGGTCAACGAGCAACCAACTATTCGACAAGTAGCAAGAGTAATTGGGAAAATGTAGCAGCATTCCTGGCTACACAATTCGGACCATTGCATTATAAAATCTACAAAGAGCAAAGGTACAGGCATTAAAATATCATGCAGGTCATTATGATCGGGTCATGAAATTACCCACTGAAACCATATCAAAACAGTTGGCATAGTTTCAGCCCTATCATTATCTAACAGGTGGTAGATGGACTAACCTAAAGTCATCATTACTACTTACACGGGGCATTAATTATTTAGCGATGTTGGGTGCCTTTTATGGATTAAAAGCATATACATCAAATATGCATCACTGCATGTACGGTTACAAATGGATAATACTACGGTGGTGGCCTACATTAACCATATGGGAGGCATAAAATCGTTATCATGCGACAAATTGGTCAACACAATTTGGCAATGGTGTGTCAAAAAGACATATTTGGCTGTCAGCAAGCTAAATACAGTGGCAGACACCAGGTCACGCAAATTCAATGACAACATCGAATGGATGTAAAACCCAAAGTATTTGCAAAAATTATCAAGCTATATGGCACGCCAGATATCGATTTATTTGCATCAAGGCTAAATCACCAGATACCTATGCATGTCGCTTGGGAACCAGACCCAGAGGCAGCAGCGGTAGTAGATGCCTTCACGCTGGATTGGGGAAATTCCTTCTTCTATGTTTTCCCTCCCTTCTGCCTCATCAGTCAGGTACTACGAAAAATACAGATGGATGTACACTGACAATGACAATTAAAATTGAATCTGAATCTGAATCTGAATCATCTGAATCTGAATCAGTCACTACATCGATTGCGACTGGACAACATGGTGACCACCCCAGACCAGATCTCGTTCATCATCCAGGGTCTGGTAGAACAGAGCAGGCCAGGTATAGCCAATCCAGTTGTGGTGTTCCGGGCTTACCCGCCAGAGCCGCGGTTGTGTGTCATGACCTATCTACTATATTATATAGACACAACCTATAACATCAGAGGGAGTGAAAAAGCCTTATGGGTCAGCCACAAAAAACCTCATGGCCGGGTAACGAGCCAAACCATTGCAAGATGGCTCAAGCAGGTACTAAAGGCTGCCGGAATAGACACTAAGTTTTTTCAAATCTCATTCCACCAGGGCAGCGTCTACATCAACGGCCGAAAGAATGGACGTACCAGTTGACCATATTCTGACGACAGCAGAATGGTCGAGGGAAACGACATTCAGAAATTTTTACAATAAGCCGTTGACGAAACCTGACTTGTTTGCAGAATTTTTTTACAAACTGCAAATATTTAATTTAAGCCCGGGGGAGCAATTTAATTTGTTATTGTTACTAAATACCATTTTTGTTTCTCGAAAAACAGATTCATTGGTTGGTTACGATAACACACTTCCTCAAGAACTTCGGCAGTGAGTGAAATAAAACTGTTACACGGCTTGAAATCACAGAGCTTTGAAGTCTTCACGTAGTCACTCATGTGACTCCGAAGTAAAATAGTAAGATTAAACGAGAACTTACCAGTTTGAAGTTTGATCTGTATTTTATGAGGAGTTACGATGAGGGATTACGTGCCCTCCGCTCCCACCCTCATAATATAGGTCAAACTGATAACTGATGTCTCCTTTTCTTTACTATGTTTACTTCAATAACTGTGTCTATCTGTGATTCCACACCGCTGCTTGGAAGTATGCCGCGCATGCGCGCTGAGCGGGTTCTTCACGTAATCCCTCATCGTAACTCCTCATAAAATACAGATCAAACTTCAAACTTGTAAGTTCTCGTTTAATCTCACTATTACTTATCTCTATTAATTCCATTTACTGACACTCAAATGTTCATCAAAATCCTACCTAAAGATGGTGAGAGTACCGGTATCCCTGTTTTTATCTGCAGTCTCTTGTGTCTCCAAACCTTCTTTACAGTCTGGCGACCAGAAGTATACACAGTGCTCCAGTTGTGGCCTAACCAATTCTTTATAAAGTTGTACTATAGTCTCCCTGCACTTAAACTGAAAATTAGAAAGGTTTAGCAAAGTCACGAGAAATCATCGGCATAGGATACGATAGAACTTTATCTATCCCAGGCAAGATACATGAAACATGAAATTAAAGTGACAAGTGGAAAGTCCAGGATTGGGCATGTGCAAAGATTGTGGAGAAGGGGGGTGGGGGAAGGGGAGTCATTCTACCCCAAGACAGAAGGGGGAGGAGTTGTACAGTTTGTGATATCCACATGGAAAAAGGATCGCTAGTGGCGTTCTGTGTTGTATCTTGGTGGAACCAATCTGTTGCTGAAGGTGCTCCTCAGGCTGACCAATGTGTCAATGTGGCCAATGGAGGGGGTGAGATTAATATCCAAGATTCCCTGCATCTTAACATCTAGTCAGGATTAAGATAAATCGGAAGAAATTCTATATTGAGGATGAAGGAATAACCATGGAAAAAATATTCACACAGGAAACAGCCTTCACGTATGAGGAGGGTTCACTGACGGGCGATCAGCACCATGGATGGAGGGGGGGAGAGAGAGAAAGAGACATGTGCTGTTGTAAAACGGACCCCCGCGCAAAGATAGACAAGTATTCGTTTTGTTCTCTCCCTTGCCAATAAATCTGATGTGTTCATGTACGAGAGGGATTCACCGACGGGGTGACGCGATCAGCACCGCAGAGGCGAGAGAGATGTGCTGTTGTAAAACGACCCCGCGCATACCGAGACAAGTATTGTTTTTGTCCTCTTGCCAATAAATCTGATTTGCAACTAAACAACCGAGTGAGCTTTCTTCTGTTCTACTAGTCAGATCCTTGAACCTTTTCCCTTGTTACAATTGTAGTTGAAGGATTCAGTGAGGAGGTAGGTGAAAGCAAAGATCCTATAGCAGAGCAGAGCATAGCAGAGCTATAGGATCTTTGGGTGAAAGTCTAGTGTATGTCTCTATAAATAAAGGGGAGGTTCTCAATGTCTGGATGGGCTGAACTATGGACAAATCACCAGGACTAGATAGGATTTACCCAAGCCAGTCATGGGAGGCAAAGAAGGAGAAATATCTCCACATTGAAGGTCTCTATAGTTCAATTACCATTTTTACCCAAGACAGATATGTTTTCATCCCTTTGAGACTGGCCCACGTGAGAGATTTTACCTCAGTGTTTTCTATATCCTTTTCCGTAGCTGTTCCTCAAACTATTATGATTGCTGTTTTCTAGACATTCCCCCACTGATTCCTGTTCGACTTGGTCTGGCTCTCTTCCCAGATCCAGTAAGGTGTAGGAAGGAACTGCAGATGCTGATTTAAAATGAAGATAGACACAAAATGCTGGAGTAACTCAGCAGGACAGGCAGCATCTCTGGAGAGAAGGAATGGGTGACGTTTCTGGTCGAGACCCATCAGGCTGAGAGTGAGGGGGAAAGGTCCAGTAATGTTGCCTTCAGGTTGGACCAGAAATGTACTGATCCAATTCTTTAGAAGCGTAATTTGTAGGAATACTGCCAAAAACATGGTACTGGATAAAATGTGGTGGAGACCCACACCATTCATCATGCTACCACCTTGGGGTTTGAATGGTTATGTATGTAAGCTCACAACCACTTACACATTCCCCAACTGTGTAGATCAGCTGGGTTCTATGCCTGTGGATTAAAACAGTGTATTATTGTAGAATGTAGGTGTTTATAAGCGAGTTCGGTATTCTGACTGCGCATGCCCAGGTCAAAGGTCACTATGTCTAAACATTGCTGGAAAGCAGTGGAGCTGTGTACATATACACTTCCATTTCTTCCGTTTTTTTCCAGCTTCCTACCCCATTTGGTCTCCCAAATAACCGACTAGACAGATGCAGAGGGGGGTGGTTCTGGGACGCCAGAATACACCACTGAGCCTTCTGGAGATGTCGTGGGTTCAATCAGTGAAACGTTGATGAAAGTAGGTGTCCACTTGATAGCCCCAATGACGTGTCTGCCTAGCCTATCTCAACATCGAGGAGCATATGTGAGTGCAGAAGGCTCCCATCACCATAGGGAGTAATTTGATATTTGACACTTTGGTCTTTTAACATCTAGCCCTGTGTATTTGTAAACTAGGTAAGAAAATACTGCTTTCAAACTATGAATTAGTTGTATTTATTGTTCCTTTGTTAAAAGCTAAGATTATTTTGTCGTATTTAATTGCTTTATGCTTTGGTGAGTGAGCGAGATTGTGCTCGTCCGTGGCCAGGTCGGACCCTGGTCTCCGGCGCTGCGAGCGCTGTTGAGTTGCTGCTGGGCCGTCCCCGTCCCCTCCCAGGTGTCCCGTCCCTGTTCGGAGGTACTGGCTTTTTTATCCACTGTCTGCCACCTTTGCAGAGTCTCTCCACTATCCACTGCGGTTCCTGGTCCTCGTGGGTGGGCAGGAGACGCGCCTCGGGCACGGCTCCCACTCCAGGCGGGATCCCGGTTCAGTGGCGGACAAGCCTGCCAGCGTATGGTAATCAAGTCAAATCAAGTCAAGTTTATTTGTCACATACACATACAAGATGTGCAGTGAAATGAAAATGACAATGCCTGCGGATTGTGCAAAAAACTACGGAACAGAATAGAACATAATCAGTATTTACATATTAGAAAAAACCCCAGCAATTTTAAAAAGACACAACACAACAGTAAATTGGTACAGTAAATTAGTCCCTGGTGAAATAAGAGTTTACAGTCCTAATGGCCTGTGAGAAGAAACTCCGTCTCATCCTCTCTGTTTTTACAGCGTGACAGCGGAGGCGTTTGCCTGACCGTAGCAGCTGGAACAGTCCGTTGCTGGGGTGGTAGGGGTCCCCCATAATGTTGCTGGCTCTGGATCTGCACCTTCTGATGTATAGTTCTTGCAGGGGGCGAGTGTAGTTCCCATAGTGCTTTCTGCCAAACGCACTACTCTGCAGAGCCTTCTTGTCCTGGGCAGAGCAGTTCCCAAACCAGATTGTGATGTTGCCGGACAAGATGCTTTCTACAGCCCCTGAGTAGAAGCACTGAAGGATCCTCAGACTCTGAATTTCCTCAGCTGCCTGAGGTGTTAACGGCGCTGCCTTGCATTACTCACCAGTGCGGCAGCATGTCAAATCCTCCGTGATGTGGACTCCCTGGTATTTAAAGCAGCTCACCCTGTCTACAGTAGCCCCATTTATCTCCAATGGCGTATGCGTCCTCGGATGTTGTGCCCTTCTAAAGTCCACAATCAGCTCCTTGCATTTTATTATTTATTTATTTATTTTTTTAATTTAATATTTTTATTAGAAGTACAATAAAGTACAGTAATACACATCACATATATCTTATTACATTTGTTGTACCACTTCATTTTTTGAGCTTTAAGAAATAAAAGAAGTAAGGAAAGTGAAAAAGAGTCGTGAAGGTGCAGGAAAGTGTTGGGAAAAGAAATCCCCTTAGAAAAGAAGTTAGAGAAGGAAGTAAAGAAAGGAAATAGACCCTAGAAAAGAAAGAAGAAAAAAAAAGAGAGACAATCGCTCTATTATAACACAAAACTCCGCAAAAAAAGGATGTACGAACCGTATTTTTTACCTCCCGTTACCAGATCCTGGCACCATTTATTTTTTAAATTACTATTGCACCTTATGCTTGTAATAGTTCCATAAATGCAGACCACGTCTTTTGGAAGTGGTCTGCTTTGCCTGCTAGGAGTAGTCTCATCTCTTCCAGGTGTAATGTTTCGAACATGTTTGAAATCCACATTTTTATTGTTGGTATAGGAGCATTTTTCCAGAATTTGAGTATAAGCTTTTTTCCCATTATTAGCCCGTAATTAAGTAGGTTCTTTTGAAACACGTTTAATTCGGGGATACCTTCCGTTATTCCAAAAATAATCCATTCTGCTTTTGGTACAAGTTTTATTTTAAATAATTTTGTGAAGATTTCAAATATTTTGTTCCAGAATTTTTGGATTTTTATACAAAAAACAAAAGAGTGCGCTGTGGTAGCTTCTTGAGACTGACATTTATCACAAATGGGTGAGACATTGGGGAAAAGTTTATTTATTTTGGTTTTTGAATAGTATAGTCTATATAATGTTTTGAATTGAATTAGAGTATGTCGTACGTTGATCGAGCATTTATGCACATATAGTAAGTGTTTATCCCAGCTCTCTTTTGAAATTTTTATAGCTAGTTCTTGTTCCCAGTCTCTTCTAATACCATCAGTTGTAGGTATTTCTATATTTAAAACAGTGTTATATAAGTATGGTATTAGCTCCTTGCATTTTATGACATTCAAGAGGAGGCTGTTGTCCTGACACCAGAGTGCCAGATCAGCCACCTCCTTCCGGTAGGCCTTCTCATTGTTATCAGAGATCAGGCCCAGCACCACTGTGTCATCAGCAAACTTGATTATAGAGTTGGAGCTGAACCTGGCCACACAGTCGTGTGTGTACAGGGAGTACAATAGGGGGCTGAGGACGCAACCCTGGGGGGATCGTGTGTTCAGGGTGAGGGTGTTCGATGTATTTCCTCCTATCTTGACTACCTGGGGCCTGGTGGAGAGAAAATCCAGGACCCAGGCACACAGGGGAGTGTTAAGCCCCAGTTCCAGCAACTTCTCAGCAAGTCTGGTGGGGACTATCGTATTGGCCCGTGTCCTGCCGAGGGTCGCCTCTCAAGTTCCTATTTCATCATTCCTCTCTCACCTTAACCCTGTGTCGAAACATAGAAACAAGCATTTGCAGTCCATTGCCCTATGTTCTCTGGTTTTTGATTCCCCTACTTTGGGTAAAACACTGTGCATTCACCCTATCAAGTCCCACTCATGATTTTAAACACCTCTATAGGATCAGCCCTCAGCCTCCTGCGCTATAAGGAGTAAAGAATAACTTGAACAAATATTACATTATCATAAAAATATGTAAATTAAACTAAAAAGTACCATTTTTATATTTATGGACGATGTTCTTCAGATTCCTGAGGAAAGATCCTCAAACTTTTTCGCCTTTGACTGCAGACCTCAACATCTCATTTGAACAAAGACTGCTGAGCACTATACTAAAGATGAAACCATTACGGTTATATCAATAGAGATCTCAAGCCACATAAAACAAGGAGGGAATTTTACTGCAGTGCTCAAGGCTTTGGAAGAAATGTTTAACATTAATTCAGTTCAAACAAAAAGACCTACTGAGACTTTCCTGCTGCTCCATGATCTAGCTGCACAAGGGGCAGAAATCCAATGGAATAGTAATTAATGAAATGCAAGCATGATTGTTAAAAAACCTTTGCTTGTGGAACTATAAATACATCTCCTTTTGAGGAACTGGTATAAACAGGAAGCGTGTTGTACCATTTACTGTACATTTCATTTTCTATCACCCCGTGCAACAGCTATTTTGTCGTGAATGCACTTTTGTTTAAAGACAATGAACATGTTATACCACAATGAAGGTCTTTGGCTCCTGCTTCATATTGTAATCAGTGGAGAGCTGAAATACAATATATGTTCTGTGCTTGCTGGTTGCCTGAACTGCAGCCAGACCATGGAGGAGCACATAATAAGGCATTCACTTCATTATCAATAATTTAAGAATAAATGTTCCATGAAATGGGTAGAGAAAGGAAACTTACCTTGTTACATTGTACCTTTCACATCCCACATCTAATTAAATATACATGAAAACATCTGATAGACGACTTCTGATTTATTTTACCCATTCACTGTGGAGGAAGATATGTTAGTGCCAAAGCCAATATTTATCATCAATCTCCAAATGCTCGTGAACTTAGTCGCTAGGCCATTGAAGAAAGCAGTTAAGAATTAACCATCTTGATGGGCCTGAATTCACATATCCCATTGCAATAATGATGATATATTTAGGGAAATGAAGTAGGTAGGTTCAATAGCACCATTAATGTTCTTGAGAAAGGATTTACTTTTAAATTCCTGATTAATTTAATGACCTAAAGTTAATTTCCGGTTAATCTCAGTAAAAGGCCTTTAAAGCAATCAGCTATTTCAAAGTTAGGCAGAATAAGACCTGCATTGACTGTGAGAAGTGATGCTGATTTCTTTATTTATCTCTCTCTCTCTCTCTATCTCTCTCTTTCTCTCTCTCTCTCTCTCTCTCTCTCTCTCTCTCTCTCTCTCTCTCTCTCTCTCTCTCTCTCTCTCTCTCTCTCTCTCTCTCTCTCTTTTTTTTTGAAGAAAACAAATGGCATGTTGGCCTTTATAACAAGAGGAATCGAATATAGGAGCAAAGCGGTCCTTCTGCAGTTGTACAGAGCCCTAGTGAGACCACACCTGGAGTATTGTGTGCAGTTTTGGTCCCCTAATTTGAGGAAGGACATTCTTGCTATTGAGTGAGTGCAGCGTAGGTTTACAAGGTTAATTCCCGGGATGGCGGGATTGTCATATGCTGAGAGAATGGAGCAGCTGGGCTTGTACATTCTGGAGTTTAGAAGGATGAGAGGCAATCTCATTGATACATATCAGATTGTTAACGGTTTGGACATGCTAGAGGCAGGAAACATGTTCCCGATTTTGGGGGAGTCCAGAACCAGGGGCCACAGTTTAAGAATAAGGAGTAAGCCATTTAGAACGGAGACGAGTAAACACTTTTTTTCACAGAGAGTGGTGAGTCTGTGGAATTCTCTGCCTCAGAGAGCGGTGGAGGCAGATTCTCTGGATGCTTTCAAGAGAGAGCTAGATAGGGCTTAAAAATAGCGGAGTCAGGGGATATGGGGAGAAGGCAGGAATGGGGTACTGATTGGGGATGATCAGCCATGATCACATTGAATGGCGGTGCTGGCTCGAAGAGCCGAATGGCCTACTCCTGCACTTATTGTCTATTGTCTATTGTCTGTTGTCTATTGGAACAAATAGCTCTGTTGTTGAGATATAGTAATGTATCAATTTTGGGGATTATATTGATATTTTCTATCATCTAACACAGGCAGTGTTAAGAATTAATCAATGTAATTTTTACAGTTTAAAAAAAAAAGACCAGCTGTGCATGTTCTGTTCCATTCTCGTTTACACTGAGCCACCCTCAGCAGAATACCCATGAGACTTGGGTTGTCAGCATTTGATATTGTACTTCTTCAAAAACCAGTGCTTTGCACTCTAACCGAGGTGTAGCTTGAATAAAATTCAATTCAATTCAATTCAATTCAATTCAATTCAACTTTAATGTCATTGCACAAATACAAGTATGGGTACAACGAAATGCTGTTTAGCGTCAGTCCGTAGTAGTAGTGCAATATAGAAATAAAAATACAGAATAATCAAACAATGTGGACGGATCTATCGGCGGGACTCCGAGTTCAGCAATGTGATGGTATTATTGTAGAAGCTGTTCCTCATCCTATGCAAATCATGCTTCAGTGTAATTAATCTAAAAATAAAAATGGATTTATTTTTGATGTTTCAGGTGTTTGGGACCTCGGGGTACTCAAAGTAATACTGTAAACAGATCACTCTTTCTCCCCTGTCACCTCCTTTCCTGAATAAGATGACTGGCAGGCAAATAGCTCACAGGCATTTGCAGCTCTCCCGGCCGACGTAATCAGTAATTTATATAGAATAACCTAGGGCACTGTAGAATGCATCAGGGTTAAATTTAATCTACTTGTTTATTTTCCAGCAGGAATTACTGGACAGAAGCAAGAGTTCTTAATCATGTGCTATAATGGAGATACACAAGTATCTACACTGTAGATACCTGAACCCTGAGCAAAAAACAAACTGCTGGAGGATTGAGAGATGCTGCTTGACCCACTGAGTTACTCCAGCACTTTGTGTGTCTTTTTGCCGGAGGAACTCAGCAATTCAGGCAGTGGCCGTAGAGGGAAAGGGTGCTTGTTCATTACCTTCCATAGATACTCCCTGGTCTCCTGAGTTCCCCCAGCAGCTTGTTTTTTTTTACCACTGTTATAGCTGGTGGGGGAGAATCATATATTGCAGATGCTATAAACTTCTGTTGGCTTTCTCTGAGGTTAGTAATCAATTACAGTGAAATATCAGGCATTTTATACCATTTGTTGTGTTTAATAAGCATATAATAATAGACTTACAAATTATTTATTATCATGATATGAATTGACATGGATGATATATGATAATATGAATATTCACATGATAGTCGGCACAAACAATGTGGACTAAAGAGTCTGTCCCTATGCTGTACTGTTCTCTCTTCATTCCAAGTAACTGTAGTTCCTTGCCTCTGTTTATCTTCTCCATGCTTTCTCTAAGGCCTTCGTTATCATGGATGCCCAAATCTTGACCAAATCTTTAGCTCTGGTTTAATCAATGTTTTCCAGGGGTTCAATGCGACTCTCTTTCGTGGTTGGTTTCAGTGGTCTCCTCAAAGCCATTTGGACATTAAAAAGTCTGTAAAATTGGCAGCGGACAGGAAATGTACCAGTTGGACCCAGTGCTGCTTTGTCTGATTTTGAGCTGTCAAACAGCATGTTTCCCCATCAGTGGATGTTCACTGGAAACCATTTAGGGTCTTGCACACTGGTTGAAACATCAAGGAGACACAAGATGTGATGCAAAAACTAAATTGCTGGAGGAAATCAGCATGTCAGGCAGCATCTGAGGAGGCAAAAGGATGATCGATACTTCAGTTTGAGGCATGAATCAGTCCTGATGCAGGGTGTTGACCCTAAGTGTCGACTATTCCTTTGACCACATAGATGCTGCCTGATTTGCTGAGTTCCTCCAGCAGTTTGCCTTTTGCTGGTTGAAGCATCATACCAGCACGTACAGGAGAGCACTGAATCCAAGCATAGCTGGGACATACTGCAGCATGGTGAGCACTCAACAACAGTGTAGGTTTGGGGGTGGTTCTGGGCCCCTCTTCTAATGTCCACTGATGTAGGAGCATTCTGGTCAGCGTTTGAGAAGATCCTGTCTGCTCCATACTCCATACAGACACCCACACTGAACAAAGGCTCTTGGCAATGAGTAATTCCCTACGGAGTTGCAGATGCGTCTTCAGTCAGCATCTGTTCCTTTCAGCTCCTGAAATTACTTCCCAATATTAATGCAAAAAAAAAAGTTTTTTTTCTATTTAACTGTACAAATCTTTGCAAGAGGTAAAGGTGCAAATTCCTTTTATGAATGCTACCATGACACACTGTGAATCTCTCCCTGTGCATTGTCACTCCATTAGGCCTGGTTTTGAACATAAGCAATGTATTTTGAACTTATTATCTCCTTCTCGTGGAATGCTTCCCAAGAAAATAAAATCTTCAGGCCACACAATTACTTTTAAATTGTGGAGCTTGTGGAGCTTTGTGGAGTATCAATTTTAATGTTATTTTCTCAATTTCTCCCATGTTAACATCTAACTCTTTGCTTTTGCCACTGACTTCCACCCTGCCTGGATTCACCTGGATTTTCTTTTTCACTTCTTTCTCTTCCTTTTCTGGAACGCATTGTCCCCATCTCATGAGACAAACTACCCACTGATAACTGCTATTAAACCACGTTCAATCACAGCTCCCTCAACTGCACCACCTCCTACTCTGTCTCCTGTAAGGATGCTATCCCTTTCTCTGTGTTTCTCCATCCCCACTGCATCTACTCTCAGGCTGAGGCTTTCTGTGGTAGGAATTTTGAAATGTCCTCCTTCGTCACGAAACATAGCTTCCATTCTGATGTGGCCCTCGCATGCTCTCACACACCCCATCCCCTCCCCCCACTCCACCCCAGGCAGAAGAGAGATGGAATTCCCTTGGTCCTCCTCTCTCATCCCATTAGCTTCAGCTTCCTGCATTTCATCCTTTGTCATTTCCAAAGTGATCCCACGACCTGTCAGGTCTACTCCATTCTCCTATTCCCTGCTTTCCAGAAAGACCACTCTCCCACAACTCCCAGTCCATGCATCGTTCCCACTCCACACCACCCCATCCCCTGGCATGCAACATGTCCTTACATCCCTATGTCCCCGTCTGATAGAGAGGTGATGTCCCTTCATCATCTTCCTATCAGTCAGGGACACAAACAGCCTTCAGGTAAGGCAGAGATTCGCACGCACCTTCTTCAACACACTATAGTGCATTCAGCCCTTGCAATGTGACCTCTACATCGGCAGGAAAATGTGCAAGCTCAATAGAGCCAGCTTCGAGGTCAGGATTGAAGCCAGGTGTCTGGCACATTGAGGCAGCAGCTGCATTAGGTGTGCCACTCTCTCTATTTCTTGTGTCTCTCTCCACTTGCTCCTTTTCTGCAGGTTGAAAACAGTGCATTATACCAGCATGGGATCATGATAGGATCATTGCACTCACAAAATTCTGCAGATTTCTGCCCCAGTTGAACAGTAGATCAACACTTATCAACCTTTCCCCACCCATGGTAACTCAAGCAGCACGACACAAGAGTTCCCAAACAGTGAATTACAGTGAAGTCTCCAGGTGTTTGGAATACAGTCTGGGGACTGTTGCCCTATCAGATGTTACTCTCTAAAGACAGCATTTATTCATTCATCCATCTTGGAAGCATCATATATTTTTGTTGTTGTCAGCTTCTGCAAGATGTTCCTATGTAACGTCATCATCAGTAAAAGGCAGTGATGTGCTTGCCATCAACTATTGCAAAGTGTTATGCATATTACTTAGTTTATTCATTTCAATTACAACAACTTACCTTCAAATTATTTTTCAATGGTTATATTGTCGTGTCGTGATCTCGACCTGTTCTATCCAATTTCCTTTCAACCTTCTTTGCTATAGAAACATGGAAACATAGAAAATAGGTGCAGGAGTAGGCCATTCGGCCTTTCGTGCCTGCACCGCCATTCAATATGATCATGGCTGATCATCCAACTCAGTATCCTGTACCTGCCTTCGCTCCATACCCCCTGATCCTTTTAGCCACAAGGGCCACATCTAACTCCCTCTTAAATATAGCCAATGAACTGGCCTCAACTACCTTCTGTGGCAGGGAGTTCCAGAGATTCACCACTCTCTGTGTGAAAAATGCTTTTCTCATCTCGGTCCGAAAGGCAGGAGCGGTCCCATATATTAAAGCACCCGCGACGACTAGTGCCCGAGAGCATGTAAGTCGGCTGGAGCGGTGGCTGGAGGAAATTTCTCCACAGTGGCAGGCTTCGGGATTGGAGGATAGCCACAGTGGGCAAATAAATATAAGTCCCTCAGCAGTTTCCCATAAGGGCTGCATGAAATGTCAGACGCCTCTGAGGAGGGTATGGAAGGTCTGACGGGGTAAAACCTGAGCAGGTGATGGAGCCACTGTCCCCTATTGAAGGGGGGGAAAAACAACCTGCTGAACATGATGAGCGTAACTGCCAGCAGAAACTCACTGAGAATGTCTCGAGAAGGATGGCTGTGAGTATTGAAGGACTGTGAGTCCACCCCCTCAACTTCAAGCCGATATTTTTGTGAAGTCCATAGAGGCTTCTATGACCCCGGAATATGCTGGTGCCCTCTTAATGTTTCCATTGTTACAGGTGCATTTGCAGTTCCTTGTTCTCCAAGGCCGTTAGGAGTTGGGAAAATCCGTAATACTCTGAAAGGTCTCATGGCGGGCATAACATCTTTGGCCCGCATGTTAGCCCGGGTGTATAAAATTATCTGACCATCCAAGGATGCCATCAGCACTATTTTTTGCAATGTGCATGTTTGAAGGGCCATTCAGCCAGCATCTAGACCCTAGTTCGCTATACTATGTAAGCAAAGGGCTATAGACCCCGTTATTTGGGGGGGGGGAGACCTGTCTAAACAGGTAGAAGAATTGGCGAGGAGGCTTGACTTTGGGGCTGATTAAAGCATCCAAAGGTTATCTGGGGAAGACATTAACCTCATGTGCATCCTAAGAGAGGTAGTGAAATTAGTTTTTTGTAATTATACTACAAAGAATTGGGCAGAGGTACCCAGCAGCAGCGTCCTGTTTAGGGTTTGGCCCGGGACGACCACTGTGGAAGATGCAAAAGTAACATTAACCTTTAGGCTCTCCACAACCGCATATGAAACCAAGAAAAATAACTTGGTTTACCACCAATAACCATGGATAAATTCTTAGGTGAATTTGGGGCTCCAGCATTAATAGGGAGCACGGAAGTTGGAGGGACATTGCAACTTCATGTTGAAGCTTGGTGTAATATATCTATGGACAGATATATCCTTAGCAGATATTTTAAGGGATATCTGATAGAACCCTTTTTCTACACAAACAAAACCCTCCAGTACAACATAAACCGGACAGATATACATGCTGGTAATGGAATAAACCAAACCTGAACAACAGGATTTGTCTCAAACATCTTTATTAGAAATAAGAAAGATGGGGGTTGCCGTATTATTATGGATTATCAATACTTCACAATGTTGTGCAATATATTCATTTTAAAAATGGATACTTTTAGCAGTGCTAAAGACTTAGTGTTCAGCAGGCTACTGTATGGCAAGTATTAATCTTTAAGATCCTTGCTATTCAATATCCAACAGGGGGAAAAATTTTAAACCAGCGTTGGGACTGCTGCAAACACCAAAATCATAGAGTAATGGTTGGAGTTGGATGATATCCTTATTGTGGGAATAACTTATGAATCGGCATGTTAGGCAGTGGTTGCCACTAAACAATTGTTTGAACAGCTGGGATTCATTGTCCATCCACTTAAGTCAAAATTGACACCATTAACACATTTAATATGTTAATGACTTTACTAATATGGAAAGCCACAGAGTTCAATGGGCGCATATATTATAGAGGTCATTTATTTTGGCCAATGGAGCTAATGATAGAAGCTATAAAAGAATTACAATGTTGGGAACACAATGTTAAGTATTGCTCTGCAAACCCAATAGTTATTCACAACCCGTCTGTGCTATTACAAACAGATGCCAGTGCAATTGGTTACGGTACAACTGATACCATCTCGAGCTAGGGGGGAGATGGAATATATAAGAAGCTAACCTACATAACACTAAGGGTTAGAAATGTTAAGTGCATTTCATGGGCTAAAATCTTATTGCTCAGGAATGAAACTGCAGCATGTTAGATGGTAGATAGATAATACCTCGGTGATGGCATATATAAGTCATATGGGTGGAAAGATATCTCCAGCTTGTGATGAATTGGCAAATTAAATTTGGCAATGGTGTGACCAAAGGAATATTTGGTTATCCAATACGTATCTACCAGGGATACTCATTCAGTCCCAGACACCCAGGTCACGCGAAATCTATTGAAAGTACTGAATGGATGTTGGATAGAACGGAATTTGCTAAAATCAGTAAAGTAGGTAAGGCCGGATATTAGAATCGCATCCAGGGTTAAATCACCAGTTACCGAGGTATGTATCATTGGTACCAGATCCTGAGGCAGAAGCTACAGATGCTGTTTCACTGCACTAGGGGAGGGTTTTCATTTAGGTATTACCTCCTTTTCTACTTTGGAAATTTGGGGTACTAAGGGACATTCAACAGGAATCGGCATCGGGGATGTCTTAGTACCTGATTGGCTTACCCAACTATGGTTTTCCGGGGTACAGGACATGGTGCTGGAACCATGTGTAACGGTAAGAAAAGTCCTAATTGCTGGTGCATCATAACTGAGGATAGCTATCCATGTCATAGAATTGAGGTGATTACAGAGAGTGGTAGACAATCTAGGGAACTATCAGAAGCACTGCTAAATATGGCAGCTATAAAAGAACTGTTCACATGATCCATGGCAGCACCCTTTTTCTACACAATAACAGTATTTAGGTCATATTAAAATGGACTAACTTACTGCCATAATAACTTTCTGGACCACAGAAATAAGGATGTTCCTGGCGGCGCTACATTTTTGCTACCAGCCTGCAATATGGAGGACTGAGTTTCAGCACTGTGCATAGTGCCAAAAGTGCATTGTCAAGTTATTGGTGGCAAGGAACAGTAAGACAGTCTGTGGGATCACATCATCTGGCAGTTAAAAATTTTAGAGGATATGTTAACACCAAGCCACCAAAAAATAAGATACAACTATATCTGGAATGTAAGTGTGGCTTTGATCTTGCTAAGGAATTGGTCGCCGGCTACAGCATTAAATCGGGATAACAGAACTAGAAATGGTAATGCTGATAGCGCTAGTCACAGCGCATAAGCTCCAGTTATTGCTAAAAGTAAGACTGGATGGCTTCACTATTGCGGCACGAAGTTTGGGGTTTGTGATCCAGGACCGTATTATTAAACAAAATAGGCCAGGATCAGCGGGGCAGGTCATAGAATTGATGGCCTACCCGGAGGACAAACGCCTCTGTATAGTGAAGCACATTTTTGTTATACAGTGAAAGTACAAAGGCTATCAGAGGCAAGGAACTGGCGTTTAATCAGCTAGCAGAAACTGTACCATAGAGTGTAACTCAGAGCCATTTCGCGGTGGCTGAAATATGGGTTATGAGATAGGCGGGAGTGGACAATAACATATTTAATTATTCTCCACCAGGGGAGGCAGCTACATCCGCAGCAAAACGCCTTGATGTATCCATGGACCAAATCCTCAGGATTGCAGGATGGTTGTCGGAGAAAACGTTTCAGAAATGTTATAACAAACCAGTTAGCAGTATGGGAACGTTTTTCGGGGAACATTTTAAAGTTCTGTATGATAATTTATCCCTGAAGAATACAGGGTCATGAATTGAATTAATTCAATATTATTTATCATTTCCATTAAATAATTGGTATGAATGTTTTGAATATAACCAACAACTTCTCTCTAACTACCAAGGCAGTTGTGAAGCATGGACTCGTTTTCCACGGCATGAGGTCACAGAGCTTTGAAATCTTTCACGTAGTCACTCACGTGACTCCGAAGTAAAATAGTAAAATTAAACGAGAACTTACCAGTTTGAAGTTTGATCTCTATTTTATGAGGAGGAACGTTGAGGGAATACGTGCCCTCCGCTCCCACCCTCAAATGGTCATATCTTAAACTGGTATCTCTTTAATAATCTTACTATTTTAGGTCATTATAGTGTATCTGTGACCTCACACCGCTGCTTTGAAGGATGACACGCATGCGTCGTAGCGGGTTTCTTTCACGTATTCCCTCAACGTTCCTCCTCATAAAATAAAGATCAAACTTCAAACTGGTAAGTTCTCGTTTAATCTTACTATTCTCCATACCACTACCAGTTTGTCTCAGAGCTACCAAGCGTGCTTTTCTCACTCCAATCATGTGTTTGGGATTCAGCCCGGGAGTATAATTCTATCTGACGTTACAATCCAAGCAGTGCATTTTATTCATTGTTATCAAGGAAGCATCTAAAGTTAATGTTTCAGCTGAGATCCTCCCATCTAACATCATCAGTGAAGGGTTACAGCGACATGTCTGCAATGAATTACAGAGAAATACAATGCATATACAATTTATTATATTTTATAACAACTACTTACTGACAAAATGGGTTTCAGACAATTTCTTCAAATTTAACATGCGTAGCAAAAACATTTTACATGGTGTCTAATCATGGAGGCAAGTTTATTAGAAATTAGTCACTCATTAGACCTGTCATAACAAATGTTGTTCGACTCACTGTTGCCATATGGTGACTGTCATGGGGTTTTCTAGCTGTGACTCTTTATAAATAGAAAGGTGAGCTCAGGTAACAATTAGCCTTTTGTTCCAGTGGTTATTATATGAAACATAACCATGGACAGTTAACGGTGAAGAAAACATTTGTTCATTAATTCTACCTTAGATCTTCTTCAAAGATATTTTATCCCTAAATTCAAAACAAAAAATGATGAAAATACTCAGCAGATCAAGTGGTATTTGTGGAGAGAGAAACAGTTAGCGAATCAGATCAATAACCCTTTGTCAGACCCAATAATATGTTCTCTCACAACAGCTGCCGCCTGACTGCCAGTACCCTCACCACATTTTCTTTACTTCAGATTTCCAACATGTACAGTTTTTTTTTAAATTTTCTGTTTTACTTTTCTATTATCCTCAGCAACTGCTACAAACATGTTTCAGTTGAGGAAGGGTCCCGACCCGAAATGTCACCTATCCAGTTCTCCAGAAGTAGCTGACACAAAGTGCTAGAGTAACGCAGCGGGTCAGACAGCATCTCTGGAGAAAAGGAATAGGTGACGTCTTGTGTTGGAATTCTTCTTCAGAACCCATCTTCGGTATAAACCAGCATCTGCGGGGCTCATGTTGTCGACCTCCCCGTGGTGAGCCCTGTCAACTGACCTCAGTCAGGCGAATGACAACAAACAGAGACAGAAGCAGCGCCGCAGCTTGGCGCCAACCCGGAGCATGCGCCCTTTTTAGGGCGTGCACCTACGGATGTCCAACCGGATGGCATCATCCAGCTGCAGACCTCTGCTGCCTCAAACGCAAGAAGACCAGCATCTGCAGTTCCTTTCTTCACACTCCAGAGGTGCTGGCTGAGTTATTCCGCCACTTTTGTGTCTTGCGCAAGATTCCAGCATCTGCAGTTTCTTGTGACCAGTGATGGAAATCGCTATCAAAATATGGAGGGGACCGTGGGACAGGGGGGGGACACAATTTATTGGCGATCCTGGCTGCGGATGAGGTGCAGGTCTGTGTGCAGGGCTGCCGTTGTGACCCTAATACCTGGGTAAGTCTCCCTCTACCAATCACCGCACTCTATCCTCAGTCCCACCTCCCTACTTTTGCCCCTGACCGACACCTCCCTCCTTCAATCATCGCGCTGAATCATCATGTCCCGCCCCCATTGCCTGCTGACCGATGTCTCTCTCATCCAATCGGCGCCCTCGATCAGCAGTCCCATCCCCCACTGTCTCGCGAAAAGCGGAGATTTCACCGGGTTTTAAAATCCGGATTACAAAAAATGGGGGGATCGTCTCCCACCTCTTAAAATAGAGGGGGTCCCCCTGCCCCCCCCAGGATTTCCGCCACTGCTTGTGACTGACTCTCTTTATGTTGAAACTTATTTTCTACCTTCTTTTCCCAATTCTTTCTTGCTTGAACATTTGTTGAATGCTTTCCTGCACACCTGGACACCTGCAGAAAACCAACGCAATCACAGGGAGAACGTAGAAACTCCATACAGACAGCACCCGTGGTCAGTACTGTCGATGAATACATTCTCGAACTTACACAGGTGTGCGGCAGAAAAGCATATTGACTGGTTGCATCATGGCCTGGTTCGGTATTCAAATACTCGGGAATTGAGGTGATTACAGAGAGTGGTAGACAATGCCTAGGGATCTATCAGAAGCACTGCCTAAATATGGCAGCTAATATTGTCAAAAGATTCACACCACCATGGCAATGCTCCCTTTTTCATTTTTCCGATCAGGAAGGAGGTGCAGGAGACTGAAAACTCTGATCATCAGGTTCAGGAATAACTTCTTTCCAACAAGCATACACACCACTAACCTATGAACACTACACAACACTAACCTATGAACTATGGACTGCCTTTAGATGCATTAAGAACGTCAGGATTTTTTGCACCTGTATTGGGTTTAGTAATTTATTGAATTTTTGTCTATTATATGTTATCTTTGTGTATTGTGTTTACAGCCCTGTTATGCTGCTACAAGTAAGATTCAAGATCAAGATCAAGATTCAATTTAATTGTCATTTGGACCCCTTGAGGTCCAAACTAAATGCCGTTTCTGCAGCCATACATTACAAACAAATAGACCCAAGACACAACATAATTTACATAAACATCCATCACATCGCTGTGATCTGAAGGCCAAAAAAAACTTATCTCTCCACTGCTCTCCCCCCCCCCCCCCCCCCCCCCCCCCCCCCCCCCCCCCCCCCCCCCCCCCCCCCCCCCCCCCCCCCCCATGTCAGAGTCAAAGTCAAGTCCCCCGGCTGGCGATGGCAATTGTGCAAATTTCCCGCTGCCATTAAAGCCACGCCGGGTGGTGCGAGGTCGCACACCGGGTCTTGGTGTTAGAGCCCCCGGCTCGCAGAGTCCCGCGGCCATTCCAAGCCGCGCGGGGCGGTGATTTCAAGCCCTGCTCCAGGAGCTCTTCGACCCCGCAACTCGGGCTGGAAAAGTCGCCGTTGCGAGAGCCCTGAAAAGCGGTCTCCCTCCAGGGACCCGCGGGCTCCCGGTGCCACCGTCCGCCAGACCCGCAGTTGCAGCCTCCGAATCTCTGGAGGTCGGGCCGCAGCAGCAGCAGCGCTCCTCCACCGCTCCACCCGCTCCGGACTCGGCCAATGACGGTGAGGTGAGTCGTCGGCACCAGAGCCCCCGGTAATCTCCTGTTGGAGGCCGGTCCTCGTTGCAGCCCCAACGATAACGGAGACCCGACAAGAAAAGGTCGGGTCTCCCGTGCAGGGAGAGATTTAAAAGTTACCCCACACACACACCCCAACAAAAAATAACAAAAACTACACAGAAACATAGACAAAAAATAATAAAAACGCGGACGGGCTGCAGAGACCGCTGCTGACGAGAGTCGCGCCGCCTACCGGTAAGGTAAAAGTAAGAATGTTCTACTGTCGATACATAAGGCAATTAAACATTCTTGACTCTTGAAGGCTTGTAGATTTTTGCTGAGAAATTCAGTTCAGTTTAGTTTATTATCTCGTGTATCAAGGTACAGTGAAAAGCTTTTCTTACATGCTAACCAGTCAGCGGAAAAACAATACATGATACCATTGAGCCATCTACAGTGTACAGATACATGATAAAGGGAATTATGTTATAGTTAATGTTATAGAGCAAGGCATAGTCCAGTAAAGTCCCAGTTGGAGCTTTAGCTGTGGTCTCAATGGAACTCCAGGACAGCCAACATTAGAAGGTAAGGGGCAGAAGCCAGGCCTACTACACGAGGCTGGTAGAAGAGGGCTCTGGCTGGGAAGGCCTATCGTCTGGGTCTTCCAGCAGCAACCTGCTTATCACTGCATTTCCAAACAGCAATGTCTCAGATGATTTTCCAAATAAGTGGTCACTGAGTTCTGCCACTTTACTGCACACGGGGATGCAGCAAAGCACCTGTTCATGGACCAGTCTACATGGGGAGAAATCCAGGCAGCAGACCAATCCATGCAGCAGACATTGATGTAAACTGTATGGCAACGTACTGCTTCATATACTATAGGATATAGTTATCCTACTCAAGGACAGTTCATCTCCTTTAAAGCAGATCATGCAGAAGTAGACAGATTGTTGCTCCCTTATGCCCCTGTCCCACTTAGGAAGCCTGAACGGAAACCTCTGTAGACTTTGCGCCCCACCCAAGGTTTCCGTGTGGTTCCCGGAGGGTTTTGTCAGTCTCCCTACCTGCTTCCACTACCTGCAACCTCCGGCAACCACCTGCAACCTCCGGGAACCGCACCACCCAATAAGTCACTGTGCCACCCAATAATTCTCAGGTTTTTTTTGCAGCCCTTTGTATTAGACGGCCACTAGTCTTCCAGCACCCGCGCATGTCTAACGATGATTGATCTATCTCAGCCGGAGCTCCTGCAATATTTTATGCACATCATTTATATTTATCTTATATGCTGCCTTATAGTCATATAGAGTCACACAGCGTAGAAACAGGCTCTTCGGCCCAACTTCCCCATGCCAACAAACCTGCAAAATGTTTCCAGCTTTTAAAAAAAAATTCATGTATATTCTTCAGGCGGGAAGGCTACATTACTCCAAATCAGCTTTTATCAAAACCCTCTACAACTGAAAGAAGTCTCCCTTGCAACACTAGCCAAAATGCCATTTGCTTTCCTATTTGATTGCTATTTCTCTCTCCGTGTTCCATGAGCTAGCGCACCAAGATCCCTCTTTCATTCCTCTGCCCTCAGCAATTTGCTTTCTCTCAACATAACTTTTAGCTGGAGTTCAGATTTGACTACATGATGTTGCCATCCTGTGGAACATGAACAAACTGCACCGGTTCAGTGCCAAAAACCCTAACTGAAACCATTCCAAGACATCACTCCTGCCAGATCAATAGATGTAGAAATTATTTTCCATCTAATTTCAGCTGTTTTTGAACTTTTTCTCTGATTTTTACATTGAACAATAACATGAAAAGAATACAAGAGGTTTCAAACATTATCAATAATATTTTCCTGCTGTAGCTCCACCTCATGTTATGGCAGAGTTCCATTCCTGAGAATTGTTGTAACTTGAACAGTTCACATGTTGGAAATGCGGCAGGGAACTGAGTTCCTATGCAGCAGAAGATGCCTGCAGCCCCGCAGCAGCCGGCAAACCATCCCGCCAATCTCCCAAACGCACGTTTGTTTACACGAGTTGTACTTAAGTTGGCTGTTCATAAGCTGAGGAGGACCTATATCTCAAACTAATGTATCTTTTCTTTCCCAGTTCTGGTGAAGGGTCCCAGTCTTGAAAATTAACTAATTCAATTTTCACTGATGCCGCCTGACCTGCTGTTTCCCTGTTTCCCTGCTGAAGGGCCTGTTTCAGCGCTGTATGTCTAAACTAAACTAAACTAAATATTGCTTTAATGTTCAACAGCTCCCTGTTTCTCTTCATGGATATCAATGTTTCCTACACTGCCCACAGCCAGAAAATGTAATGACAAATGGCGCATACGTTAGCTGCTGTCTGTGAACATGGACCTCATGTGAAGGAAAATAAAAGAAACTGACCTCTTGTCAAAAACTTGTAGTACAATACGATACGATACCTTAGAACTTTATTTATCCCAGGAGGGAAATTGATCTGCCAACAGTCATAAAACACACAAAATACATGAAACATGAAATTAAAGTGACGAGTGGAAAGGCTTGGGGGATGTGCAAAGATTGGGGAGGGGGGGGAGGGATGGGAGGAGAGTTAGTCTCTGTCTCAGTCTACCCCACAACAGAAGGGGGAGGAGTTGTACAGTTTGATAGCCACAGAGAAGCCAAATGACTAACCCTGAGTAAGGTTTAGGCTTAGGTTTACTATTGCCACATGTACCGAGGTACGGTGAAAAGCTTTGCTTTATATGCTATCCAATCTAATCAGATAATACATAAATGCAATCAAGCCAAACTCTACTGTAGGGAGAGCGAAGGGAAAGATACAGAGTGCAAAATACAATTATCAGCATTTTAGCAAAACAGTTCCAGAAACAAAGTCCAATGTCCGTAATGAAGTTGAGGAGAATCAGATGCACGAGTGTTCAAATTCAAGCATGAACACGTGGAAATTATTTTTAGATTAAATAACATGGAAAAATATTGGTGGTGAAAATATACCTACAATAGTTTATTCTGTAGATAGCGATGTTACAATACCTACCTTCAGCGGCGCTGCAGTTCTGCCACTGGCCTTGTGCGCAACTTTGGCACCTTTGAAGGGGGGAGGCGGGATTAAAATGCCGTTTTCTCCTGCCTGTTGGAGGCAAATTTCCTCAGGCTGTTAAGCTGCTGCAGAAAAATCATTCCAACGTCCGTTCTCTGAAGTTTTTTTAAAAGAATCGCGGGATAATTTAATCCCTGGAGTAAAATAAAAAACTACTTCTAACGCCGTCAACGCCTACAATGGGACGGATCTCACGTAGGGAACAAAACAAAATGTAAGTCGTTTATTTTACATATAAACTTGCTTCTTAGGATGACTTTAATCCAAATTTCCTTGGCGGTAATGTGATTTTGGCCCCATACGAACCGGCAGTGTTTTTCCTGCCGATATGGGGTTCAAATTCACCGCAATGCAACGTTCCAATCGATCACATTCCACAAAAACCCACTCGCAAGATGATTTAAAAGCCCATTAATTTACAGGAATTAAACATTAAATTCCTTCCATTTGGCCTATAAATTCATGACAATGAGATTTAAAAATCATGTTATATTGTGAACATGATGGTTGAAAGGGTCAAGAGCTTCAAATTCCTGGGCGTGCACATCTCTGAAGATCTTTTCTGGTCCGAGAACATGAATGCAATCATCAAAAAAGCTCATCAGCGCCTCTACTTCCTGAGAAGATTACGGAGAGTCGGTTTGTCAAGGACTCTCTCTAACTTTTACAGGTGCACAGTAGAGAGCATACTGACCGGTTGCATTTTGGCTTGGTTCGGCAACTTGAGCGCCCTGGAGAGGAAGAGACTACAAAAAGTAGGAAACACTGCCCAGTCCATCATCGGCTCTGACCTTCCTTCCATCGAGGGGATTTATCACAGTCGCTGCCTCAAAAAGGCTGGCAGTATCATCAATGACCCACACCATCCTGGCCACACACTCATCTCCCTGCTACCTTCAGGTAGAAGGTACAGGAGCCTGAAGACTGCAACGACCAGGTTCAGGAATAGCTACTTCCCCACAGCCAACATAATAGCCCCAGCTATTAAACCTGGCTCGGATAAAACTCTGAACATTAATAACCCATTATTTGTTATTTGCACTTTATCAGTTTATATATTCATGTGTTTTGTAGTCAATGCCTATTATGTTCTGTTGTGCTGAAGCAAAGCAAGCATTTCATTGTCCTATCAGGGACACATGACAATAAATTCACTTGAACTTGGACTTGAATTCTTGTGTGAATGTTATTTGGACACTTAGGCTATTAAAAAATGGATAGATGTTTAGATCTAGTATTGAATTTTGTAATTAGCTACAATTAGGTAACTAACTAATTATACGTTTTAATTTCAGGTCATCCAAGTAAGATTGTTTCATATTTGTTTCAGAATGCTTCAATCTATAACAACTGAAAATTTCATTCAGTTCTCTTAATTTTTAAGAAAGTTATGGGGTTTTGACTGTCCTCGATCACAGCTTTTGAGTTAAGTCAATGGAAAAGCAATAGGGAACAATATGCTAATTTCAGTATGAAAATGGCCATAACTTTTTTAATACTGAAGATATGAAAGTGAATTAGGTGTCAAATTAAACTTCTTCTTATGCTTTATCTGATGGGATAAATTGCAGACTTGAGTTTTTTAATCTCAAAATTTTGTAACATTGCTACAGTAGAGGAGCATTGGGAATAGGTTTAAACATGTGCATCGTGAGACCAAATATTTTCAGCCAAAGAAAACATAATTTGCTTTACTTGGAAAACGAACAAAACTACAGTAGTCATTTCATTTGCAAGCTTCTCTGTTTCTCTCTTCACAGATGCTACCTGACCTACAGAATATTTCCACAATTTTTGTTTTCAATTCAGAACTCCAGCATCTCCAGGTGATGGGCATATTGAATGAGCTGCCAGGGGAGGTAGTTGAGGCAGATACTATGACAATATTTAAAACACATTTGGTCAGGTACATGGTCAGGAAAGGTTTGCAGGGATATGGACCAAATGTGGGCAGGTGGAACTGGAGTAGCTGGGGCAGCTTGGTCGGCCAGAGCATGTTGGGCCATAGGGCCCGTCTCCGCGCTGTAGGACTCGATAACTCTATCTGCAATAATTTGTTTCTTCATTAGCTTTCCGTGGGTTTAATGTCATAATGAAGGACCTGTGATAGCCCTGCAACTGAGGCACCTTTTGATCATGTGCTGTGTTTCAAGTTTGTTTGTATTTTAATCAATGTGAAAATGTGATGTAAACAGAGACAATCTCTCTTTTGATTGGTGTGCAAACTTGCAGTTTCTTTGGAGGTAGCATTCAGCGAAGATAGAGAATCTCGTCCAATGTTGGATACAAACTGACCTACTGTAGTTAGTTCACAGTCATAGCATGTTACAATTTCAAAACACAGTTGGAAACATGTGGGTGAAACAATGCAAAAATGCTATCCGCTGGATATTTAGCATTTAAAAAAAAGCAAGCTGTTTTAAAAGTCAGGAAGAAGGGCAATTTCCTCAACATGCAACTCAGATCAAAGCAACCAGTTGTCTAATTTCTTCACAGACGGAGATTTCACAGCAAAAGGCACAGAGAGGAAGTCCACTCAGTACTGAAACTGGTGAGAGTGATAACACAATTACAGCTTGCATGCCACCTGTGGCAATAACGGAAAGCAGAGCAACATCAAGACAAAAGTATAGCTGAATGTTCAATGCATCAACATGGGCAGCACTGATGATTCAAATTCACACTTAGACCTATTATTGGGATAGAAAAAATTGTTTGGGTACCCACATGGACAGTACAGGTCAAAGTGCCCATATCCATATCCAGCCAGGTACATAATAATTCTATAATAAGCCTTGGTGTGTCCCATGTACATTGAAGAACCAGGTGAAAAAAGCGTTACATCAGAATGGAACAGAGAGCTCTTTTGAAGTCAAGCCAGTGGTGGTAAGAATGTAACATCCACCAAGACAGCTGGTGAAGAGCAGTACCCATTGTCTACTTCACAGGATCTATATGTGGAATCAGCAGGAACTAAGGTTTTCATGAAACAAGATTGTATTTGCTCAGCTGAATGATAAAAAGCATCAACGGTATTTGACAGTTAATGCATGAAAGGATTTGTATTCATATACAAAATATCGTTGTGTGAAAATGTCACCAAAGATCTTTCATGCTACTATGAACATGAGTTTGGTTCATGCAATCAAGGTAACATATTTAGAGCTGCAAAATAGCTCTAAAAACGTTTGGCAGTTACATAGGAAGAGGGATTTGTATAAGTGGTTCAACTTGGGCTGAATGCAGAATCAAATGGATTGTAATCTGTCAAAGTAAAAGTGGAACAGATAAACAGGGTCTCGACCCAAAACGTCACCCATTCCTCTCTCCAGAGATGCTGCCTGAGTTACTCCAGCTTTTCACATCTATTAAAGGAAAATTGGATGCAATTTGAAGTCAAAGGAATCTGGAAATAATGCTGACAGATCATTCCAGGCATGATATGCTAGATTAAAGTAAGTTTAATTAGAGTAAAGAAGGGAGCAAAGAACAGTTGGGCTGGCAATTGGGATAGGCAATTAAATGGTGGCTCAGTGTACAATGCCCTTGACCCTTAAATGACTAAAACAATGGCTTATCACACAAGAAGAGTCTAGAGGTAAGTCATTGTTACATCACAAATACATTGGAACTTGCATTTGATGCCACAAATTATTATATAACCTAAGTCATTGTTTTCGCTATCAAACCATTTGACACTGGATAATGTAGAGAAATGTAGGTGCTTTTAGAATTGAGATCCATAAGAAAAGGGATCTCAATTCTTTAAATAGAATGCTCTATTGTATTCTCACAACTATCTCAACTACACTTCTTCCTACCCTGCTTCCTGCAAAGACTCTATCCGACTCCCAATTCCTCCGTCTACCCCACATCTGCGCCCAAGATGAGGTGTTCCACACTAAAACATCCAAGATATCCTCATACTTTAGGGAACGGGGATTCCCCTCTCCCATCATAGATGAGGCCCTCACTCGTGTCTCCTTGCTAATCCGCAGCTCCGCCTTGGTCCCCCTCTCCCTAGTCGCAACAGAGACAGAGTCCCCCTAGTCCTTACCATCAGCCATCGCATACAACACATAATCCTCCGAAATTTCCACCACCTCCAACTGGATCCCACCACTAGCCACATTTTCCCATCTCCACCCCTTTCCACCTTCCGCAGAGACCGTTCCCTCTGCAACTCCCTGGTTAACTCATCCCTTCCCACCCAAACCACCCCCTCCCCAGGTACCTTCCCCTGCAACTGCAGAAGGTGCAATACCTCCTCCCTCAACTCTGTCCAGGGACCCTGACAGTCCTTTCAGGTTAGGCAGAGGTTCACTTGCACCTCCTCTAACCTCATCTACTGTACCGTTGTTCAAGATGTGGATCTTAAACATCGGCGAGACCAAACGCAGACTGGGCGATCGTTTCGCGGAACACTGAGCCTGTCTGAACCAACCTGATCTCCCGGTTGCTGGACACTTTAATTCTCCTTCCCATTCCTACACAGACCTTTCTGTCCTCGGTCTCCTCCATTGTCAGAGTGAGGTTAAACGCAAATTGGAGGAACAGCATCTCATATTTTGCTTGGGCAGCTAACGGCCCAGAGATGCTGCCTGTCCGGCTGAGTTACTCCTGTTTTTTTGTGTTTATCTTTGCTCTATTGCAGGATCCAATATGTTTTCCCAC
This sequence comes from Leucoraja erinaceus, assembly GCF_028641065.1. Taxonomy (NCBI): domain Eukaryota; kingdom Metazoa; phylum Chordata; class Chondrichthyes; order Rajiformes; family Rajidae; genus Leucoraja; species Leucoraja erinaceus. The sequence goes on from NC_073384.1 coordinate 43,771,729, forward strand.
AATCTGACACTTTGCAACAAAATTATGGAGTGATAGTTGATGTGTGGGGTAAAACGAGATACCACGCAAAATTAAAGTGTAAATCACTTAATTCCAGCAAGAGATAATCAAAAAGATGTCAAAGAGTTGTGAACATATTCTGGAAGCTAACTGGTGTATAAAATAACCCAAGATTCTACCAAACTGTGTCAAGAGGTGACATCATCCTTGAATCACTAAGTGGATATAATGCCAACAACAGAAATTCCTTTAGAAGATCAAAACGACTCAGAAAATGTTTGAATATTTTTCATCTGGCAATAATGATGCACATTTTTCATAAACTGGAGAGAACAATGTAAGGTAAGTAAATATATGGTGTATCTGTATCTGAGTATGTACATTGTGGTTAGTTGAATGCAGATGCACATGTCCCAGCAGGTCTCCATGTTTATTTGCGATTATCCCTGCACTACCCACAAGAAATGTGTGCATAAACACATACAATACAGATTGGTAGCAGCATAAGTTCATTAAGGTTATTTCAATAGCACAACAACCCCACAAGCTTGACCATTAAAAGGAACATACGTGTCATAGGAACATCATCACCTTTTATTATCTCTCTGTGACACACACCACCCAGATTCGACACATCTTAAAATGTATGTGTTGCTGCTATATTAATAGTCCTGCATCACTACATACCAAGAACTGGCACAGTTTTCAAGAAAGGCTCACTATCTACATGACAAAACAGAGATGGGCAATAAATGTGGAGAGGAACAGATGTACAACCATTAGGGGGGCTGTTTAAGGTCTCCTGAGCACCATCTGTAAACCCACTAAATTTGGCTCCAATTGGTTCATCTCCTCTATAGGAGGCACTACGTCACCTCAGAAACACCTAAAAATGAGTAAAAGTAGGTTGAATGATTTCACTTTTTATTTGATGTTAATATTTTATTTTACAGCAAAAATGTCAAATTAGATTGTCACTTTTGTTTTTTTAACCTGTTGCAGTGAACCTGAGTTGCTATCACTCAGTTAATTTTTTACCTCTTTCGTTCAGCTAAGATAGTATTTAACTGAACCTACATTCTCCACAGTCATTAAGTTTAATGGATGTGCAAGACAAGTTTTTTTACAGAATGGGTGGTGGTGGTGGTGGCGGCAGATATGATAGTGACATTGAGGAGACTTTTGGATAGGCGTATGGAAGTGCAGGTAGGGTCTGAGGAGTAAACCCTTGTCATAATGGACCATAGCGGATTATTGACAATGACTGCAGATGATGGTTAAAAGACAAAAGGACACAGTGTTGGACTAATTCAGCGAGCGAAGATCTCTGGCAAATATGGATAGGTGATATTGGGAAACTTCATCAGATTGATTCAGTCGACTGTTACTGAGTTACTGAGTTACTCCAACACTTTGTGTTGTTTCATTTTAAAACTAGGTATGGTTACCGTGGGGCTCCCCTGTCTACTAGGTACGGTTACGTGGGCCAGCTACCTGTCATGCCCATTTATCAACAATTAGTTATTTTGTACTGGTGACATGAATGGTGCTGCACATGAGTAGTTTCAGTATGTGTAGGAAGGAACTTCAGATGTTGGTTTAAACTGAAAATAGACACAATAAGCTGGAGTAACTCAATGGGACAGGCAGCATCCCTGGAGTGAAGGAATGGGTGACGTTTCAGGTCAAGAGTCTGAAGAAGGGTCTCGACCCGAAACGTCACCTATTCCTTCTATCCAGAAATGCTGCCTATCCCGCTGAGTTACTCCAGCTTTTGGGACTAACATGAGTAGCCATCCATTGGGAAGGGTAAGAAGAAGAAGGATTTAAGGGCTAGTTAGTAGTCAGGTAGTCTAAGAGAGTCATACAGCGTGGAAACCGACCCTTCAGCCCCACATGCCCACATCAGTCAACATGCACCATCTACGCTAGTCCCACCTGCCTGCATTTGGCCCATATCCCTCTAAACCTGTCCTATTCATGTACCTGTCTAAATGTTTCTCAAACGTTGCGATAGTACCTGCCTCAACTACCTCCTCCAACAGCTTGTTCCATACACCCACCACCCTTTGTGTGAAACATTTACCTCTCAGGTTCCTATTAAATCTTTCCCCCTTCTCCTCAGACTTATGTACTCTGGTTCTCGATTCTCCTACAATGGGAAAGAGACTCTGTACGTTGCTACCCAATCTATCCCTCTCATGATTTTGTACACCAAAATAAAACCATGGTTAAAACCATGATTCTCTTTGTGTGCCATGACAAACTGCAGTGGCACCTCAGGCTCCATAAGGAGTCACTTGGCTTTATCACCCCACAGATCGGCCAAAAGTGGTGAACCTGGCTGTGTGTTGGGGATCTCTGGGCAATTTAATCAACTGAGACGTTAAGATGAGATTGCCCATATACAGTATGTGGCAATAAGCTACCGAGCCCTCCCAAATGAATGGAGGGTGATTGATTCTTGTTCCCCGCTAACATAAAGAGGATTCCCAAGCTTTTGTTCTGTAAAAGAAATTTGCATTTCTATAGTGATCTTCACATATTCAAAGACATCCAAGAACACTTTACAGGCAAAAGCTACAAGGCAAATTCTAAATGGAGAAAGCAGCCGAGGAAGTTTGCTGTAAAAAGTAGGGTCTTTAATTGGAGCTATAGCTTAGCTTAGCTATAGCTGGAGGTATGGATCCTATCACGAATTAGAGAGCGGTCCTGAGCTATCAACTACCTCATTGGGGACACCTGGATCTTAATCGGACTTTACTGAACTTTATCTTGCACTAAAAGGTTATTCCCTTTATCCTGTATCTGTGCACTGTGTATGGCTCGATTGTAATGTATGATCTTTCTGCTGACTGGATAGCACGCAACAAAAAGCTTTTCACTATCACACTACACTTGACAATAAACTAAACTAACCTAAAGTTTGGAGGAAGTATTAAGCAAGGTCCACAGTGTCTGAAGAGCAGCTTGTAGTATTGAGGCATGCAATAAGGTATGGGCTGGAGCGGGTGTGGAGGCATTTCATGTTGCAGATCACTGAGGAATTGTGAAAAACACTATTGTAGGATTAGGAAATGAAAATAAACTCAATGGGATAGAGGAAACAAGGGGGAGGAGACAGCAACGTCGGTTTCAATTATCAGTTTTTAAGACTTTCCCTGACTTCTGGCCACGTTGCAGAATGGTCCTTTGTGGTATACTGGTACAATGCTGATAATGTTAGATTACACAAAGGTGATGTCTTTAGGACATGACTCCTGCATCTATTGTACGTACCTGCCTGTAATGCTAGAGTTTTGCCAAGATTGTTAATAATTTGCCAGTCTGGAATGTGATACAATTTTAAATTTCAAGCTTTAAAACACACACCCTTTCCTGTCATTTGGGATGGAGAAGAGGCTGAGCATTATGTCATTCTGGAAATAAATGGGGTATCTATTAAATCTAATGGTGGATCAGTTTAATTGTGTTGGAATGACAATACAATTGACCAATTCGAGATCTGGTGCAGCTCACCCTTGACATTCTTGCACACACCTCATCAACAAGATGGTAACATTCTATGAAAAACGTTGTGTGTCCATTCATAGGGTTTAATTGTAAGAGCCATTAGAATCAATGGACATAACTGGTACTGCTTGCAGCTCTTTAAGGTGGTGTACTTGCTCCCCCAAAACAAATATTGGAAATCAGTGCATTGATTTAGTTTAGTTTTTTTAGAGATACAGCATGGAAACAGGCCCGTCGGCCCACCAAGTCCGCACCGACCAGCGATCACCATACACTAGCACTAGCTCCATACAAACTCGGGATAATTTACAATCTTTACCAAAGCCAATTAACCTACAAACTTGTAGATCTTTGGAGTGTGGGAGGAAACGGGAGCAGCCGGGGAAAACCCACGTGGTACTGGGGAGAACGTACAAACTCCATACAGACAGCACCTGTAGTCAGGATCGAACACGAGTCTCTGGTGCTGTAAGGCAGAAACTCTACCACGGTGTCAGTGCGCTGCCCCAAGTGACCTAGAAGGAAGTGTGGCAGATTAGGGGATGAGAGGATGACCTGTGATTTACTGCTCTTGGGTATGGAGCTCCAGGATTTTTGACTCTATAGGACCAGAGGTATATTCCGAAGTCAGGATGGTGAGGTACTTTAGGGAAGCTGCAGGGGAAGCTGCTAATTATCGTATGTGGTGACCCACTGAAATTCTTCTCTTTAAGTATATCTGCAAAAAATAATAAATAAATATCAATAAATACGTTATTGGGTCATAGAGTCCATAACACTGAACTGGGACCATGGTTTACTTTCAAGAGCCAGCTTGAAACAGGTACATCCAACCTTGTCCAGATGGTAGGAGAAACGACAGCATAGGATGATGATATTAGTTGCCTTCTATATGCAGCGCTTCCTCTATATCCCTTCATTGGTAGGATGGTCCAGGCTATGTCCACCACTTTCTGCAGTTCCTCCACTCCTTTGTTCCTGAACATTTGAATTACCAACCAGGTCATGATGTGACCAGTCAGCATCCTTGTCATTGTATACCTGTAGAAATTTGACATGCTGAATTTCCTCAAACATCTGAGGAAGTAGAGGCATTGATAAGATTTTTTTGTAATTGCACAAATGTGCTGGGCCCAGGACAGATCATCAAGATGTTTATGGCAAGAAACTTGAAGTTGTTGACACTCTCCACTGCCGTTCTGCCAATGAAGATAGGCCCCTCGACTTTTCCTTCCATAAGTTAACAATCAGTTCCTTGGTCTTGCTAACATTAAAAGCAAGTCTTCTTGTGTGCTTGCTGCCCTTGTCTTTTCTTAGAAGTAGAGGTTGTGCGATGCTGGTAAAAGCAGTTGAGAATGAACTGCAATGCATTTAGTAAATGTAGCCACTCTGTATTGATAACTAAAGGAGTATAATACAGCAGGTACCTGGTATTACACTGATCAATTCGGGAGGTATGTATTACAATATATTCCCAATGTGAGATATAGCGCTACAAGCAGATGAGCCAAACATTGCAGAAGATCATGCCTTATGTGCCTGACCATTCGAGTTTCAAATGGAACCTGAAACTCCATTTGCATCCCATCTGACCTCCAGTATATTGATGTTTAAGAAAGAACTGCAGATGCTGGAAAAATCAAAGGTAGACAAAAATGCTGGAGAAAAATATATTGGTGGGTTAATCTCAATGGTTCAGTGGTTCTTTATTGTCACAAAAGCACAGCAGAGTGAAATTCTTTTCGCCACCCACAAATGCACAGTCGCCATCTTTTGGCACAGTTTACAAAGAAAAATAAATAGTCTAAAGTCTAGACCACATATTGGAAGCCCAGGTATGCCCCAGGCTGCTGTAGGCTCGAGACCCGATGTCCCTGTCCTAGTCCTGGCCGCCTCTATGTCCCGGGGGGGGGGAGGGAGGTGCCTCTTCCAGCCAACCTTGAAGGCGCTGGAGGCAATACCCTGGTTCCGCTCCTAGCGTCAAATCTCTTGTTGGAGATGGTCATGGCCCGGCTCTAGAGTGATATAAAAGTTACATGCCTTCTGAATGATGTCATGAATTTGCTGTCTGCAGACGCAGGTTCCTTCACTTGCTGAGGGGTTGGAAGTGGAAATGAGCATTGTGCAGTCAGCAGCAAACATCCTCACCTCTGATCGAAGGTAAATTGATGAAGCAGCTGAAAGTGGTTATACCCAAGACACTCCCTTGAGGAACTCCTGCAGTAATGTTACAGGGTTCGATCTTTGAGCTTCAATAACATCCTTTGTACACTTATGATCTGGCCATTGGAGTGTTTGCCCTTTGATGGCCGTTGACTTCAGTTTTCCCAGAGCACCTTGATGAAAACACTGGTTAAATACTGCACAGATAACACACTCACCTCACCTCTGGGGATACAGCATGGAAATAGGCCCTTTGGCCCGCTGAGGCTGCACTGACCAGCCATCACCCCGTACACTAGCACTATCCGACACACTAGAGACAATTTTGCAACTTTACCAAAGCCAATTAACCTACAAGCCTGTACCTCTTTGGAATGTTTGAGGAAACCAGAGCACCCAGAGAAATGCCACATGGTCACAGGGAGAATGTACAAACTCTGTACAGATAGCACCTACAGACAGGATTGAATGAAGGTCTCTGGCACTTTAAGGCAGCAACTCTATCACTGCGGCATTGTGCCGCCTCTTCAGTCCATCGGTGAAAAGATCAGGAGCTGAACTGTCCTGGCAAAACCCAATTTAAGTCCCGAAGCCCAATGACTTTCAAATGACCACACGATAAATTGTAGATGCTGGATTCTTGAGCAAAACACAAAGTGCTGAAGGATCTCAGCAGGTTAGGCATTATCTGTGGAAGTGATGGATAGGTGACATTTGGGGTCAGGACCTTTCTTCAGACTGATTGTGATAGGGGGAAGAAAGCAGAAGAGAGGTGGGGGCAGAACAAGGCCTGGCAAGTGATACCAGGGAGGGTTATTTTACTGGCAGATGAGTGGAGTAAGTGACAAACACAAAGGATGAAAGAGATACAATTGTGTCAGATAAGGATAAAAGAGGAGTGAAATGTAAAGTCAAGGAGAGGGATATGGGTGGAAGGGACAGGGGTTTCAAGTAGTGGCGATAGAGTAATGGTAATGCTTCTGTTGCCAATGGCAATGTTTAATGGCTTTCTGTTGGCAATGTTTCTGCTGCAGTGGTTGTTTTGGGGCTAGGCTGTTGGAGAAAATAGAGTAGATCAAGCTGTAGTCAGTCCATCGGTCATCAGTACCTTTTATGGCACCAATGAGATGGGCATCCTTACATTTCCTGTTCAGACAAAAACATAATCTAACGGGTGTCGCTGGCTGGAACAGGGATGTTGCCACGAGGTTTAGTGCTTATCTCTCCGAACAAACAAGATTTTAATTATGTCAAGACCATGCTCCAACAATTTGTCAGGTTAGAACTCCACTGGAGTTAGCTTTCTCTACCCCCTCCTTGCTAATACCATCTTGTATTTCGTGTCTCGGACACTGTGGGAAACTAGAGAGGAAATTGCAGGAGCAAAAAATAAGAACATAGGTGAAGGTGGGAAGATTTAATAGGAGCGGGTGTATGGAACGAGCTGCCAGAGGAGGTAGTTGAGGCTGGGACTATGGTTGCGGTTAAGAAACAATTAGACATGTACATGGATAAGACAGGTTTAGAGGGATAATGGGCCAATAGGCTGGCAGGTTGGACTAATGTAGATGGGACACCTTGGTTGGTGAGTGCAATTTGGGCTGAAGGGCCCGAATCTACGCTGAATTACTCTATGACAGACTATCGTGCCTTATTGTTTGTTGACGTCATCCAGGGTGATCAGTTTGTCTCCATTACAACAAGGCACTTCAGTTGCAGATCTCCAACTGGACATTGGTGTCACTCTTGATTACATCTGAACAATTTATAATCATCTAATAAAATTAATCCTGCTAAAGATGAACAAGACCAACCAAAAGCAGACACAATGGAAACAGTGAAATAACACTATATAAGGAAAAATCAACACAAATCAATGTCATTGGCCAGTATTACTGGATCATATCTGAAATGTCTAATTTTAGAACTTGCCTTCCTAAATCTGGACAGCATATTGGAGCAACTATATAAAATTACACTACATTTTGTTCAGGTATTTTCATAAGCCTGATGAAGCAAGTTCTAGCTGAAGAAATCCTGAAATCCTAAATCTTGTTTCCTACCCTATCGTTATTGTGTATCAAATTACTCAAGCTCAATCTAAAAATGTAATTTTCTGGAAGAAATCTATCGTATTTATATTTCTACCAAAACAGTTATGTACATTGAAAATCATTGTTTTCCACCACTAACCGCAGTGTTGTATTCTAAGATTCTATGTCAGATTAAAAGTGCATTAAAAACTTCAAGAATTAGCCTACTGTTTGAGACTTCACTGTTTCCTCATAAGAGCTCCTATGTTAAGTCTCATGACAGGACCATACATCACATCATTAACTGGGAACCCAATAACATAGAAATATTTCACATGAACATCATAAATCCAACAATTTTACAATTGCCATTCGATCTAATGAGGCACCTTATGGCTCTTGAAGTCTTTTATTGGCTTTGGGAAGGTTAATTGAGAGTTATAAATGGTTTAGTAATTTGTGTGCGTTTAGAATTCATAGCATATTCATCTTTTTCATTAATTGATGGTTATTTTATTAATTAAAATGGAATACGATTTTAGCATTTAATGGAGCAACGTAACCTCCCTTACTGATCCCTTACATAAAACACACAGCAAAGAATGAGGCCATTTGAACCCAACCGAACAATGCCAATATCTATGCTCCATATAAACTTCCCCCAACCATTTTTATCTGACCCGTATCTACATAGCCTTCTGTTTCAAGAGTGCTTAATTGTCATATGTACCGGTAACCGAACGATGAAATTCTCCAATTCCTGCTCGCTGCAGCTAAACAGAGGCGTAAATGTAATAACACACAGATTATATATATTAGTCAATAATACAATAAATCACTAACGGAGGATAATGCTAGGTAACATAATAGTGTAAAACTGAAGTTCGTAATGCAACCAAAACCAAAGACACAGTGCATAGACAATCATTGTTGCTGAGATTTGTGTTGTGCAGTGTTCAAGAGCCTGATTGTTGTTGAGTTGAAGCTGTTCTTGAACCTGCTGGTCACGGATTTTAGGTTTCTGTATCTGCCTGAGGACAGTAGCTAAATGAGAGCATGGCCAGGGTGGTGTGGGTCTTTGATGGCAGTAGCTGCAATTTTGAGGCAGCTCCTCCTATAGATCCCTTCAATGGTGGGGAAGTCAGTACCTGAGATGGACTGGGCAGTTTACGGATTGACTGTATTCTCCTTAATTTCCGGGCATTTGAGTTGTCGAACCAGGCTGTGATGCAACCAGTCAGTATGCTCTCCACCGTACACCTGTAGAGGTTGGAAACAATACTCGGCAATATACTGAATCTTTGTTTGTTTGTTATCTATTTATTTGGCTTCCCATCGAATGCATTACAACAGATCATCTCCTTATCTCTTCAAATTCTAATTGTGAGAAGATGATGGTTCCCCTAATTTTCCTGTTCGATACCCTTTATTTTCCCATAATATTGATCTCCACAACACATTTCATTACCATCATCTATTTTCTGTTGAAAACATCATCTCTGTTATATTAACATTCTTATAAATGTTTTTGCTTTATCCAGCGCCTTTAAAGTATCTTCTAAAACAGTCCATAATGCTCCAGTATTTCTTTAAAATAATGATGTTCACTCTGTTTTACAATTCTTTCTCCCAAGAGATAAATCCCAGTGTTTTATTGAGATTATTTGGCATGATCAACCTGCTTTATCAATCTGTAAGCCTGCAACCATTTCTCCTCCACCACATTGTTATAGTCAGAGGGTTAAAACTGTCATCACAGAATAGAAGAATAGACAGTATGTACAGCCTGATCGCAAAATTAACCAAACCTGCTTGAGGTAAGGGACAATCCCAAAGTAACAGAACATTGAGTAGTACAGTACAAGAACAAGGCCTTCAGGCCACAATGTTTGTGCTGAACCTGGTGCTGAGACCAACTATCATCTGCCTGTGCATAATGCATATCCCTCCATTCTCTGCATTTCCATATGTATATCTAAAATACAAAGTGCTACCAAAACAATTTCAAATATTCAATGAACTAATCGTTTAAACAAAGAACTGCAGATGCTGGTTTACAAAAAAAGACACAAAATGCTGGAGTAACTCACTGTCTCAGTCAACATCTCTGGAGAACATGGATAAGGTTTTGTGTAGGAAGGAACTGCAGATGCTGGATGATAGACACAAAATGCTGTAGTAACTCAGCGGGTCAGGCAGCATCTCCGGAGAAAAGGAATAGGTGACGCTTTGAGTCAAGACTCTTCTTCAGCCTGAAGAAGTCTGAAGAAAGGTCTCCACCTGAAACATCCCCTATTCCTTTTCTCCATGGATAGGGTCGGGACCTTAATTGTTGACTAGAAAGGGGACGTCAAGAGCCCAAGCATCAGTTTTCATTGGTGGGTTAGTAATAGATGCAGTTAGCTGCTTCAAATTCCTGGACCTTATCATCTTGGATGCCCTATCCTGGAACAGGCATGCTTCCGAATATTCTAACAAACGTCTGCAGATGCACTGTAGCAACTATTATGTCTGGTTGCATCATGGCCTGATATGGTATTTCCAATGCACAGGAATGAGAGTGATGGATAGCAAAGCCCTCTCCACCATCAAACTATCTGCATGAAGTGCTGCCTCAAGAAGGTAGTATCTATAATCAAGGATTGCCACCATCTGGGCCATGCCATCTTCTCGCTGCTACCATTGGGCAGGAAGTACAGAAACCTGAATTTGCATAATATCAGGTTCAGGAATAGCTGTTTTCTTACAAATATCTTGTTTTTGAATCAATCCACATCACCCTAATCCCACCTCACAAACGGAACACTCTCGCCAACCTCCTACACTACCATGGGCTTGTTTTTATATTCTAATTTTTCGCTAATGTCTTGTTTCTATTATTGTTTCTCATTCTTTTATATGTATCATTTTTGTATTATTTACATATCATTTGTTGTGTGTTTGGCTGAGTCTATGTGTCATTTATGTATAATTTGTTTTTGTGTGTTTGTCGGTATGTTTGTGATGCTACTGTTAGCAAGATTTTTCATTGTATCTCATCATACTTGTGTAGATGACAATAAACTTGAGACCTTCTTGAGCGATCTCTCTATTATCTGCACTATTTCCTTCTGATACAGGTCACCCCTACACCCCTCAGCAGATCCAGATTGGCTTTGAGATGGGGGAAGCTTTGGATAAGGTTCTCTTCACTCTGATTTTCTAAGATGGTAACACCAAAGGTACAAATGCTGATTGGTTATGATACTGGGTTAGCATGGTTACTGATACTGGAGAGATCACTTTGCCTCATTTTAACCTAACAAATCTAACCAACCAACATATTAGAAAATAGGCAAATGAGCCAATTATCATGCACTTGAGAAAGGGTTCTCAATTTCCTATGCCAAGTTTCTGTAAAATTTCCCATTGCACATAATTTCAATGCTGTACCCTCATAAAGAACCTGGAATTTTTTTTGGTGAATTCGTCCAATCAGGAAGCACACTTAGGGCAGAGTTATCTTGGCAGAGTACACACAAGAGAAATACATCAGAAGAACGATTTGCTGTAAATTAATTTACTGGTGCCAAGAACACGTCACCTTGAGTGAATGTGTGAACGGGCAGCTGGAAGGAATCTTCTGTTAGCAATGCAGATTATGCATATTTTCATTATTAGCCAACACATTCAGCCCAATACTTTGGTAACTTGGCACAGATAAAAGGCAGAAAATGAGCACAAGCATTCATCAGATCAAAGTTCTATGAATTATTTCTCTATGATGGAGTAAAATATGAAAAGCATGTGATCTTTTTTACAACCTTGTATGGACCAGACGTGACTTCTTGAACTGCTTCCAAATTCAACCCATATTGTAAACTGCGTTGATGTAAACTTCTTTTCCTGATATATGCTACTTCACGGGAGGTGTTTATTGCAGGATGACCATATCCTTCAAATAAATAGTTGACTAAGTTGAAGACTGCCAACATGCAAAGTCATCATGTGTAGAAAAGAACTGCAGATGCTGGTATATGCCGAAGATAGACACAAAGTGCTGGAGTAACTCAGTGGGTCAGGCAGTATCTCTGGAGAAAAAGGATGGGGGACATTTTGGGTCAGGATGAAACATCACCCGTCCTTTATCTCCAGAGATGCTGCCTGACCCGCATGATTTATCTCCAGAGATGCTGCCTGACCTGGCACTTTGTGTCAATGCAAGGTCATCAACCTGATATGCCAACCCTACTTCCCACTGATTGTTTGAGCATCCTTAGCATTCCCTGTCCTCATATTGCAACTGACCAGATCTGAAACAAACTAGAAATGCCATTTATCCAATATTGTTGCATTCATAATTGAGTCCCAAGAGCTGCAATGTACTTGCATCGCCAATGAGATGTTGTTCCTCGGGCCTGCATTAGGTTTTTGCATTAGATGCTTTCGATGTGGCTGTTTCGTCATCAGTCAGGCTTTGCCGAGTATCTGCACACTATCCACCATGGCCACCTGGAGCTCCTGGTTGCTAGCCATTTCAATTCTCTTCCCCATTCCCAGACCAACCTGCCTGTCTTCGAAGATAGACACAAAATGTTGGAGTAATTCAGCAGGACTGGCAGCATCTCTGGAGAGAAGGAATGGGTGACGTTTCGGGTCGAGACCCTTCTTCAGACTGAGAGTCAGGGAGAGGGAAACTAGAGATATTTAAGGGTACAAAGAACATGTAAGGTGTGAAAAGGACAGATCGAAGCAGACGATTATTGAGGAAATATACAATGGTTCATATTGGCTGAGGGGAAGGTGACAACGAGGCATACAAACAGTAAAATTAATCAGGACAGTGAAACTAGTCTGAAAATTAGGATGGGGGAGGGATGGAGAGAGAGAGAGAAAGCAAGGGTTACGAAGTTAGAGAAATCAATATTCATACCGCAGGGTTGTAAGCTGCCCAAACAAAATATGAGGTGCTGTTCCTCCAATTTGCGTTGGGCCTCAGTGAAGATCAATATGGGAATGGGAATGGCGGGGGGGTTAAAGTATTTAGCAACCGGAAGATCGCATTGGCCCACGTGGACTGAGTGAAGGTATTCAATGAAATGCTTGATTCAGCTAAATGTCCGTGCCTGTTCTCGACCTCCATAGCAGGGTAATGAGAAATGCAAATTAAAGGAACATCCTTTGGGTAGGAAAGCTTTAGAGGGATATGGCCCTAACGCATGACTAGCTTATATGGTGTATCTTGGTCGGCAAGGACGAGTTGGGCCAAAGGGCTTTTTCCCATGCTGAATGACTCTATGACACTTCATATTCCATCTTGGTATTAATAATTATATTTATTTGCATGCTATCCAGTCAGATCATACTGTACTCCAGCAAATTCAAACCATATACACAGTGCCGGGTTTAGATGAAGAGAGGCCCTAGCCTATTCCGCTTGTGAGTCCCCTCTCAATCCCGCACCCCCACGACTAGAGGAAGATGGAAGAGTGTTTTAAATAATTTGAGTAAAGCCAAGGATGATGGGTGTTTAAAATTCCGCAATTCGCAATTCCTTCTCTAAAGGACATAAAATGTTATTGTTAAATACCGTGGTGATTAAATAGGTTTCTAGCAACGATTATCAGCACTACCTCTAGCATTGCTCCTTGCAACTTCCTAGCTCAAATATCTTTACCCTTTCCTACTTACCTCTGAGTTTTGACTTTTGAAGTCTGCAAGTATCCAAAGATGTTCCCTGCACCCGCCATCGCTGCTTACTGGAGCACGTGTGAAAGCTTGCCGGACCACGGTGCTACCAGATTGACACCGATGTGCAGCCGAGCGTGGCCAATGAGATAAGAGGCTGGAAAGCTGCGCTTTTTTAACATTTATTTATTGCCAGTGCTAGTGTCAAGTTATCGGCTTAAAACAGTATTATTCTGAAATGGAGGGCAAGGAAAATTAATGAAGGGTTGTTTAGAGACAGCAGTGCATTGTGATAGTATATGTAAGAAAGGCCTATGACAGTGTCAAAAATATTATACACCTTGGCCGGAGGCCCCCTAGATCTTGAGGCCCTAGGCTTCGGTCTACCAAGCCTATAGGTAAATCTGGCACTGCATATACAAAAGGCAAATAATAAAATACCAGTGCAGAATATAGTTTTGCAGTGTCACAGCATTACAGTTACTGAAAGTGAACACTGAATTCTCTCTTTTCTAGGAGCGGCACAGTAGCTCAGCGGTAGAGTTGCGGCCTTACAGCCCCAGAGACCCAAGTTCAATCCTGACTATGGGTGCTGTCTGTACAGAGTTTGTACGTTCTCCCTGTGACCACGTGGGTTTCCTCCCACAATACAAAGACATAAGTTAATTGGCTTCTGTCAGTTGTAAATTGTGTCTAGTGTGTAGGATAGTGCTAGTGTATGGGTAATTGCTGATTGTTGTATGGTGTAATATGGGCATTGGACACTAGATGGCGCTTACTTTTTCGATCTCATTTTCTAATTAGTTTAATTAATTAATGTGTAACTTTTGGCACTGACGAGTTATGACTTCCTTCTCAATTACATTTTATCTAAATCTGTGCAAAATTGCATGTAGTTCCGAGACATGGGTCAGGAAAGTTGATTTCTAGACACATTTTTGATGCTCGGCCCACAGCCTATTACCATCAAAGATCCTATAGCAAGCAAGATAGACCACTCCTTCTAAATGCAATGGGCTGTCGTGTTGTATGCAACGGAGCGGAACGTGGGCCTTTTTTTCAACCATTTCAGTAACCCGACCCGACCCGACCCGACTCGCAGTGTAATCAGCGTTGCGGGGGAACAGTTTGTGTTAATAAATTATAATTCTGAAAACGAGGAGAAGATTTTTCCCAAATAACTTTTATTTTTACGAGGATGTTTCCGTAACCGGCTTCTGTCTCCACACTAGTATCCTATGGGATCTTTGGTGTGTAGACGGAAGCCGGTTACGAAAATGAGGCCGAAAATTACCCATGAATCTGCCCATGACCGTACTACGTCTTTTTCGTCGTGTGATCTATCTTGCTTGCTATAGGATCTTTGATTACCATCATCTGTAGCCCCTGGCTATCTCCACCATTCACGTCCCAGTCTCAGTTGTTATTTCCACCCCGCCATTTACCAATCCACTCCTACTCACCTTGATCCACCTATCATGTGTCACCACTTGCACTCCCCCTCCCCCACCTCTTCACATAGGCTAGAACCCCACCCCTCAATTCCTGCTGATGACTGAGTTTGCGGAAAAGGCAGAGCTTTTTTTTTACAAAAAGGCATTCTATAGCCTGAAAGGTTAAGCAGGATAGAGTGCAGAGATTTACAAGAATGTTGCCAGGACTCGAGGGACTGAACTATAGGGAGAGGTTGAGTGTGCTGGATCTCTAATCCTTGTAGTTCAGCAGGATTATGCGTGATCTTAGAGAGGAGTATAAAGTCATGAGTGGAATAGATCAGGTAGACTAGATAGTCTCTTGCTCAGAGTAGGGGAATTGAGGACCAGAGGATGTTGGTTTAAGGTGAAGGTGGAAAGATTTAATGGATAGCTTTTTTTACACAAAAGGTGATGGGTGTATGGAACGAGCTGCCAGAAGAGGCAGTTACGGCAGGGACGATCACAACATTTAAGAAACAATTAAATGGGTACATAGATAGGACAGGTTTAGAGGGATATGGGCCAAATGCAGGCGGGTGGGACTAGTGTAGCTGAACATGTTGGTTGGTGTGGGCAAGTTGGGCCGAAGGGCCTGTTTCCACGCTGTGCAAGTCTATGACTCTAACCCTATTAGAACACTTTTCTTCCTCATCTGCCTTTGCTGCTCTCGTTCTGCATCATTTCAGTTATTTATTTTCAATGGTCGCATGTTTCACGTTCTTAGCACTGGATAAAAAAATAGTTTTTTCTGAATTTCATTTTGGATTTGTTAATGATTATATTTCATTTATTTTCTTTGGTGTTCTCCTCCAGAAATAGAAATAGCTTTTTTAATACAAGATACAAGATACAAGATAGATTTAATTGTCACGTGTGCCAGATGGCACAGTGAAATGAATTCCCATACAGCCATACAATAAAAATAAACAGGACTCAACACACTATAGAATTCAACACAAAACATCCCCACACAGCAGAACCAAAGTTTCCCACTGTGTGGGAAGGCACGAAAGACAGTCTCTTCCTCCACTGTTCCTCGTGGTCAGGGCCTCCCCAAGCCCTCCGCAGTTGCAGCTACGGGCGGCCCGATGACCAGGGCCGCTCGCCGGGATGATACCAGTCCGACTGTCTACTCTAATATACCCTATCATTATTTTGAAGACTAAAATGAGGTTAACACTCAGTTTCTCTGACAGGTACAACATTTCAATTCTGGTGTCATAAATATGCATTTTTTTATCGTAGTTTTTCTATTCCTTTTATCACTTAAATAATATGGAAATTAGAATTATGCTCAAACATGACCCAGGCAAGATTTAAGACAACATCTGTTTGTCAATTTTATCTCTCTATAAATGAACTTGCTTCACTTTTTAAAAGTTGCCCTTTGAACCTGCAGAGCTACAGTGGTGACCTATCCATCTGTACTCTGAACCTTTATTGTTTTGTAGTTAGATTGCTATTTACCATTGTGTTCCCTGCCCTTTGCCTTAATAAGGAACTTGTCTTTTTAAAATGAGGGAGCACACCATCTGTTGGTAGAGCTGTAGAGCTAGAAGGACTTGATGTTTCAATCGCAATAGTAAGTCGGCACTCTTGCTATTTGCAGTGGGACTGGAGTGGTGAACGGTAGGGTAGGTGCATCATTGGGGTCATCAGGTGGGCACCCTCCTTCTTTGACCTTTCATTGATAAGCCCACAACGTCTCCAGAGGGCTCAACGGTGATACCTGGCGTCCCAGGTACAAACAACCCCCTCAATTCCACACCCTCCTGTCTTCATCTTTCAGCCCAATTATTATATTTCCTTTTGATCCAAAGCCAATTGCTGCTTTTTTCTGCAGAATTTGATAATGATTTGATTGTTTGTTGGAGGGAGCGACCCCTCACCCCCATTTTCTTTAATAGACCGGTCGTAGATGTAACAACAAATCCCCTGCATCCCACTTCTACAGGGAAATCTTGGTCTTCCAACCATTCTGGGCAGCTTCAGTTGCCAGTTCAGAGTACTTGGTCTTTTTCCCCTCATAGGCTTCTTCAACACCATCTTCCCATGGAACTGTCAATTCCACAACGTATGCCAGCTTGTCTGTTGTGGACCACAGGACCATGTCTGGCCGGAGTGTTGTAGCCACAATGTCGAGGGAAACTCAAGCTTTTTTTCCAAGTCCACTTCCATTTTCCAATCCCGAGCAGGCTCAGAATGCTTGCATCCTTTGATGTTATCTGGTGTTCTGGAGGTTGGCCTGTTGGTACAAATGTTGTGGAGTGGACATTTCCTGCCGATGTTTGTGGGGAAGCATTTGTGATCGTTGGCCTCTGTTCCAGGATTGATGCCAGCTGTCTGAGAACTTGGTTGTGCCGCCAAGTGTGACGCCCTTGGACGAGGCTCATAGTGCATCCTGTTAAGATGTACCTTAGTGATGCAGGTGCTTAGCAAAGGGAGAAAGCGGGGCCTTCTCCGAACCACTGTTTCAGGTTATGGGGTGATGGTAGAACATCATAAGTGGCTCTGATGACAAAACTTAGCTGAGATCCCTCCATTTGCCAGATGTCACGCCAGCTGAGTTTCCTCCTTTCCAGGCTCTCCCAGTTAGTCCATTGGCCCTGCTTGGCCATTGAGACGGCCTTAGCGTGTCGCTCTGCCTCCTCCCGTCTTCTCTTGTATTATCAAACGCAACTTCAGCAACTCAAGGAAACTATGTGAAATCACAATTTTTTTCTTGGATCACATAAAAAGTTATTTCTTAACAAAACTTATATATTGTATATGTTATACAATGGTTAATAAAGGCTGCATATAACCATCTATTGTATATGAAAGTTCTATGTGATTAGGAATGTTCTTTTTTTGTGAATGCCTAGGCTCTGTTTGTACAAACTCCATCACAAAGTTGCAAAATGTATATGTTTGTTAAACAACAGTGAGGCATAATTCCCAGATAGGCTCAATGAGTTCTACACATGCTTTAATATTGGGTTATATATTGGGTTATTGAACTTTTTTTGGTGTTTATTATATTATCTATTGAGTACTGTGTTTATAAACGTGCTGCGGGAAGTAATTTCAATTTTCCAGTACATATAACAATAAAACACTCATGACTCTCATATAATTGGAGTTGTAATTGGTATAGTTTAGTTTACAATTGTCACATGTACCAAGGTATAATGAAACGGTTTTGTTGTTGTGCGCTGTCCAGCCAGCGGAAAAAACTATACATGATTACAATCAAGCCATCCACAGTGTGCAGATACAGGATAAAGGGAGTAACATTTAGTGCAACATAAAGTCCGATGAAAGATAGTCCGAGGGTCTCCGATGAGGTAGATGGAAGGTCAGGCCCGCATTCTTGTTGGTGATAGGATGGTTCAGTTGCCTGATAACAACTGGGAAGAAACTACCTATACATGCTGCACCGGATTTACTCCTTTTTGGACGAACCAGGTGGCTACGTTAGGATTATGTTCTATGACTTTTCAAGTGCGTTCAACACCATCTAACCCCTGATTTTGAAAGACAAGCTTGAGAAGATGGGGGTGGATTCCACCTTTATCTCCTGACGGGTCGACCACAGTTTGTTAAGCTGGGGGACTGTGTTTCCTGGACAGCGGTGTGCAATGTTGGAGCCCCACAGGGAATGGTTCTGGCCCCGTTCCTCTTCACCCTGTATACTGCAGACTTCAAATATAAATCTGACAAATGCCACATACAGAAATATTCAGATGACACCGCGATTGTGGCATGTGTAAGGAACGGACATGAGGAGGAATACAGGGACTTGACCAGTGCTTTCTGTGTCTGGAGTAAAGAGAACTGTCTCATCCTGAATACAACCAAGACCAAAGGGATGGTTGTTAACTTTGGCAGGTCCAAGCTCCTCCTTCAGCTGGTTAACACTGCAGGGGTGGACATTGAGGTGGTGCAGACATATAAATATCTGGGAGTGAGTGCACCTTGATAACAAACTGGACTGGTCTGTCAACACCGATGCCCTCTACAAAAAAAGGACAGAGCAGACTCTTTTTCCTCAGAAGGCTCAGGTCCTTCAATGTGCGAATGACACGCTGTATCTATTTTACTATACTGTGGTTGCAAGTGTCATTTTCTACGCTGTTGTATGCTGGGGCAGCAACATCAGTGCTAAAAACAGCAAGAAGTTGGTCAAGCTGGTAAAACAAGCTAGCTCAGTGCTGGCGGAGAGAGTGGACTCTGTGGTGGATGTGCTTGAGAGGCGTATGAGGAGCAAGGTGCAGGCCATCCTCGACAACTCCGGGCACCCCCTCCATGAAATTCTGGAGGGTCAAAAGAGCACACGGAACAACAACCGGCTCCTCTCCCTGTGCTGTAGAACGGAGTGGTTCAGGAGATCTTTCACCCCTGCAGCCATTAGATTTTGTAATACTGACCGCTAGGCTGTATGGGGATGCTTTGCATTTTTAATAGTTAATTATTGGGTCTTTTTAAGTATTTATTGCTTTCAGGTATTGTCCGTATTGTATTTTATGTATTTTTTGTCTGCTTTCGTTCTGAATGTGTGGGTTTGTTGGTTACACCTCCGCTCAGTCCGCAATTACCAACCTGACCTCCCGGTGGCTCAGCACTTCAACTCCCCCTCCCATTCCCAATCCGACCGCTCTGTCCTGGGTCTCCTCCATTGCCAGAGTGAGCAACAGCGGAAATTGGAGGAACAGCACGTCATATTCCGCCTGGGGACCTTGCGACCGGATGCCATTAACATTGAATTCTCCCAATTTTGCTAGCCCTTGCTGTCTTCTCCCCTTCCTTAACCCTCTAGCTGTCTCCTCCCACCATCCCATCCGCCCGCCCTCGGGCTCCTCCTCCTCCCCTTTTCCTTCCTTCTCCCCCCCACCCCCCTACCCCCCATCAGTCTGAAGAAGGGTTTCGGCCTGAAACGTCGCCTATTTCCTTCGCTCCATAGATGCTGCTGCACCCGCTGAGTTTCTCCAGCAATTTTGTGTACCTTCAATCTTCCAGCATCTGCAGTTCCTTCTTGAAAACTTGGGTTTGTTGGTTGTTGGCTTCTGGACATCTGAATTTCCCTGAGGGAATCAATAAAGTATTTATTATTATTATCTGGAGGTATACTTTTTCACACGTCTGCACTTCTTGCCTGGTGGGATAGGGGAGAACAGGGAGTGACACTCCTCCTTGATGATGCTGGTGGCCTTGCCGAGGTGGCGTGAAGTGGAGATGAAGTCAATGGAAGGGAGACTGGTTTGCGTGATCGTCTGGGCCATGTCCCCAACTCTCTGCAATTTCTTGCGGTCTTGGATGGAGCTGTTCCCGAACCATGCTGTGATAAAATGCTTTCTACGGCGCATCTGTAGAAGGTGAGTGAGAGTTGTTGGGGACCTACCAAACTTTCTAAGCCTTCTAAGGAAGTAGAGGCATTGGTGTGCTTTCTTGGCCATTGCTTTGAAATGGCTATAGACAAGCTGTTGGTGATATTTATTCCTAAGGATTTGTAGCTTTCAACTATCTCTACTACGCCGCTGTTAATGTATAATGATATTATCAATTTCCTTCCTTGCTCCATCTCATCATTATTTGATATCCAGCACATTACGGTGGTATCGTCTGCAAATATATAGATTTAGTTGGATTTGGATATGGCTGCACAGCCGTAGTTGTATTAGGAGTAAAGAAGGGGGCTGAGAGTGCATCCTTGTGGGCACCATTGTTGAGGATTATGCTAGAGGATGATTTGTCATCTATCCTCATTGATTGTGGTCTGTTGGTCAGGAAGACGAGGATCCCGTTGCAGCAGTGAATGCTAACTCCAATTTCTACGAGCTTGGAGATGAGCTTGGTTGGGATAATGCTATTATTGAAGCAGCGAGAGCGAGTATTGGCTGGAAGTAGGTGAGTCAGAGGGAAAGAAGATTTAAAAAGAGTGCCAAAGGCCCAGGTTCAAGTAATTTACAAATTAGCCCTAAAGTAGTTGATTAGGTAACAGATAAAGAAGTGCAGCTGCAGAGGAGTGGCCTTGTTGGGAGTGGCCTTGTTGAGGTGAGATACCTTGGTGAGTAAAGTGTGAGTCTTTGGCTTGAGAGTCTACGGTGAGGAGACTGAGGCAAGGAGGTTGCACTTGCCTCAGTCACTGAAGAAATGGCAGGCAAGTTGGTGTAGTGCGTTTCCTGCAGGATGCGGGAAGTCACGGATCCCACTGCAGCTTCTGGAAACTACACCTGTAGAAATTGTGTCCAGGTACAGCTCCTGAATGAATGTGTTGGGGAACTGGAGAAGCAGCCGGATAACCTCAGGGCAATCTGGGAAAACTGGTTTCCTGGACAGGACCTACAGTGAGGTTGTCACGCCAAGGATACAGGAAGAGTGAAGGTGGGTGACTGTGAGAAAGGAGAGTAAACGTGGAGTGCAGGAGCACCCTCTTAGGAGCTGTCGGGGCAGACGACGCAGACTGAAAAGCAGGACTTCTAGGGTGGTTATCTCTGGATTGCTTCCTGTACCTTGTGCTGGTGAGGTCAGGAACAGGGAGATAGGGATCTGAATGTGTGGCTGAGGGGCTGGTGCAGGGAGCAGGGTTTTAGATTTATAGACCACTGGGATCTCTTCAGGGGTAGGGGTGACCTGTACAAAAGGGACGGGTTACACCTTAACTGGAGGGGGACCAACGTTCAGGAATAAGAGGCGACAGTGGCTGATAAGGGAAGTCAAGGACAGTATAAAAATAAAAGATAAGTATATCATAGAAAAGATGAGCGGAAAGCCAGAGGATTGCGTAACTTTTAAAGAGGAACAGAAGATAACTAAAAAGGCAATATGGGGAGAAAAGATGAGGTACGAAGGTAAGCTAGCCAAGAATATAAAGGAGGATAGTAAAAGCTTCTTTAGGTATGTGAAAAATTAACTCGCAGGCACTTTTTAAGTGCACATTTTGTTTCCATTCTACCATAGAGATATAAAGTCTATAATAGACTTTATTTGTATTTCTATGATTCTACAGACCTTGGCTGGGAACCTGGGGCTCACCAAAATTGTTCCCAATTGGGCCCTGCACCTCTTAAGGCCGGCCCTGTAACTAACGTAGGCAAGCTCTTGATAATATAAAGCACATACTGGGCGGAGTCACTACTAACAAGCACTATAATTGGCTAGTAAGAAATAGCCAATCTACTATGTCCTTGTCAAGGTCGTATCTGGACTCCTTATAGACCTCTGCGATGGCAGACTTGAATGCCCGGGATCAGAAGACCAGTGGGAGTGCAGCGTAGGTTCACAAGGTTAATTCCCTGGATGGTGGGACTGTCATACGTTGAAAGAATGGAGCGACTGGGCTTTAGAAGGATGAGACAGGATCTTATTGAAACATATAAGCTTATTAAAGGATTGGACACACTAGAGGCAGGAAACATGTTCCCGATGTTGGGGGAGTCCAGAATCGGGGGCTACAGTTTAAGAATAAGGGGTAGGCCATTTAGAACGGCGATGAGGAAAAACTTTTTCACCCAGAGAGTTGTGAATCTGTGGAATTCTCTGCCTCAGAAGGCTGTGAAGGCCAATTCTCTGGATGCTTTCAAGAGTGAGTTAGATAAAGCTCTTATAGATAGCGATATTGAGAAAAGGCAGGAACGGGGTACTGATTGTGGATGATCAACCATGATCAGCTGGCTCGAAGGGCCGAATTGTCCTATTGTCTATTGAAGGCAGAGCTGTTGCCTATGAATAGACGTGTTATGTAGGTGTCTCTCTTATCCAAGTATTTCAGGGATGAGTGGCGGGCCAGTGAGATGGCATCAGCCATGGACTTGTTGTGGCGGTAGGTGAACTGCAGTGGATCAAGGTTGCTTGGTAAATTGGATTTAATGCATTCCATAACCAGCCTCAAGGCACTTCATGATATTGTTTGTCAAGGCCACTGTACTAAAATCATTAAGGCATGAGATCTTGCTTTTCTTCGGCACTGGGATGATTGCAGTTTTCTTGAAGCAAGTTGGCACCGCAGAACGGAGCAGAGAAAGATTAAAGATGTCCGTGAACACTCCTGCCAGTTGGTATGCACAGCTTCAAAGTCCTCACATTTAATATTAGCTGTAAATCCAGCATTTCTACGTCATGGCGCCTCTCTAACAATGAACTACAAAGTCATTGAGGGATCAACCATTAATTACAAAAAATGATAAGGGGTAGTCGTCTGGCTCATTGAAACCAGTTGTAATCTAAAACAGAAAACTAGTAACCATGATTAAACGTGAAGTAATGATAATCTTGTCCTTGGCTCACTATTGAAAAGTCGCAGAATCCTTGACTGCCTGTCAAAATCGGATACCTTGTAGACACAAAATGCTGGGGTAGGTCACGCAGTATCTCTGGAGAAAATGAATAGGTGATACTTCGTGTCGAGACCATTCTTCAGATGCCGAGGAAGGGTTTTGACCCGAAACGTCACCAATTAATTTTCTCCAGAGATGCTATCTGATCCACTGAGTTACTCCAGCATTTTGTCTCTATCTTCGGTGTAAACCAGCACCTGCAGTTACTTCCTACACATAATACCTTGTATATATTGTTCCCAATTTCAACGTGTGATGTGGAGGAATGTCCTTGAAATGATGTGCGTGAAATCAATAAAAATCTTAGAAATGAAATAATATCAACATTGTCATCATAAAAAAAGCTTGGTATTTGCTCTTTAAAGTGATGTGAATAGAAAGCTTCACTTCCAGTTTGTGAACTTCAGTTCAAAACGAGAGAGGTGCATTTCAAACAGCAATCCTCTCCCCAGAGGGTACCATGTTACAAACATTTTAATGTTAACAAATGAAGATATGTTGTTACGACGATTTCTAACAAAGGTGTTGGTCAAAGGATCATTTTTCACACGCTAATATGAACCTAGTAATGAAGAGCAGAGAAGGCATCATGACAGAGCAGAACTTCAACACTTCAACTCAAAGTCCTGGCGCGCCCCCCTCAATACCGCCCCCTGGCGTCCGCTGGACGAAGGGGCAGCTAGCCGCAGGATGAGAGACGCCTTCCTATTGGGTGATTGCAAGGGGGGGTTTTCTCTGGAGGGCTGTGATTGGGTGTTGGTGCCTCATCCTAAGCCGCTCGCCTGGTGGCTGACTTGGGCTCCCGAAGGGGGGGGGGGGATGGGGGGAAGCGAGAGACGGAGATGGCAGCGGGCCGACGTGAGGGCGACCGTGTGGGGCGTGTGTGATAGCTGCCGGCGGAAGGGAGGCGAGCAAGGCTGCGGAGCTGGAGGAATCGAGAGCCGGCGCCAAGGCGAGGCGAGGCGGGGAAGGACAGGACGGGGACTGCGCCTGAGACCCATCGGAGGCGGACGGAGAGCGGCTGCTGAGCGGGCGATCCCGCCGCTAGCCCCCGGGCCCGAGTGGCGGCTCGGTGTTGGCGCAGTGAGGGAGGCAGAAGGAAGCGGAGCCGGCGGCTGCTTCAAACAAGGGATCCGATAAAGAAAAACATATCCCTCCACGGCCCGGCACCAGCGGCGGGGAGACTGCAAAAAATAAATAAAATTAGTAGTAATAATAATAACAACCATAAACCCAGTAGTTGCAACAACAACAACAACAGCAGCAGCAGCAGCGAAGGCCCGGATCCCCCCCGAACCGTCTTCCACAGGATGAACTCGGTCAGGGCAGCCAACAGGCGACCGAGGCGAGTATCGAGGCCGCGCCCCGTACAGGAGAGAAACAACGCCGCGGGTAAGAGGGCGAGTGCCGTGGGGTGGGAGGAGGCTGTGGATCATGAGTGAGGGGCCCTAGATCATTCCTTCTGCCGGCTGCCCCTGAGCAGCCGAGCGCCCCCAGGCTACAGACTGACTGGAGAGACCGAGGCTGCCCTCCTCCAGCTTAGGCCGCGCTTTGTTTGTGGTTTGGCACAATCCTATGGTGGTAGCATGTTCGACCCCCCTCACCGCCACCTTTCCACACACATTTCATATAAAATGGAGCCGGTGCCTTTTTCAGGGAGAACACAACATTTTAAAGTCTGTATTTAAAATGAACATTAACTATTTTAAATTTGTATTGTGCTGTTAAAATTGTGCGTGAAATCGCACTTCCCGTACGCTGTAGGGTTCACTTTGTCTTTCACTCTTTTCCACCGTCCCTCTTTCTCTTTAAATAGTCTCTCGGTGTCTGAATGTTTGCTGCGTAGTTGCCTGAAAGTGATCGTATCCTCATGTCGAATCTACGGGATCAATCAATCTAACCTGTGCCACTCAAATTGCATGTCTGTATTTGCAGTGGCTTTCTCTTTAATTTAATCGTGTGTTTTTGGTTTGCTCCAAAGTAACTGACTTGAAGTTTTTTTTGTAAAGTTATGCGTTTTGACAGGCCTTATTTGCAGACTAAAAAACAAGATTATGACATTTGGTTATTAAACCTTTTTACACGAGTTACTTTTTCATAGATATGTTTGCATTGACATAAAAGATTACTTTAATTTGCCTCCAAGCATAAGTATCAAAAATGCTCACAATTTTTGTACAGGGAATATGATAAGAGTAATATTTTGTTAGGTCTAGATATTAGTTTGTGTCATAATGTGGGAAGAATGCACGCACCTTAACTAGGGTTGTCCATTGAGTAACTGCTGTAATGGCTACTAAAGGCTGATCATATGGTGTTACTCATCAGATCTCAAAATGGTGTCAGATTAGAAGTTATAACATATATGCATAAAATTAATTATCCCAATTGATGTCACTTCATCTATGTGCAAAATGTTAAAATATGCAAATTGTTTAAACATTTTATCCAGCAGTCTTTGTTTTGATTTTTTTGTGCAGTTATTTTTGTCAAATTTAATATTTCAAGAGTATGAGCAGTATTACTGAATTTTAGTATGTACACATTTTGTGGTATTTTTGATATAACATATTTTTCAAATATAAGTAACATACTCTTCTGAATTTGTTTTTTTTGGCAAAATCCTACAGTTATTCAACATTTGTTGCTTTCCACACAAGCAAATAAAATGAAATAGATATTGAAATTGTTTTGGATTTGTGTTCCTCTGCTCTCAATACATATGGTAAATTTTGTAAAAGCAATGTAGCAAAAAATATTGTTTATATTAAAAAGTAATGAGTATGTGAGATGAACATGGTCAATATTCAAGATAAGATGGAAGGTTGCAAAGATGCAGAATGTCCCATATGGCTCAGGAGATTTAAATACTGAGCTGTACTCAAATCTCTGCAGCAAAGGTTATCCAGAGCCTGCTATATGTTGTTTGATCTCAACTGGGGATGAAAGAATGTTTGTATAATTGTTTTTCCTGTGGAAAATTGTGGAGTTCCTATTTGCTTCAAGAGATGGTGATGGCACTGTAGAACTCTTATAATAAGATTGCTTGTGAATGTGATAGTCTTTCTTGATGAGTAGCCTGCTGACACGTAGTGAAGACTGGTGTGCAATAATGAGTTTGTTGGAAGCACAATTAGAGGGAGAATATCTCAGCAAGATGGGGGGAAATAAAGAGTAAATTTGAGGGGTGGGGGGGAGATGAATGCAACACTTGAACATTTCTTGATGCCAGTGTTTTTTATTATAAAGGAGCATGGCAGATTCCATTACTGTACTTAATGTTATTAATAACTTGCTACACTTATTTTTGCTGGTGTCCTGTCATGGCACTTAATTGACAGATTGTTCCATTAATAACCTTGTAATATGGCACGTTCAAATTAAGCATCTAGCATAGGGTCTCAACCCGAAACATCACCCGTTCCTTCTCTCCAGAGATGCGACCTGTCTCGCTGAGTTACTCCAGCTTTTTGTGTCTACAGTTTAAACCAGCATCTACAGTTCCTTCTTACATAAGCATTTAGCATACACTGGAACATACTCAGATGATTGAAATTTATAAAGGCAACCATATCATTACATATTACTGATAACTTGGAGGCAACACTATATAAATTTATTAAAATGTACATCAAATTTTTTTTTTGAGGAAGTCTTGACCACAGTGCTCATAATGGAGCTTTTAGATGTATTTCAGTTTGCAGAAAGTCCTTGACAAGTTGCCTCTCAAAAAAGGTCAAGCCACAAAACCAATGGTAATGGAAACAAAACATAAGCATATGTGAAGGTAGACAAAAATGCTGGAGAAACTCAGCAGGTGAGGCAGCATCTATGGAGCGAAGGAAATACGCAATGTTTCGGGTCAACCCGAAAACGTTGCCTATTTCCTTTGCTCCATAGATGCTGCCTCGCCCGCTGAGTTTCTCCAGTATTTTTGTCTACCTTCAATTTTCCAGCATCTGCAGTTCCTTCTTAAGCATATGTGAAGGGATGGCCAGCAGGCAGGAAACGGCATGGTGGGATGAAGGGTTCATTTTTAGGTTGGCAACCTGTGTCTAGTGGACGCCACAGATCATTGCTGGGATAGCAACTGCTAATATATATATGAATGACTTGGAGAAAACAAACAAATGTACAGTAGACAAATTTGTGGGTGACACAAAAAGTATAGGTGGAAAGGCAAGTTGTGAGTAGGATACGATTTAAAGAGATATTGATAGGTTAGGTGAGTGGGCATAAAATTGCCAAAATAAGTTGATGTAATTATTAAGTATCATTTGGAAGAAAGAACAATGTTAATTCTAACAATCTTGGGTATTGCTGTAATTGACTGATTTCTTTCCAGTTTATGATGTCTGTCCCCCCCCCCCCCCCCCCCCCCCCCCCCCCCCCCCCCCCCCCCCCCCCCCCCCCCCCCCCCCCCCCCCCCCCCCCCCCACGGCTGGCTTCTCGGCCTTTGGCAGCCCCTGCTTTAGCTATTCTCAGGGACCTGGACCCCAACTGTCCCCAATTTTCAGAACCGAGAGAGGACCACAATGTGAGATTTTCATTTTAGTGGGAGGAATAGAAAACCATATTTTTAAAACTCGGAGCAGCTATTAATTGTTGTTTGGGTGTTGTATAGGAATCATCAGTTTAGTATGTAATTGGAATAGTGAACGACAATATTGTCTTAATTGCAAAGGGATTGGAGTACCACACAAAGTTTTGTTACAGTTGTAAAGGACTTGGTGTAGACCATATGTGGAACATTGAGTAGAATGTTGGTGTCCTTACCTCAGAAAAAACCTACTGGCCTTGAAAGCAATTCAACAGATGTTTACTAGATTAATTACTGGGATGGAAGAGCCATCCTTTGAGGAGAGGGTGACTGGAATAGATCAATATTCTCAGCAGATCATATTTCTAGATTGAGCAAATCAGTGATGATCTTTTTAAAGTGGATATGAATCTGAATAGTCTTGGCAGAGTGGGTCTTATCATTTTTCTTCTTGCTACAGAATCTGGGCATAGGGTCAGTGAAAAGGATCAAAAAATTAGAACTGAGGTTTGGAGAATTTTTTTCCACTGGATAATTTTTTGATTATCTTTAATTTCTTACCTGAGAGGGTTGGAGATGATCAGTTCTTAAGAGTATTCTGGAGTAAGATGAATAGAATTTTGCAATCTATTAACGTTGAAGAATATGGGATTGGGCAGAAAAATGAAGATGATCTGAAGACCAGCCACAGTGTTTTCACATTCTACCTTTAGCAAACATGTACAATCAACAATAGGAATAGACCAATAGACTTGGAGGCCTGTTCTGCCATTCATCTAGATCACAGCTGATCTTTTGCCTTGGCACCATTTTCCAGCGATATCGCTTTCCCTCTTGATTTCCCAAATACCCAGAAATCTATTGTCTCTTTGACAGAACATAATGATTAAGTCTAAGAAAGAACTGCAGATGCTGGAAAAATCGAAGGTAGACAAAAATGCTGGAGAAATTCAGCGGGTGAGGCAGCATCTATGGAGTGAAGGAATAGGTGACATTTCGGGTCGAGACCCTTCTTCAGACTGATGTGGGGGTGGGGGGGCGGGAAGAAGAAAGGATGAGGCTGAGACAGTGGGCTGTGGGAGAGCTGGGAAGGAGGGAGAAAGCAAGGACTACCTGAAATTGGAGAAGTCAATGTTCATACCGTGGGGGTGTAAACTACCCAAGCGAAATATTAGGTGCTGCTCCTCCAATTTGCAGTGGTAGTCACTCTGGCCATGGAGGAGGCCCGGGACAGAAAAGTCAGATACGGAATGGGAGGGGGAGTTGAAGTGCTGAGCCACCGGGAGATCGGACTGGTTAATCCGAACTGTGCGGAGGTGTTGGGCGAAGCGATCGCCAAGCCTGCTCTTGGTCTCACCGATGTAGAGCAATTGACACCTTGAGCAGCGGATGCAATAGATGAGGTTGGAGGAGGTGCAGGTGAACCTCTGCCTCACCTGGAAAGACTACTTGGGTCCGTGGATGGAGTCGAGGGGGGAGATAAAGCGACAAGTGTTTTTGAGGGTGTTCAATCCTTGTTCCAGGCGCACCGTGGCCCTATCCCCAAACTCTACCTCTGCTACATTGATGACCGCATTGGTGCTAACCTCCTGCACCCACGCAGAACTCACTGATTTCATCTATTTCACCACTAACTTCCATCCGGTACTCAAATTCACCTGGACCATTTCCGACATCTCCTTACCGTTTCTTGACCTCACTGTCTCCATCGCAGGTAAGACTACTGATCGACGTCTACTACAAACCCACTGACTCCCATGGCTATCTGGCCTACACTTCTTCCCATCCTGCTAGCTGTAAGGACTCTATCCCCTACTCCCAATTCCTCCGTCTGTGCCGCATCTGCACCCAGGATGAGGTGTTCCAAACCAGAGTATCGGAGATGTCCTCATTCTTTAGTGAACGGGGGTTCACCTCTTCGACAATAGATGGGGCTCCCACCAGGATCTCTTCTATATCCCGTAGCTCCTTTCTCCCCATCTCCACCACTCTTAACTAGGACAGAGTCCCCCTTGTCCTCACCTTCCACCTTACCAGCCGTCACATGCAACAGATAATCCTCCGACATTTTCGCCACCTCCAACGGGGTCCCACCACTGGCCACATCTTCCCATCTCCTCCCCTTTCGGCTTTCTGAAGAGGCCGCTCCCTCCTTAACTCTCTGGTCAATTCGTCCCTTCCCACCCAAACCACCCCCTCCTCTGGTACTTTCCCTTGCAACCGCAGGAAATGCTACACTTGTCGCTTTGCCTCCGCTCTCGACTCCATCCAAGAACCCAAGCAGTCTTTCCAGGTGAGGCAGAGGTTCACCTGCACCTCCTCCATCCTCATCTATTGCATCCGCTGCTCTAGGTGTCAACTGCTCTACATCGGTGAGACCAAGCGCAGGCTTGGCGATCGCTTCGCCCAACACCTCCGCACAGTTCGCATTAATCAACCCAATCTCCTGGTGGCTCAGCACTTCAACTCCCCCTCCCATTCTGAATTCGACCCTTCTGTCCTGGGCCTCCTCCATGGCCAGAGTGAGTCCCACCGTAAAATGAAGGAGCAGCACCTCATATTTTGCTTGGGTAATTTACACCCCTGCGGTATGAACATTGACTTTTCCAATTTCAGGTACTCCTGGCTTTCTCCCTCATTCCCAGCTCTCCCACAGCCCACTGTCTTAGCCTCTTCCTTTCTTCTTCCCGCCCCCCCCCCAACATCAGTCTGAAGAAGGGTCTCAACGTGAAACGTTACCTATTCCTTCGCTTCATAGATGCTGCCTCACCCGCTGAGTTTTTCCAGCATTTTTGCTACCTTCTAATGATTAAGTCTTGTTCTTGTACCAGGGAGGACGATCAGAATAGGAGAGAGTTGGTGATTTGCTGGGGACCAGGCCCAAGGGAAGCTCTGGCTGATCGGATCAACATTTACAGAGGTTGCAACCAGCAAGACTAAGTAAAAACATGCTAAGTGTGCTGATTTAGTTATATGGGGGTAAATAAATGTCTGTTTATGGGTGAAAAGGAAGAGGTTAGAGATGTCTGTGTTAACCAAAGGATGGCATTTTGTGAGATTCGCCTTGAAAATGAATAAACATATTTCAATGCAGGGAGATATTTAACAATGACAAAAGGTAAGCATATTCAATGGAGGAACATACTTAACCATTGAAGTCACCAAGAATGAAGAGTTTTTGTGTTGAGATGGAGAGGAAAGTAGAAAGATTCTGTGAAATGCTTTTGGGGCTGGTTATAATTATTTTAACTGGCAAGAAATGTGGAGCAATGCAAATATTTTTAGAGACTAAACAAGACACCAGCATCCAAGTCTGAGGGAGTGGCATGGCATGAAGTTGAATTGTATTCTACATTATTTTCATGAAGACAGTTGTGAAAATGGAGTAGATTCAGAAGGCTTTGGGGGAGAGAGGTGAGAACAAGACATATTGGCTGAAATGCATTAATGCACATGGAGATGATTAACAGTTATTTGATTTCCTTGCAGTAAATTCCAGTCTTCCTAAAAAATGAAAATGTCTGCTGGCAATGAGAAGGAGGAAAAGGCAGCTGAATGTGTGTTGCTGATTTTGTGAAATTTAGGTTTATTATTGTCACATGTACTGAGGTACAGTGAAAAGCTTTATTTTGCATGCTATCCAAACAGATCAGATATATCATACATAATTACAATCAAATCAAACTTGGATATAATACATAGAGCAGAGGGAATATATAAACTGCAGAATATAGTTCTTGGCATTGTAGGAAATTGTACCGCTACAGTCCAATGTCCTCAATGGTGTAGACGTGAATCAGACAGTACCCTGGTTTATGGAAGGACCTTTCAAAAGCCTGATAACAGGGGAAGAAGCTGTTCATGATTCTGGTAGTGTGCACTTTCAAGTTTCTGCCAGGTGGGAGCAGGGAGAAGGAATGACCGGGGTGGGACAAGTCTTTAATTATGTTGGCTGCTTTTCTGAGGCAGCATGTAGTGTAGATGGGGTCAGTGGTGGGAGACTGGTCTGTGGTGGACTGGGCTACACCGACAACTTTCTGCAATTTCTTGCAGTCTTGGGTAGACTGCAAGATAGTTCCAAACCAAGTTGTGATGCAACCCGCCAATATGCTTTCTCTGGTGCATCTGTCAAAGTTTGTAAGAGTCATTAGAGATGCGCCAAATTTCCTCAGGAAGTAGAGGTATTAGTGTGTTGCCTTGGCTGATGCATCAATGTGGTTGGTCCATGACAGATCATTGGGAATATTAATGCCACGAAACTTGAAGTTCTAAACCTCTTCCACTTCTGCACTATTGATACTGATTGTGCCATGTATTTCAGCATGCCCTTTACAATAGTTGCAGCAGAAGAGACTGAAGTGCACTGGCATTTAGTGTCCTATCAAGTCTGGTAATTGAAAATTCAATTGCATGCGTGTTACGGTCAAGCATGTACATTGAAGGTTTTGGAAAAGGTGGCAAATTTGGGAGAAATATCAGGAATAAGTTTAAGATTTGGTTACCAGAAGGTACAGATTAGATGCAAGTGGAAGCAGACTAAAGTGACAAGGGGAATTATTTAGACATTAAAAATTTACTGATTTAGAGTGGTGAAAAACGCTTCAGTTAGTGAATTTCAAAAAAGTATGAGATTAATACTTGATAGAGAAAAATGGCAAAATACACTGAAAAGAGTAGGACTAATTGCACAATCCCATAAGAGCAGCACAAGTACCTACACTGCCTGCCTCTAAGGCCAAACTCCAAGTAATATAGAATGAACCTTATGGATGGTACAGTGGCGCAGCTGGTAGGGCTGCTGCCTCATAGCCAGAGATCCGGGCTTGATCCCGACCTCCGGTGCTGTCTGTGTGGAGTTTGCATGTTCTCTTTTTGACTGCGTGATTTTCTTCTTGGTTGCTCCAATTTCTTGGCACATTCCAAAAATGTGTGAGTTTGTAGGTTAATTGGGTTCAATAAATTGCACCAAGTGTGTAGGGAATGGATAAGAAACATAGAAATTGGGATAACATAGAAATTATGTGAATGGGTGATTGTAGTTGGTGAGGACTCATTGATCCTGTTTCTATGCTGTTTCTCTAAAACTAAAACGATAATAGTGAATTCAACATATTTGGATTATAATCAAATACCGTAATAATACTGTAAGAGTATATCAATATTGATGAAGCCTTTCAAACCTTTTGAGGTTCATTTAGACAACAGTACTAAATTCTGTATTGTGCATGGTCTGCAAGGTTCTACAAATTGGAATATGTAGTTATGGCCATTGAAGGGAAACTCTGGAAAAAGGTACCAGTGAAAAACAACTCAATCAAATGATTGAATATAAATAATTAAATACCATACTACACGGTGGATACCTTTCAACATGTTTTAATGTCTTTTGTATTACCTTTTACATCGTTCATAGAGGTGTTTCCCTCTTAACGTGAAGAATGAAGAACAATCGTATTGCAGATGCTTTGATAGGTGGGACTGAGCATCAGAAAGCTGATCTCGTGAGGTTTGGGAAAGACAGGAGGTCTGTAAAAATAGCAGCCAAGAAGGAATTAAAATTACTTGCACAAACTGATATTTTAAGTATAAATACATAAAACTGGTTCCCAGATAAGTCGTATGAAAAATATTGCTTGTGTGAAGGTAACTACTAGTTTTCTTTTGTATTGGACAAGCTCTCTTTATAATATTTCCTGTTTTCTCTTCAATCACTTCTAAATTATTTCTTTGGGTACTTGTTCACAGATTCTTCCTATTTGCATAAATTTCATCAGTCCCAATACCAATTGGAAATTTGCCTTATTACCGTCCTTTGTAAGAACAATTCAAAATCTTAAGATGAGAAGATAAAGATTTGTAAAATAAATTGAAACCTAATAGGATTTTGATTGTTAGTGGAATGGATGTGAACAGAATGGACTTTAAAAAATGAGTTGGATGAGGAAAGTTAAGTTAGAAGATAGAATATTCAGGAATGTAGTTGGTGAGGTACTACAGGTGCACAACCTTTTATCCGAAAGCCTTGGGACCAGACACTTTTCGTAATTCAGAATTTTTCGGCTTTCGGAATGGAAGATTTTTAGCGTAGATTTTAACGGCCGGCTCAGTGGTAGAGTGCTCGGCTCATATCAGCAAGGTCGCGAGTTTGCGCCTCGATCCCGGCAGTTACTCGATCGCGAGTTTGAGTCTTCAATGTACTTTTTTCTTGCAGAATAGGAGAGAATAGGAAGGGTTAGGCTGGGATCATTCTCTGTGAGATGATCTTAGTGCGGGAGACAAGTGTAGGAGAGGTGTACTGACTGTGTGGGCAGAACTTTGGAAGTGATTGCCCACCATTCTCAAAAGCCGCTGTGTCTCCCTGTCCCTCCAACTCCAGAGGAAGCCGCTCCCCGATGGGCCACTACGGCGACAAGTGGCAGTTCGCCCACAGCCCGAGCTGCGCCCCCTCATCCGCAACCCGGGTTCCTCTGGAGTTGGAGCGGGGCTGGGCTAGAGTTGTTGCTGGCTGTGAGTCTCTGGGATCTCCGTGCTTGCAGTGGGCCTGGGGGTCGGTGTCCCGATGAGGGGGCGCAGCTCGGGCTGTGGGCGAACTGCCACTTGTCGCTGTAGCAGCGCATCGGGGAGCGGCTTCTGGTGGTCCTGACGTCTCTCAGCTCCTGTCCAGGGGGATGGCCGGAGACGTCAGGATCAACAGGAACCCGCTCCCCGATGCGCCGCTACAGCGACAAGTGGCAGTTCGCCCACAGCCCGAGCTGCGCCCCCTCATCCGCAACCCGGGTTCCTCTAGAGTTGGAGCGGGGCTGGGCTAGAGTTGCTGCTGGCTGTGGGTCTATGGGATCTCCGTACTTGCAGTCGGTGTCCCGTTGGTCCTGACGTCTCCGGTCACCCCTCTGGACTGGAGCTGAGACTGGGAACTGTACCGCCCTTGCCCCCTCCCTCTGCAACTGCAAACAACCCCACAGTTCCCAGTCTCAGCTCCTGTACAGGGGGGTGGCCGGAGACGTCACAGCCCGAGCTGCGCCCCCTCATCCGCAACCTCAAGACCAAGACGCACCTTGCACACCATCAGCTTCTGTCCCTACGGGGAGCGTGTTCCTCTGGAATTGGAACGGGGCTGGGCTGCTGCTGGCTGTGGGTCTCTGGGATCTCCGTGCTTGCAGTGGGCCTGGGGGTCGGTGTCCCGTTGGTCCTGACGTCTCCGGTGATTGGCACTAGCTCCGACGTGAAGACAGTGCAAACCCCCCGCGCCGGTGCAATGAGCGGGGAGCTGGAGAGGGGAGGGAAGGGGTCACACACATGGCCGGGAAGCAGAGGGGTATAGGTGGGGTGAAACTTAAGGGAGCGACAATTTGCTGCTGCCTGCCCGCTGAGTTAAAAAGTTCTCATGCAAGACTCACGCTACACTGTGTATCGTGAGTCTACCGTGGGAACTTTTTTTAACCCAGCGGGCAGGCAGCAGCAGATTGTCAATTATTAACCCTCCTGCGCAATATACCCTCACCTTCTCTTTTATGAATGGGGATTTAGTTCCCCTTTCTCCGAGGACCGACCGGAGGTTCCGCTGTCACCTCTGCGGGCCGCCCTCGGTGAACGTTTTCAAGGACCTTTCTTCAAGGACCGAAAAAATGTCGCTATTCGGAGGTTTTCGTTATTTGGATCGTCGGATAAAAGGTTGTGCACCTGTATCAAAAATATATTTTTTGTAGGATTTGGATTTGTGTAACTTATGTACACCAATTAACTGT
This sequence comes from Leucoraja erinaceus, assembly GCF_028641065.1. NCBI lineage: Eukaryota > Metazoa > Chordata > Chondrichthyes > Rajiformes > Rajidae > Leucoraja > Leucoraja erinaceus. Next base: position 43,807,180 of record NC_073384.1, read on the forward strand.
GATATGTTGAAGCATTATTGCACACGGGTTGCATAAGACATGTTGAAACAAACATTTTCCTTGGATATTCAGATGTGGAATGTTCCTGTTAAAGGTATTAGAAGGATAGAAGAGGTGCAATTTGTGAAGCCAGAGGAAGGAATATAAGGGAAAGGGAAAAATGGGTATGAATTCGCCTGCCGTGACCAGCCAGGACTTCAGCTTCGGCGACGGCACAGCGCTGAGGCACCATCGTGGAGTGGGCGTTGCCTTACCCGGTTCGCCGTGCGTTGGGCTACGGAGTGCTGAGACTGCCGACTCCACCATCGCGGAGCTGCGGTCTGTAGAGCTTCCAGCCGTGGGAGGCGCTGAGCTTTAAACACCGCGGAGCCTGGGATCTCACGTCGAGGTCGCCAGTGTCGGAGCTCAGACCAGCGAGGCCCAGGGACTTCGGGAGCTGCGGTCTCCGGGGAGGAAGCGGCCACTCCAGGCATTCTAAGCCGCTGAGAGCGTTCACCCGACGCCAGAGCTTCATCATCCGGCGAGGACCTGAAATATGGGTGAACAGAGGACGGGATTGGACTTTTGATGCCTTCCTCCACAGTGGGAATCATTGTGGGGGGATGTTTTTATGTTTACTGATAAATTCTTTGATGTTGTGTCTTATCTTTGTTTGTGTGCTGCAATGGCAAGTCAAATTTCACTACACCAATTGGTGTATGTGATAATAAATGTCCTTTGTACCTTTGAATTCAGTCTTGGTTCACTCAACTCTGCCCACCAAAACTACCCCGTCCCCAAGTATATTCCTTTGCAGCCACAAGAGTTGTCACACCTGTTCATATACCTTCTCCCTTGCATCTGTTCAGGGACCTTAGCAATCCTTCCAGGTGACACAGGTTGAAGTGCACCTCCTCTACCTACATCTATTGCATTCGTGGATTTGATATGGCATCCTGTACATTGGTGACGCTGTATAGACTCGGCAATTGTTTTGCCAAGCAGTTGTGCTTGGTCCGCCAAGGCCTGCTGGATCTCGTAGTTGCGAACCATTTTAACTCCTCTTCTCATTCACATTTTGTCCTGGGTCACCTCCATTGAAAAAGCAAGGCCATACACAAAATGGAGGACAACACCTCATATTCCACTTAGGTGGCCTACAACCTAATGGTATGAACTTTGAATTCTCTAATCCCCCCCACCCTTCTATGTGCTCCACGTGGATTCACACCCATTTCTTCCCTTCCAACTATATAAATTTCTGGCCTTCGTCCAATCATTTGCCTATCAACCCCCCCAGCCAAACCTACATCCACTTATCACTCTCCAGGCTTTGTCCTGCCCCCCCCCCCCTCTTCCAGCTTTCTGCCCCTCTCTGTCGCAAACGGTCTGAATAAGGATCCTGACCCGAAACATCACCTGTCCATATTCTCCAGAGATGCTGCCTGACCCACTGTGTTACTTTTTTTTAAGATATAACTTTATATCTGTTATGATGTAAGTGGACGATTAAAAACAGTCTTGTTTGGTGTTCCTCACACGAGTGATGAAATACTTCTCAAATTGACAAGATTACTTTAATACTATGAGGTTGCTGTGTGGCATTAATGTGGTATGTATATGTTTTACAAAAACCCTCAGACCAATTACTGTAAGTGGCATAAGAATGTGCCATTTAACTTTGGGGGAAAACTGTTGAAGCTTAGCTTTGACGTTACTTGTAAGATGGAAAAGAGCCTTGGAAGACTTTTTACAAAATGCACACTATATTATGAAATAGGCATGAGTGAAGCAGGTTCAGTGCAAAAATATCTGAAGTTAAAGGATCCATATACAAAAACCTATTGCAGATAAGATTGTTTGGTTGCAAAAAGCAGAAAATATGCAGGAATGACAATATTGGATTTTTAAACACTTGTTTTTCTTTTAGTTCTATAAGAACTATAAATTAATTGCCACGGATGGCTGTAGAGGCCAAATCAATAGATATTTTTAGGGCAGAGATTGCCAGATTCTTGATTAGTAAGAGTGTCAGGAGTTGTGGGGACAAGGCAGGAGAATGGGGTTGAGAGGGAAAGATAGATCAGCCATAATTAAATAGTAGAGTAAACGTGATGGACGGAATGGCCTAATTCTGCTCCTCGAACTTGTGAACTTAGATATTTATTATTAACCACATTACAGAAAGGATATGGTGGCATTGGAAAGGATGTGGAGAAAATTGACATGGATTAAACCAGAAATGTAAGGAAATACCTATCAGCAAAAGGCAAACCATTTCTCTTTTTCTCGATTAAAGAAGACTGAAGGGTGACCTGCTGAAGGCCCTTAAAATTGTGTTAGGTTTTAATAAAATAATTGAAAAGAGTGTTTTTCCACAAGTGGAGAAAAACAGAATTAGAACTTATCAAGCGAATGGTACAGATGTAATTAAGGGGAGTCTGGGCACAAATATAAGGAGAAAGAGAATGGTAAATTATGATGCTAGATTAAGAGGAGAGATTAGGAGTGACATCGAAACAGCTTATTGTCAGAGTTTATTATTGTTTGCCTGTGGGAAATTGACTTTTGAAGTTTTCCTATAAAATCCTAAAACAAGACACTGAGACACAAATCCACAGATTCATTGTCTATGTCTGGGAAGAGGAGAATATTCCACTGAAAATCAGAAGATGCAGTCATGGCCATCTTCAAGAAAGATAATTGCTAACAATATGTGTTCCTGTTGTCTGCCGCAGTAAATATTACGTGGGTTCTCTTCAAACTCCTTCCCAGTCCTTCTTACTGCATTGTTGCATCCAACCTAACGAACCTCCTGCTCGAGTGGAGCTGAACATCAAAGATAAAGGGAATCTCAGCCTCTGGGACACACCAGAACTAAGTCAGACTCCTGACTCTGATCTCTGTAAATTCAATGGGGAGGAAGATTCAGGACACAAGTTTCATGTATGTGGCGATACAACATTTGACAAAGTAATACTATCACTCTTGAAAAATATCAGGTGGTCATTGGAAAAGGTTAAAAGTGTTCAATTCCTCCTTGAAGAAATGCTTGTTGACTTCTGGGATTGCTTCGCTTATGACTGGTTAAAATGGAGCAGATCCTTCAGTATGGTATTGAGAACTTGTGTCCTGACCCACTGAGTTATTCCAGCATTTTGTGTCTATCTTCGGTTTAAACCCGCATCTGCAGTTCCTTCCTACACATTTTGCCTGTTCTACTGCAAAATCTCCTCAAGGTATTTCTACTTCAAAGAAGTTCTCCTTGTTTCTCTGAGTGTTCTGCAACATCCTTTCTCACTGTGCCCCCTCTGTGCATTTGTTCTATATCTCTCTATGTTATATCTTGCGTCTATCTTACGTTTCCCTTTCCTCTGACTCAATCTAAAGAAAGGTCTCGACCCGAAACGTCACTCTATCCCTTTTCTCTAGATATGTTGCCTGACTCGCTGAGTTACTCCTGCTTTTTGTGTCTATATTGAGAACTTAAGGTTATGAATTGGGAGTAAATTGAGACCCCACATAGTGGCAGAAGGGATGAGCCTCCTCACAAATAGCCTGTCCCTTTCTAGGAATGAGTGTGCAGCTCCAGCATTTACCTTATTTGCTACTTCAGTAACCACTAAACTAGTGGAAGCAAATCATCCTCAATGCTGAAAGACAACCATATAAAAATTTTTTTTTTAATGATATTCAAAAGTATCTATTTGTGTCTCGTGCTTGGATATGAGAGGGAATTGAACTTGGTGAAAGCTGCGTAATTGTGTTTTTATGGTAATATCCCTGTAGATCTAATAACATGCAGAACTTGAACAGATAATTATGTCATCTGAGATTCTTGCCTTCTATTTTCTTGAATCAGATTAACTAAATGATGATGGTTGGGAAGTGAAGATGGAGATATTATGGCCCTGATGGGATGTCAGTCAGTGCAACACACCAATTTTGGTTATCCATTTTGGATACTTGCACAAATAAGAATTCGGTTAGTGTTTCTTCCCCATATATTTTTTAACCAGGATGAATGGAGAGATGAAATCTGGTCCTGCAAGATATTCATGCAGGTTATGTTGTCTAAACTTATCAGTTGCTTTTAAGTTTGATATTTTCTTGAAATGATAGTGATGATGTTGCCAAATGTTCATAGCATTGTACACAATACAACAGTCCATACCAAAAATCCATTGTGTTGGTATGGTCGGGCTGACAGTGGAAACACCATGGGTAGAATTTTGAAATAGCAGAAGATGCGCGTCTATTACAGAAGTTCCATAAAAGCTTATTGTGTTTAATGTGGAGAAGGGGCACGTAAAAAAATGTTTTGGGATAATTGTCAAAAGTGTTTGCCATGAGAGATTTTTAATTTTGTCACATAAAACTGAAAAGCAGGTAGCCTGAGCAATGGTGATATACTTCTCAAATGTATTATGGTGGTTTCCAGGGCAATGTTTCAGAATTGACAAGACAAAAGGCTACGTGATTCTGTAACTTATGTAACAATCCAATTAGGCAATAATTTGACAATAGAGCAATGAGCAAATGATGAATATGGTGTGATTGAATTAGGATTGAGAAAAAAAGTGAGCTATAAATTAAGGAAAAAATCTAAAGGAGTGAAAATTTAATTGATTCCGATTTACTGGACTAAATTGTTATGGAAAGCCTATTGTTAGAAGTATTCAATAACATGGATTGGTACAAAATGAAATCAGTACATTAAAAAAAGTAAAGGCTTTTCTTTTGCAATCTAACAACAGTGGTCACAGTAAAAGAAAAAGATTGCACATGTAAAAGGATAAATGTAATTTCTGACAGGAAGAACTATAAAAAGCTGTTCTGGAAGGGAAAGGCACTATTAAGCAGTCAAGAGAGTGTCAAGAGTGTTTAATTGTCATATGCACCGAACAATGATATTCTTATTTACTGCAGCTTTACACACGCATTAAATGTAACAACAAAGCAAATAAATATGCAATAAATTATCAGTTAGACTCGGGAAAACCAGACCATGATAGTGTATGTCAAAGTATGCAGTGCAACCGTAATAGTACAAAGCCCATAGTAGTTTGGCTCTCATGTAGAGTTGTGCAGAATGTTCAAGTGATTAGTTGATGGGAAGAAGCTGTTCTTGAATCTGGACATAATGGTTCTCGGGCTCCTTTACCACCTTCCCAATAGTATCAGCAAGATGAGAGTGTGGCCAAGGTGCTGTGAATCTTTGATGATATAAGCTGCTTTCTTGAAGCTGTGCTCCATGTAGATCACTTAGATGGTGGGGAAGTCAGTAACTGTGGTGGAGATGGCAATGTTCACATTCTGCAGCCTCCATTCTTGGGCATTGGAATTATTCAAACCCAGCTGTGATGCAACCAGTCAATATGATTGGAGTATTCAACAACATGCCAATTTTTTTTGGTGGTGGTGAACTTTCCTTGCGATTGCATCAATGTGCAAGGCCCAGGCCAGATTATCAGAGATATGGATGCCCAGGAGCTTGAAGCTGTTGAATCTCCACTGCCATCCCACTGATGACAATGGGTGCATGCCCTTCCGCTTTTTCTTTTGGAAGTAAACAATCAGCACCTTGGTCTTACTAACAATTAGAGCAAGGTGTATATTCTGGCACCACTTAATCAGGATATTGATCTCTTTCGTTTACTATGACTTACCATTATCCTTTGTTTGCTCACCAAATTTGGTATTGTCGGTGAATTTAAAGCATTGGAGCTGTGTCTGGCTACACAGTCCTGGGTATATAGAGAGAGTGGAGCAGGGAATTGAGAATACAGCCTTGAGATTCCCTTGTGCATATGGTCAATGAGGAGGAGGTGTTGTTGCATATTAGTACTGATTGAGGTCTGCCATTAATAATAATAATAATAATAATAATGTTTATTTATATAGCACTTTTCAACAAAACAAAACCAAAGTGCTTTACAGAGATTGATTAAAATTAATTGAACAGATCAATGCAATAAATCCATACAAATCAAAAAAAGAGAAAAAGAAAAAAGACACAGAAACAGTACACTATAGAAATCAACATGAAACGTCCCCCCACAGCAGAATTCACTGTGAGGGAAGGCACTAAAAATACCCAGTTCTCCCCCTCATAGTCCACCCGAGGTCGGGGCCTATATCTGGCCTCCTCAGCCAACCCGGTGTTTTCAGGCCCTCTTGCCGCGAAGCTGGATCATCGGCGTCTGGTGAACATCCTTCAGCGGCTTGGACTGAAGCGGCCGCTTCCCCCCCCCCGAAGACTGCAACGACCAAAGTTCACAGGCCGCGCCGGCCGAACCTCCGACTCTGGCGATCTCGGATCCCAGGCTCCGCGGTGCTGTCGGCGGTCACAGTGCCCCGGAGCTTACCGCAAGGCGACCCGGTAAGGCATCGCCCGCTCCATGTAGGTGTCCCAGCATCTACACCGCCATTGAGGATCCAGTTGCAAAGGGATGAGCAGAAACCTAGATTGGAGTTTGACAATGAAATTCTAATGGTGTAAATTTGTAAATTGTAATGGTGTTCGACACTGGGCTGTAGTAGATAAACAACACCCTGACATGTATGTTCCTGTTGTCCAAGTGGTCATGCGTAGAGTGGAAGGCCAGCAAGGCAGCATTCACTGTATACCTGTCTATCTTCGCTATACACCTGTTGTGGCAATATGCAAATTAAAGTGGGTCCATATCCTTATTAAGATGAGTTGATGTGCATCATAACCGACCCCTCAAAGCACTTCATCATAATGGACACGAGTGCCACTGATCAGTGAATGTTGAGGCATGTCACCATACTCTTTCTGGGCACCAGTATTTTGGATGTCCTTTCAAAGCAGATAGTGACTTCGGACAGTAGCAGTGAGAGGTTGAAGATGTCTGTGAAAACTGCAGGTTGGCCCGTGCGTGTTTTAGGAACACGGGCAGGTACACAATTAGGGCTGGATGCTTTCCACAGGCAGATCCTCATGAGGGATAGTCTAAAGTCGGCCTTGAACACTGAGATCGGTGTCATCAGGGGATGTGGGAGCATGTGATGGTACATTGTTGTTATGCCTTTTCAAGTGGTAATTTGAGGGGGGTAAGAGGGGGGGGGGGGGGGAACGAGGGTTATCAAAACTGACATTAATTGTTAATGTACTAGAAACATAGAAATTAGGTGCAGGAGTAGGCCATTCGGCCCTTCGAGCCTGCACCGCCATTCAATATGATCATGGCTGATCATCCAATTCAGTATCCCGTACCTGCCTTCTCTCCATACCCCCTGTTCCCTTAGCCACAAGGGCCACATCTAACTCCCTCTTAAATATAGCCAATGAACTGGCCTCAACTACCCTCTGTGGCAGAGAGTTCCAGAGATTCACCACTCTGTGTGAAAAAAGTTCTTCTTAAGAATGTAAATGCATGTCAAAATGGGGAGAATTTATTTATAGAAAAAAGGCATTACATTATTTTGGGGTGTGAGCATTTGACGCTAACACTTAATGGCCATCCCAAATGGGTGAATGCAGTTCTTCTGTTAGCAAATTCCAGGATTTGGATAGTAAAAATGAAGGAATTATGACATATTTACATGCCAGTTATATGGCAATCAGTGTTGAGATGGGTGTGTGGCAGGAAGTGGTGTTTTCATGCTGCCTTTATGCTGCTTGATAGTGGGGTTTACTACCAGTCTGAAGAAGGGTCGCGATTCAAAACATCACCCATCCATGTTCTCCGGAGATGCTGCTTGACCTGCTGAGTTATTCCAACACTTTGTGCTCTTTTGCATATTAACCAGCAACTGCAGTTCTTGGTTTACATGTTTGGAAATTGTCTGGGAGACTAATTGTAATGCCATTTAGAGATTGAATGCATTGCACTGGATGGTCACATGTTTAAGATGGAGGATCAAATGCAACCATGTGGGCTAATCTGTCCTAGATGTTATTAGGTTTCATGAATGTTCTTGGGGCTGCATTCTTACAAACAAGTCAAACCAGTGTTCCATCCTATTCCTGATTTGTAGAAGCTGGTATGTGTAGGAAGGAACTGCAGATGCTGATTTACACTGAAGATAGACACAAAATGCTGGAGTAATTCCTCACAAGCAGCATTGTGATCATTATCAGATAATCTCTTTTTGGATGTTAATTGAAAGATATCTATTGGTCAGGACATCGGTGATAGTCAAGTGTGTTTCGGCATATGTAATGAAGCGCAATAATTACATTATTTCTTGTAGCAGCAGCACAAATTTGTAAACACAATAGATAATAACATAAACAACTAAAACAAAGAGGATAAATAAATAAACCGATATAGTTCAAAAAATAAAACATCCCAAATTCCCTAGTGCAGCCAATGCAGTTCACAGTTGGAAGTTTAGTTGGAGTTCATAGTGTTTAATAGCCTGATGGTTGTTAGGAAGTAGCTGACCCTGTACCTGTATGTTACAGTTTTCAGACTCCGATACCTTCTTCCTGATGGCAGGAATGAAATAATCAGGGTGGTGTGGGTCCTCGAAGATGCGGCTACCCTTTTGAGACAGCAATCTGTTGAAGTTCATGAGAATATTTGTCAACATATCGAATCTCCCCAATCTTCTAAGGGAGTGGAGGCTTTAATGGCTTTTCTTTATGATTGGACCAGTGTCCTAGGCTAAGTACAGGTCCTCAGAGATATGCACTTCCAGGAACTTGAAGTTGTTTACTCTCTTCTCTATTGACCCATTGGTGAAGACAGGTTTGTGAATCCATGTCCTAAAGTCAACAATCAGTTCCTTGGTTTTCCTAACTAAGAGAAATGTGGGTTTTCTAGCACCATTCAATCAGACAATCGATTTCCCTTCTCTACTCTTGACTTTTCATTATTCATATTCGTCCAACAATCAGTGAATTTAAATATGGAGTTGGGACAGTGTCCGTCTGCACAGTCATGGGTATAAAGTGAGTAGAGCAGGGGACTGGTCACACAGTCTTGATGTAGGTATGTTACAAAACCTACCTGAATCGTCATTGGGAATCTGCCCTCGGCCATGTCGGCGATTTTGGCGCTGTTTGGAGGGGGCGGGTTTTAAACGCGATTTTTACTAGGCTGTACTAATCGCACATGTTCAGCCTAGTAAATCATTAACGAAAAATCGCTGCAAGACCCGGTCGCAAAAGGTATTATTAGTTTTATAGGCCTCGATAATATATTTCTAATAGTTTTAAAATTACTCTCTGATTCCGCAACCTCTCGCAGCCCCAGGGTTTTATAAAGCAAACAATTAAAGGTATGTACCTTATTTTTACATTAAATGGGGCATATATATAACCCTATAGATCAAGTTATCTATAGCGAGTGGTTCATTTTGGGCTTTTTATATCCCGCAGTATTTTTCTCGGCATTTGAGGGCACTAATCCAGCGCTATGTCAACGTTCTAAACCAGCGCGTTCCACATGAACCCACTAGAAAGCCGATTTAAATGGGCATTTATTTACAGCAATTGAACACTAAATTCCTTCCATTTGGCCTATAAATTAATGTAAATTAGATATAAAAATCATGTTATATTGTGAATTATTTGTGAATAATCTTTGGACACTTAGGCTATTTAAAAATGTTAATCTTTCCTTAAGAAATGGGCGTTTGACTATCCAAGATCACAGCTTTTTTGTAATGTCCATTGAAAATCAATAGGGAACAAGATGCTAATTTCCGAGTATGAAAATGGTCATAACTTTTTTAATACTTGAGATATGAAAGTGAATTTGGTGTCAAATTAAACTTATTGTTATGCTTTATCTGATGGGATAAATTGCAGACTTGATTTTTTAAATCTCAAAATTTTGTAACATTGCTACTTGATGTGCTCCTGTAATGATGGTTATTGAGGTGGATGTGTTGTTGCCAATTTGCATTGATTGTGTTCTGTTGTTCAGGATCCAGTTACGAAGGGAGATCCCATCTCCCCACATCTTGATATATTTTAATTCTACACGGCAGGGTATATGCTTCGGTTCAATGGTTTTTATCATCATATGTACTAAGGTACAGTAACATTCTTTTTTTTCCATACAGTTCAGTAAATTATCACTATACATTAGCACAACCCTAGATTAAGTATAAAATGTACAGAAAAAGCATACTGAGATCATATACAAGAAAGGAGGTTCCAACTGTTTGACATTCTCTCAGTACTGCGTCAATTTTTTTTGTCCTTAATTTTTTCGATTGTTGAACAAGTAACGTCTCAGTCTGAGGCAAGATTGCATCCAGTTGACTAGGAGCAAACAACAGTGTCTTGATAATTAACTGCAGTAATTCCACATCACTTTTCTGCAATCTTTCCATATCTCTTGACTTGTACTTTAAATATCTGTTTTCTGTTGGAGTCAAGTATCATTCCTTTTGAAAGACTCCCAACTTTTTCTACTTGAATATATGTTGAATCTAACTTTGATATTTAATTCATACAGAATATTCAAGCAGCTGAAAGAGCTTATAATGTATATTGGTATTTTATAGGATATTTGAACTTCTTACATTCTGGATCTGCTGTTCATATACACCACGGAACCCTAAACCGGACTTGCGTTTCTCACTGGGATTCCAGTACACCTCACACCCACATTCTTGATGATCTGCAAAGGCCTTGTGTTCTCTCCCTCCTCTCTTCATCCAACCCACGCTCCTATCCTCTGGCAATTAATTTAACATTAGCATTCTCATCAAATCATTTCACTGGCATCCAGTTATACCAGTTTGTGTCCCTTCCAGACCTTTGGTGTGATGACTCGCGTATCTGCCCATTGAATCAGATTAATTACATGTTTGAGTGTTATTTTTACCATGATTGTTGGAAAAAATATACTCAATTGGAAGACGCAAAGAACTACAGATGCTGGTTGAATGTAAAAGATAGTGTTGGAGTAGCTCAGCTTTAAAGATGCTACTCTAGCAATTGAAGTTGAGAGCCTCCAATGTACCCATCGTAACATCTGCATTGTAATCAAAATCTTAAGGTGCCTAAATCCTGAACTTAATATTTGTTAACATATTGCGCTATTAGTTCTTCCAGTTATTTGCTGACTTCAATTTTGATAAGATTGTGCTCTTGTTTTGGTAATGCTAAAACAGGCAGAGCCGTACCAAAATAATGTCAGCAACTAGGGATGTTCAGACATTTTTCTTGTTATAAATGCTGACATCTAACAATAATTCAGTGTCTGTTATTACTTTATTTTATCTGCTATCTTGTCATTAACTGTATTAATGGATGATGGTCAGTGCGTTTGACAACCCCATTTTCCTGATATAGTTAAATCTTATGTTCCGAGTTGTATCTTGGAAATTTTCTTTTGTGCTTCCAAATTCTAGCTCTTATTACATTTTGACAATTCTTGTATTAATGGCCACAACCTCTATGCTTTTGAATACATTGTCCTGTAGTTTCATGTTGCAAGGAGGAATTGTCAGCAGTTCTGGTCTTCTCTCATTGTAACCATTAACATATTTGACCACTTCACAGTGGACAATTTTTGTCGCATGGTATCGGACCAGACATTTATCTGACCAGATCAGACCAGAATCTATCAAAGTTATGGCTGTTTTTCAGTGCTACATTGGGCAAAATAATTTTATAATTTCTGTTAAATAAATCTTCACACTCCACTAGGGTATTTACTTAATCGATTATTAGTTATTACCAAATGTAAAATGGGCTCTCCAAAGTAATGCCCCGAAAAAATAGCTTTTAAATTGAGGAATGCATAAATACTGTATGCACTTCAAATATGAAAGTTACACATTCTCAGCTCCCTCTGAGAGCTACCTCAGCATTGCCAGATGTAGGTTAGTGGTACAAAACTTTGTATTAAAATAAATACACGTTTAAGCAGCTAAACGTAATATTTGTATAGGTCGTATTTGGGTTTCCTCCTGTAATAGTAATCTCTATCAATGATTTGAAATATTTTGTTTACATTTTTTAAAATTTTGTAAAAGCATTTTTTGAATCTTAAATTATCTGTGAGGAAAGGCAAATTTGCCATATCTGCTCTCAAGATGAGACTTTCCACTGTAGGAGATTCCCTCTGCAAGCTTCACTCCTCTCACCTCTATTTCCCACAGTTCTGTTTCTACTTTCCCAGGCAGAATAAGGACACAATGCCCCCGGTTCCTCACTTTTAACCCTAGTAAAATATCTTAGTAGGACTGATTCCTCCAATATTCCTTATAAAAGCTGATTACATGCTGATTACATTTTCAGCATCACATGAAGAGAGGAGACAGTAGCAAGTTTAAATCACTTGAGGAGAATTTAAATTTGATTAATTACTTTTGGAATACAAATTATAATTATGTTTTGGCATTGATGGAACTTTTAAATTAAGCCATGTAATTCCAGACATCCAAATGGTTGAATCTTAACTACTCTCCAAATTGCAGAGCAAGCAACTCATTGCTGCGATAAACCTTAATAAAAATATAACTCGGTACCTAACAGACTTAAGCACACGATTTGATCATGATACAGGCTATGCACCCGGTTCTGTCATCACTGTTAATTCTCTTGAAAATATGCAGATAGGTTTCTCAGTTGGTACAGCTTTTTCTCAAGCTAGTTAAATTGTATCCTAATAGCCTCTCAAAGTCGTATATTTGTAGCTAAATTTCCCAGATTCCTCTGTCATAATCCATGGTACTCTGATTATCACTACGAAGGCACAGGAGTACACAGCTGGCAGAGGGTGATATTGTTCATGCTCAGCACTTCTCCGGTCCTTGGCATTGGATCATGAGCAAGGAGGCTTATAGATTGCTACCTACTAACCTCCTGCAGCTGATGAATTTTAGACACCATTTGGAAGTAGTAGCGAGGAAAGCAAGGCTACCGAATGTGTGCAGGTGCAGAACTTTAATATCCAACATCAAATGTAGCTCTAACATCATCGAACTGGCAGAGTCCCAAAGGACATTGTTGCTAGACTGGGCCCAAGAACCAACATTTAAAAGAAACCTCTGACTGTCTTTACTATGCACCTGGGCATTACGATCTGTTTGTGATGGTAAAGGTAGGAATGATATTCTTTTATTTGTGAACAATCTCATTTTCACACCCTTTACATTGTGGGTTGTGGCACTACCTCTGAGTCACATATGTACATGAGATACTGGGCTTTCCTTGAGATGACACTGAATTTGGCACCAAGTGTTATTCTCCAACACATTTTTTTCATAAGGAGACTGACTTTAGCTTAAGGAGTTCAGTAAAGTATGCCAGGAACAGGATAAACTGGACATGAACATGAGCTGCCAACATAATAAAGCTAAAATCCATGACTACATGTATGTTTAACAGCAAATACTATTTACAGGACTGTGGGGTCTTGCTGCAGTTAAAGAGGGCTGCAGTGAAACCACATCTGGAATATCAAATCCAGGTTTTGACTTCCTACCCATGGAACGACATTCTTGCAATAGAGAAGGTGCAGTAAAGATTCATGAAGGAGATTGCTTAGATTGGGAATTGTCCTTTGAGAAGAGATTACGCAGACTGAGTCTGTGCTTTCAAGAATATAAGAATAAGGGGTGATCCCATTGAAACATGGGAATTTGATAGGATACATGAAGAGATAATGTGCAAGAAGGATCTCGACCCGAAACATCACCCATTCCTTCTCTCCAGAGATACTGCCTGTCCCGCTGAGTTACTGCAGCTTTTTGCTTCTATCTTCATGAAGAAATAATATACATGTGTTGTTTGGAACCACGCATCTCAATCTTTCCCCAGAGGAGGGTGGAGATGTTCAAGACAAATAGGTTTTGAGATATGGGAATCAAAGAATTTGGGGTTAGTACTGAATCATACTGGCAGGATCATATCGAAAGTCAGAGCAGATGCAAGCAGCCAAATGGTCTATTCCATCTCAAATGATCAAATCAAAAGTCTGTGATCATGCCATTTCCAATGCAAGGCAATTGTTCAACATGGGAATTACTCCCTGAAGTTCACGTATTCAATTCCAGCAAGTGAGTTCAATTGATAAAAGAGAAGTGCATGCAGTAATCGGACATTAACACGGTGTTGCAAACTTTCATTGTAAAGTAAGTTTAAAATCTTACACTTTTTTTGTCTCTTTTTCATAGTCATAGAGACACATTGAATCTTCATTTTCCTTGTCCAATTTGACAGTAATACATAATATTTATCTTCACCTTTTTTCTTTCTCCATTTTTAGATAATGGTTTTAAAAGAATAGATTATTGCTCCAAGTCGCTGAGGTTCCAAATACCTCAATACCTTGCTATGCAGCTACCAGCTCGTGCTCTCAGAAAACTGAAGGGAAAAAACAATGAATAGAAACTTGAATGCCTTTCTAATAGTTAAATCTGGGCCATTACATTGACAAATTTAAGTTAGAACTGAGTTGCACCACTTTCCAAAAATAGAATAGAATTATGCACAATTGTGCAACATATTAAAAAAAAAATCCATCTGTACATTCTGCTAATCTTGAGATAATCTGCCTAAAACAATGATTCTGCCTAAAGCAACCTTACTAGCTTTTGTTAGAAGCTTTTGTGATTGCCCTTTTCAAGGTTTTCAGTAATTTTGCAGTTTGGTTCATTGTAAAATAATGAAATATATTTCTATCCCTTCACTTCACCACAATCTGAGCTCTCAGTTTTGATTGCAGTCACAGTGTGTTGATAACATTTTTTCCAATTCGTGAGCCTAGGCTTTCTGTCTATATAAATAGCAAGATAATTTTCATCGGCAAAAGCTCTGGGTAAATGATAATTCCATACAACTTCTTCCTGATCATTTCACGAGTTAATCATTGCTGTTCAAATTGGCAAATGTGGCAACACTGCACTGCCTAGGTGAGGTCTACTATATGATTTTACCGGGTTGTATGCAAAACAAAGCATGACAATAAAGTATTGAATCAATAGTTGTTGCTGTATGCAGTCATGCCACGATGATCTGTAAACAGGAGACGTTTTCTCCATGGCCCCCGCCCCATGGTGGGGGGAGGGGGGGGGTAATATTCTATAAAATAGCTGTTTAATAAAACCGTAATTAGGTAAATGTGAATTCTGCTTTATTCATGAATTGGATTTTTTGCCCGAAATTTTGGAAAATAGTCGCTTTAATTTTATGCCTAAACCAAATATCATAAACCAGTTGGGTCATGAATGAAGGTCTAGATATATTGACCAGCATCTCTATTAATGTAGGGCTACACATTGCATCCTGGGCTCAATGTATACTGTATCTTTGAGTTTCTTGTATTGATTATTCTTTCTTCTTTTGAAGTTAAACTTACTGTGTGAGGATGCCGTGTATTTCTGGGTCCTCTGAAGGTATTTGGAGTCGATCATTAAAATGTGAAATTAGGGTTGCTTAAAAGTTACTGTGTGGGTGTCAAGAAATTTTCTTCCTTAAAGGTTATTAGTGTATTAGTTGGACTTATGGCAATATAATTATTTTCAGGTATTATCCCATGAATTGTCAGATTAATTGAAATTCACATAAACCACGTCATAGTAGAAATTACTAGGGAGTCTTTTTAATTTGCTTTAACTGCAATTGACGGCATGTAGTTCATTTGCCATGTTAACCAATATAAGTGACTAGATTTCGAAAAGGAACTCATTGGTTGTGAGATCATCTTGGAGTATTTTGATGATGTGGTGAGACAGATGCAGTTTATTTTAGGACCGGTGTTTGCATAGCGTTCGTTACAGTGATATTTCTTTCATAAACCCGTTCTTATAAAATCTTCAGTTAATGGCTTTGAAATGTAATGTAAGAGCTATAAATCAGACTTCCTGTGGATAAACCTGTTGAAATGCAGTAAGCATTTACTCTTGCATGATCTGTCAGAAATGAGTAAATTTTTAGCACAGCAGATGATACTTTTGGGATTGTATAAAATGGGCAAATTTCTTGGCTTATGATGAGAACAGTAGGCACAAACAATAATTTGTTGAAACAGCTTCCAAGAAACTTTCCATCTATAGAAGTTTGGGATTCTTGTATATTTATTATTTTTGGACAGTGTGGCCTCTTGGGTTTGTGGAGTTTCATGAATGTAAATATTTAATCTGCCAGATCTTGCATGACAGTGAAAGTCAAATCTAACCAATGCCATTAAACTTTTATTGATGTAACACAAAAAACTGAAACGTCCTAAACACAAGAGTTTCCTGTAGCATTTGGTGTAATCTTTATGATGTTGAAATATTTTTCTATGAATGATTGCAGGGGCCATGTTCTTCCTGAACTAGTTTAATATAATATTGTCTACTAAGTTTATATATGACAACCCTGTTAACAGATGTAAAAACCAAGTCGTCAACATAGCTTGCAAAGGCTGGTACTTTTGTTATGAAAGATAACAAATTGTTAGCAGTATTTTAAGGATTTGACTATTTTTGGTTTTGCTTGTAAACCTGACCTTCTGGGTCGGATGGCTGAGCATTCAAGGAAAGAGGTTGCGCAGATGTTTCTTCAACTTTATATTTCCAGATGCAACCTATGCAATCTCTTACTGACTCATGGGCCTACTTCTTTTGGTGTTCATACGAGTTGATGCCAGGTTACTTCAAAGTTCACACATGCATTTTCATTTAATGCAAGCTGTTCACTCCAGACAGTGCTTGGCTACCAGGCTACAGGCCAAGTATGCAAATTGTAAAGCTGGGGGAGGGGGGGGAATGAACAGCTCAGCACCCTTCAAGGCCCCACAAAGAGAAGCAGCCCTTTCTAAGAGCAGGCCTAGTATTGTCTCATTGGATTTATGTGAAATTTGTGTAGATTTAGCAATGTGCATGAAACTCATTTTGAATTGGCTTTTAGCGCTGAATATAGAAACTTCTAAACTATACATAATTTTCCCCTTTGTAGCCCTCACCCTGGCTAACCTAAATTATGTTTTCAAGTGGTTTGAAAAATCTTTGACTTTAAAAAAAAAAAATGGGTGTTGCAATGTAAGGTTTACCAGACTATGTATGTCAGCTAAAATTGAGTTGTCAGCTAAATTAGCAGCACAGCATTTCAAACCTTGCTTAGGAAAACAAGTAGATGTTTTTGAAGAATGCTTAGGCTAACTCGAAGGGACCAGCAAATCATGAGGCTTACTGCAAGGTTGCTAAGGTAAGCTTTGCCTTCCCAGAGACATCCAAGACTAGCTCGGCATCTGGTGGGGCACATAACTCATGCCATTATGGTACCAAGGAGGAAAGCTTGTTTGACACGTATTCACCTATTGTTCTTTAAAGATGAAACTTGTATAAGTGCATGCTTCTACCATTAGGGCTGAGCTTTACCTTCGGGAAGAGACCAGAGCAGAGAGAAAGAGTGTTATGGAGCAAAAATCAAGAGGCGAGAGCAACTCAGTGAGTCAGGCAGCGTCTGTGCAGGGAATGGACAAACAATGTTTCGGGATGAAGGTGGTGCAAATGTCAGAAATGATGCGTTGGTCTGGTGGGGTGAAAGACCAGGGCCAGGGGAATTGTTCAGTCTGGAGTGAGGAGGACTGAGAGCAGAGCTGTGGAACACAGGAGACACGGGTGATGGTTCCATCCAATACAGCAAGGCAGAAGCCACATGAACTGAAGAAACAGGCCATCTCTGATGTCTTGAGTGGAAAGCCTCATCAGATGTGGTGGTGGAGGAAAATTGAGAGTATGGGATGGTGTTCTTGCAAAAGAGGCAGGGTGGGGGAGGTGTAGTCAAGGTAACAGGAAGTTGGTGGGTTTGCAGTAGACGCAAATCGATAGTCTGTCCCCTGTGATGGAGTCAGAGATTGATGGGTGTCGGAGATAGTCCAAGTGAATTTGAGGGTAGGATGGAAGTTAATAGTAAAGTAGATAAAATCAAAGAGTTCTGTAAGGGTGCAGGAGGTAGCCCTGATGCAGTCGTTGATATAGTGGAGAAAGCATTGGTGACTGGTGCCAGGGTATGTTTGTAACAAGGAGTGTTCAATGTAACTAACAAAAAATATCAGCACAGCAGGGGACCGTGCAAGTGCCCATGGCTACACCTTTGACTTGAAGAAAATGAGAGGAGGAAAAAAAGTTGTTCATGTTGAGGACAAGTTTCACCAGGTAGAGGAGAGTGTTTGTTGAAGGGATTAGATTGGGTCTGTGTTCAAGGAAGAACTGGAGAGCCCTGATGCTTTTCTAATTTGGAATGGAGATGTAAAGGGACTGGAGGTGATGGGGGCCTAGGAATTAAGTGGTGAAGCGCGTGTAAGGTGTCTCAGATGTGGGTTGGAAGGGGGGGGGGGGGGGGGGGGGGATGGGGGGGGGGGGGGGGGGGGTGTCTGTTTGGTGGTGTCTGCCCAGAATTTCCCTGCGACTGTATGTGTTTAACTTGGGTAATCTGGTTTCCTCTCATGCTATCTGGTTTCCTCTCACGTCCTAAACATATTGCGTTAACAGATTAATAGATCGTAATAGATGGTTCCTTGTGTGGAGGTGAGAGGTAGGATCTTGGTGGGAGGGGTGGTTGAGGTTTTGCAAATGTGCAGAGAATAAAATGGCATTACTGTAAATGGATGCTTGATTATTGGTGTGGACTTCGTAGGCTAGAGGGCTGCATCTATGCTGTATCACTGAGTCTGATGGTTCATAAAGATTATTACTAATGCTGCTTATTGTATTTCCAGAATTTAGAAACCATTCCAACTCTTAATTTCAATTGTTAAGGGTACACTTGTGTAGTGGTAGTCTGTTCTTTTTGAATTGCTCTCAAGAAATAAAATCTGTACCGATTTAAGAAATTATTTGTTATATACCCATGTATAAAGTGTCGTGCAATAGGTCAGTTCATATTTTAATTATATGGAGGGTCCCAGTTTGCATCATAATTTATTTATGTATTTTCTCGAAGAAAAGGAAATTTGTGCAAGGCTGTTAATTGGGGTTGACCCTGTGATATTGTGTAGTTAGCTACCTTCTGGTAATACTGTTACATGCAAGGAAAAAAATTACATCACCTCTGCAACGCCTTACAAGATAGAAGTTTGATTGGTGTGGAATTTTATTCTGCTTCTGTCTCCACTTATAGCATGTTGACCAAAAACATGGCTCTTTTGCTTGTCAGCAAAGGCAATGTAAGGAAGTGATCCCATCTTGTGGTATATGATCCACTTAGAGATTTAAAAAAAATTACAGGTATACAAGAAGCTTTAATTGTCGAGGTATCTTAGTTTTTAAGAAAATAGTGAATGTTAATTCTGATACCATGAACTGAAATTATGCCTGCTTTCACGGAGATCATGGTGTCATTAACTGAAGTGAAATTTCCAGTGATCCTCTTGCCCAGATAAAAGTTGTTGCAGAGTGAGAGCAGACAGGTAATGGAGAGGTAAAGATGAGCAACTTGCTCTTCTTCTGAGGCTTTATTCTTTAAGGCCATTGTCATTCCTGAGTTCTGTCCCACTCTCACTCCCTCTTTTTTGTCTTCGTAAAGGAACTGTAAAGTAAAACAAGTACAAAAGCCAGTGTCACCTTTGTATAGTGGCTGAATAATGTTTTTTACCCGGGAGTTGCTCTTATCTCTTCTGATGCAGTGAACACTGCCCAGTCCATCACGAATTCTGACCACCCCACCATCGAAGGGATTTACAGGAGTCGTTGCCTCAAAAAGGCAGCCAGCATCACCAGAGATGCACACTACCCTGGCCACACACTCATTTCAGCCTTACCAGTGGGAAGAAGCCTGAAAACTGTAACGTTTAGGAACAGAGGAACAGCTTCTCCCTCTACAACTGGCAGGCTATTAAACACTACAACCTCCAAACAAGCTCTAAACTACATAAACTTGGGGATATTGGTTTTGTCGTTTTGCACTATTAGTGTTTTTTTTCATGTGTGTGTGTATATGTTAGAAACATAGAAACATAGAAAATAGGTGCAGGAGTAGGCCATTCAGCCCTTCGAGTCTGCATCGCTATTCAATATGATCATGGCTGATCATCCAACTCGGTATCCTGTACCTATCTTCTCTCCATACCTCCTGATCCCTTTAGCCACAAGGGCCACACCTAACTCCCTCTTAAATATAGCCAATTAACTGGCCTCAACTACCTTCTATGGCAGAGAGTTCCAGAGATTCACCACTCTCTGTGTGAAAAATGTTTCTGGAATTTCGGATAAAAGGTTGTGCACCTGTACATCATTAAAAACAATCTGATGTCATCAACCTGAATCCTTTAACTCTGATCACAGATCCTTTCTGACCTGTTTGGAAAAATGTTGAATGTGCATCCTTCGCGTTCTTCTCTTGCACATTCTTTTTGTTCATCTTTCTGAATTCTTACTCTTACTCACTTTCTGGAAAACTCACTAACATTATGATAATGTTCCATGCATTCAAGTCTAATAAATACATGTGGAATAAAAATAGGCCAGGCACTGAGTGAAATTAATCCTTCCCTATGTAAATGTGATTGAAAATATATTGCCCTGCAGTAATCATTTTGTTTAACCTTGGAAACAATCTAATAAATAGTTCAAAGATATCCTTGGTGAGCTTTTATCAATTTGGTGCGATTGGAGGCGTTATTCCGTTGATCACATATTTGTATGCTGTGGATGGCTCGATTGTAATCATGTAATGTCTTTCCGCTGATTGGTTAGCACGCAACAAAAGCTTTTCACTGTACCTCGGTACACGTGACAATAAACTAAATTCAAACTACTCTGCTTCATTATGTGCCTTTGAACCTATTTGTCCAGGTTGCAATCTGGAAGTGGAAATTTGGTTTGGACCCATAACAGGCTTGAAATTGCTGCATTAGGGAACTTTAGAGTTTGAGAAAAAAAGCCTGTCAACAGCTTTCCTCTTAACGCGCAAGCATGCTTGCTTGCACACACACAGTTTGACCATGGGAGTTGCGCACTTGAAAAGCAGTACATAAATCGAACACGTTCCAGACACCGCACGTGACTAAGGTTTGTGCTGTTCCGTAAATAGGAGCATGTAAATTAAACTTCAGTGATAATTGGATAAGCACGTTATTCTAAAAATGCACAAATAAAGCATGCATTAAATGCGAGGTGCCTTGTATATGTATATTTTCTCCCCTTGATCTTGCTCTCTCAACGTCACATTCACTCTACATCGTATTCTAGTTCATATTCCCAACTAACAAACTTAAATCCTGCTATTGAAAAGCAAAAACTGTTGTTGCTGGAGATGTGAAACAAATATAGATAACGCTATAAGTATGTTAGGCTGCCTCTCTGGAGATAAAAGAACACCAAATTAATATTAAAGTGGATGACCTTGCATAATTATCAGCCATTCAATAAATCTGACTAATATTTCAGGCATTAATCCTGTGTCTTTTAGTTCAATTAATTTCCCTAATAATATTAGATATGTTGCAAAGCGTACCTGAAGCGTCGCTGAAAATCTGTCGCTGCGGGTGTGTGCGATTTTGGCGCCGTTTAAAGGGGGCGGGTTTAAAACGCGATTTATTATTATTAACGAAAAATCACTGGAAGATTCCATTGCTTTAGCTATTATTACTTTTAAGGGCTTTATCTAATTATTATAGTAGTTTAAAAATTAACCTCTAAACCCGCGACCACCGGCAACGGGCCAGATCTCATACAGGGGACAACAGAAGGTAGGCTGTTTATTTTTACATTAAAAAGGGCTTCTTAAGATCCCTTTATACAAAGTTTAATGTTGCGAGTAGCTAATTTGGGCCCCATTATATCCCGCAGTATTTTTCTGGGCATTTGAGGGCACAAATCTACCGCAATGTGAACGTTCTAAACCAGCGCGTTCACAGGATCCCTCTAGAAAGCTGATTTAAATGGACTTTAATTTACAGCAATTAAACACTAAATTCCTTCCATTTGGCCTATAAATTAATGTAAATGAGATTTAAAAATCATGTTTTATTGTGAATTATTTGTGAATATTATTTGGACACTTAGGCTATTTAAAAATTTTAATCATTTATTAAGAAATGGATAGATGTTTAGATCTAGTAATTGAAGTTTGGAATTAGCTACAATTAGGTAACTAATTATATGCTTTAATTTCAGGTCATCCAAGTAAGATTATTTTATATTTGTTTCAGAATGCTTCAATCTATGATAACTGAAAATTTCATTCAGTTCTCTTAATTTTTAAGAAAGTTATGGGCTTTTGACTGTCCACGATCACAGCTTTTTTGTTATGTCCATAGAAAATCAATAGGGAACAAGATGCTAATTTCCGAGTATGGAAATGGCCATAACTTTTTAAATACTTGAGATATGAAAGTGAATTAGGTGTCAAATTAAACTTATTTTTATGCTTTATCTGATGGGATAAATTGCAGACTTGATTTTTAAAATCTCAAAATTTTGTAACATTGCTACTAATATCTATCCATCTGTCTTGAATATACTCTTGTGTACATTTCTCTTGTTGTTCCAAAAATATAACGCCCTCTGAATGAACAAGTTTTTTTTGGTTTCTGTCCTGTGACCAACCCATTTTTTTTAAATTGTGATCCTCTAGTTCTGGGACAGTGATCAGATGAATCATCATCCTTAATCACTCCCTGTTAAGATATGTACGCGTACAGAAGAAAGAATGTAGGCTCAGTCTGCTGAATCTTTCCTTATAGGTCACACCAGCATCCAGAGTTTCAGGTCTCAATTTGGTGAACCCTAACCATACTTTTTCTGTCACAAGTACATCCTTTTTTTGGTACAGTAATCAGACCTGTATGCAATATCCCATCTGTGTTCTCTCCAAGTCCCTTCACAAGACATCATTATCCTTTGCACTTAAATCCTCGTGAAATAAAGACTACCTTCCTAATTGCATTTAGCATGTTAACATGAAACACACCTTTATCCCACTGTTATTTTCCACCTACCATGTTCTTGTACATTCACTTAACTGTATCCCTTGGAAGCCTCTGCACCATCCTCATAACCCAAACTATCAAACATCTTGGTATCAGAATATATTACACTTGGTTCCTTTCTTCTGAATCATCAAGAATCACTGTGAACATCTTGGGCTCGAATATCAATCCCCACAATGCCTATCAGACATGGACTCTCAGTCTACAAGTTTATTCTCATGTCTTTTCTGTCTAAGGCTACTCTGCAACTTTAAAATTGTTTAATGGCATTTTAGATTTCACTTTATTAAAAGGCATCTAAACTTTCAAATACACCACATCCATTGATTTGCCCTTAGCTATTTTCCTAATTAAATCTCAAAACTACTTTTACAGATATATCAAATATGATTTTGCATTTATAGATCCACAATGAACTTCCATAATCCTATTATTTTCTTAAATGCCTAGTTACCAATTCCTTAACAGGGCTCTTGCTTAACTTTTTTTCTCTGTTGCCAGCCGGGCAACCTAGACAGCTTTTTAGGTTGCCAAGTGACAGTTTAGGTGGTCATTTAAGATGGCTTGCATGACGCGTTCGATGTTGTGCTCGGACGAAGTGCGTAGTTACCAGTCGGAATTATGCTCGATGAAGCAATCGCATATTATTTCTGGTTCAAATAAAGTCACAAACAAAACATATTCACCAATCAAGACATGATATATACGACAATGACAAGCACCAAAATCATAATACAGTTTCCTTTTACACATTGCAATGAATGCAATTTCTATTATTTCTTTCCACTTCCAAACAAAAATGTGGTTGGATTATTCAGCGTATGATCAACCTGTGTCAATAAATCCTGGACCATAGTAACATATATGCTTAACCATGCACACGACAGATTGATGCAAGCATGTTTTTGGTGAAGGACTGATAATTATCACGATATGGCCATAGCATGGATTGTTATTGCTATTGGTACATAAACACTCTTGCTTCCCACATAATTTATCCACAACAAAATATACAGTTGCGAGGAAATTTCTAAAGGCATTTTATGATAATAACTGTTAAAGACGACTATACCTATCTGACAAGTTAAGCATTACACTAACTGACAAGAGATGGCCAAATGACATAACTGCAGCAAATGTTCTTTTGGCAATATGTTTAAAGGCGTCAAAACGTCACATTACCGGACATTCAGATTAGATGTATGTGTTGTGAACAGCAATGAAGATACCCAGTTTGTACGCACCAGATTTAAAACAAAATTCTTGATAAACGCTGTTTCCATCATTCCCACTTCAGAATGAACGTTAAAATTTCAACTAATATTTCCTGACCAAATTCATGATGTATATGGCCGACTGTAGAAATAAAACCTGGATAAATCCAATGTATAGTTGTGAATGCTGCTCATTAAATAACTACAGTACTGATACTCCATATTAAGAGCATTGATTTGCCGTTAAAATGAATTCTGTAATAACGTGTCAACGGTAGCAGTGACAATCGAACACTGCAGTTTTAAAGTTCCAGAGTTGACGTGGAAAAGCTTTTCCCACTGAGAGTAGGGAAGATTCAAACAAGGGGACATGACATGAGAATTAAGGGACTGAAGTTTAGGGGTAACATGAGGGGGAACTTCTTTACTCAGAGAGTGGTAGCTGTGTGGAATGAGCTTCCAGTGAAGGTGATGGAGGCAGGTTCGTTTTTATCATTTAAAAATAAATTTGATAGTTATATGGATGGGAAGGGAATGGAGGGTTATGGTCTGAGCGCAGGTATATGGGACTAGGGGAGATTATGTGTTCGGCACGGACTAGAAGGGTCGAGATGGCCTGTTTCCGTGCTGTAAATTGTTATATGGTTATATGTGTTCACAATTTAATTAATCCATCTTTATGGATTAAAACAAATAATAACATTGGGAATTAAAACACATTTGAGTGCATTCCGTTATCAACCCTAGTCAATGTTCGCTCTGAAGACATATCCAGTGCAGTAGGGGGGGGGCAGGGGGGGAGGGGGTAAGTTGAATCAGGGCGGGATGGATAGATGGGGGGGGGGGGGGGGGGGGTGAGAAGGCAATCTGTGTGGAATGGATTGATTGAGGCAGAGGATTTAGTGTGTGTTGGTTGGAGTGGGTTAAATTGTGAGGGGAGAGCTCGGGGGATGTCAGTGGGGGTTCAATGGAGGGATCAGTACAGGATGGATGGATTGGGGGGAATCAGTGCAGGATGAATTGATGGTTCAGTACAGGATGAATGGGGGGAGCAGTGCAGGATGGATGGGAAGGGGGGGGTTAGTACAGGATTAATTAGGGGATGAATTGGGCTTTAAGATGTAGATCCCCATCTTCTCAAGTCTAATGATGCATTTTTAAGTCCTTCAGCTGGCCCTTCAGTGAAATGTATAAAACGGAGAAGAATTTTCTTTGTTCCAAAATTGCCGATTGTCTGAGCCTGGACCACATT
The DNA here is from genome assembly GCF_028641065.1 of Leucoraja erinaceus. Taxonomy (NCBI): domain Eukaryota; kingdom Metazoa; phylum Chordata; class Chondrichthyes; order Rajiformes; family Rajidae; genus Leucoraja; species Leucoraja erinaceus. The sequence continues at coordinate 43,832,481 of NC_073384.1, forward strand.
TTTGAGTTTGAAGTTTTGTACATTGTTGTACCTCTAATTTTCCTCTCCCCTGAATCTCAGTCTGAAGAAGAGTCTCAATAAACATCATTTATTCCCTTTCCCCAGAGATGCTGCCTGACCCGGAGTTGTTGATTTGTGATTTCAATGTGGAGCTGGATTGCAGCCCAGCACCGCATGGATGGCTGTACCAGCACAGAAATCCTGTTGGTTGCAGAAACCATTTTAATAGTTGGTAAAGCCCTGCCGTCTGCTTCACAGGCTGTCCATTTGAACTATGTATGGAATCCACTAAAGTAGATGAGCAGCAATGCTGAAGAAGCCACTGTGGATTTAAATAAGCAGTGATCTTGGAAATCAGATGTGTGTGGGCAGATCTTGGACTTGTGCTTGTTTCAGGGTGGAAAATCTGCCATAATAAACCATTGTGGGCCACACTAATGCTTTACCAGAAGCCTTGGAGTAATTCACATTTTGGGGGGTTTTATGTGGTCTGTACATGATTAGTGTTTGTTGTGAAGGTGAAAATGGTTTGGCAAATTGTACAGTTGAATTAAATGGCATGTATGGGCACGTAGTTCTTCCCCCATGCTCTTACTAAGAACTATATTTTTCTGCTCACTATAGATGAGGATGTCCCTGCAGACATGATTGTGGAAGAATCAGGACCTGGTGCACAAAACAGCCCATACCAACTCCGGAGGAAGTCTCTATTGTCTAAAAGAACAGCTTATCCTACAAAACATAATATGGAGGTGAGATATACTGTTGTAATGCAGAAAACTGTCTTTTGGTATTAACTCCTAAGATCATTCTTACCCACCTGTGGGTTTAATTTGTGAAAGCATGTCTGACACAATTGTGTAAGCTATCAATTGCTATGTTTGCCCCAACTCACAATCAGTATTGGGAGATGGGGATGGCGGAGGAGGAGAAATCTCTGGCATCATTTACTTTGCATTCCACAATAAAATTAGTGCTTTTGCAGACTTTAATGTTGGAGGCTGATATGTATTCCTTTTAGTTTTCTAGCAAGTCCTCAGACCAGTAGTAATGCAGTGAGAGATTAAAGTCAATTATAGTCCCCTAGCCATTACTTCTACCCAGTGCTTGGTACCTACTTCCAGCAGTCACTGGTTGTCCTCCAGGATACACTGAGCCACAGCCTGGTCCATGCCACCAGGGCAAATTCGGCACAGACTCTCACGGCAGCGGCGCAACGCTTCCGGCGCCTCCGTAGGCCCGAGACTGCACTGAGGCTGCTCCATGGCTGGAGCTGCAGCGAGCGACTCGCCAGCCCCGGCTCCCCGTCCGCATCTGCCCCCGCCGCTCCATCCCTCCCTCCGCCCGGCTCTCCAACACCCATGCAGTTCATATTAGTTTTGAAATTCACGACAGAGCGTGAGAAATTATGTGATCAGCGTGAGAATTTAGCGAAATGCGTGATTCTCATGCTCAATGCGTGAGATTGGCAGCTCTGATGTGGCCTGGGGATGTGTGCAATGACTCGAATTAATATTTCTCATCGGACTGATGTTCTGGCATAGATTAACATTAGTAGGGCTGGATGTTTTGGGAAGCATAATGGTGGATAAAACCCCAAAGCTTGATGATCCTCAGCTGCAGTGGGAAGTAAGAGAACTATTCAGGCCTTGACAGATAGTTTCACATCTTTGTTGAACACGACTGAAATAGTCACAAAATGCTGGAATAACTCAGCGGGACAGGCAGCATTTCTGGAGAGAAGGAATGGGTGATGTTTAGGGTCGAGACCCTTCTTCAGACTGATATCAGGGGAATGGGTGGTAAATAGATAAGGAAATGTATAGATAAGGAAATGGAAGGTGTGAAAACAGGACAAAGGGAATGCAGATCAAGGAACATGTAGAATTATTGTTAGTTGGGAGAATAACAACAGAGCAAACAGAAAATGTAGTTGGAGACAGTAAAGACTGGTTGGAGAACTGGGGAGGGGATGGAGAGAGGGAAAGTAAGGTCTACTTGAAGTTAGAGAAATCAATGTTCATACCGCTGGGGTGTAAACTGCCCAAGAGGAATATGAGGTGCTGTTCCTCCAATTTGTGCTGGGCCTCACTGGAGGGGGGAGAACAGAAAGGTCAGTGTGGGAATGGGAGGGGGGGAAGTTAAAGTGTTGAGCAACCGGGAGATCAGGTAGGTTTAGGCGGACTGAAAGGAAGTGTTCGGCGAAACGATCGCCGAGTCTCACATATACAAGAATCCACACCTGGAACAGCGGATACAGTAGATGAGGTTGGAGTCGATGATAGTGAACCTCTGCCTCACCTGAAAAGACTGCCGGGGTCTTTGGATGGAGGCGTGGGGAGAAGGTGATGGGCGTTGCATCTCCTGCGGTTGCCGGGGAAAGGGGCTGGTTTGGGTGGGAAGGGACGAGTTGACCAGGAAGTTACGGAGGGAACGGTCTCTGCGGAAAGGGATGGAGATTTGAAGATGTGGCTAGTAGTGGGATCCTGTTGGAGGTGGCTAAAATGTCGGAGGATTATGTGCTGTATGCGATTGCTGATAGAGTGGAAGGTGAGGACTGGAGGGACCCTGTCCCTGTTACAAATGGGGGGAGGGGGGGCATGAGTGGATCTGCGGGATTTCGAGGAGACCCTAGTGAGGGCCTCACCTGTAATGGAAGAGGGGAACCCCTGTTCCCTAAAGAATGAGGACATCTCCGATGACCTAGTATGGAACACCTCATCTTGGACGCAGATGCGACGAAGACATTCCTCCCTTATCTATATACTTCTTTATCTAGGTACCGCCCACTACCCTGACATCAACCTGAAGAAGGATCTCGACCCAAAACGTCACTCATTCTTTCTGTCCAGAGAGGCTGCCTGTCTCGCTGAGTTAATCCAGCATTTTGTTTCTAAACCAGCATCTTCAGATCCTTCCTACAGATGACTGAATTAGTGATGACTGGTGAATAGCAAATGCTGTTCTTTATTTAAGAAAGACAGCATGGATATGCCAAATAATGACAGGATGTGAGTCTTCCATTAGTGTTTGGGAAACTTTTGGAATAAAATTAAAAGGGATAGTATTTATCTTCACCTGGATTTTCAGGGATTAGTTAGGGATTTGGTAGCTGGAACACGGGTTTTTATCCAATAAACTTTATAAACTATGGTGAAAAATTACAAAAGCTTTTTATCAATCTGAATAAAATCTGCTTTGAGGAAAGTATTATTCAAATATTTTGAACATGGAAATATTTAACTGTTGTGAGCAAAATTTTAGATATGGTTTAGGATTATTTTGAGCAGTTTTTTTTCAGTTGGGACGTTGAAATTTTTTTGCTTCAGGTGTTCATTTTTTTTCTTAAGTAAATGTTTTGTTCCTAACGATAAAAAGGTTTGAGTACAAAATGTTCTTTTTGAAGCGTCATTCTCATTCTCATGCCATTGAAATACTTTGCCAATTTTTGTTCTCAAATACATGCTGATGACGGTGAATGCAACACATGATAAGCATGCATAGACTAATGAGATCATGGTGAGAAAAAATTACGAAGAAAGTTATGGCATCGTTTTCTTTTCCCCTTGAACCGTAGCTTCAAATTATTTCTTTAGTTTCTAAATTTTGCATTTGATCTCTGATCCTTTGATTTTTCATATTGTAGTGATATGGTGGAATGTGTCTGCAGCTTGTTCTTCTGAGGTCTGTCAGGCAGAAATTCAGTGTCTGTGTACATATTTGTATAGCTTATCTGAGCCGTAAAAAAATAATTTTAAAAGCAAGTTAAGATCCACTAATCCTACAGTGCATATCAGGATTCTTAGATTCATAGATGGTCATGGCACAGTAGCAGGCCCTTCGGCCCAGCTTGCCCATACCGACCTAAATGCCCTTTCTACACACGACCCACCTGCCTGCATTTGGCCCATATCCCACTAAACCTTCTTAGTTCAGCAGCAATATAACTGAGGAGGTATGTTAATAGTATAAACATCCTGCAGTTTATTTTGTTACTCTTTCTGATTTTATGCATAATAACCAGCAGAGGAACAGGCCATTTGACCCATGGTCATTCTTTTTTTATTCACTCAATTGACCCTACGTTATAGCGATCGTGACCAGAACTGTGCACAGAGACAGTACTCGGTGGGTTTTCACCTAATTTCAGGTCTGAGATATTTTGCAAGTTTTCGCCAGCTCCCACACCCCATACCTCTTCACCCATCAACGGACCTAAAGAGAGTCATTCCGGCTGCAAATTTAGAAATATTGGTTTTAATTTGAAAACCAATAATGGTACACATTACATCATGAAGCGCAGTCAGTGGTCTTTGTGGAACTTTTGCCACTGTAAATACCTTTGCTTTCCACCTTCCCGCTGGCTGTCTATTCTACCATATCTCTTGATTCCATGTATTTTAACTGTATTTGCAATGTACCTTATTTTTCAAAGATCTTTAGGAAATGTATATGTATATAGTTTCTCAATGCAAATGGTTATGAAGGGAATGAGTGGTTTGTTAAATTGGGCTATTCAATGGAAAAACACATAATTCTGTTTAGAAATGTTCTATATATTTGCTGTAGAGTTCATCTTAACTAAGTCAAGGCCCGGTGGCTCAGCACTTCAACTCCCCCTCCCACTCCATCTCCGACCTCTCTGTCCTGGGTCTCCTCCATGGCCACAGCGAGCAGCACCGGAAATTGGAGGAACAGCACCTCATATTCCGTTTGGGGAGTCTGCATCCCGGGGGCATGAACATTGAATTCTCCCAATTTTGTTAGTCCTTGCTGTCTCCTCCCCTTCCTCAGCCCCCCTGCTGTCTCCTCCCATCCCCCAGCCTTCAGGCTTTTCCCTTTCTTGTCCCTGCCCCCGATCAGTCTGAAGAAGGGTTTCGGCCCGAAACGTTGCCTATTTCCTTCGCTCCATAGATGCTGCTGCACCCGCTGAGTTTCTCCAGCTTTTCTGTGTAACCTTCGATTCTCCAGCATCTGCAGTTCCCTCTTAAACAAGGGGTTATCTATATGGTTCACCTTTCACCTACTTTTGCCATTTTGTCTATGGGTGAAATTGAGATAATGAATGACATTTTGCAACTCTGGCACTATTGCAGTTCAGTGCATTGTGTGCTGATGCTGCCAACAATGTGACTGAAAACAATGGTTCACTGCTATTGTCAATGATTGAAAGTAGTGACATTTTGAGCTGTTTGCATACATGCATCAAAAACACTTTTTGTGTGAAAGATTTTAAATTACTATTGCTATTTGTAATAAGCTCCACTTTAAGACTCAGACCATAACTTGCATCTTTTAGAGTCCTACGGCATGGAAACTGGCCCTTCGGCCTAGCTTGTCCATGCTGACTGAGATGCCTCATCTATACTGGTCCCATTTGGCCCACATCCCTCTAAATCTTTATTCATGTCCAAATGTCTTTTAAATGTCGTTATGCCTCAACGACCTCCTCTGGCAGCTCGTTCCATATACCCTTGAGTGATAAAGCTGCTCCTCTGGTTCCTATTACATTTTTCCCCTCTCACCTTAAACCTATGTCCTTTAGTTCTTCATTCTCATCCTCTGGGTAAAATACTCTGTGCATTCACCCTGTCTACTCCATCATGCTTTTTATACGCCACCATAAGATCAGCCCTCATCTTCCTGCGCTCCAAGGAATAAAGTCCTAGCCTGTCTACCTTTCCTTATAGATCAAGCTCTCGAGTCCTAGCAACATCCTCGTATCATGGTTATAACAGGGTGACCAAAACTGAGCACAATACTCCAATGCGGCCTCACCAGCGTGTTTTACAACTGTAACAATACCCGAAGTTCTATACTCAATATCTTGACTGATGAAGGCCAATGTACCAGAAGCCTTCTTGGCAATCCTGTCTATCTGTGATGTCTCTTTCAGGGAACTAATACACTCCTAGTCCCTCTGCTCTGCAACACTCCCTGGAGCATACCATTTGCTGTGAAGATCCTGTCCTGATATGACTTCCCAAAATGAAACACCTCATACTTATCTGAAACGGGGTTAATTGTGAAATAAAATTGAATTTATATGGAGTTGAAATTGAAAGAGTATATCAAACAAAATTCCTGGGAATGATTATAGGTCATAAACTTTGTTGGAAGCCACATATAGAATATATCAAACGGAAATTATCTAATCCATTGCTATTCTTTACAAAACAAAAGATCTATTGAATAAGAAGTGTTTGTATATATTGTATTGCTCGCTTATAATGCCATATATGTCATATTGTGTTGAAGTTTGGGGAAATGTATATAAAACAAATATAGACCCTATAATTAAACTCCAGAAAAGAGTTATTAGAATAATACATAAAGCTTCTTACCGTGAAACTACAAATCCACTATTCATAAAGTCCGGTACCTTAAAACATTTGGATATTGTGCATGTAAAGACATTAGAAATACTTTTCCGAATTAGGAATAAAAGCCTTCCTGTTAGTATTAAAAAAATAATTTAATTAAGAGAAGGACATTATAGTTGTGGGTTGTGTATTTTTGAAACCTGTAAAGTAAGAACCAATGTAAAATATAGATGTGTCTCAGTTTTGGGAGTCAAATTATGGAACGGGCTTAGTGATGAGTTGAAATTTTGTAGCTCTCTGTTGAGTTTCAAAACAGCCTTAAAATGTAAAATAATTAAGGATTATAATGTAAAATGATTAAAATGTAAAATAAGTAAGGATTACAATTTAGAATAATTGTTTTTCCTTTCCATTGTAATGCTGATATTCTGGGTTATCTTATGGATTGTATAGAATAGGCAAAAATAAGCTTTGTGGCTTCAGCCTATTCCTTTTTCAGTCATTGATTATGTGAACGTTGTGTGAAATGGATACAGTGTTGGTTCATATTCACACAGATTGTAAAGTTTTGTTCTTTTTAATGTATGACTGAAATAAACTATTCATTCATTCAAACTCCATTGGCCTTTATATAGCCCAGCAAACCAAGAACCTACTGTAATTTTTGATAACCATTTTGTGAAATCTGATTAAGTTGAGTGATAAAATGAAAATAATGCCGAAATTGGCTGCCTCCCCCCTTTGCCTCGTCACTTTGTGTCCTAAAGATGGTAAATTTGGAAAACAGTGATCGGATCGGTCAAAGTCAGCATGGATTTATGAAGGGGAAATCATGCTTGACTAATTTTCTGGAATTTTTTGAGGATGTAACAAGTAGAATGGATAAGGGAGAGCCAGTGGATGTGGTGTATCTGGACTTTCAAAAAGCCTTTGACAAGGTCCCACACAAGAGATTAGTGTGCAAAATTAGAGCACATGGTATTTGGGGTAGGGTTTTGACATGGATAGAGAACTGGTTGGCAGACCGGAAGCAAAGAGTAGGAATTAACCGGGTCCTTTTCAGAATGGCAGGCAGTGACTTAGTGGGGTGCCACACGACTCGGTGCTGGTACCCCAGTTATTTACAATATCCATTAATGATTTAGACGAGGTTGTGGCGGCTCCAGTTTGCAGATGAACCTGCTGTAATTTGGGTGGCAGTGTGAGCTGCGAGGAGAATGTTATGAGGCTGCAGGGTGACTTGGATAGGTTGGGTGAGTGGGCAGATGCAGTATAATGTGGATAAATGTGAGGTTATTCAAGAACAGGAAGGCAGATTATTATCTGAATGGTGTCAGATTTGGAGAAGGGGAGGTGCAACAAGACCTGGGTGTGCTTGTACATCAGTCACTGAAAGTAAGCATCAAGCAAGTGATAGACTTCTAACCGACATACACTATAAACCCACTGACTCCCATGGCTATCTGGACTACACTTCTTCCCACCCTGCTTCCTGTAAGGACTCCATCCCCTACTCCCAATTCCTCCGTCTACGCCGTATCTGCTCCACGGATGAGGCGTTCCACACCAGGACATCTGAAATGTCCTCGCTATTCAGGGAACGGGGGTTCCCCTCCTCCACCATAAATGAGGCTCGCACCAGGGTCTCTTCCATACCCCGCAACACTGCTCTCTCTCCCCATCCCCGCACTCGCAACAAGGGCCGAGTCCCCCTAGTCCTCACCTTTCACCCCACCAGCCATCACATACAAAAAATAATCCTCCGTCAGTTTCGCCACCTCCAACGTGACCCCACTACTGGCCACATCTTCCCATCTCCCCCCATATCTGCCTTCCGCAAAGACCGCTCCCTCCATAACTCCCTTGTCAATTCTTCCCTTCCCTCTCGGTCCACCCCCTCCCCGGGCACTTTCCCTTGCGGCCGCAGCAGATGCAACACTTGTCCCTTTACCTCCCCCCTCAACTCCTTTCAGGGACCCAAGCAATCGTTCCAGGTGCGACAGAGGTTTACCTGCATCTCTTCCAACCTCATCTATTGCGTCCGCTGCTCTAGATGTCAGCAGATCTATATCGGTGAGACCAAGCGGAGGTTGGGCGATCGTTTCGCCGAACACCTCCGCTCGGTCCGCAATAACCTAGCTGACCTCCCGGTGGCTCAGCACTTCAACTCCCCCTCCCACTCCGCCTCTGACCTCTCTGTCCTGGGTCTCCTCCATGGCCACAGCGAGCAGCACCGGAAATTGGAGGAACAGCACCTCATATTCCGTTTGGGGAGTCTGCACCCCGGGGGCATGAACATCGACTTCTCCCAATTCTGTTAGTCCTTGCTGTCTCCTCCCCTTCCTCAGCTCCCCTGCTGTCTCCTCCCACCCTCCAGCCTTCCGGCTACTCCTCCTTTTCCCTTTCTTGTCCCCACCCACCCCCACCCCTGATCAGTCTGAAGAAGGGTTTCGGCCCGAAACGTTGCCTATTTCCTTCGCTCCATAGATGCTGCTGCACCCGCTGAGTTTCTCCAGCTTTTCTGTGTAACCTTCGATTCTCCAGCATCTGCAGTTCCCTCTTTAACACTGAAAGTAAGCATGCAGGTTCAGCAGGCAGTGAAGAAAGCTAATGGCATGTTGGCCTTCATTGCAAGAGGATTTGAGTTTAGGAGCAAGGAGGTCCTACTGCAGTTGTACAGGGCCCTGGTGAGACGCCACCTGGAGTATTGTGTGCAGTTTTGGTCTCCTAATTTGAGGAAGAACATTATTGCTATTGAGGGAGTGCAGCGTAGGTTCACCAGATTAATTCCCTGGATGGCGGGACTGACATATGATGAAAGAATGGGTCGACTGGGCTTGTATTCACTGGAATTTAGGATGAGATCTTCTAGAATCATATAAAATTCTTAAAGGATTGGACAGGCTAGATGCAAGAAAATGTTCCCGATGGGGGAAGTCCAGTACCAGGGGTCACTGTTTAAAGATAAGGGGTAGGCCATTTAGGACTGCGATGAGGACAACTTTTTCATGCAGAGTTGTGAATCTATGGAATTCACTGCCACAGAATACAGTGGAGGCCAATTCACTTGATGTTTTCAAGAGGGAGTTAGATTTAGCTCTTGGGGCTAAAGGAATCAAAAGATATGGGGAAAAAGTAGGAACGTGGCACTGGTTTTAGATGATCAGCCATGATCATATTGAATGGCGATGCTGGCCCGAATGGCCTACTCCTTCACCTATTTTTCTATGTTTCTAAATTTGTATTGTTTTTTCATGAATGGAGATGTTACAAAGTGGTGACTGCACTGAGAATGAAAGAAGGATGAACATTTCAAATTGCTGATGAGTCGAAGATTTTTGTTAGGGTTGATGATGTCTTTTAGCCAGAATCGAGAACCAGAGGACATGTGTTAAGGTGACAGGAAAGATTTAATAGGAACCTGAGGGGCAACATTTTCATACAGGGTAGATAGGTACAGGGATATGAAAGGTTTAGAGGATTATAAGCGAAATACAGGTAGGTGGGCCTTGCGTAGATGGTGCATCTTGGTTGGCATAGGCAAATTGGGCAGAAGGTCCTGCTTCCGTGCTGTACACCTCTGATTTTATGAAGCTGAGAATCATGCCTTGTGCGCTAAATATTTAATTGGAGATTATATGCTTTTCCAGAATTAGAAATTAGGCAAATTGCTTGACTATGCGATAAACCCTCATTATAACAGATCATAGAGTAGCAATGTTACATAATTTTGAGATTTAAAAAATCAAGTCTGCAATTTATCCCATCAGATAAAGCATAACAATAAGTTTAATTTGACACCTAATTCACTTTCATATCTCAAGTAATAAAAAAGTTATGGCCATTTTCATACTCGGAAATTAGCATCTTGTTCCCTATTGATTTTCTATGGACATAACAAAAAAGCTGTGATCGTGGAAAGCCCATAACCTTCTTAAAAATTAAGAGAACTGAATGAAATTTTCAGTTATCATAGATTGAAGCATTCTGAAACAAATATAAAATAATCTTACTTGGATGACCTGAAATTAAAGCATATAATTAGTTAGTTACCAAATTGTAGCTAATTTCAAACTTCAATTACTAGATCTAAACATCTATCCATTTCTTAATAAATGGTTAACATTTTTAAATAGCCCAAGTGTCCAAATAATATTCACAAAAAATTCACAATAAAACATGATTTTTAAATCTCATTTACATCAATTTATAGGCCAAATGGAAGGAATTTAGTGTTTAATTGCTGTAAATTAAAGTCAATTTAAATCGGCTTTCTAGTGGGTTCTTGTGAACGCGCTGGTTTAGAACGTTCACATTGCGCTGGATTTGTGCCCTCAAGTGCCCAGAAAAATACTGCGGGATATAAAGAGCCCAAAATGAACTACTTGCTATAGAAAACTTTAATAACAGGGTTATATACAAGCCCCATTTAATGTAAAAATAAGGTACATACCTTTAATTGTTTGCTTTATAAAACCCTGGGGCTGCGAGAGGTTGCGGGTTGAGAGAGTGATTTTTAAACTACTATAACTATTATACAAGGCCATAAAAACTAATAATACCTTTTGCGACTGGGTCTTTCGGCGATTTTCCGTTAATGATTTACTAGGCTGACCATTTTCGATTGCACCAGCCTAGTAAAAATCGCGTTTTAAACCCGCCCCCTCTAAACAGCGCCAAAATCGCGCACACGGGGTAGGGCAGATGCTCAGCCACGATTCAGGTAGGTTTTGTAACATACCTACATAGAGGGAGAATGTGGAATATTTGGAAGGGGGGCAGCGGGGGGGGATTTTGGTAAGCCTATGGTTTGGCTGATGTCTCTTTAACAGTTTTATTATTGTTTCTCAGTCTCATGGCTTCTTTGACTTACATTAGCTAATAAACAGCAATAAAATTTTCCAAAGGTGATGGAAAGGCCGGAGGAAAGACTAGATGCTGAGAGCTCTCGTATACCTGCATTAAGGAGGCGATTAAACACACCTGAGCAATTACAAGCGCCTGTGAAGCCATGTCCCAAACATTATGGTGCCCAGAATGGGGGGGCTGTATAAACACAGCTACATGGTGAAATCAAAATGTATAAAAATGGCCTTTAATAAAATCTGGCAATGTGCATTTTAACCACATGCGATTTTTTTTCTAGTACAAATCTCAAATTGTGAAGTACAGAGGCAAATAAATTAAAGATGGATCTTTGTCCCAAACATTATGGAGGGCACTGTACATGTGGAATGTGACATCACAGACTGATAGAATTGAGATGAGAAATTGGAGATGAAGGATGATTCCATTGGTAACCAGATGCCAGCAAGAAAAAGTGATTTCTTGGCAAGGCAGAATCAAAATTGAGCAGGGGTTCTTCTACAGCAGAACAATAGAAGAGATTTCATTGAACTAGAAGAGATTTCATTCCAAGGAAGATGAAATGGTCAACAAAGGCAAAACAGACCGAAAAGGTTGACAAAGACAGTTATATTTGTGACCATGGGGCATTCTTTTTGCACCGTGGAAGGAATGTAAAATTATTTGGTGAGATTCTAAGAGTTGCTTGAAAATGAGGCAGGGTGTTGAAGAAGGCAACTGCTAGCACTTGGCTGAAGGAAAGGAGGTTGTAGGTTAAGGATTGTGAATTTTAATAGGAGTGTTTTTAGGCAAAGGGAATTTGGAAGATGAGGGTTTAGGATCGAGGGGAAAGGGTTAATGGTTAAAATAAGCTTGCACTGTGAAAGAAAAACAGAATAAAGATAGTGCAAAACAAGGTTTAGGAGATTGTGTTAAGATTGGGTGTGTGGAATGATGGAATGCTGCAGAATTTAAAAGAAAAACTCATTTGGAGCTCCTCATTCTTCAAGGGGAGAATGGTTTGCAGAGATAGGGGACAGTGAAGAGAAGCATTTCCAGCTTTAATTTAATTCTTATAGGATCTTGGAATAGGAAACAGTATTATAAAGAGGAGCAGAGCATGATCATGCAGTATGAAAATCTGAAACTAAATCTGTGGATGTATAGTAAAATGTCTGTGTCCCGTGCATAGCTCAGTAACAAAGCAACTTAGAAATCTGAAACTTTGCATGTTAGCAATGTTTAGCATAAGGATGTGCACTACACTCGGTTTTTTAAACTCGCATTGTCCCTCCACAGCCCAAATGGGGCTTAATTTTAATTTTCTCACCCATACAAAATTGCTGAGTTTTCCAGATTTTTGTTTTTGAGGAACTCGATATTTGAATGAACCACAAAAAGAAATGCAATTTTTTTTTGTGGGAGGCCAGCTATGATTTAAACTAGTGAGGCAAATATATTTAGTTTAGTTTAGAGATGCAGTGTGGAAAAAGGGCCTTCGGCCACGTCGACCAATGACCACCCATACACTAGTTCTATCCTACACACTAGGGACAATTTACCGAAGCCAATTAAACTACAAATCTGCATGTGGAAGGAAACCGCAGCACCCATGTGGAGAACTGGAAAAGCCCATGTGGTCTTAGGAGAACACATAAACTCTTTACAGGTACCATAGTCAGGATTAAACTTGCGTCTCTGTCATTGTAATGCCCCTGTCCCACTTAGGAAACCTGAACGGAAATCTCTGGAGACTTTGCGCCCCACCCAAGGTTTCCGTGCGGTTCCCGGAGGTTGCAGGTGGTTGCCGGAGGTTGCAGGTAGTGAGACTGACAAAAACCTCCGGGAACCGCACGGAAACCTTGGGTGGGGCACAAAGTCTCCAGAGATTTCCGTTCAGGTTTCCTAAGTGGGACAGGGGCATAAGGCAGCAACTTTAACTCTGCATCATCGTGCTGCCGTTGCTCCACTGTGGTGCCATGAGAGAGAAAAATTAGTTTAGTGAGATACCAGACTCTATTACAGTCTGATTACAATGTTCAAAGAATCTATTTGTTTGGATGCATCTGGTGAAACAGGAAAATATTTTCTTATTGATCTACTTTGGGCAAAGTTCAAAAATAAAACGTTTGCCATGGCTCATCAGGCATTGTTTCAACACTTTTCATGAGGGGATGGGGGAAGGAATGACATGTTTAGCTTTTAAGCCCCCTTTAGATTTGATCAAAATGGAGACACAAACAATTAATGTTGGTTGGCAAACTGGGAAAAAATAAAATTCTAAAATTCTGCAGACTTTTTGGCTGGAATGAATGTGCAATGGCTCACAACGTAGCCATTGAAGCATCAGATGGGAAATTTCAGGATCTTGCTTACAATGTAAAATTAATGGGTGTTACTTTAATGCTAGCTGGAGATTTTAATCAAACACTTCCAGTAATTCAACAAGATACTAAAGCCGATTAATTGAAAGCATGTAGTAAAGCATCGTGTATTTAGGAAAATGTTAAATGATTACTCTTAAAAACCATTATGCGAACGCATTTACTGGTGATCCATCTGTGAGAGTGTTTGTTTCGAATTTATTCAAATTGGGAAACAAGGTGAAATTCGACATGAATGTTCATCTGGAACGATTTTGATGAACATGTTGGGCTGAATTGTTGCATCATTTCATGGTCTGACGTAAGCTGTATCCCCCAGGTAGATAGGGTGGTCAAAAAGGTTTTCGACATTGTCCTTCATCACTCAGGGTACTAAGTATAGAAGTTGGGAGAAGTGCAGTTTTGGTCTCTATGTTATAGGAAAGATGTTAAGCTGGAAAGGGTGCAGAGAAAATTTGCGCGGATGTTGCCAGAAGTCGAGGTCCTGAGCTATAGGGCAGGCACGTGGCATCAGGGTAGGCAAGGTTGGCACTGTCTACCCTGACTAAAATAATAACATGGTAATTATTAAATATAAATAGTAAAGGCATGGGAGAATAATGCCTACCTGAGAGATCGTTCTCTTAGGTAGGCATAATTCTCCGTGCCTTTCATCCGCAGTACATGTAACAGGCAAAGGTCTGCAGCTGACGTGCCGTCGATGCTGCTTCAAGCCGTCAATTTCCAGGGTACTGAAGGCAGCTAAAACTCTTTTTTTTATGAGGAGGGCTAAAACATTGATGATCAAAGAAAGAATAGGATTGAATATGAACATAAGCTGGCAGAAAACGTCAAAAGGTTGTACGTGTTCTTTTTGTACATAAAAAGGAAAAGATCTGCAGGGATATACATGGATTCTATACAAATAGAGACAATTTATTTATGGGAAATAAGGAAATGGCAGAGGATTTAAACATTTAAACAACTTGCTTCATCATTCAAAAATAAACCTGCCAGAAATACCAGAGGATCCAATGAAAATGAGGAACTGAAGGAAATAAATGTCACGCAGAAATATCAGGGGAAGTTGATGATAAACCCCAAACAATGCAATGGTCTTGATCTGAAAAATGTGACTATGAAGATGACAGACAGGTGTTTGATTATTTTCCAAAATTTGATTGATTCTTAAATTTCTCCAGTGGATTGAGAAATCTAAATATGCCCCCTTATTTAGGAAAGGAGAAACAGGACAACTGGGAACAACTGACCTGCTTTGTTGGCAGCATTGGTTAAATTGGCAGAATCTGTAGTGAAGAATATCTTGGGGGGGAGGGAATATAAGAGGATTGAGGAGAGTGAGCATAGATTGTTGATGGAAAAATCCTGTTTGACTAATCTATTAGATCTCGAGTATGTGACGAGTAGAATGCACAGCATAGATAAGGGGGAAGTTCATTGATGTGGTGCTGCAGTGGTCCCCCACCAGAGGTTTGTCAATAAGTTGAGAACAAGCAGTATTGGAGGTTTAGAGGTAATGTACTGCAGATTGAATCCGTGGTAATATACTGATATGGAATAATGGTATTGGCATTATGGCGGGGTGTACCATCTCCCCATTGATTTTTACAACGGCTATGGAAGTCATCATAAGGGCCTCCAAGTGGGTAGTGGGTGGTGAGCGGCTGAAGTCTGGAGTCCATCTACCATCCATCAGAGCCTACATGGATGACATGACAATCATAACAACAACAGCACCTTGCACCAGGCGCCTTTTAGGGAAGCTTCAAGAGAACATCACTGGGGTCAGAATGAAATTCAAGCCATTCAAATCAAGAAGCATTTCTGTAATCAAAGGCAAACTGACAGATCAAAGGTTCTTCATTGATCAAGAACCTATCCCAACTGTGTCAGAGAAGCCAATCAAAAGACTGGGAACTGAAGGACACTGATCAGGCTAATGAGTTTAGGCAAGAAGTCATCAAAGGCCTGGAAATGCTGAATCCATGCTGCCTGGAAAGCTGAAAATCTGGTGCCTGCAGTTTGCTTTACTGCTTCGCCTTATGTGGCCACAAACCATATATGACATCACCCTCACAAGAGTCGAGAAGATAGAAAGAACAATCAGCTCTTTCGTGAGAAAGTGGTTAGCTGTTCCTCGGTGCCTGAGCAGCGTAGGCCTGTACGGTCAGGGGGTACTCCAGCTGCCTCTCTCTAGTCTCACAGAGGAGTTCAAGTCCACTAAAGTCAGACTCGAGACTTTAGTGGAAAGTCCAGGTACACTACATCCTCTGGCTCTCCCATGTCCATTTTGCTAGTTACATCCTCAAAAAATTCCAGAAGATTAGTCAAGCATGATTTCCCCTTCGTAAATCCATGCTGACCCGGACTGATCCTGTTGCTACTATCCAAAAAAAAGAGATCTAGGCGTCCTTACACACATTTCATTGAAAGCCAACATGTTGTGCAGGTTTTTAGGAAGACAACAGTTGTGTTGGCCTTTATTACGAGAGTATATTTAGTACAGGAGTAAACACGTCTTACTGCAAGTTCCTCAGAGAGATTATAACATGACCTAAAAAATATGCTTGTGATACAAGGAATCCAAAGAAGATTCACTATACTGTTTTAAAAAAACATTGGGTTAGGCCACACTTTTTGGTTTAGGTTTATTATTGTCATTTGCACTGAGGTACAGTGAAAATCTTTTGCACGCTATCACATTTGCCTGCACTTGGTCCATAATCATCTCAACCCTTCCTATCCATCTACATGTCCAAAGGCAATTATATTTGTGTCCTTTGGGGCATTCTTTTTGCACTATGGAATGAATGTAAAAATATTATGTGAGATTCTTACAGTTGTGTGAAAAATAGGCAGGGTGTTTGAAGAAGGTACCTTTTAAGAACTGGCAATTTATGGATGGTGGATTTAAATAGAGTGTTTTAAGAAAGGGTAGTTGACAGATGTGGGTTTGGGATCGAGAGGAAAGGGTTATTGATTTAAATAAGCTTGGACTGTGAAGGGAAATCAGAATAAAGATAGTGAGAAGCAAGTTTTATGAGACTGGGTGTGAGACATGGAGGAATGCCACAGAATGGAAAAAAAAACTGATTTGGAGCTACACATTCTTCATGGGTAGGAAGGGTTTGGAGAGATAATTGATAGTGAATAAAAGTATCTGCAGCTGTATTTAATTCCAGTAGGTTCTTGGAGCAGGAAACAGCATTTTGTTTTATACCAGACCAAGTTGTCCTCTTAGCCCTTTTCCTATGATCTTGCAAATATTTCTTCATAATTATGCAATTCCTATTTAAAGGCCAAATTGATCCTGTCTTCACCTCATCTGCAGACTGCAGCCCAGACTCCAGCTACTCCTTGCGTGAAAGTTTTTCTTCATGTAATTCTCAATGTTCATTCCTTTAAAAAAAAATACTAATGACCTCTAGTTATTGACTCTTTTTGCAGGGATATCAGTCCCTATTCTGCTGAAGTGAAACCTGACGGCTTAGTGCAGCTCCAACCAACCTCAGAAATCTAGTCCTTAGACTTGCAACATCTTCTATGTTCATTACTCTTTTGTTTTTTAAACAAGGGGATTGTTTTTTAATCTTTTTCCAAGCTCCTTAAAATCCGTGGGCAAGATCTCATCCTTTTTGTATCAACATTATTTGTATTTTTGTGGCTCAACTCGCCCTCTTTTAGATTTCTCTGCAGCCTTCGAGTGACATCCTTGATCCTGATGCCAGGGAGAAAACATACCATCCTGTAGTCGCTTCTACGGCAACTGACCATGTCCGCCATGTCCGCAAAATTATTTGAATTTCCAGCCACTCTGGGAATTCACTCTGGTAGAAGAGGGGGTGGCTAGGGTGTGACTCATCCTTGACTATGCTGCTGGCCTTGCCGAGGCATAGTCAAGTATAAATGGACTCAATGGAGGTTGATTTGTGTGATAATAATAATCTTATTTATATAATAATCTTATTTATATAGCACATTTTCAGTCAACTTGCATTGGCCCCAAAGTGCTTCACATAATTACATTACATTTACACACAGGCAAAGGTGGGTGAAGTGTCTTGCCCCAAGGACACAACGACAGTATGCACTCCAAACGGGATTCGAACCGGCTACCTTCCGGTCGCCAGCCGAACACTTGGCCCATTGCGCCATCTGTCGTCCCACCTTGATGATCTGTGCTGCGTCCACAATTTGCTACATCCTAAATGATCATTAATCCAATAGTATATTAAAGGAAATATCTGTCAGTGACTGACTAATTGTTATGTGACTTTAAATGTACTGTATGGTACATTTATAAATGTTGTTAATAAAGTATACATTATGGAAAAGAAAATTTAATTTGGGGATAGTGAGATGTCAAGCGTGGATACTACAATAGTCCAAAAAAAGGGTCCCAACATCACCTATCCATGTCCTCCAGAGATGTTTCTTGACACACTCAGTTACTCCAGTACTTTGTGCCCTATGCAAG
Source organism: Leucoraja erinaceus (assembly GCF_028641065.1). Lineage (NCBI taxonomy): Eukaryota > Metazoa > Chordata > Chondrichthyes > Rajiformes > Rajidae > Leucoraja > Leucoraja erinaceus. The sequence goes on from NC_073384.1 coordinate 43,850,510, forward strand.
ATTCCAACATCTGTAGTTCCTTGTGTCTCCATTTTATTGCTTTCATATACAGTACGTTAATCTTCTTTAAATGGGGTTGACAGTAGACGTATTCTGTTTCTAAATGAGTTACATTCTGCAAATGTTTTCAGTTTTAAACTGTAAGTACAGATGATGGCCATTCTACTTACTGAAAACTCTATTCCAATTAACAGCCTTCAATAGGATCAATTTGCATGAATGTTGAAGAGCCCATGGGGAGTGCTTTGCGGGTTGAACAGCTTATCAAATCAAATAAGGAAAGAAACAACTGTTAAATTATTTTATTTGCAGATGCAGTCCATATACACACACAATATCCAGTCATCAATTATCAATCCTTTCCTCATCTAAGCTGATTAAGCAAGTGTCTATCCTGACGTATTCAAGAGAGTGTTAGGTATAGCTCTCAACGGAATCAGGGGATATGAGGAAAAAGCAGGAAAAGGGTGCTGATTTTGGATGATCAGCCATGATCATATTGAAAGGCAGTGCTGGCTCGAAGGGCCAAATGGCCTACTCTGGCACCTATTTCCATGTTTCTATCCCTTGTCCAACATCTGGGTGGTTGTATCGCTGAATAATGCAAAGCTATCAGTAATCTTATTCCCTGAATTTAATTGCTTACCAATTGACTATAGAGCCTTCAGATGGTAAGGTGTTAGCTCTGGAAGTTCCTCACTGGATCTTTCTGACTTTCTCACGTTGACCAAGCAATTTGGCATTATCTACATTTCTCTTATCTGGATATTTTGCATGAAAGCACACTTCTAAAGCACTTTGAAAGCACTAGACAAATATATATTGTTGTCTTTAATCCTTACGAAAATAGCAAGATGAATGAAAAGGATGATATTACTCTACAGTTTGTGATAAATATTTGTTGATGTACCCTTTTGTAGGCTGCCACAAGGATTAGTAATTCAGTTCATATTGAGCAGAATATGCATTCTTTACCTACCCAGCAAGAAAACTCAGACTGTAAAATTAAAATTGAAAGTTTAAAACAGGGGCACATTGTTGTCTGTCTATTATTCTAATTCTGAAGTTGCACGGCATGGAAACTTTGGAAATAGTTACCTGTTTAATGATACTGTAGAGCCATACAGCACAGTAAAAGGCCCTTGGGCTCAATGGGTTCATGCCGATCAAGTAGGCCCATCCAAGTTAGTCTTGTTTGTCTGCACATAGTCCATATCCCTCTAAACCTTTCCTATCCATATACTCATTCAAATGTCTTCTGAATACTATTATTGTACCTACCACAACTACCCTATCTGGCAGATTGTTGCACTACCCACCACCCTCTGTTTGTAAAAGTTGTCCCTTTAATTCTGAGGCTATGACCTCCAGTCCTAGACTCTCCCACTAGTGGAAACATCCTCTCCACATCTAGTCTATCCATTCTTTCACTATTTGGTACGTTTCAATGAGCTCCCCCCTTATTCTTATGAACTCCAATGAGTACAGTGCCGTCAAATGCTCATCACGCCCAGTGCCGTCAAATCATTGTATTCTATATTTGGAGGATTGGAATGTCTTTCAAAAAATAGTTTACCAGTGGTTGAATTTAAAACAAAATTATATTGTGTGCATTTTCTTCTGTCTTATAGGGTGCTTCCACTTCAACCTCAGATAATTTTGGTCATCGAGCAAAACGTGCAAGGTTGTCGGGAAAGTTACAAGATCTTCCAGGTAAATAAAGAAATTGAAAAATTGCAGATTTTCTAAAGTACTAGCAGAGTTCAAAAATGTATTATCATTAACCCTTGAAATTAACTTTTAAGTGCCAAAGTGCCCAAGAAATTGCTATTAACTTTATATTTTTCTGGTCCTTAAGTAATACAGATTCTGTCAGAAAAATGGAACATTTCATTTGTATCAGTGAATGCTGCAGTAGATATATTAATGCAAAATCCTTCTATATTAATTTTATATTGTTCATGCACCATACATGAAAATAAAAAGGCTTTGTATTCTACAGTTCTTTTATAATTACCAAGTATGTCAAGGAGGAAGAGTAATTGAAATGGACTGACCTCTATAATTTTCAATTCACAAGTGGCTAAGTTATTTCAGAACTCATTCTTTTTATCTTCATCTTGAGTTTCAAAATCAAGTTTTAAATAAACCATACCATATCTGTGGTATGTTTGAATACAACACAGGCCTTGTTCAAATCTATCCATCCCCACTTTGGATTCATATCTTAGTGTAAATAAATCTATTTGGAATTGATTTTCTGTTTGTGATAATCCTATATTTGTGTCCACTTTGTCCAGAGCAATTAACAAGGGAAATATCTTTACAACATAAGATCTTTATCGACTCTTGCTCTTTTCTTGAGAAATGGAGAGCCTGCACATTGTTTGTTTACCTTTGTTTACCGTGAAAATCTTTTCTTCATTTTTTTATATTTCTTCAGTGTCTTTACTGGCACTAAAATTGTATAATGCTCTCAAGTATGGTTTAAAAAGTTTATATCCACTGTTACCTCTACCTTTTGCATTAATGTGCTCTGGAAATGCAGCACATTGTTTTGTTTGCACTGTTTATTTTCGTATACATTTGAAATTCCATATAAAATTAGTCTGAAAAGGGGTCTCAACCCGAAATGTCACCTATCCCTTTTCTCCACAGATGCTATGTGACCCACTGAGTTACTCCAGCTTGTCGTGTCTATTTTCATCGTAAATGTGTCTAGTTATGGTTATATCCCAAACTTCTGCTGTTCTATATCACTTAATTTCCTATCTTCCAAAGAAGGGCTTTCTCACTGCTATTATCTAACTACGACCTCGAATTTCATTTACACATATTCATTGAGGTTGAAAGTCTTTGTCTTATTTATTAGTATTTACTTACTAGTCCACTATCTTTCAATATTTCTTGCAGGCTTCTTTCCTCCTGATTAGTTTGAGTTCATCTTATTTTCGCTGCATCGTCTGTTTTTTTTAAAAAAAATGGATAGATTCCTAGTTATTTCCATTAGCAGTTAACTATTTGTTTACCTCGGCCCTTGTGTGAGTTTGCGTCTTTCTTTTTGCAGAATGTAAAACAAGGTCATTTTACTCCTCTGTCGTTGTATTTCTTGCATGTGACTGTTATGCTGCTATGTTATTTATCTGTAACATCTACCTTGATGTGACCTGTTGGTGCAGGGTCCATTACTTCTGTAGGTTAGTTTCAAATGTTCTGCTAAATTATTTTTTGGCATGATTAATGCATCTAGTGCCCCCATTACAACAACCTATTTTGGTGATTGTTCCCTTGTTATGGAAATATTCCTAGTTACATTGGTTTCCATCTCTAATCTTTCCTTGTTTATTCTGGAGATCTGATGTTAATACTAACTTATTTGCTTTCATAATCTGCACCTTCGTTTCTATTACTACAGTTATTTCGTTCATGGTTGCATTTCCCATTTTTTTAGTTTGTTCATGTTAGTTTCTGAGCATCCTGTGGCCAATTCTAATCTTCATCTCCATTTTTGTTTTTCTTATCCTTTTGGCATTATCTGGTTTCTCAATCTCATGAGCTCCTTTTTATCTGGTTTTACCTTTTCAACAACATTCTACAATTTCCATTTTTAAAAGTCGTAATTAATTTTTTTTAATTTTATTTATTAATTTTTTTATTAGAAGTACATTAAGTTGCAGTAATACACACCACATATATCTCATTACATTTGTTGTACCCCTTCATTTTTTAACTTTAAAAAAGATAGAAATAAAAGAAGTAAGGAAAGTGAGAAAGTCGTGAAGATGCAGGAAAGTGTTGGGAAAAGAAAGCCCACTAGAAAAGGAGTTCGAGAAGAAAGTTAAGAAATAGACCCTAGAAAAGAAAGAAAGAAAGAGAGTGACATTCGCTCTATTATTTAAAAAAAAAACTCTGCAAAAAGGGATATACCAACCATATTTTTCACCCCCCATTACCAGATCCTGGCACCATTTATTTTTTAAATTACTATTGCACCGTATGCTTGTAATAAGTCCATAAATGCAGACCACGTCTTTTGGAAGTGGTCTGCTTTGCCTGCTAGGAGTAGTCTCATCTCTTCCAGATGTAATGTTTCGAACATGTTTGAAATCCACATTTTTATTGTTGGTATTGGAGCATTTTTCCAGAATTTGAGTATAAGCTTTTTCCCCCATTATTAGCCCGTAATTAAGTAAATTCTTTTGAAACACGTTTAGTTCAGGGCTACCTTCCGTTATTCCAAAAATATCCATTCTGCTTTTGGTATGAGTTTTATTTTAAATAGTTTTGTGAAGATTTCAAATATTTAGGTCCAGAATTTTTGGATTTTTATACAAAAAACAAAAGAGTGCGCCATGAGACTTACATTTATCACAAATGAGATGTTAGGGAAAAGTTTATTTATTTTTGTTTTTGAATAATATAGTCTATGTAATGTTTTGAATTGAATTAGAGTATGTCGTATGTTGATCGAGCATTTATGCACATATAGTAAGTGTTTATCCCAGCTCTCTTTTGAAATTTTTATAGCTAGTTCTTGTTCCCAGTCTCTTCTAATACCATCAGTTGTAGGTATTTCTATATTTAAAATAGTGTTGTATAAGTATGATATTAGGTTTGCTGATTCGGCCTTTGTCTTCATTGCTTCGTCCAGTAAGCTTGGAGGCATGTTATGATAGTCTTTTGTGTATTTTTTCAGATAGTCACACAATTGAAGATATTTAAAATATTGATTATTTCTCAAATTATATTTCAGTTGTAATTGTTGAAATAATAATAATTTTCCGAATTCATACAAGTCTCCGAGCGTTTTGATTCCTATTCTTTCCCATTGTGTAAATGATTTATCTATAGTAGGTTTAAACGACGGATTATTGACTATTGGCATTAAAAGAGATAGATTTCTTAATTTTAGATTCCGTTTTATTTGTTTCCAAGTTCTAATTGCGCTATGCATGATTGGATTTCTGTAATTTTTGTTATTCAGATTCATTGGTGAAAGGAGAGTCGCTCCTATATTACACAGAGAGCAGTCCTCTCTCTCCATTACAATCCAGTCCACCTGCTGGGCAGAATTGTCCAGCAGGTGATTCATATTTTTAATATTTACTGCCCAATTATAGTACATATAGTTAGGGAGCGCTAGACCACCCAGCTCTTTGGGTTTACTAAGGTGTGTTCTTTGTATTCTGTGGGATTGATAGTCCCATATAAAATATGTAATGTCTGAGTCTAGTTTATTGAAAAACTTTTTTGGAAGATATATAGGTATTGATTGAAATAGATATAGGATTTGTGGTAGAAAGATAATTTTTATAGCATTTATTCGACCTATTAAAAACATCGGGAGCGTTTTCCAGAATTTGATTAGACTATTTAGTTTCTTAAGTAAGGGACTATAATTGGCATTAAACATACATGATCAGTTGTAATTAAATTTAATGTATTTTGTCACTGTAACCGATTTTTGCAACTAAAATCTCGATGTTCCATGGAAAAACTAAGTATTGTCTTTTTCAATCTTCTTTATTTTTTCAGAAAAATAATTGGAGATACTGATCCATGTATTTTCCGGTGGTGTTAATTTAATTGATGAAATCTATTAGTTGTTTGGCAACTTTGTAAAATCAAACACCACAGTGCCATTGGTCCATCATGATGGACCTCGTTATTGGATGAGGGCGCGCAATGAAATTCATGGTCCCTTTAAATTACCTGCGCATTTTGAGTTTATGTTTGAATTTCAGCGTCCTGACAGCACATCTATTTTTACGAACTTGTTAGATAGATTAGATTAGATAGCCTTTATTGTCATTCAGACCGAAGTCTGAACGAAATTGCAGCAGTCATACATATAGTACAATAAAAACACCAATAAACACATATTAACATCCACCACAGTGAGTCCACCCAGCATCTCCTCACTGTGATGGAGGCAAAAGTCTTAGGTCTGCAGTCTCCTCCCTCCTCTTCTCCCTCGGCGCTGAGGCGATACCCCCCGGGCGATGTTATAAATCAGTCCCGCGGCTCAAACACAGCGGCCCGGGGTGGTCGAAGCTGCCGCCCACCAGTCCTGCAGATGCAGCCGCTGGCCAGCAGCCGAACCCCGGACTCAGGCCACCACCGCCAGAACACCGTCCCAGCCACCCTCACATGAGTACCGTACCGTCTTCAGGCCTCGGGCTGGGCCGCCCCGACATGGGCACCGAACCTCCCCCGGGCCGGTCCGGGCCGCCCCGACATGGGCGTCGCTTCTTCCCCGGGCCGGGCCGCCCCGACTTGGGTGTCGCTTCTCCCTCTGGCCGAGCTGCCCCGACTTGGGCGTCACTTCTTCCTCTAGCCGGGCCGCCCCGACTTGGGCGTCGCTTCTCCCTTGGGCCGGGCCGCCCCGACTTGGGCGTCGCTTCTCCCTCGGGCCGGGCCGCCCCGACTTGGGCGTCACTTCTTCCCCGGGCCGGGCCGCCCCGACTTGGGCGTCGCTTCTTCCCCGGGCCGGGCCGCCCGACTTGGGCGTCGCTTCTTCCCCGGGCCGGGCCGCCCCAACATGGGCGCCGAACCTCCCTCGGGCTGCGAGCGCCGCACCTCCCTGAGCTTGGCCGCTCCGACGGGAGCCTCGTTCCACCCTCGGGCTGGCCACCCTCACGGGAGCGAGCTCAGGGCGAGTCCTAACGGGCTCTGTCTTCAGAGCCTCGAGGTCATCAGCTCCATTAGGCCTCAGTGCAGACGGAGGCAGAGAAGGGGAATACGACAAAAAAGTCGTATTCCCCCGCAGGGAGAGACTGCAAACCCCGCTTCAACCCCCCCCCAAAACACAAACTAAACCAAAAACTAGACTAACCAAAACAAAATAAACAACACAAAAAACACAAAGGATTGACTGGATCATGTATGGTCAAACTTGACCATACATGATCAGGTATAGGTAGGTATTTTAAACAGGTACATTCTATGCATTTCTGACAGAACAGTTGACACATTTATGGGAGTTTCTATAATAAAACAGAAGCCTTCTATTTGGCCTATTGGGTCCATTCAGTCTTCTTCCAAAGGAGCATTTGATTTCTTCACACTCCCCTGCTCCTTATTTCTTTTTCCCCACAACTTATTTTCTCTCTCACGTGCCCATCAATTTCCTTGCCCAGTTTAGGGTAAATGTGAGGGTTAGCAATACAATCCTTGCATTAGCAGAACTATTAGAGAATCATACAGAAAGTAGTATTTTTCTGCCATTGACAAATTGTGTTACAATTAATTAGATCAGTAATTTATTAAGTGCTAGAAATGCGATTTTTAGACTATGCATTTGATGATTAATCTAACCATTGGCTTGAAAAATATCCCCAAATTGTTGGGAGCAATGGTAAGGTATATCTGTTTATGCCATCTATTCTTGCAGATTAATTACAAAGTTGGTTTAAAAATAGAAATATGAGTCCCTTGATAATCTAGATCAGACATTTTTCAATTAAAATGTTGTGTCCATTCTTTTAATAGCATCGCCAGCAGAACAATATCTTCAAGTAAAATTACCAGATGAGGTGGTTATGAAGATCTTCTCGTATCTGCTTGAACAGGACCTTTGTAGAGCAGCTTGTGTGTGTAAACGCTTTAGTGAACTAGCAAATGATCCAATTTTGTGGTAAGTAGGTCTTGATTTATCCACTGCAACTCCTAAGTTTTAAAGAATAAATTTGAACTATTATTGCAGACATTTCTTCTTGTACTTACCTTGCAGGTAAATCTTGTACAATGCTGTAATTTTTCTTGGACACCGTCATGTTACATTTGAACCAAGTCTATTGTTAGTTTAAAAAAAAAAGATAGTTAAGTTCAAAATAAATGTAATTTGCAATCTTAAAATGTTTATCTAAAACTAGACCAAGTGGGTCCCTGTCACATTGGGAGGGCTGGTCACCAAACACAATATTCCACCACTCACCCATAGCCCCCAACTGCGCAGGTGTGGCTGACGGGTTCCTGTTGTGACGCCAGAGATCCTTACTGTGCCGCAAGTCACGGCAACCCTCCCCAACTGCACTTCGCCATCCCTCTTCCTACCCCATCATCCTTTTCAACCTCCCTCTTCTCTCCCCTCTCCTCCTCCACTCCCTCCCTCACCTCTCCTTCCCTCTTTCCCCTACCCTCAGTCACTCACTCCCTCCAAAACCCCTCTCCCCCTCCCCACCTACCTGCTCTCCCTCTATCTCCCTGCGCCCCCACTCCTCACCTCTCCCGTATCCCATTCCCCCACTAAACACAGTTTAAATAACATTTCTCCTCCTCCCCTCCCTCAGGAATAGCCGTGAGTCAACTGCCAGTCCACCAGCTGTGAGTGAGTGAGCTGCCAGCACAATAGGCTTGAGTGGTTGACCCGCAAGCCCAAGAATCCATTCGGCCCACAATGTCCATACTAGCCCTCTGGAAACCAGTCCCTTCAGCCCATATACTAGCGCTTCAGAAAGCCCCCTCCCCCCCCACTGGCCACCAATATTGGAATTGGTGGAGAGGTGGAATATTGCATTGGGGTACCAGCCCTCCCGTGTGATGCTGGGACCCAACGGGTCCCACTTAGTCTAGTATATTATACATTTCCAATTTTGCCATACATCATTTATAAAGTGTGGAGTAATTGTCTTTCCAGGAAACGGTTATATATGGAGGTGTTTGAGTATACCCGGCCGATGATGCATCCCGAGCCAGGCAAATTTTATCAAATTAATCCTGAAGAATGTGAACATCCAAATCCATGGAAAGAAAGCTTTCAACAATTGGTAAGTCATTACAAATTCCTTTCTGAATTAAAAAAAATGTGAGCAGTATTATATTAATTAACAGAACTTGTTTTTTGAGAGGAAAAGTAAATTAAATGAATAAATTTGGGCAAATATAGATATTTACTTCAGTTTATGAAAAATGTTTATTAGGTTATAAATTGGTCAGTACCCTACTCCAATGCAGTTCTGGGTCTGCTACGGTAAGGTTAAAGACTAAGCACACCAGATAATAAGCACAATTTATAATAACTATTGCCCATGACTTGAAATGTCAAGTGTTTCTGCGACTGAATATTTCTAGTGTTTTCTGTTCTTATTCTATTAGATTACCACTAAAATATTTTAGTTTTATTGATATGTGGGTTTGAAATTATGAATGTGTCTTATGATTTTAATATATCTGCAGATAAATGGATTACACAGATCAGGAAAGCTTAAAGAGGGAGATGCAAAGTGGGTTATGGGATGGGCAAGAGAAAGGACGTGAGGGAGTGTACTGTTTTCGTTACATCACTGCTTCCTATGCTAGAGTGTATTTAGAACATAATACAGCACAGGAATCGGTCCTTCAGCCCACAATGTCTCTGCCAAACATCATGTCATGTTAATCTCCTCAGCCTAAACGTGATCCATACCCCTCCATTTCCAGCATATCCATGTGCCTATCAAAAAGCCTCCTAAATGCTACTGTTCTGTTTCCACCTCCACCTCCTGACTGAGTTCCAGGCACCCGCCAGTCTCTTCATAAAAGAACATCACCTTTCAACCTTGCCTTTCTTACTTTATATGGCTGTGCCTCCAGTCTTAGATTGACTACTTTATCTATGCCTCTCATCATTTTATATATTTCTGGACAGGTTTCCCCTGAACCTTTAAACACCAGAAAAAACAGAACACGTTTGTCCAACCTCTCTTTACAGCTAAAACCCTCTAATTCAGGCAGCATTCTGGTAAACCTGTCCAAAGTCTCCACATTCATTCTGTAACCAAAACTGTACACAATACTGAGATGAGACCTAACCAATCTTCTGACCCTGAAAACATCAAACAAAGCCAGAAACCTTGGGGTCATTATGGATTCAGATTTAAATTTCGACAGTCACATCAAATCAGTAACAAAATCGGCCTACTATCACCTCAAAAACGTAGCAAGATTAAGAGGACTCGTGTCAGCTCAAGACTTAGAAAAACTTGTACATGCCTTTATTAATAGCAGGCTAGATTATTGTAACGGTCTCCTTGTAGGTCTTCCTAAAAAAACTGTCAGGCAGCTACAGCTTGTTCAGAACGCTGTTGCTAGAGTTCTAACAAAGACCAAAAAATTTGAACACATTACACCAATTCTTAAATCCTTACATTGGCTCCCTGTATGTCAGAGAATTGATTTTACAATCCTGCTGCTCACCTATAAATCACTACATGGTTTAGGACCAAAGTATATCACTGACATGCTTCCACTATATAAGCCTTCTAGACCGCTAAGATCTTCTGAAACCAATCTGTTAGTGATTTCCAGAGTAAATACAAAACATGGGAAAGCAGGATTTAGTTACTATGCAACAAATAGCTGGAATAAACTTCCTGAAGATTTAAGACTTGCCTCAACTTTGACCACTTTTAAAACAAGACTGAAAACTTTTATGTTTACTTTAGCTTTCAGCTAAATCTTAACTACATTGCACTTTTAACTTTTACACTTTTTATAATGCATTTTTAATTTTGCTTTTCTTTTCTTTTAGTTCTATTTTATTTCATTTTATTATTTCATTTTATTGTATGACATGTTTTTATGTGAAGCATTTTGAGTCTGCCTCGTGTATGAAATGTGCTATATAAATAAAGTTGCCTTGCCTTGCCTATATAGTTTCAAAACTCTGTGTGTGTGTGTCAAACTGCTGCACAAGTCAATACCATCTCACATATGTCTAATCACAATGGATGTCATTTACATATGCCCTCACAATGGGACAGGGGTGGGAGATCACTCCCCCTCCCTTCCACCCCCGTGCCTTTCCCCCACTCCCCCTTCTCACTCTCCCCCTTCTCACTCTCCCCTTCTCACTCTCCCCCTTCTCACTCTCCCCCCTTCTCCCTCTCCCCCTTCTCACCCTCCCCCTTCTCACCCTCCCCCTTCTCACCCTCCCCCTTCTCACCTCTCCCCCCTTCTCAACTCTCCCCCCTCTCTCGCTCTCCCTCTCCCCCCTTCTCTCTCACTCTCCCCCCTCTCTCTCACTCTCCCCCTTCTCCTCCCCCCCCTTCCACCCCCGTTTTCGCTGGGCTCCTCCTCTCCTCTCCTCCCCTCTCCCCCTCTCTCCCCTTCTCTCCCCCCCTTCTCTCCCCTCCTCTCCCTCCTTCTATCTCTCTCCCCCTTCTCTCCCTCCCTCTCTCTCCCCCTCTCTCCCCCCCCTTCTCTCCCCTTCTCTTCTCTCCCCTTTCTCTCCCCCCCTCTCTCCCCCCCTTCTCTCCCCCCCTTCTCTCTCCCCCCCTTCTCTCCCCCCCTCTCCCCCCCTTCTCTCTCCCCCCCCTTTCTCTCTCCCCCCCTTCTCTCCCCCCCTTCTCTCTCCCCCCCTTCTCTCCCCCCCTTCTCTCCCCCCCCTCTCTCTCCCTCGCCCCCTCTCTCGCCCCACCTCTCTCTCTCCTTCTCTCTCTCCCCCCCCGCCCTCTCTCTCTCCCTCCACCCTCTCTCTCTCTTTCTCTCTCCCTCTCTCTCTCTCTCTCTCTACACTCTCTCTCCCCCCTTCTCTCTCCCCCCCTCTCTCCCCCCCTCCTCCCCTCCCTCTCCCTCTCCCTCTCTCCTCCCCCTCCTCTCCTTTCCTCTCTCTCCCCCCTTCTCTCTCCCCCTCCTCCTCCTCCCATCTATCCCTCTATCCATCTATCCATCTATCTATCTATCTATCTATCTATCTATCTATCTATCGATCTCCCCCTCTCTCTCCCCTCTCCTCTCTCCCTTCTCTCTCCCTCTCTCCCCCGTCTCTCTCCCTTTCCCTCCCCCCCTTCTCTCTCCCCCCCCCTTCTCTCTCCCCCCTTCTCTCTCCCCCCTCTCTCTCTCCCCCCCCCTTCTCTCTCCTCCCCCCTTCTCTCTCCCCCCCTTCTCTCTCCCCCCCTTCTCTCTCCCCCCCTTCTCTCTCCCCCCCCCCCCTCTCTCCCCCCCCCCTCCCCCCCCCTCTCCCCCCCTCCCCCCCCCTCCTCCCCACTCCCCCCCTCCTCCCCTCACCTCCTCTCTCCCCCCCTTCTCTCTCCCCCCCTCCCCCCCCTTCTCTTCTCCCCCCCCTTCTCTCTCCCCCCCCCCTTCTCTCTCTCCCCCCCTTCTCTCTTCCCCCCCCCCTTCTCCCTCCCCCCTTCTCTCCCCCCCTTCTCTCTCCCCCCTTCTCTCTCTCCCCCCTCTCTCTCTCCCCCCCTTCTCTCTCTCCCCCCCTTCTCTCTCCCCCTCTCTCTCCCCCCTTTCTCTCTCCCCCCCTCTCTCTCTCTCCCCCCTTCTCCTCTCCCCCCCTTCTCCCCCCTTCTCTCCCCCCCTTCTCCTCCCCCCCTTCTCTCGCCCCCTCTCTCCCCCCCCCTTCTCTCCTCCCCCCCCTCTCTCTCCTCCCCCCCTTCTCTCTCCCCCCTTCCTTCTCTCTCCCCCCCCTTCTCTCTCCTCCCCCCCCTTCTCTCCTCCTCCCCCCCTTCTCTCCTCCCCCCCCTTCTCTCCTCTTTTCCCCTCCTCTCTCCCCTCTTCTCTCCTCTCTTCTCCTCTCTCCTCTCCCCCTCTCTCCCCCCCTCTCCCCCCCCCCCTTCTCTCCCCCCCCTCCTCCCCCCCCTTCTTCTCCCCCCCTTCTCTCCCCCCCCCCCTTCTCTCCCCCCCCCCTCTCCCTCCCCCCCCTCTCTCCCCCCCCTTCTCTTCCCCCCCTCTCTCTCCCCCCCTTCGCTCCTCCCCCCCCCTCTCCCCCCCCTTTCCTCCCCCCCTCTCCTCCCCCCCCCCTTCTCTCCTCCCCCCCCTTCTCTCCTACACACCAATTGTGGTATTGTCTGCAAACTTGCCATGTAAATTTACATCTAATTTTAGTAGAATAGTTTTGCAGATGCTCATATGATTGTTAAAATAACAGTTGAGAATTAATCTGTTTCTATTCAGCTAAGACCCACAAAAAGATGTGACATCAGCAAAATCAAAGAGAATGAGAGATAGCAGCTTTTAATGGGGATGATAAAGCAGCTTGCATTTCCCTCTTTCCCTCCAAGAATATGAAACTAGTAAGCCTGTCTATTTACCTGAATAGAATGGAAATTGAACAAAAAAGCATCACAGGAGAGATATCAATGGAATAAGCCACAGAAGAGAAAAGCGAAAGATGAGTGAGGCAGAAAATAGAAGATCACAGATGGGCATGAAATGTAATCATATCCCCTGATGTAATGTGTTAACAGCACACAAGATTAAATTAAACATAAATCCAACATGAATCATTTTTACACCGTCTTAAAACATGTAAGCCATTCAAGCTGGCTAAAACCGGGATTAATGTCCGCAGCTCATGAACTTTGGAGAAAGATGCAGGAATTATTTCTAATTAAGTAAAACAATAAACTTCAGAGTGTGGACACAAGGAACTGCAAGTGGCAGACTCTTAAACAAAACACTAAGTGCCGGAGCAACTGGGAGTCAGGCAGCATCTGTGGAGGGATTGCACAGATGACGTTTTGGGCCAGAACCCTTCTTCAGACTGCTTGTAGTAGGGAGGCGAAATCTGGAGAAAAAAAATGGGGTGTGGGAGCCGGTGGGGGAGAGACAGTCTGCCAAGTTATAGGTGGAAAGTGGGGTCTGCAGTGGCGACTGAAGAACAGTCCTGACTGAAAATATCATCTGTTTGTTTGCCCCAGCAAATGCTACCTAGCCTTGTGTGTTCCTCTGGCATTTGTGTTGGTTTTTTTGTGTATTAAACAGGGAGGTTCTGCTAAAGAATATTAAACATCTTTGGTTGTGTGTTGGTTTGTTTTGGTCTGACGCGATGATGATTATCAGTACAAATGATTCCATTATAGGAAGTATTTGTTTTGAGCTTTGATCGGACTTCTAACTGAAATGCTGTCATGCATTAATATTTTACTAGTTTTTCACTTTGCATTTTAGTATAAAGGAGCTCACGTAAAGCCTGGATTTGCAGAACACTTTTACAGTAGTACAGCAAGGTATAAAGGAAGAGAAAATATGTTGGTAAGAATGGCTCTTTCTCAGAATCTACACTACAAAAACATGTAGTACTTGAGCTAAATTGTGTTTATTTTCTCCTTGATAGTATTATGATACAATTGAAGATGCCTTGGGAGGTGTTCAGGAAGCTCATTTTGATGGCCTTATCTTTGTACACTCTGGTACATACACTGATGAGTGGATCTATATCGAATCCCCTATTACTATGATTGGTGCAGGTAAATGTGCAAAGCAAAAAAAATGGCATTTAAATATATTAGTTGTGTTTTGACGGTTTGGATATTTAATTAATGTTGGGCTGTTTCCCTTCCATAATTCATAGTTTAAAGTATAATATGGCTGAATTCCTCATCAGTTTACAGTGCTAATTAAGGTCATAAAGTCACAGAGATATACAGCACAGAAAAGCTTGTTGGCGCAACTCGTCAATGCAACTAAAGAGCCTGTCCCACTGTGGGCGTCATTTGCGCGTCGTTTACGTGGCATCATTTACATCTCACGACGTGCGCGTCGTGCCATGCACGTAATGCGCGCTTGGTGTGCCCCAGGGGGGGGGGGGGGGTTGTCCCTTGGGTCCCTTTTAATTCTTTATTTTCTTACCTTAAATCATTGCCCTCTACTTTTAGACTCTGGTTCCCATACCAGGGAAAAAGATCGTACCTATCCATTTTATGTACGTTTCTCATGATTTTATATACCTCTATAAGGTCACCTCCAAGGATAATGTCACAGCCTATCCAGTCCCACTTTATAAAAAGCCTTCCAGTCAGAACCTTGTCCATTTTTATTACACTCTGAAATTCCTATAGCTGTATGACCAGATCTGTACACAGTAGATAGACACGAAAAGCCGGAGTAACTCAGCGGGCCAGCCAGCATCTCTGGAGAAAAGGAATGGGTGACGTTTCGGGTCTAGACCCTTCTTCAGATTTGAAATGTCTCGACCCGAAACATCACCCATTGCTTCGCTCCAGAGATGCTGCCTGTCCCACTGAGTTACTCCACCCTTTTGTGTCTATCTTCGATTTAAACCAGCATCTGCAGTTCCTTCCTACACTGTACACAGTGGTACGCGTGGTCTCACCAAAAGCTTCTCCAGTTGCATCATGACATTCCAACGGGTTCTCAATGGCTGATAGATGAAGACCACCATGCCAAACGCTGCCTGCACCACCTTGCCTATCTGTGTAGTGATTTCAAGAGAACTATGTGCCTGAACCCGAATTTAAGAGGGAGTTAGATGTGGCCCTAATAAATAATAATAATAATACATTTTATTTATGGGCGCCTTACAAAAATTTAGCAGGTAGAGGAAAAACATGTAAGGGAAATGAAATAAATAGTAGAGACATGACTTGTGGCTAAAGGGATCAGGGGGTATGGAGAGAAGGCAGGTACAGGATACTGAGTTGGATGATCAGCCATGATCATATTGAATGGCGGTGCAGGCTCGAAGGGCCGAATGGTCTACTCCTTCACCTATTTTCTATGTTTCTAACCCCTTGGTCTCCCTGTTCTACAACACTCTCCAGGATCCCACCGTTTACTGTGCCCTGGGCGAACTTACTAAAATGCGGCACTTTGCACTTGCCTGAGTTAAATTCCATCTGCTATCATTGACCCAATTTTCCAGTTCACCTACACCCTGTTGGAATCTTGGATCACACTTTTCACCCTTTACTGCACCTCCAGTTTTAGTGTTGTTTGAAACTTACTAAACATGTTGTCAACATTGTTATACCGATAAATAATATAGACTAGAACAACTGGGACCCGTCGGGTCCCTGTCACATGGGAGGCCTGGTCCCCCAACACAATATTACGCCACTCACCCATAGCCCCCACGGGAGGCATGGAGAGATTTAGAGAGATATAGACCATGTGCGACCTGTTGGACCCCGTCCTGCAATCCGGCAGGGGGGGGGTTGCAGGACAATCACAAGTACTCTCATCGACGAGGGTTCGGTTCAGTCTGAAGAAGGGTCTCGACCCGAAACATCACCCATTCCTTCTCTCCAGCGTCGCTGCCCTTCCCGCTGAGTTACTCCAGCTTTTTGTGTCTATCTTCAATTTCAGAGTTAAATAATAAACACAAGAGTGCTGGAGGAATAGGCGGCATCTGTGGAGGGAATGGATTAGGAGTTTTTTCCCGCTAAGTTATTCCAGCTTTTTGTGTCTATCTTCAATTTCAGAGTTAAACAATAAACACAAGAGTGCTGGAGGAATAGGCGGCATCTGTGGAGGGAATGGATTAGGAGTTTTTTCGGGCCAGGGTTCATCTTCAATAGGAAGGAACTGCAGATCAGGCATGATATTCTTCCGATTTAAATTGGAATTCCGATTTTTTTTTTGTTTTCATATTTGTCAATTTTTTTTGCCTGATTATTTGGCGGCCAATCAACCCCTGTCTCTAAGGGGGTTGTGTCCAATCACCGACCAGCTTCCCTTAAAATTCCCATCCAATCAATAAATCCGTTTCCTCCCGTCCAATCAGCCGCTGTCTTGAAAGGGCATTGTGTCCAATCATTCATCTGTCCTCGCCTTTCTAAATACAGATAGATCTAGTATTTCCCACCACTGTTGTTAGACTCGCTGGCTTTTTGGTGCCTGGTGAAGTAGAAACAAGGAACGGCATATATTGGTTTACAAAATTAAGACATAGTACTGGGGTAACTCAGCGGATCAGGCAGCATCTCTGGGGAACCCTGGGTCCCAACCTGAAGCATCATCTATCCATGTGTTCTTTTGATTCTTGGTGCTTGTTGTCTCTTGGCCGGAAAGGAAGAATGAACTTGGAGAAGTGGAGCAGAGATAAGAGAAACGTCTTGAATAAGTGAGACCTAAAATGTTTAGCCAGGGTCTATTTAAAAAAAAACCATTTTCGATAAATTTAAAAGCGGAGTTCTGATTGTATTGTAGGCAAAAGGAAATAGTTGTTTTAATTAACTAGAAATGGGTGCTGTATTATTTGACACGTTAGGACTAGATATTAGCAAAATACGTCTAAATGCTATACCTCTTCCCCCCACCCCCCCCAAGGGGCAGCCATTTGGGTGATGGATATTTACACTTATGGAATTCATAAATCGCCATTCAAAATTTTGAGATATGGAATAAAAATTCATTCTTGCAGAACTCGTCAGAAAGATAGATAGGTAAATAAAGTAAATCACTGCAAAGTATGCAGAGAACTGAACTAGTTTACCAAGGCTGCCGGTTCACAGCAGGCAGCCATTTAAGGGAATTGCTTTAGAAACAGACAAAGCAATCTCTATTATGTAATTTTTACTTAAATAATAAAAAAACCCATTTCTAGTAAATTAATGCAACTTTTTGCTTTTTCCTACAATGCAATCAGAACTCCCTTGCAAATTGTGGGGCATTGCTGTGAGAGAAAAACTTACCTTGGAAAGCATCTCCACTTATACCATGAGGTTCAATTGGGGAAAATGATTTACATTACGGAAATTTGTGGTGCAATGGTTTTCTAGGAATACAGACCCTCTGCAATGCAGGAATACACTATTTAAAAGGTCATTTATGTGGACAGTAGTGTTTTGCTAACGTGTTGCTTCAATGCACTTTCAGCACCAGGCAAAGTTGCAGATAAAGTTATAATTGAAAATACTAGGGATTCTACCTTTGTATTTATGGAAGGTTCAGAGGATGCCTATGTTGGATATATGACAATTAGGGTAAGTGCTATGAAATGAATCGGTTTGAAATAATTTGATAATAGAACTAACCGATGGACAATGTACTTAAGCCTGCGCTTCTTTATTCTAGTTTAATCCTGATGATAAATCAGCACAGCACCATAATGCACACCATTGTTTGGAGATCACTGTGAATTGCAGTCCGATAATAGATCACTGTATCATTCGCAGTACTTGCACAGGTCAGTATCACCGTTACCGGCTTAATGAGCCTGAACGTGTTTTAAGCTATTTTGCTACTAACATTCAGACTTTGACTATCTTGTATTTACAGAGTGCCCTGTCTTTAGTACATTTTTGTTATAAAATAAGCAAACTGGTGTTTACTGAATTTTATTTTAACTTTGTGTGCTGTTAACATTTACAAAATCAATGTACGTATGTGGAAGTCAATAAATATGAAATAAAAACAAAATGCTGGAAACACTGCAGGTCATGCAATATCTGGAAAAAATAGTTAAGGTTTCAGGTCACGTACATGAATATCCCATTACCCATCTCTCATCTTTGTTCTTATTTCTGTTCCATTCTGCTTTTATCTTTGCTCTCTGTTCCTGATTCTGTTCACCAAAAGTTTTTTTTTTTTTCTTCTTCCATTTTCATTCCATTTAGATAATTAGTCACCATCCCTCTTCCACCTTCTCTGCTAAAAATAGTTTTCATTCTTTCCCAGTTCTGATGAAAGACCTGAAACGTTAACTGTTTCTCTTTCCATATATGCTGCCTGACCTGCTGAGTGTTTCCAGCATTGTCAGTTTTTATTTTAAATAGTATGGCTTGCTAGTTTCATATTCTTGGGGTAAGTATGGAGAAATGTAGGCTGCTTTATTATCCACCTTATGCTTCACCATTTTCTTCATCTTCTCTTCTGCCTTGTCTTCTTTCAGTTCATGTTAGCCGAATAGAAACAGGCAGGGATTCTTCCTCAATTTTTACTGTTAGCGTTTGTGACTGAGCATTGGCAAAACTAAAGGTTTTCCCAACTTGTCTGCTGTTCTACCAAATATAAGCCACAAAATGAAATAGTAAAGAAAATGCATTTCCCTCCTTTTATCACTAACCCCAACTCAGCTACTTTTGTTCTCCCTCGTCCACTTTATTGGTCTGTGAGATCCATTTACTTGGTGCATTAAAACACCAGCTTCCAAAAAAAATCTGTACATGATGGGTGTTGTAAGTGACCTTATATTCATGAATTCAGCCTCAAATGATGTTCATATATCCATTTTACCCTCTTGCTCATTTTTCCCCATGTCCACCCACCCATCCCCCTTCACACAAACTTTGATCATGGACTGGGTGGGGACTGGATTTCAGATGTGGGGTGGTGAGGAAAAGAAATAAATTAGAGCCCTGCTATAGTCAGCGCATGTGTTTCTAGTACCTTATCATGGGTATTTTTGCAGCTGTTGCTTTATTGGTGTACTTTGGATATGTAAATAATATTACAAAATAAAGAACCATCGAGCCATTTAATTTGTTGGCTTCATTCAATTAAAAATGGAGGTACTGCAATTAAAAATGAAATAGTATCTTCTGGCTCCTTGCAGATTTTCAAGTTGATAACCAGTCCATTTGTAACATGCTGTTGTTTTAAAACATAATCCTAGCCATTTCCATCCCAGAGGCCACTCCGACTTACTGCTGTAACATTAATTGTCACTTCAGCTCATCCCCTCTGCCACTGAAGCCATCAGCTGCACACATTAATTTATCAGTGCCCTATTGACCAATATCCCAATCCAGTGAATTTAATGGTACCTAAATCATCCCGTCGCTATTCATCCTGCTTGCTTACAGCCCCTTTCATGCTGATTTATTTAGGCATTTGGGGTCTCCAAAGTCTCAATTTTTTAATTTAAATTCCACATTTTAAACCCCTTCATGAGTGCTCTTCCTGTACTGGTCACTCACAGTGGGAGCCACATCTAAAGCAGCATTAGCCCACTTAGGGTTTTTCATTTAGATCATCTTAACCTACTTTAACCTAGCTTTTAATTTGTCCCATTGTAATAAATAGCTCTTCATTTAATATCTCCTTCTGTATCAAGTCTGAAGTCTCTTTGGTATGATAAATAAATACAAATGCAGGTTATGTATTATAAAATATTTGTCTATTCAGAAATCCAAATATAATGTACATTAACTCTGAATTTGAATTTTATTATGTGCCTCATGTTAGTATACATTCCAAGGTATCATTCTTTCTTGTTGAAATGGTGAAATTTGAATTACTATGTTTGTTGCAGTTGGCTCTGCTGTATGTGTCAGTGGTCAAGGAGCATCTCCTACTATCAAGCACTGCAACATTAGTGATTGTGAAAACGTTGGGTTATATATTACAGATCACGCACAGGTATGAGAGTGCATAATGAAAGTGACTTTTTATTGAACAGTTTTGTTTTCGACCCATAGCTTAGTATAATCTTTTTATTTCGTAGGGAATTTATGAGGACAATGAAATTTCAAACAATGCTCTTGCTGGAATCTGGGTAAAAAACCATGGAAATCCTATCATCAGGAGAAATCAAATTCACCATGGGCGTGATGTTGGGGTCTTCACATTTGATCATGGCATGGTAACTCTTACTACTTTCGATAAGAATTTGATAGCTGATGAAGTGGATAATTACTGAATTAATCAACAGAATGAATGTTTGGCTTGGGATGTAGCAATTCATCAGAATTTCAACTAGAAGTATTTGCTTTTGCATGTTACTGTGGATGTTGATTACAATCAATTAGGCTTTTTATTGGTGATGTGTCTTTTTTATCCCCCTCTCTCAACCCCAAAAGGAAGGAAATCAATCTCCTAAATGCCAACTGGAAATGGTTTATTGAAGCTTCACAAACTTGCAAATATTTATACCACTGCAGCAGAGCTTCTGGTACACAATTGATGCCGTGATTAATTTACTTAAAATAACTGTTTTTGACATTTGATGACTGGAATCAGGAGCAAGATACTTGCAAGATACATGCCAATTATTTTTGGCATGAGGTTATTTATTGCCATGACCTTGTTAACACAAATTGTATGTTTGCTGACAGAGCTAATTTAAGTTTTGACTAGATTGGTTTTATTCTGTTAGACTTTCTGTTTCTTAACAAGATGATTTTAGCATGTTTCAGTCCTAAGATGACCTATGTAAAACATTTTCAAGCAGGTAATGTAAGGACTTGTAATTTATTTCTGTGAAATGTTTGAGGGGAAATGGAGTGGAGGAACTGGGGATACAAGAGACCAGAGATGCTAGAGGAACTCTGGTTCAGACGGCATCTGTAAAAGAAAATAGACCAGTCTGAAGAAGTATCCCGTTGCAAAGTATCATTTGTCCCATTATAGACAGAAAAAGATCGAGTAACTCAGCGGGACAGGCAGCATTTATGGAAAGAGGTAATGGGTAATATTTCGGGTCGAGACCCTTCTTCAGACTGAGGTGCCCTGCGGAAGGGAAAAATAATACACATATTATCTGTCCCGTCTCCTTCCACAGGTGCTGTCTAACCCAGTTCCTCTGGCAGTTTGTTATTTGCCCTGTGAGAGACCTGGTAGGCCTGCTGCCTCAGTTCCATTGATCTGGGTTCAATCCTGAATTTGAGTGCTGTTTGTGTATAATGTATATATTCTTCCTCTGACCAAGTGAGTTTCCTCGCACATCCCAAAGATCTGTGGGTTTGTAGGTTAATTGGCCACTGTAAATTGTTCCCAGTGTGTTGATGAATGTTAGAATATTTGGGGAGCTGATGGAAATGTTAGAAGATTAAACAATTGGATTAACTTTAATGGGTGGGTTTGGTGGTCCAAAGTGCCAGTTCTTGTGCTACACAACTCAATGGTTCTACTGAAGAAGTGTGTCAACCCGAAATTTCACACATTCCTTCCCTCCAGGGATGCTGCCTGTTCTGCTGAATTACTCCAGCATTTTGTGTCTGCCTTCAATGGTTCTACCATCAAAAGCTAGATTGTAGGAAGGAACTGCAGATGCTGGTTTAAACCGAAGATAGACACAAAAAAGCTGGAGTAACTCAGCGGGCGGGATAGGCACCATCTCTGGAGAGAAGGAAAGGGCGGCGTTTCGGGTCGAGACCCATCTTCAGACTATCAAAAGCTATATGTTGATCTCAGAGAAGTTAAATTACGATTCCATCAGTTTGCAACTTCCTTTAAACCTAACAAAGTTCTTCCATATATAACCACTGGAAGAGTTTGTACATCAATTCCTTCAGAATCCCTTGACTTAATTGCAAATTTCTGTTTAACCAGTGGTATTGATATTGCCACACTTTGCAAAACCTGTGTTTGTATTCATCTATACTTGTGGCTTATAAAAATGTTTTAGATGCATTAAAATTTTACTCAAGAAGTGCTTTTTGAGCAAGATGCATAGGACATTATTCTTCAGTCATTTCTGGAGCAATGAAGTACCTGACGTTGAAAAAGTATCTTTTATATCTCGAAATGTGTTTTATAAGATGTCTTGTCATTCATCATTTACCATAATCAATCCGGTCCTTAGAATT
Organism: Leucoraja erinaceus; assembly: GCF_028641065.1. Taxonomy (NCBI): domain Eukaryota; kingdom Metazoa; phylum Chordata; class Chondrichthyes; order Rajiformes; family Rajidae; genus Leucoraja; species Leucoraja erinaceus. Next base: position 43,872,709 of record NC_073384.1, read on the forward strand.
ATCACAGTTTTTATGAGTAAATATTTATCGGGCTGAGGTATTTTGAGACCTCAAGAATTGCCTTTCAATTATAGTTTTTCACCCATTGCAATGGTTTTATATATAATTATAGTAGCCTAAGTGTACTTGTTCAATTTCATTTAATTAAGATTTCACTCTATTTAGGTCTTTTAATATTGAACACATGTTCACTGTTAATGAAATCCATCATAAATTACAGCTCTTAAATGTAGTATGTTCCTGAATCAGCTTTCAAACTGAGATGTATGATTGTGTTAACCATAGTTATATGCTTAAATGTTGAATGGATGAAAGGTTGTAGCATGGAGATAATTTTACCTGACCTTTACTTTTGAGGTGAAAATGTGCAACTCTATATAAAATTGCATTTGCTGAATTATGCATGATGCATCTGGCATGAAAGAAAAACATTTCAGTCCTAACAAACTGATTTTTTTTCTCATATCTCTCAATTTTCTCACATTAATCAGATGACATTATTAATCAGGTTTTGCACTGAGGAGCTGACATAATACATTGGCTCCAATTTTGTGTTAAGTGATTGTCTTAGATTGTTTTAATGATATGAGGCAAAAGGACAAAATGTAATTAAATCCTTATGTAGGTATCTCACCCATATCTGTTGTTTATGGTTGGTTTGTCACATCCTTGTGGCCAGGTAACTGAAAGTATAGAAAGGTGCATCATTTTCCTCAAGGGCCTTTTGCCACGACTCTTATGTTTTGGTTTCCTTCTATGTTTTCATGGGCTTTGATTCTTGTGGTTCAAAACCTCAAAAAGTCCAATATTTTTCTTTGCTTTCAATTGGATCCAGAAAAGAGGGTTTAAGATGAAATGGCAATCATGAAGTACATACAGTGGTTTTGATCTGCTCATCAAAAATATTAATGTTTTCTGCAGATACGGTTCACAAGGGGGTCTTGTTATTTTGAAAACGTTCACCTTTTCCAAGACATCATTAAATTACATAGTTTTAGAACATGGTGGGCATCCAAAATATGCACTGCTGCTGAATCTAACCGTTTATTTTAAACTCATCCACTCCTTAACAAATTTACGTACCAATGTTTAATTAGCAAAACAATGTTATGATTTTAAATAGCATGCAAGAAAGTTAGAAAATATTGTTTTGCCAGAATACAGTTATTTACAATATAAACAAAAGTCCAGACTTTTTCTTCACGCTAAAAGCAGATTTTGATGCATCCTTGGCTTTATAAATTTCACAATGGCTTTCCAATGGAAATGTTTTGAAAATGTTTCCTTCACTTATTTGGGATTTCTACTCCAGTATATGAGTGAAATGCTCCAATTATATAATTTTAAAGAAACTAGTATTGTCCTTGTACTGTATTATTACAAAGCTGACAACCAAACTTGGTTCATTTGTTATTTTTCAACGTATTGGAAACTGAATTACATAATTAATAGCATTGTTAGTCAATAAACCTTGTCTGCTTTATTATTTTCATCGCCTCATAGTTTTAGCAGGGAAGCAGCTATATTAAAATAGCATTTGGTTTTGTCTTAATTAATGTGTGGTATATTAGTTGCTTTGGAAAGCAGTTACTCGCTGTATATGCCAGTTCCCAAAGTGAGCGAAAAGAAACAATAGCTATCAGTGTTGTCACTTCAGTTTATCGCTACCAAAAGCGAAACAGATTGAAAGTGTATTATGGACACCATAGTTCCTGAGGGAAAAATAATCTGGACAAATAAAACGTATGAAAAAAAAAAAAACTGCATGCACCCATTTAAAAAAAAAAAAACTTTTTTGTACTTATTATTCTCCCAGATTTAAACAGTCTGGTACAGCAACTGCAGTACAGGTAAGAGGACTTAAAGACCGAATTAGTTTGCAACTGGACAAAATATGGATAGGCTGAGGATTCCTGTTCTGATTAGCATCTGCTAACTTTAATTTTGAATATTCTTAATGTAGAGTCATAGAGCATGGAAACAAGCCCTTTGGCTAAACTCGTCCATGCCGATCAAGATGCCTCATCTGGACCAGCATTATTTACCTGCATTTTGCTAATTTCCCTCAAACCTTTCTTATCCGTGCAATGTCCATGGAAAATGACTCGGTGGCAGAAGATCAAATCAAATGTCCCGGAATGATTGGGAAAAATAACTTATGAATTCACACAATGCATTTGCAGTATGTTTGTCTTAAAGTTGTACAGGGTTTAGTAGGTAGTGGGATTTAAAAAAAGGAAATGTAAGTGTAATGCTGAAAAGGTTTGGTTTGAGCTGACATAATTGCAAATGAAAGTTAGGACATGGATAATAGATAATAGTGATTAAGTATTTTCTAAAGTTTTCATGGGATTCTTAGATGTGGATTGAGAACTAGAAATTTTGGATCGATGCATTGCAGAATGGAGATGGTATTGCAAGTGGGAGGTTAATGTGAAATTCTAGATGAGGCTGGAATTTGTGTGAAGTTAATGTCGGGAGGCTTGTAAAGAGTTGGCATGGCTCAGTAGTTCAAGTGGACTCTTTCTGTGTTAAGGATAATGTGTATTTGGGGGTGCCATGGGAGGTGTCAAAATTAAGTGATGCGAGATTCTGCATGTTTATGGCAGTGTTGTGAATGTAAAATTAGCCTCTTAAGGGAACAGTAGCCACGTGGGATTTTATAGTTAGCTCTGGGTGAAACAGGAGAGTCATATTGCACACTATTTGAGCTGATGTAAGTGAGAAGACAACACAGGTATAATTAGGAGCTAAGGTTCCCAGTATTCAGGTAGAAGAAGATTTGCTTCATTCATGACTTAGTATTCGTTAGTTTTATTGCAGTTACAAAAATTAGGATAGTATTCAATAAAATTGACACTTATTGCAAACATTCAAACTTCGCCATCGTAATAGACAGTAATCCTGGATGGTACCCGTAGAAGAAGATAACGATTTGTGAAATTTGTATTGGGAAACACAAGTTGAAGGGCAGCGGTTTAATGCTTTAAGTGAGACTTACTTAAACTTGATTTTTTTTTTTAAGTGCTTTGATTATCTCCTAGATGTATTCTGTCATCCAGAGAAAAAGTAGAGTGATGCCCTGTAAGATATGTTTTGGTAGTTCAGTTTAGTTTATTGTCACGTGTATTGAGGTACAGTGAAAAGCTTCTGGCAGGGAACTTAAATGGGTAATTTCTGATTAAAAAGTTGAATTTTGATTCCTTTTCCACTGAACTTAGTGAACAAACACACGGTGGTTCAAATTTAATGATTTAATTATCTAGCATTTGATCTAGAGTTTAGATTTTGAGGTTGATTGTAGACTGCCTCCATCATTCTGTTTGGGGTAGCACTTTGCTGCTTGCTCAGGCAAACACTGTCTAAAGTTTGCAGCTCATATTGGTGTGGAATTTTACCACTCACTTTAATGAAACAAAATGGCTGAACCTGCATCTTGATCCAACAGTATCTCAGGAAGCAAATTATAAAAACCCTTTGTATATTTTGTGGGAAAAGTGAGAGTATGAGAGTATCTTCTATTTCCTTCAAACCTAAACTTAAAAAATAGACTTGGAGGAGAGGGAGGTATTTTGTGATTAGAGTTTTGATTCTTCCAGCATCTGTAAGTCACACAGCAAAATGCTGTAATTATATTTATAGTCAGTGCACTTCATATTTATACTTTCACCACAAATGATCATAGAATATTGGTTTTATTTGTTTCAGGGTTACTTTGAAAGCTGTAACATTCATCGTAATCGAATAGCTGGTTTTGAGGTGAAAGCCTATGCAAATCCTACCGTGGTTAAATGTGAAATCCATCATGGTCAAACAGGAGGAATTTATGTTCATGAGAAAGGACGAGGACAGTTCTTAGAGAACAAAATATATGCAAATAATTTTGCTGGTGTATGGATTACATCAAACAGTGATCCAACAATTAGGTAAGCCTTTGACTATCATTATACTTAGCAAAATAAATGTTCTAGACGTGTTAATGTTTATTTATTCCTTTCTTTGCCTAGGGGAAATTCCATTTTTAATGGAAATCAGGGTGGGGTTTACATCTTTGGAGATGGTAGAGGCCTTATAGAGGCAAATGACATTTATGGTAAGTTGTGGAATATAAATGCCTTTATGCTTTTGCATTTTTACTTTTTAGGTATACAGTGGTTAAAAATGGCACCTTTTTTATTGTAGGGAATGCATTAGCTGGAATACAGATTCGAACAAATAGTTGTCCAATTGTCCGTCAAAATAAAATTCATGATGGTCAACATGGAGGTATTTATGTGGTAAGTCTGTAATGAGGACATTGCTGATCTAGGCATGGGAATAGTGGATTGGTAAGATTAAACTGAGCCTTAAAAGAAAATTAAATTATCCTGATTTTATTTTCTTTGAGGTACCGTAGTATGTGGAAGTTAAATTTGTAAATGTTTCTTAACCATCCTGTTAACGATTTATAACATGAAAATCTCAGTGATAACTTTTTTGTTTTTCCTGCTTTTATGAATTTCTGTTGAATGAATTGTCAAGTAGAGTAAAGAAAGCATAATCCGGAAAACTAATATTGCAAAAATAAAATGTGACTAAAATGTGCGTGTGATTGTTATACAGATGATTATAATTTCCACTGTCTTAGTACACATACACTTACTACATACTCTTAATAGGCCTTTTTTCTAGAATTTTATGTTTGAATGTTTGTAGAAATGGTACATGGTTCTTTGAATAACTGAAAACAACGTATTTTCCCGTTGTAACAATGTGATTTTTTTAAATGTCGGTAATTGCAATTGCTGTTCCAGGAAAACCAATGTACTGTTTTTGCCACAGTACCTTAATTCTTTTAAAGGGATCAGAAATATGATCAACAAAAGAATGGTGCACAGCAAACTAAAATCTGTTTAAGGGAGGTGGACTGGCGGGAATGAGTTTTGTATAATTCTGTACAAGTTGACACTCTTTACTTTAAAATTTTGAGCATACATTGCTTTCTAAATTATTGTAGTGTCACAAATGATGAGAAATGTGTATTGGCAGTCTGCACTAATTTCCAAATTATTGACTTCTGTTAAGCATGAAAAAGGGCAAGGTGTAATTGAAGAAAATGAAGTATACAGTAATACCCTGGCAGGTGTGTGGGTAACGACAGGAAGTACGCCAGTGCTACGGCGAAACAGAATACATAGTGGAAAACAAGTAGGTTTCAATTTAGTTAGACGTTTTCATGAATCTTGTGGGTCACTAATGCTACAGTATCCATGACAAGAGTGTTTGTTTTGTAAGGTGGGTGTTTACTTCTATGACAATGGCCATGGAGTGCTTGAAGATAATGATATCTACAATCATATGTACTCAGGTGTTCAGATCAGGTAAGATGCATGTTCATCTTAGACAATGTTGTAAATTTCACATTTGATTCTGGCTTGTTAGTACAGATGGGAAGAAAACATTATGCACAGTAATCCGTAGTTTATCGCGTAGCTGTAAAGTGTACCCTGTTTACTTTTTAAGTCAAAAAGCGAACTGCACGGTCAGATTGCCTTTTGGCTGCTAGGTCCTACTTTCTACAAATAGTTTTTTTGTACCAATGGAAAAAACTTCAAAGAATGTTTCATATTACACAGCAAATAACCATTTAAAAAAATCTGCCAAGTTTTACTTGTGTCCACAGTTTTTCTCCAAGCCTGCGATAATAGCATTCCTAGTATTTCAGTGTTTGAAACATTTTTTAAAAGTTTTTGCAATGTGACAATGCAAATGTAGATTGTAAAATGATTTGTATCAAGATTAATTTGTCACATTTACAGTGCAGTTGATTATGAACACCGCAAACCAAGGAAGATTTGCCTTCCACTTGGATGTATTGAATTAGAAAGCAGTTTGTACTTTTATATAGTAACTGCAATGTAGGCGTGGCTTATCTGTAATGGGGGCGTCAGACCAGATCAAGAAATTGCAGCATAAGAGGATTTCACATACAAATGCTCGGTAGCCGCATTATACTAAACATTGCGGAGCTGTCTATTAGAAAAATCTGTGAAAGCACTTGCAATACACATTGGAAGGTAAGGTGTTTGCAAATGGGTAAACTGAATGGAAATGAAATAAATCAGTGGAAAATTCAATTTTCACTTCCGCGGTATCTTTTCTTCTGAATTACTTGCAATTAAAAATCTCCAGGAATTTCTGGTCAATAGTTTTTAAATTTCTTCAGATTGCTGGGCTCTGAAATATGATGCACTTACTCAGATGATAGTAATCCACGTTATTTTATTGAAAACATTGAATCAGGTTGGAAAGGTACATAAACAGAGGAGTGAATGATAAGTAGAATCATGAAAAGGACAAAAAGTCTTCCCTGGGCACCGTTGCACTTTTTACCTAACACAATTTAAGTCCCTTTACAGTAAAAGAATGACAGCATTGTGGATTGTAGTTCAGTACAGTAAAGCCACTGTCCTATTATATTTTCTGCTCATGCTATTTTGCTTATTCAACTGCAGAGTGCAGCCTTGTTCTGGGCAAATGCTGTAATTTTGTTGTGGTTGAGAACACCTACTGTGATCTGCCCCATGTTTTAGAAGTTGCATGACTGTGCCTAATTTAGAATATATGAACTCTGTGTAAATGGAAACATTTTCAAAAGATAGCGGGGTGGCAGAGGAATTGGAAGAGGCTGTTTAGAAATCACGGATTAAAATGGGTGAATAAGTGGATTGCAGATTTTGACTCAGACAAGTGTGAGATCTCCCCATTCACCCTTCATCTGCTTCCTGGAAGTCAGACGGGGTCTTGAGGACCTTCATGAGAGATTTCACTCTGGTGTATCTCTAATTTGTTAATTCAGAAATGATTTTTGTCGCCATCTGAAACCCTTTTAACAATTTTATTATTCAGAATGCCAATAGCATAAAATATAAGCTGTACTGCATTCTCCATTATTATATTTCAGATGCACATTGACATAGAGACATAGAAAACAGGTGCAGGAGTAGGCCATTCGGCCCTTCGAGCCTGCACCGCCATTCAATATGATCATGGCGGATCATCCAACTCAGTATCCTGTACCTGCCTTCTCTCCATACCCCCTGATCCCATTAGCCACAAGGGCCACATCTAACTCCCTCTTAAATATAGCCAATGAACTGGCCTCAACTACCTTCTGTGGCAGGGAGTTCCAGAGATTCACCACTCTCTGTGTGAAAAATGTTTTTCTCATCTCGGTCCTAAAGGATTTCCCCTTTATCCTTAAACTGTGACCCCTTGTCCTAGACTTCCCCAACATCGGGAACAATCTTCCTGCATCTAACCTGTCCAACCCTTTAAGAATTTTGTAAGTTTCTATAAGATGCCTCCTCAATCTTCTAAATTCTAGCGAGTACAAGCCGAATCTATCCAGTCTTTTTTCATATGAAAGTCCTGACATCCCAGGAATCAGTCTGGTGAGCCTTCTCTGTACTCAGATTTGGAGACCAAAACTACTGACAAAACTGAGTTTGAATGTTTTGACCAAATGTTGTTGCTTTCTCCTTTCCCTGGAAGTACTGAGATGTATAAATAGTGAATATCAATGCTAGATTCATTTTTACATATCTCATAAGTTGCCTGGACAGTGGCAGTAGGTATTGACTGTCATGACTGAAGAAGGGTCTCGACCTGATTCCTTCTCTCCAGAGATGCTGCCTGCCCCGCTGAGTTACTCAAGCTTTTTGTGTCTACCTTGACTGTTGTGAGCATCGGACCGAAGTTCAGTCATACTTTGCATAGCAGATCAAGACCTCTGGCGTGCTTCCTACTCAAGCACCTTCCCATTGCTTTGGTTATGATCTGCTAACTGAGAATGTGCTGTGGACTGAACATAGCACCCTTTTGTTTGTGGTTGTGTTCATTTTTATTTGTTTTGTACATTTTGAAGTGCTAATTATACAGCATGGAAAAAGCAGAATTTTACAATGTATGATTATTATTTCTATTAATTGCATGTCACTATATTCTATAGTGTACTTTATCTTCCAGAATTTTTTTTTCCTCATACCGCAATATGGTAGGTCAATTCTCATAGTATACTCGCAGTGATAAAAGACTTTGTCGTAAATTAAATTTTAAATAAGAAATGATAAGCTTTTCAGGCTTGAGGCAATTTTTGTTATTTAAGATTTACCATTAATAATTTTGCCTTCTTCCTATTCTCTATAAATAATATACTAGATTTACTCCATGTTGACATTTACAATGTGTTTGTACTGTGGATAGTTTTAGACTTTATATAAGAACATTTCTAGTATTACACTTGATGGCCACAATTATACTTTACTTGTCTAAAATATTTATTTTAAGTACAGTGGTATGATATCAGTCATAGCCTCGTTTAAACCTTGTGATTCACAGAACTGGAAGCAACCCTAAGATTCGACGCAACAAAATCTGGGGAGGACAGAATGGAGGCATTCTTGTATACAATTCTGGTAAGAGTCCAATGTGGTTCCAGGTTGATTCAGTGATTTTATGTTGTGTTTTATTTTCCACCTTTATTTCAGATCCAAATGAACATATTTCTTGATGTCAATTAATACAGGTCTTGGGTTTATAGAAGATAATGAAATATTTGACAATGCAATGGCCGGTGTTTGGATTAAAACAGACAGTAACCCCACACTCAGACGGAACAAAATCCATGATGGCCGTGACGGGGGTATCTGCATATTTAACGGAGGCAGGGGTAAGATTTCTAGCTTAAGATTTAAAATAAATTGCACAGTTTAGCTTCCCAAAGGGCAGTCTGTCTGCTATCAAGCTTTGAACCCTGGTTCTGGTCTGGTATGATCCACGGCTTGTGGTGTGTTAACTGCTGTCAGTGAGGCAAATAAAACATTTCCAAAATATACTTCCTTTTCCTTGGAGCAGAAGAGGGAAATTACTTTGGGGTTCCTGTGGGTTACCAGTAAAATGAATACGTCAGGTTAGAACAAGAATATTTAATATTCTTATGAAAGGCCTTTAACAATCGAGTTTCCTGCTTGCTGTCGAGACCTCTCGAGTAGGCTTGATTTTCCTGAAGTCCGAGAACTGTGGCATACATGGAGACGTGCCTGTGTACTATCATATTTTTGAATTATAGCTTCTCACGTTTTTGCAAGTGTTGCAAATTTGAAGTCAAACTACTTTTAGTTGCATTCTAAACGAAATGTTGTAATGTCTTGGAGCCCTTATTGATGCAAAACCAAGTTATAGAACTTAGAACAATACAGCACAGGAAGAGGCCCGTGGGCCACAATGTTTGTGCCGAACATGGTGCCAAGCCCAACTCTTACTTGTATATAATCCATATCCCTACATTCCTTGCATATCCATGTGCCTATCCAAATGTCTCTTAAATGCCACTATTGTATCTACCTCCACCACTACCCCTGGCCACACATTCTAGGCACTCACCAGCCTGTAGGTAATTAAAAACGTATCCCCCACATCTCCTTCAAACTTCATGCACTTCTCCGTGCACTTCAAAAATAATCTGTTTGTTGCATCAACATAAGGAGAACTAGATAAGTAACAGTAAAAGTCTTTATTTTCTTTTTTTAATTTTATACATTTAACAATAAAACAATGGATACATTTGGGTTAGAAGTAATAGGTAGCATTATAAATGGGGGGAAAAAACATTCCCACCATCTATTTTAAGCTAAAATGTGGTATCTCGTAAATTTCTTTGTTGCCAGTTTTAGCTTCTAAATTGTCTTAAACACAACAACCAATGATTGCTCATTTGTTTGTGCCCTGCAAGTAACAAATGAAGCAAACATCACACTGCAACCAATAAATGGTCTCCTCACATTCATTGGTGCTGATAAATTGAACACTTTTCAATCATATTTGAATCAAGTTGCCTGGAAATTCAATTGCACAGGATGCTGTTGTGTGCATTACATAATCGCGTTACAGGGGTGAAGGACAATACTGCCATTTCCAGGTTTATTCACTTGGAAAATTGACCAGGTCCTTTCTACCACTAGCATTCAGGATGTGATTTGTCACAAGGGATGACATCATTCTCTATACAATGCTCCTTTTAGAGCACCACAGAAGACGTTTGATGTTGATAAAGGAAACATGCTTGTTACCGAGTGTTACACAAAAAAGCTGGAGAAACTCAGCGGGTGCAGCAGCATCTATGGAGCGAAGGAAATAGGCAACGTTTCGGGCCGAAACCCTTCTTCAGACGGTCTGAAAAAGGGTTTCGGCCCGAAACGTTGCCTATTTCCTTCGCTCCATAGATGCTGCTGCACCCGCTGAGTTTCTCCAGCTTTTTTGTGTAACCTTCGATTCTCCAGCATCTGCAGTTCCCTCTTAAACACTTGTTACCGAGTGATTAGTCTTATCCTTACATTTTTCCCTGCCACTCCTGCTCCGTTCCCCCAACCCCCCCAGTCTGGGCTATTAGTTGGTGTGCAAGGTTTTCAATACAATAACATAGTAGTGTTCCTATGTGCCTACTGCCTTTCAAGCTAGCCTTGGTAAGGAACTGCAGTATGTTTTATTTATGGTGTACATTGTAGATACTCCTTGTAGGTGATGGATGTTTAGGATAATGATTTAGGTGCGATCAAGTGGGGTGCTTTATCTTGAAAGGTTTTGACCTGCTTCAATGCCATAACAACCCGACTAATTCAAGAAAGTTACACCGTTGGCTTGTAACCTGCATCTGCAGAGAGAGAAACTGAAATAAACACATCATTATCCTGATTTCATTTGTGTAGACACTGTTTGACATGCTGAGCATTTCCTAATTTTGGATTTGCAGCATTCAACATTTTCTACTTGTACTATTTACTGGGGAGTTGTACAGCCTGAAAAGGAGTCGCACACCTCAGTTCAACACCTGGAATTTCATTTAGCTGCAGTTGTGTTTGATGGAAGTTGCAGTCTAATGGAGAAAAAGTGGTGTGGTTATTTTCCACATGAGATTCTGGCCCGAGGCTTAGCATATTTTCTCAATTTTAAGAATATATTGCAATAAATTTACTTTTGGTCATGAAATTCTGTATAGCACATACGAGGGAATGGTTACAGGAAAGATAATTGGGGAAGGGGTTAGGACTGATGATGTGAATGCTCTGGGAGCCAGCATAGACTTAAATGCAGTCCCCTATGTTGTAACGAAATGTGAGAAAAAATATATACTAACTTGAGAAATCAAATCTGGCTTTGCATCTTCACTGGATATTGAAATATGCAAAATAACAACTGTTATTCTGGACCCGGCAACGATTTTGCCAACCATTTGCATTCAGTCCGCCAAGGCCTGCAGGATCTCCCAGTTGTTATCCATTTTAATTCCTCTTCCCATTCCTTTGCTGACCTTTCTGCCCTGGGTCTCCCTCATTGCCAGAGAGAAGCCATATGCAAACTGAAAAAGCAACACCTTATATGGCTAGCCCACAGCCCAATGGTATGAACATTGAATTCTCCAATTTATGGTAACTACATAACCCTCCCCCTCGCCCTTCCTTTGCCATATAACCACCCCCCTTCTTTCTCCCTCTCTCCCTACATTCCTTCTTCTAACTTCACAATTTATAACTTCAGTCTATTTATCTATGGCCTTTGCCCAACCATCTGCTTATGAAAATACTCTCCTGGCCTGTGTTGTCCTGGCCTGCCAGGCTTTGTCCTGCCCCTCTTCTCCACCAGCTTTCTTCTCCTCCTCCCCTTCCCCCCACCACACAAAGAGTCTGAATGGGAGTCACAACCTGAAATGGCACTAATCCATATTCTGCTGAGTTGCAGCCTGACCCGCTGGGCGACTCTAGCACTCTTGTCTTCTAAACAATTTGCCCCAACTCTGCTTTGAAACAAGAATTGACCACACATGCTTTAATTACGTAGCATGGGGTAGGTAACAATATCTGGTTAATAGCATGTCATTCAAATATGAATATGATTGGTTCACAGAAATTTTAGTTGGAACTTTGAACTGAAACAAGAAAAATCACAGTGAGAAAGACCATTGAAATGATCAAGCCTGGCCCTCTGGCCAGAGGTGGGTGAGGATGCTGCAACTTCTCACACTTTGGGAACATCCGTAAAACCTTTTCTCTGTCTGCCTTGAAATCTCTTGCTATCGTGTAGTTTGAGCGCTTATTTTGGGCATCTGGTATTGGGAATGCAGATGTAGCCTGCCCATCTGAGCTAAGAGAGTGCCTCGCTGCTGGTGATGTTGACCTGGAAAAGGACATTGTCATTGATTAGTCAACCCCTCTGATGGATCTGGAGGATATTCAAGGATTTGCATAAAGGTTTTAATTGCAAAATGGTTGGGGATTGTCATAAAGCTATGGACTTTTGTGACATTATACTATATTATGCATCACTTTTATTTGTAGGACTTCTTGAAGAAAATGATATATTCAGGAATGCTCAAGCTGGTGTCCTTATCAGCACAAACAGTCATCCTGTGTTACGGAAGAACAGGATATTTGATGGATTTGCAGCAGGTTTGTTACTTAATCTAATCTGTGGTCAACTTATTTATCTTAATCGGATGTTATTTAATATGAAAGAATGTATTCAATTATAAAACTGGCTTGAAGGGAGGAAGCAGCACAATATGCGGTTTCTAGTACAAAGACTGAATTCTGATAAAATTATGACTATTTACCTCTGCTCTTTTTTAGCTATCTCCCATGCTGTCCAATGGAGATTATGGGATGTAATGCTCATCCCTCTAAAGAAACTGTTAGAATGGTGTTCTGGATGAAAAATATTTGTGATTTTTAAAGCACATTTATATTGCCTTAGTAAAGAAACTCAATTAGCAGGAATAATTGCTAGAGTAATTTTAAGCCACTGAAATAAACACTTTTAATACATCCAATTTCCTTCCACTATCTCCTTTATCAATTTGTATGCTCCCTTCTTGTATTTTTGTGTATTCATGTATTGTCCAGTCCATTCTTTTCACTTGCGTGTAAATTGTAAAAGTTAAAAGTCTCAGAAAAACAAAATTGTGTGTCAAGTTTTACAGAACCAGATAAGAGTCAAGAGTCAAGAGTCAATTTAATTGTCATTTGGACCCCTGGAGGTCCAAACGAAATGCCGTTTCTGCAGCCATACATTACACACAAATAGACCCCAGACACAACATAATTACATTTTACATAAACATCCATCACATAGCTGTGATGGAAGGCCAAAAAAACTTATCTCTCCACTGCACTCTCCCCCCCCCCCCCCCCCGATGTCAGAGTCAAAGTCAAAGCCCCCGGCTGGCGATGGCGATTGTCCCGCGGCCATTAAAGCCACGCCGGGTGGTGCGAGGTCGCACACCGGGTCTTGGTGTTGGAGCCCCCGGTGTGCGCTCGCAAAGTCCCGCGGCCATTCCAGCCGCGCGGGGCAGTGGTGTCAGGCCCCGCTCCAGGAGCTCTTCAACCCCGCAACACGGGCGGGAGAATTCGCCGTTGCAGGAGCCCCGAAAAGCGGTCTCCCTCCAGGGATCCGCGGGCTCCCGGTGCCGCCGTCCGCAGACCCGCAGTAGCAGCCTCCGAATCGCAGCAGCAGCAGCATCGGCAGCGCAGCAGCAGCAGCAGCAGCGCTCCTCCACCGCTCCACCCGCTCCGGTCTCGGCCAGCTCCGCGACGGCAACGGTGAGTCGGCACCAGAGTCCCCGGCTTCTTCCCGTTGGAGGCCGCTCCTCGTTGCGGCCTCAACGACAACTGAGACCCGACGAGAAAAGGTCGGGTCTCCAGTGCAGGGAGAGATTCAAAAGTTTCCCCCCTCCCCCCATCCCCCCACACACACACCCCAACATAAAATAACAAAAACTACATAAAAACACAGACAAAAAATAATAAAACGCGGACAGGCTGCAGAGGCCGCTGCTGGCCAGAGCCGCGCCGCCTACCGGAAACCATATTTATCATGCACTGTTGCTGGCTATCTTGGTGTTTCATAAAGTAGCAGCTCCAAGTAATGGTTAAACTTTGGTGAACACAGGAACTGGGATTCAGTGTTGCATGCAGCAATTTCCATTGAACTTAGGAGGTGGCATAATTTTATTTTTTCCTAGTTGAAGCCTGATTCAGTAAAGTGCAGGCTGGCTGGAATACCGAATCTTTCTACTTCTGTACCCTGAGTGGTTGGGATACTGGTGTCCAGGTAAATGCACTGTCATGTTCAAAGACCGCAAGCATTAACAACCACCTATTTATAAAAGGGTGCTGATTTTTATTGCTGTGCTGATCTGATTGTGCAGATTGTCCTTGACTCTTTGGGGTGGCACAGAGTGCCTCAGCGGTAGAATGATGCCTTTCAGTGCAAGAGACCCAGGTTTGATCCTGACCATGGGTGCTGTCTGTTCAGTTTGTACGTTCTCTCTGTGACCACATGGATTTTCTCTGGGAGCTGCGGTTTCCTCCGACATTCTGCAAAGCGTAAATTGGCTTCTGTAAAGTGTAAATTGTCCCTAGTGTGTAGGATAGTGCTAGTGTATGGGGTGATCGATAGTTGGCGCGGACTTGGTTAGCCAACAGGCCCGATTCCATGCTGTATCTCCGAAGTCTGGCTTTTGAATGACTCTCTTCCTGCCTGTTTTCTCTCCCCTCATAATCCAAGGTGCATTCATTCTAGCTGAGTAAATTATTACCCTGGAGTATCATCACAGACTAAGTTCCAAATGCATTGATGGACTGCAAATCTAAATTCCAATGCAATTAATTGAAGCAATATTGGATCAAATAATTTACCTCAAATGCATTAAAAACCTAATTTACTAGAATGTCCAGAACCTACTTAATTTAGAGTTCCAGTTGCATTTAACCGTTGCTCTTATTTTGCAGGTATTGAAATAACAAATCATGCTACAGCTACTTTAGAAAACAATCAGATATTCAACAACCGGTTTGGAGGGTTGTTTCTGGCATCTGGTGTGAATGTTTCAATGAAAGGTATAAAACTTGTTTTTCCTTTATTAGAGTTAAATGATAACGTTTTGTATTTACTTATAAAATGGGATGTATTGGATACAAGAATAAGGAGAATTTGCTCACTCTCTGACTACAGGTTTTCTCATTGTGTTCCAGTTTCCTCTTACTTCCCAAAAGGCATATTGCTTGTTAGGTTATTGGCCTCTTCAAATTATCCCTGATGTAGGTTGATGGTGAAAGAACAGGGGTCAGCGGGGTGTTAATAGGCATGTGTAAGAGAATAGGTTACAGGGTTGGGGCAAGGGAATGAATATGTAGTTTTAAAATTCAGCAGAAAGACGGTCAATGTTTTAGGTCCAATCCCTTGTCTTTTGTGATTCCAATATAGTTGGAGAAACTGGTGGAATTATAAACCAGGATACTCATTATCCATTTTGGCATATTTATATTTTTTAATTTTTTTAAAAATAATGGAAGAGGATAAAAACCAAGAAAATGAAATTAAGTGGATATCAATTTTACTGACAGCGAGTTAAACAGTCACTGTGAAATCAAATGCTGTTAATCCAATGCTAGAATAGGCAGCAAAAACAGAAAATATGTAGTTCCATACCTAATCAAGAAGGTCTGAGGGGTTGATTATCTGCTTATGTAACATGATGGCTCTTTCTCTTTTAAGATAATAAAATAATGAACAATCAAGATGCCATTGAGAAGGCTGTTAATAGGGGCCAATGCTTGTACAAGATATCCAGTTACACCAGCTACCCAATGCACGATTTTTACAGGTAAATTTTGTGGAATATCTGGAAATATTTTTCAATTATTTAAGTCTCCTGTTTTGAATTTAAGTTTCAATACCAGTTGTTCTTTTGATTTTCCCCCAGGTGTCATACCTGCAATACAACAGATCGAAATGCAATCTGTGTAAATTGCATTAAAAAATGCCATCAAGGACATGATGTGGAATTCATTAGACACGATAGGTTAGTACTGTGGAGCCAAACCGTCACTAACTGCAGACCATGAACGTTAGTAGAGATTGTGTTTCAAGTGGGCAAATAGCCTTCCAGGATATTTGTTTAACCATATAATAACCATATAACAATTACAGCACGGAAACAGGCCATCTCGGCCCTACAAGTCCATGCCGAACAAATTTTTTTCCCCTTAGTCCCACCTGCCTGCACTCGTACCATAACCCTCCATTCCCTTCTCATCCATATGCCTATCCAATTTATTTTTAAATGATACCAATGAACCTGCCTCCACCACTTCCACTGGGAGCTCATTCCACACCGCCACCACTCTCTGGGTAAAGAAGTTCCCCCTCATATTAACCCTAAACTTCTGTCCGTTTTGTTTAGTGCAATTGTTCTACAGTGCCCTCCATAATGTTTGGGGCAAAGACCCACCCATCATTTATTTATTTATTTGCCTCTATACTCCACAATTTGAGATTTGTATTAGAAAAAAAATCACATGTGGTTAAAGTGCGCATTGTCAGGTTTTAATAAAAGGCCATTTTTTTTAAATATTTTGGTTTCACCATGTAGAAATTACAGCAGTGTTTATACATAGTCCCCCCATTTTAGGGCACCATAATGTTTGGGACACAGCAGTGCCATGTAAATGGAAGTAGTCGTATTTAGTATTTTGTTGCATATTCTTTGCATGCGATGACTGCTTGAAGTCTGCGACTCATGGACATCACCAGTTGTTGGGTGTCTTCTCTGGTGATGCTCTGCCAGGCCTGTATTGCAGCCATCTTTAGCTTATGCATGTTTTGGGGGCTAGTCACCTTCAGTTTTCTCTTCAGCAAATAAAATACATGCTCAATTGGGTTCAGATCGGGTGATTGACTTGGCTACTCAAGAATTGACCATTTTTAGCTTTGAAAAACTCTTTTGTTGCTTTAGCAGCATGTTTGGGATCTTGCTGTAGAATGAGTCGCCGGCCAATGTTTGGAGGCATTTGTTTGAACTTGAACAGATAGGATGAGTCTATACACTTCAGAATTTGTTATGCTACTACCATCAGCAATTGTATCATCAATGAAGATAAGCGAGCCAGTACCTTCAGCAGCCAAAACTAATTCCATTTTAATTTCTCTCCAACTATGCACTTACCTTTGCTTCAAATTCTTGTCCATTCCTATGGCAAAACATTGTCCCTATTTTTTTTTTTCCTCTGGCAATTTTAAATTGACCCGTGTAATATTTAACCATGACTCGTACAAATGGATCATAATCAAGCTTGGGATTGTTTGCTATTAATATGATAAAATCTCATCCTCAGCAATACGTATAACTTGCCGCATCAATATCTGACCAACTGCTTACGAGAGATGGGCATGACATATTGCAGTTCAGAACTTAATGGTGTGCAGTCACCTTTAGTACCTAGTTAGTTATCATCATGGAAATATTCTGAATATTTTTTCTTTGATTTCCCTGACCATTACATGTTGTTATAGTACCTGAATGAATAGGTTTATTGGCCAAGTATTCACATACAAGGAATTTGCCTTGGTGCTCCGCCCGCAATAATGTATCCCGATGACCTGCTACAATAGACTAGCTAACTGCCATTTCCCTTGATTTAGTCAGTGTAAATAGGATGTATATAACCAATAGAGCAAATAATGGGGTTTTGTGTGCTGTTTTCTTTATTGCCTTTGTCATGTATTTCAATGTAAAGAAACTTATATTTTTCTCCCTTTCCTTGCAGATTTTTCTGTGATTGTGGTGCTGGAACACTTTCAAATCCTTGCACATTAGCTGGAGAACCCACACATGATACAGACACTTTGTATGACTCTGCACCACCAATAGAGTCCAATACCTTGCAACATAATTGAGTTTGTGTATCCTGCCATTCTAATCAAACGGAACTCCATTTGTACAAAAACACTCTGGGGAAAGAAAAATATAATTTGCTCAGATCTTCAGGAAGAATGTGTCATGATTTGTTCAGCAGTCGTGCATGTGTGGATGACACTGGAGTCCAGTCGGGTGCTCTGGCAGTGAAGGAAAGGAGCAATCTGCTAACTCAGGATTAAGAGAAGACTGGGTATAATTAGCATTACTACAGACTAAACAGTCAGCAGTGTACTGTCCAAGGGACAAAAAGGCTTACACTGGTTTTTGTACCCCGAATGCCATCTTGTGCAGCTGCATTGCAATTATATAGGAAAACTGTTGGACACAGCATCACAGAAACCACAGGACTATGATACAGTACCTATGGCCAATGGGTACTGATTGGGTTGGTGTATGTATGAAATTGTGATCTAGCACTTCTGTTTTTGATTTTTTTTTTAAATATTCAACTGAGACAACTGATTTTAATGCTTTTTCTCATGTAGCTTTTTTGTAAGTTCAAGCAAAACATTGTACTTGAATGTGTCCTGTTTTGTTAGCAGAACTAGACTTGCTGTAACTATACTCATGTCCCAGTATCTTAAGTTCTTTCTATGAAAGAGAAAAGAAACACTAATCAATTGTATTCCTGAGCTATTGATTATTACAGAACATGGATATGTTCTTTTTAAAGTTGTTTCCGTCAAACTTATACTTTTGAGACTGATGGGGCTCAGTGGAAAAAAAAGCATATGAAATAGTATCAGTATTTTCACCCCTACTAAAGGAATTAAATGTTTCATTACCATGTAAATATTGTTACAAAAAGTAACTTCCAGTGCCATTTTGGCAATGCTTCTCCCTGTAATGAAGCATTTAAGTATATATGTACATATACTCAGTCTCTCTTCAATAGTTATTCATTAATGCGTATTGGTGACAGTGGGTAAAATCATCAGCTTGAAAGTGTATGCATGTACCATAACATCCTAGACTTAATATATTGTGGAGTATTCAATAACCATTATGTAGATGCTAGGTAACAATAAAAGGGTTTAATTTCCTAGGACCAGAGTCTTATTTTTAAAGTAAGCTTTATTAGTACAATTTTGTATACATTTGTTTATTTGGATTTAGATTTTGGCAATCTTCTTCAGTACTGGCTGTAGCTTGAGAAGATTAACATCTGCATCTTCAAACAAAGAACATATTTCCCTACGGAAGGAAAATAAAGATTTTAACATTTTAAAGTATGGGGATTTGAAAACCAGTGACAAATGCATGTACCACGTCTTGTACTTACTTGAAGAGTCTCAAAGAAGCAGTAGTCTTCTCAAATTCTTCAGCTTTCTTATGACCCTTTTGAATTATTTCCTCAGGAATATTTGCTAGTCTTGCTGCATTAAATCCATAACTCTTTGGACAGGCTCCATCAATAAATTTATACAGGAATGTGATGGTTTCCTGGCTCGGATCATCACATTCATTCTCAACCATGCAAGCCTGCGGTACAAGAGTTCACAACAGGACATGAAATGGTTTTCACATTTATAAAGCAGCTTGCTGCTGAACATAACCAGTTATGAACAACCCCACCCAATTTGCTGAGTGATATGCTAACCATACTCTTCTATTTTCAATGGTCAATGTTATAGATTAAGTTACAATTTTTTTTGTGCCAATCACAAAACCATCTATGTGTATACTAAGATACACTGGAGTAACTTCGGTCAGACAGCATCTCTGGAGAAAAGGAATAGGTGATGTTTCGGGTCGAGGCCCTTCTTCAGACAGACCCAAAACGGCACCTATTCCTTTTCTCTAGAGAAATGCTGTCTGACCTGCTGAGTTACTCCAGCTTTTGGTGTCTATCTTCAGTTTAAACCAGCATCTGCAGTTCCTTCCTACACTTATGTACACGACCTTGCAGGTAAAAGCACATTGCTTGCTGGAGGAGCATCCTCAGGTAGAGTTGGGATTTCAGAAGTGATTAGTTACCTTGCTGCTCTCTTCCCTGCTGCTCACATCACTGCTTTACATTATGGGTTTGGTTGCTTTCTCTTGGGAACCACATTCTTTGAAAGGACAATCTCTACCAACTTTTTTTTACATTCCCTCCAGGAATGTTATAGCAGCAACTCTGTCCCTGATTTTGACACCCTCAGCCATAACCAGCTGTCAGGATCTATCCAATCTAAATACAATTTCAAATAGTTACTTAACTAAACCTGAAATAAAGCAAGCATTGTTAAAATACCAGATTGTTATAGCTGGTAGACAAAAACGCTGGAGAAACTCGGCATCTATAGATGCTGCCTCACCCTCTGAGTTTCTCCAGCATTTTTATCTACCTTCGATTTTCCAGCATCTGCAGTTCCTTCTTAAACAGATTGTTATAGTTGGTTCACTAATCTCCTTGAGGAACAGTAATCTGCATACAGAATGACCTATGATATTCTATATTAAAGCAAATCAGTCAACTATTACACAGCCAATCAGCTCAATTTAAAGTAGGTTGATTTCTATACCTCTCATAACTAAAGAAAGATGTAGATGAACCCATTTCTGCTCTCACCACTAGGTTTGCACTGTTTGTGCTATGAGCTACAAAAGTGATTGCATTCAACATTTAGTAATTAAGGCTTTTTGGAATTTTTCACAAATTATTGCTAAGCCAGTGACGAGAATGCATTACAGGCAAATAAGAGGGACATGCAACTGCAATTGATCAGAGCCAGCACAGACTCAATGGGATCCTACGTGGTGAATGTAAATGTACAAGAACAAAGCTTCTCCAATCATTATAAACAGGTGACATACACTTACCATATGTCCTAAACTGACTGCAGAGGAATGAGAGAAATCTTCCACCAGGGAATGGTAGTGTGTAGAGAACAAAGTGCGGCATTTAGTATTTTCAGCAAGCTCCTTAACCACTGCACTAGCGATTGCAGTGCCATCGTATGTTGCTGTACCACGGCCTGGGATTTAAAAAAATGAACTTAAATGAAAGAAAGACTTAGATTTTACTTTAATGTTCACAGCCAAACTTCCCACTCTAATATTACAGAAAGTAAGGTAACACCATCTAAGCTGTTTTAGACACTGATTTTAAGTTGCTAAGTTCCATTAAAGCAATACAATCTCATTTAGGATACACAAGGACCTACAGATACTGGAATCCCGAGCTCAAAACAGTGCTGGAGTAACTCGGTGGGCGAGGCAACATCTATCCTCTGGCCCACCGAGTTACTCCAGCATTTGTATTTTGCTCATACCTAGGATAATGTCTGCAGTAAAATAAAGATTTTGAAAGGATGGGTTGATATCTCTCTAGGCCTGTGCCCAGATACAGCAATATTCCAACTTAATCCCCCCCATGTAAAGAATCGAAAACCAAACAACTTAGACAAGTGATAATTAAAAACTACTAATTAAAAGATAACCGGCTCACGTTTTTTCCCTAACATTTCCCAATAATACACTTGGCATTTTCTTTTTGATGTCATGACTTTCTAGTTTCGTCACATTAATAGGGTTGACTTAAAGACCACCTGAAATGGTTTAAGTAAGCCACACAGGTTTACCGTAATGGCTCTGTTAAAGGCACCAAATTTAGTCAACGGAATTATCACAAACACCTGGGAATGGGTATGTAAACTGGGAGAGCTGTCCCACAGATTAGTCAAACAACAACCTGACAGTTGTACTCTCAGAATTATTCCTTACAAGCAATAAGTCCCAACTCCTTAGCCCAATCCTCAGGAACATCCCGTATTGACACGAGGCGCAGATAGAAGGGAATAACTTGGGTTCAGAAACTGGCCTGTCCGTTCTACCCATTTCATCTAGCTAGTCCCATTTGCCTGCACGTTGCCCATATTCCCCAATTTTGTTTGCAATGCTGTTATTGTTCTGCTGCAGCTACTTCCTCTGGTACGTCATGCCATATACCCACAATCCTCTGCATGCAAGAACTGACCCTCAGGTTCCTATTAGATCGTTCCCTTCACCTTAAACCTATTCCTTCTAGTTCTTGAGTCCCCTCCACCTGCGCTCCAAGGAGCAAAGTCCTAGCCTGCACAACCTTTCCTTTAGTTCAGTCGAATCCTGGCCCTCACTCTTTCCAGTTTAATGGTATCTATTCCTAGCAGCCACCAACCTCCTAGAATGCACTTCTTGGATTCCCCGGGCAGCATGTTTAGCCTTCTTCAAATGACTGCGCTGCCATTTCTGGGAACTAACTTCTCGAGGCCCTTCAGCCCCCACTGAGGTCCTCTTGATTTGCTTCCCGATATAAAACCAGCGAAAATCCAAGATTGGATCCCAAGATTTAGAAATACAGTGCAAAAACAGGCCCTTCAGCATACTGAGTCCGCGCCGACCAGCGATCACTCCAGACACCAACACTATCCTACATACTAGGGACAATTTTACAACTTACCGAAGCCAATTAGCCTACAAACCTGTACGTCTTTGGAGTGTGGAAGGAAACGAGCACCCGGAGAAAAACCCACGCGGTCACAGGGAGAACATACAAACGCCATAGAGACAGCACCCGTAGTCAGGATCAAACCCTGATTCTTAGAGCCGCAAGGCAGCAACTCTACCGCTGTGTCATTGTAGTGCCCTGATGAAGACCGTACTGTTATTCTTGATGACTATCTTCACTCTACGATCCCACCCATTTTAATGTCATCGGCAAACTTACCAATCATGCCTGGTCAATTACTAAACAGTTACTTTTGTGCAACAAGCAACCTAATGCCCCTTTCCCACTTAGGAAACCTGAACGGAAATCTCTGGAGACTTTGCGCCCCACCCTAGGTTTCCGTGCAGTTCCTGGAGGTTGCAGGTAGTGGAAGCAGGTAGGGAGACTGACAAAAACCTCCTGGAACCGCACGGAAAGCTTGGGTGGGGCGCAGAGTCTCCAGAGGTTTCCGTTCAGGTTTCCTAAGTGGGACAGGCATAAGGCAGCACCATTCTAAAGACGCGGCCTGTGTTTCCATAGTAGCCCGCGAATAGCTCACGAGAAAAGGTGCAGAGAGTGCAGCAGCACTTGAACAGGCATTTTATCAAACCACTACGCACATAAACACAACTCTATGAAGACATGCGAAGCAGCAGATGTAAGCATTACCCAATTCATCCAGAAGCACGAGGGAATGCTGTGTGGCGTGTTGCAGGATGCTAGACGTCTCACTGAGCTCCACAAAGAAGGTGCTTTCACCTAGAACAACCACAGGTCATATCATTTCAGATTCTGCCACATAACCTCAAGACCTATTGCAGTAAACCCTCGTTATTACAGTAAATCCTCTTTCAGTTATGGCAAACTGTTTAAAATACACTGCAGAGGCTATTGAAGTCGATAAGGCATTGAAATAGACAAGCAATCGCTCTGATCGACTTGTAACCCTCATTAAACCGCCTTTAGTATTTTTAGCTTGCAGTAACAAAAATACATTCTTAGCTGTTAAAAAGAACTTTGTATATGAAAACAACTCATTGTTTCAGAGTGACCGCAATGTGGTTGGAGCGGACAATCGACAATAATGGACACCGTGTCCCCCATTAAATGAGGATTTACTGTATAATAAAGATCACTTTATTTCACTTCATTCCTTAGTAAAAAAATAATAAACTGTGGGTTTTTTGCCACCTATGTGGTGGGGCTAAAGGTGACAGATGACAACTCCCTCCCAGCAGGCACGCAGGCAGACACAACCCACAAAACAAATTCACATTTAATTCATTCATTTAACACAAATATAAGCCAGAGTCCTACTGTCTTTACCAATAAATAACTTGGGTTGGTCACAATATACTTCTCCCCACTGCAGGCCCAAAATCTCTTTGCAGTAATGGTGAGGGAAGTATAATGATAGCTCAGTGGCCAACCGGGATGATTGCTTGGCAAGACAATAGGGCTCCGACTTGTATTGGCTCAATTCAATTCTCATATGGAGAGTTAGATATAGTGCTTCGGGCTAATGGAATCACGTGATATAGGGAGAAAGCAGGAACGGGATACGCATTTTGGATGATCAGGTACAATCATATTGCATGGCAGTGCTGGCTCAAAGGGCCAAGTGGCCTACTCCTGCACCTATTTTCTATGTATATGTATTAAAATAACTAATTACATCTGATTTGAGTTTGCCGAATTAATAATGTGCTCCGACAAAGTGGCTAGTTACCAGCCGGGATTATTGGGTGTGTGTGTGTGTGTGTGTGTGTGTGTGTGTGTGTGTGTGTGTGTGTGTGTGTGTGTGTGTGGGGGTGGGTGGGTGTGTGTGTGTGTGTGTGTGTGTGTGGTGTGTGTGTGTGTGTGTGTGTGGTGTGTGTGTGGTGTGTGTGTGGTGTGTGTGTGTGTGTGGTCGGGTCTCCGTTGTCATTGGGGCTGCAACGTGGAGCGGCCTCCAACCGGAACGACCTGGGGCTCCAGTCGCGGAGCTGCGGACTCACCATCATGGAGCTGGCCGGCTTCGGAGCGGGTGGAGCTGTGGTGGCGCTCGGCTGCTACCCGACCCCGGGGATTCGGAGGCTTACCGCAGGTCCGGTGAATATTGACATCTGGAGCCCGCGGGTCCCTGCTGGGAGACCGCTTTTCGGGGCTTCCGCAACGGCGACTTCACCCGCCCCAGTCGCGGGGTCGAGGAGTGCCTGGAGCGGGGCCTTGCATCACCCAACGCGGCGTTAATGGCCGCGGGACAATTGCCATCGCCCGCTGGGGACTCTGACATCGGGAGGGGAATGGGGAGTGCAGCGGAGAGATAATTTTATTTTGCCTTCCATCACAGCGAGGAGGAGATGCGCTGTGATGGATGTTTGTGTAAATTGTGTTGTGTCTTGGGTCTTTTTTTCTTGTGTGTATGACTGTAGAAACATTTCATTTGAGCCTCTATGAGGTTCAAGTGACAAATAAATTGTATTGTATTGTATTGTGTATTGTGAATGATGCTCAATGAAGCATTCACATATTATTTCTGCTTCAAATAAAGTCACAAACTAAACATATTCACCAATCAAGGCATGATATATACCACAATGACATGCAGCAAAATTATAATACAGTATCTCAACTCTTTTTACACGTTGCAATGAATGCAATTTCTATTATTTCCATTTCCAAACAAAGATGTGGTTGGATTATTCAGCATATAATCAACCTCGGTGAGACCAAGCACAGGCTTGGCGATCGCTTCGCACAACACCTCCACTCAGTTCTAATTAACCAACCTGATTTCCCAGTAGCTCAGCACTTCAAATCCCCCTCCCATTCCAAATCCGACCTTTCTGTCCTGGGCCTCCTCCATGGCCAGAGCGAGGCCCACCGCAAATTGGAGGAAAAGCACCTCATATTTCGCTTGGGTAGTTTACACCCCAGTGGTATGAACAATGGCTTCTCCAATTTCAGGTAGTCCTTGCTTTCTCCTTCCTTCCCCTCCCATTCCCAGCTCTCCCACAGCCTACTGTCTCCGCCTCTTCATTTCTTTTTCCTGCACACCCCCCCGACATCAGTCTGAAGACGTTGCCTATTCCTTCGCTCCATAGATGCTGCCTCACCTGCTGATTTTCTCCAACTTTGTCTAACAACGGGATCCCACCACTGGCCACATCTTCCCATCTCCTCCCGTTGGCTTTCCACACAGACCGCTCCCTCCGTAACTCTTGGTCAACTCGTCCCTTCCCACCCAAACCACCCCCTCTCCTGGCACTTTCCCTTGCAACCGCAGGAAATGCTACACTTATATTCATATACATACAAATATACACTTTTGTTTTCTCGCTTATAACATTGTTTATACAGAGTACTATATTTACATATTCTGTTGTGCTGCTGCAAGTAAGGATTTCATTGGTCTAATTGGGATGGATTTGGTGGCCAAAGGGCCTGTTTCCATGCTGTATCTTTAAATTAAACTAAAAACACTAAAACCAATGGAAATCTAAAGAATGGTCTCTACCTGAAACATCACCCAATTTCTTCTATCCAGAGTTGCTGGCTGCTCCATGGAGTTCCCCCGCACAATTAAAGCATGGAATAGTCTTCACCCTACCATAGTTACCCAACCAGACACAACTAAATGTAAGGTAGCTCTTTTTATTGTCATGTGTCCCAGATAGGACAATGAAATTCTTGCTTGCTGCAGCACAACAGAATATGTAAACATAATACAGAACAGGAGATTAAAGTTTAGTGTGTCTATATACCATAGACCATATATACACACAATAAATAAACAGATAAAGTGCAATAGGCTGTTATTTTTTAGAGTTTGGAGTTTGGTGGTGGAGGGTCCACTCCACTTTAAATTCCATTTGGAATATTATTGGAGAACCAGGAGTTTCTCCAGAGAGTTACTGCAGATCCAGGGAGTGATTCTGCGTTAGTTTTCAGCGGTCACGGTGAGGCGGCGATCCGACAGCAATGGCGGCCAGATCTCGCACAATGCAAAGGAAGGGAGAAAGTGCCCGGCGCCGTCCAGTTGCCGTGGCAGTGCGCATGTGGAGGGCGGCACATGCGCACAACAACGGCCGATGATGCACTGGCCGTGGTTGTGCACATGTGCAGGACGTGACAATGTGCATGTGCAAGGCGGCCGGCCGTGCCGGTGGATGAGGAGCGGGCTGAGACGGAGAGTGAGGAGAACAGTCGGTTCGGAGACGGATACGGATGGCGGGCGGAACAGTCGGTTCAGAGAGGGGGGCCGACTCAGATTTGAACGATAGGTGTCCCGGGTGCTTGCCAAGCCAGGCAAAATGGCATGGCTTTTAGGTTGCCCGGCGGGACTTTAGATCACCATTGGCACCGGGGCAACCGTTAGTTTCGAGCCCTGCTACACCTTTGACCACAGTAGAGGAACCTGGGATAAAAACCTCCGCCGTCTTTTAACCATCTTCGGAGCAGATATCAGCCATGTTTGGGTCGCCAAAATTATTTATTAACCAAAGAAACAGCCCAAATTTTCATTCTCTTCTGCGGCTTTTAAACCAAGCTCCATTACCCAGGAATATTACAATAAAACTTTGGGTAAACAGCTCCTCTTTAAAAAAAGAAAATTTAGATTATATTTAGATACAGTGCGGAAACAGGCCCTTCGGCCCACCGAGTCCGTGTTGAACAGCGATTCCCATGTACAAGCACTATCCTATACACTAGGGACAATTTACAATCTTTACCAATCAATCTGCAAACCTGTACGTCTTTGCATTGTGGGAGGAAACCGGAGCACCCAGAGAAAACCCACGTGGTCTTGGGGAGAAGGCACAAACTCCGTTCAGACAGCACCCGCAGTCAGGATCGAACCTGGGTCTCTGGTGCTGTAAAGCAGCAACTCTACCGCTACCGCCACCCCCTGTAGCCAACTGGGAAAAGAAAGACTGCTTAAAAAAAACTCTTACCTGACATGATTCTATCCGAAGCCCCCAGGCGTGTGAAGACTCGGTCAACTGGGCTAAATTTGCAGCTTTCAGCAGGCACATAGCACCCCATTTGAGCCATGATGACCAATAAGCCAACCTGGTGAAACCAATTAGTTTCCCATTGAATAGTTTCATACTTTCCAATCACACTTAATTAATAATTGCAATCAGAGTCACACAGCACTGAAAGGCCCTTCGCCCATCACGACCGTGCCAATCTTTTTGCCCAGTAACACTAATCCCATTTGCCCACATTAGGTCTCTAGCTTCTATTCCCTGCTGCAAGCCCTCTTCCCTGTACAGCACCTGAAGCACAGCAACACTGGAGGCACCGTTTCACGATACAAGATTTCCTCTGATACGGTTACAAAATGCAGCAGCCTCACATCAATATTCTTTCCAAAACCAACAATCACCCACAGATCCTGATGAAAGGTCATCCATCTGAAACATCAATCCTGTTCCTCTTTCCATAGAGGCTGCCTGAACCAATTTAGTATTTTCAACATTTTATTTCAGACATCCAGCATCTGCAGCATTTCGCTCAGAGACCAACTCTGATTTCCATTCACTGGGGAAATGTAGAAACAAGGAACCATAGATGTTGGTTTACAAAAACGGCAAAATGCTGGAGTAACTCGGCAATTCAGGCCGTATCTCTGGAAAATGTGGACAGGTGACGGTTCAGGACAGGACCCTTCTTCAGACTGAGTTTGGTGGGGGGAGGGTAGAGGAAAAAGTTGGAAGGGCAGAGTGAAACTTTCGGCACCTATCCATAGACAGCTATGACAGCCATGATCATATTCAATGGCGGTGTAGGCTCGAAGTGCCGAATGGCCTACTCCTGCACCTATTTTCTATGATAGATCAGAGCCTGAAAAAGGGTCAACCCAAAATAACACCTATCCATTTTCTCCAGAGATGCTGGCTGAGCCGCTGTTATTCCAGTATTTTTGTCTATCTTTGGTATAAACCAACATCTGCAGTTTATTTTTATTACACGTCTCCTTTCCATATTCCCCAGGGATTCTGCCTGACCTGCTGAGTTACTCCAGTTACTCCTGTTATTTTAGGGGGCAGATCAAAGCTTGAGGGAGGGGGAGTTTTTTGATTAGCTGGTGGTTTGGACAGAGGCCAGAAATGAAAAGACAAATGGGTGTGAGATCAGTACAAAGGTGCAGATTGTGATGCTAGAGGAAGGAATGTAGTTGGAAGGGGAGGCGAGAAATAGGCACCAGTCCAGGTTGGGGGGGGGGGGGGGGGGGGGGGAGAGGGGGGGAGCGGGGGGGGGGGGGGGGGGGGGGGAGCGTTTGGTTGGTTACCTCAAGTTCAAGGATCATACTGGTGGGTTGTAAGCTACACAAACAGAATATGAGGTGATGTTCCTCCAGTCTGTGTGTGGACCCACTCTGGCAATGGAGGTGGCCAAGGACAGAAAGGTCTGTGTGAGAATGGGAAGGGGAGTGGTTGGCAATCGGGAGATCCAGTAGGCCTTGGATCAAGCGCAAGCATTGGGCAATACAGTCGCCAGTTACGCCTTTTCTCACCAATGTAAATGATGCCACGTCAGGGACACCAGATACAGTAGAGGAAGTTTACATGAACTGACTTACCTGGAAGGACTGCTGGGGCCCCTGGACGGATGTGGAGGCGGTGGTATAGGGACAGGTGTTTCATCGTCTTTGGTTGCAGGGAAAAGTGCCTGGAGAGGGGGTGGAATGGGACGAGCAAGATAACAAGCTGTGGAGGGAGTAACTTTTTGGGATGGCTGAAAGGGTTGGCAATGGCAAGATGCGACTCGTGGTGGGATCATGTCGGGAGAATGATGTACTGGTCGTGGAGGCTGGTGGGGTGAAAGGTGTGGACCAGGGGAACTATCCTTGTTCTGTCTGGGGGAGGGGGAGAGCCGAACTACTGAGGGACACACACACACACACACCACATTTACTGGAGAATCACTGGATTTTGCTCTGCAGAAATATACTCCAACAGGATGTGGCAGGTGCTACACAATTTGATTGAAAGATACTGCATGGAAACGGGCCCTTAATTCGACCATTAATCATCCATTCACCCTAGTTCTATGTTATCACACTTCCTCAACCATTCCCTGGACATTTGCGCCACTTTACAATAGTCAATTAACCTACAAACCAGTAGATTCTCCTTTGGAATCGGGAAGGAAACCACAGCACCTGGATGAAACCCATGTGGTCACAAGGAGAACGTGCAAACGCCACACAGGCAGCAGAGGTCAGGATTGTGGTCTCTGGCACTATGGGGCAGCAGCTCTGCCACTTGCACCACTGTGCCTGCCACAAGTAAATTAAAAAAACGCACAGCATTTTCTAAGCAAGACTCTCTCTCTCTCACCTGTCTCATGAGTGTGGATTTTCCACCCATGTTTGGCCCAGTTACAAGCAAGCAGGAAGCCTGTTGGTCACCGTGACCATTTTCCAAATCTCTGGGGCCCTTGTAGCCAATGACCACATCATTTGGGATGAAATCCCCCTGGAAGGTTTTCAAAATGCACGGGTGGCGCGATCCTTTAAGCTCCAGGAACGGTTGGGTGCGGTCAGCATCGTACGATACCACAGGTCTGCACATGGAGCCCTCTCCACTCTGACTGTAGTGCATGAGACTCAGCAGTACATCTGTAAGAGGAAGCCGCCGTAAGAATGAGGAATGGTAGGGACTCATTCGTTTAGAGATAAAGCGTGGAAACAGGCCCTTCGGCCCACTGAGGCCGTGCCTTCCAGCGATCACTGCACACTAATACCATCCTAAACAGGAACATTTTACCAATACCAATTTACCTATAAACCCGTACATCTTTGGAGTGTGGGAGGAAACCCGGGCACCCGGAGAAAACACACATGGGTCTCTGGCGCCGCAAGGCAGCAACAGTACCACTGTGCCATCATGACTCCCAGTCTTGGAACCCAGAGCCTAAGTAATGGGCATTGTGCATAAAGCAAATCAAATCACTTGTGTGAATCGGTAATGTCAAGGGGCCAGGGTGGATGGTAGAGAGGTTGAGCTACATTTGCCTCACGAAGCCTCTCCATGTGAATAAGCAAGCTACTCCCCTCCCTGAAGTAGGGTGGACAGCTGGAAGACTTGCTTATTGTCGTTTGAATGTCTGGGTGATTTGTGGCCCAAACCAGTTTCTCCTACAGTTCAAATCATTATTTCAAATTTCCACCATAACTTGACTGCAATACTTTCCAGAAATGAATTGGAGGAGCTATACCTCTCCTCTCCTGTTCGGGGGGGGGGGGGGGGGGGGGGGGGGGGGGGCACGGTGGCACGGGGGTAGAACGCGTACGTTCGACCCATGACCTGCGTGGGTTTTCCCCGGGTGCTCCGGTTTCCTCCCTCGTTCAAAAGAGGTACAGGTTTGTAAATAAACTGGCCTTGGCAAAGATTGTACATGGTTGTTAGATTGTGCAGAATAGTGTTAGTGCATGGGGATCGCTGAATAGCACAGACTCAGTGGACCACAGGGCCTGTGTCCCTAAACTGTGTGCAGTGTCCCTAAACTAAACTGCACTACAGAACTACAATACAATTATTCGCAATACGGCAATACACCCCCACGCCACATACTCCTGTAAGTTGCCAGTGGACAGCAGCTCCTGGTCCACCAGGCACCGCTACAGGTAGAGGACGCAGGCCCCAAGGGCTGATAGAGCCTGTTCCCACCCTACGCCCGAGGGGAGCCCCAGCGAGTCCGTCTCCGACCCCATCCCGCACAGGGCCAGGAGCAAGGGAGAGCCCAGCACCACCTTCGCTAAAGTAGCCCTCCTCCACTAGTACCTTCAATGGCATCGCTGAAAAATATTCAGCTTGCAGATGACCCCCCTGCTGCCTAACCCCCCCCCCCCCCCCCCCCCCATATCTGGGCTAACCTTCACACTGCTGAGCCCAACCACGGTACGTGAAGGTAACGTTCAGATAACCACGGGATGACTCAACTCACCGAGGACGGCGATACAGTCCACAGCTGCCTGCCAATCTTTATAGTTTCTGTCAAAGTTGTAGAAGAGCCTGCGCATGCAGTCCTGGAGTGCAGCATCTCTCCTCTCCTCAGCACCGCTCATCGCCTCCAGCAGTCTCTCGATCGCCTTTGTCCAGTAGCGTTTGAAGCCCTTCTTGGTGGACTTCAGCTCGTACTCCTCGGGCACGTGGCGATCGGCCATGCTCTCGGGCACCTCCAGCTGGAAACGGTTCCTGCCGCTGCCCCAGTAGACCACGGCGCGGCAGGCCAGCCTCTTGCGCTGCTTCTCCAGATACTCCTGCAGGCCGGCCTCCGTCTCCTTGATGTCGGCGAGAGCCCGGTCGTAATCCGGGTCGAAGCCGGCTTTGGGAGTGATCACTCCCGTGTTCCTCGCCTTCTGCTGGTCGAAGGCCGTGCCCCACCGCTGCAGCTCGGCCGACAAATCCGGGAAGAGGCCGTCAGCGCCCGTCCCCTTCAGGCTAAGGATCTGTTTCAACAGCTTAGATTTGAAGCCCGTCACAGACGGCTCCACAACCCGCAGCAGCTCCTGGAAGACCTTGAAGCCTTCCAGGGCGGAGAGGAAGTCCGCGATCTTCTTCTTGCTGTAGGTGGTCTCTTCGTAGAGCACAGCCCGGCTGTCGGGATGGTCATTGCTCTTGAGCGGTGACCCGAGGCTGTGGATGCGGCTGAGGAGACGCTCCAGGTCGGGCACCTTCTTCAGCAACTCCAGCATCTCCGCCGTGGGGCCGGGCACGGCCATCAGGTCCTCCACGGCGTGCAGGCGGTCCTCGATGGCCGTGGGGTCGCAGAGCGGAGCGCACAGCCACTGCTTCAACAGCCGCTTGCCAAAGTAGGTGCAGCAGCGGTCCAGCTGTTCCAGCAGGGTGCCCTCCCGGCAGCCCGTGGTGGCGTTGCGCAGCACCTCCAGGTTGGTCAGGGTGACACCGTCCAGCACCAGGCGCTGCCCGCTCCGGATGTGGCCCCCCACGGGCCCCTTCCCCGTCACATCCACCGGCACATACACCTCAAAGTTGCCCATGGACAGCAGCTCCTGGTCCACCAGGCACCGCTGCAGGTAGAAGACGCAGGCCCCGAGGGCCGATAGGGCCAGCTCCCAGTCTTCACCCGGGGTGAGCCCCAGGGAGTCCGTCTCCGACACCATCCCGCGCAGTGCCGGGGGCAAGTGAGCGCCCAGCGCCTCCCGTCCACCCTCGCTGAAGTAGCCCTCTTCCGCCAGCACCTTCAAGGTCTTGCGGGCATCCCAGAACTGGCCGCCTGCCTGGAGGGCCTCCTGCAGGGCTGAGAACAGGCATCCCTTCATCACCTTCCTGGTCTCTGCCGACGGATTGCCTTTCTCCACCAGGACCTGCACCGGGACGTGGTGGGCCACCAGCATCCGCAGCCGGGAGCAGTGCCGGTCGTCCGCAAACTGCCCCACGTGGAACTTGCCCATTGACGTGTCCACGAAGCAGACACCGTAGGAGCGGCAGTGGCCCGGCACAGCGTCGTTGCCGCTGCACGCCGGCGCCTCCTTCAGGCACAGGAGGTAGTTGCTGCAGCTCTCTGACGAGTTGCCGTCCAGGACACTGTAGGTCTGCGTCCCCTTGGTGATGATCCGGCACACCTCCCTCCGCACCACCCGGTCAAACTTGGTGGGGTACGCGGTGGCCCGGCACCGAGCCTCCATCATCTCCGGTGTCTCCGTCTGCTCCACTCGCCCCACCTTGTAGCCCTTCTGCACCAGTGCGTCGGAGAAGCGGCCAAAGGCGATCTCTGGGAAGCCGGAGTGAGCCCAGCTGCCCTTCATGTAGGTCAGCCCCAGCTCGCTAACGGCACACACCGCGTCCATGTGGTAGAGCTCATAGAACTTGCCGACCTTGTAGAAGATGACTGTGTCCAGCATCTGGGACTTCAGTTCCCACCACCTCCGCATGCCCGGCGTACACTTGCTCACGAAGTCTTCCGGCACGTAGAGGGTGGATCCGTCGTAGTCGGGATCCCCTTCCCGCCGCCTCTTCCCGTCCTTCCTCCGGCCGGGTTTCAACCACTCAAGCCTCTCGTGGTCCCACACGGCTGTGGAAGAGGGGCTGCCAGAGGCACCGCCTGCAGCCTGGCACTCAAACGTGTCTGGCGCGGAGAAGGCCGACAGCCTGGACTTGGTGCCCTTGGACAGCGGGGCGGGTCTCCTGGGGACCTCCAGGGGGGAGATGGAGGTGCTCTTGGCCACGGGCTGGGCAGGGGCCCCAGCCGCCCCGCGCTTCCGCTTGAAGGGAGTCTTCACCGGGCTCTCGGGGTCAGTCTCGATTTCGGGTTCGCTGATGTTCTTCTCGTCGACACCGCTGCTGCACTCATCGCTGCTCCCCTCGTGCTGATCGGGTTTAAACTCGTCCTCAGAGCTCTCGGCCTCGCTGTCAGACTCCACCACCACCCGCCGCCTCTTGGCCTTCACGGAGGCAGAGCGAGCCGCTCGTGAAGACCGCTTCCTCGGCCTGATCTCCTCCTCACTGTTGTTCTCCTTGTCCTCCTCATCATTATTCTCCTTGTCTTCCCCGCTCTTGTTCTCCTTGTCTTCCTCACTCACCGTGGATTGGTCTCCCACCTAGAAAAGCAACATTTCCCTGGTTTACTCCATTTTCCGACACACACGCCGCAACACCCGACTAAAAGCATAGCTCGCTGGGGGACAGTGGCACAGAGGGGAGTTCCTGCCTTACAGCGCCAGAGACCTGGCTTTGATCCTGACTATGGGCGCTGTCTGTACGGAGTTTGTATTCTCCCCGTGATTGCGTGGGCTATCTCCGGGCGCTCCAAAGATACACAGGTTTGTAGGTTAATAGACTTTGGTAAAATTGTGAATTGTCCCTATTGTGTGTAGGGTTGTATTAGTGTGCAAGGATCTCTGGTCGAAGCAGACTTGGTGGACCAAAGGGCCTGTTTCCGTGCTGTATCTCTAAACTAAGCTGATGCCCAGTTGTACATCAGAGTCAGTGCACAACTCCATTTACTCTACAACCGTGCTACAGGCGTGACCCACAGGAACAGGCTCTTCAGCTCAACGCCCAATCCCAACCGAGATGCCCATCTGCACCAATCCCATCTTCCTGCATTTACCCCTTAATCACTCTATTTCTTTCCTGTCCATGTGCAGTTGAAATGCTGAGATTCTACCTGCCTCTACCATCTCTTCTGGCAGCTTGTTCCAACTACACATCACCCTGTGGAAAAACTTACCCCTCAGATTTACACCTTTTAATGTTTCCCCTCTCACCCACTAGTTTTAGACCCCTACTCTTGGTTATATAAAAAAATAAAAAATAAATAAATAAAAAGCTATCTACTGTCTGTGCCCTTCAGTTTTATAAACCTCAATGAGGTTTATATGCCTCTGCTTCCAGCACTGTACAAGCCTATACAATATCTCCTTGTAACAAAGCCCTCCTTTCTAGGCAATATCCTGGTGAACCTCTTCTGAATTTTTCTACTGCTACCATATTTCTTCTACAGCAACAGAATTGCATACAATATTCCATGTGTGGTCAAACTTGTACAACTAAAATGATATCTCAACTCTTATACTCAATAACCTTGCCTATTGCTGATGAACAATGAATAAGCAGGACAGGCTCAAAGGGCCACATCACACGCTCTTATGAGTGGATTCACCAACCTCCATTTCTACGTCTTCGTCAACATTATCATCTTCATCCTCTGGTTCCGAGGGCTCGGTGCACACTGCCAACTCTAAACGCTTCTCTCGTGACTTCTGATGAGCACGATCTGCCTCTATCATTGCCCTTTGGACTTCAGGCTTTCCACTGAAGTAGACACCACCTCTCTGGACTTCTTTAGCGTCCAAACCTACAAGATCAAAAGATGTTGCACAGTAAAATCTCCTGCAGTTTTAATACTTGAAAATAGAAAGATTTTAGGGGCTGAATAGGCTAGGTCCTTATTCCCCAAGGGTGAAAGGAGGTCAAGGGGTGACCTTATGGAAGTTTATATAAGCCAAGGGAAGCTACAGTCACCATCCCCAAGGTAAATGAGTCTAAAACTAGAGGGCAGAGGATTAATGTGAGAAGGGGAAAATTTTAAAGGGAGCTGAGGGGCAACTATTGCAACACAGGAGGAGTGTATATGTGGAATGAACTGCCAAAGACAGTGGTAGAAGCGGGTACAATGGCAACATTTAAAACTTAGACTAGTTGAGTTTGCTGGGATATGGGCCAGACACAGGCAAGTGAGACTAGCTGGGTTACGCAGCCGGGTCAGTATGGACAATTTGGGCCGAATGGTCTGTTTCAGAGCTGAATGGCTCTACGACTATAAATTATCAGCTGGTCATGGAGCAGTTACAGAGGGGAATTAAATAACCTTCATTAGAGATATAGAGAGAGCAACAACTAATTGTGAACTCCAAAAGTACGCTAAAATTCCAAGAAATTAGACCCTTGTTTAGCTCACTTCTAATGTTAATAGTGCTATGATATTAGTGGCACATTCACCTTTATCGTGGTGCATCAGTTAGTGGTAGCTCCAGCAACCCAGGTTTGATCCTGCTGTGTTGGTTTCCAAATGTCACCCACATCCAAACTGGACATTAGTTACTGCAAATCAAGCTTTACTGTAGGTTTGTGCAATTAATAAATAAATACAATCAAAGAGGATAGGTGCGCATGAGAGATTGTACTGGTTACAGGGAAATAAGAGGAAGAATGCATGGACCTGATGAGCCAAATGTCTCTTCCTGTAGTTAACCAAGTTATCTATTCTGCATTTACTCCAGGGCCAATACACCCTTAATATACAAATGCCAAGAAATGCCCAAAGCAATCAGGTGTGATCAAACTAGTCCTTTTAAAACCAAGCCAAACATTGTTTCTACCTCAAAGATAGTCACAAATTGCTGGAGTGACAGAGCGGATCAGGTAGTATCTCTGGAAAAAAGGAATAGGTAAAGTTTCAGGTCAAGACCGTTCTTCAGCCTGAGAGTCAGGGTCGGGGGAAATTAGAGGCATGAAAAGTTTCAAAACAAATCAGAGCTGGCTGTGGAAAGGGCGATAACGAAGGTAAACATGGATGCGAATAGTGGAACTAGCAGGCCGACTAGGGTGGTTGAGGGGTGGAGAGAGAGAATGTATGGGTTACTTGAAATGTGAGAAATCAATATTCATACTGCAGAGTTGTAAGCTGCTGAAGCAACATACGAGGTGTTGTTCCCCCAATTTGCGCGCGGCCTCACTCTGACAGTGGAGACGGCCCAGTATGAGAATGGGAATTAAAATATTTGGCAACTAGGAGATCCTCCTTACTTTCTAATCCCCCAAGTACAAAAGACCCAACACCGCCAACAGCTTTTAGTACTTGACATCTCCAGGTCATTTCCAGTTTAGTACTTAACTCATTTCCAGCTTTACACCAGTTAGAAAGCATTCAATGAGGGATTTAAAGCACAGCAAACACTGGACATTGTGGTATGCTTGTGAATAGACTTTTAAGAATGGGATCAGCAGTTTGAGGTTAAGCTGCATGTGGTTCTAGATCTTCTGCAATTAATCACAGCTGGCAAAAGCAACAGAAGAATGATATAAAGAGGATGACTTGCACCAACCTCTCGTTCCAAACACGAGCCAGGGCTCGATATTAGCAGTTGCCCGGGTGCCAATGGCCACCTAACGTCCCGCCGGGCAACCAATAAGCCATGTCATTTTGGCCGGCTTGGCAAGCATCTTCGCCTCGCGACTATAAGCCAACCTCCCTGCATGCACGATGCTATTACTGTTACTATGGGGATCATGACAGAAGTCTCCTTGTGGCGATCCCCGGAAGCGACGACGCGATGCACTCTGTGACGCGATTTAATCACTGAATTAGATCACTTTGTATTCAATTTCATGAACACGTGGAAAGACGCAGCATGGTCCAGCGTGTGAAGAAGTCTCCATCATCTGTGATGAGACAACTGATTCTTCTGTAGAGAGAAGTGACAGCTGAAGGGACAACAGCTAAAGTGGTTGGCAAGCATTGGCCGTGCAGATATCAAGATTGAAAATACTGTGAATTATCACGTTTGCTCACTGCATTTCATCAACAATAAGGCATTATTTGTGTTTTTTCTTGATTCCTTTGGTATCTAAAAAGCTTCAGAAGTGATAAATATAGCTGAAAATTTTTTAAATCGCCCATGTTTATCAACCTCAAATTTCTTCCCAGTACAGGGACCCGACCTTTTCCCTGTCGGATCTCCGTTGTCGTTGGGGCCTAGTACCATAGAGCAGCCTCCAACCGGAACGACCTGGGGGCACAAGTCACGGAGCCGGCGGAGCTGCGGACCTACCATCGTGGAGCTGGCCGGCTTCTTTGCCTGACTGCACGACTGCAAAAAACAAATTTCGTTTGAACTTCATGTGAGGTTCAAATGACAAATAAACGGTATTGTAATGTATATTTTTTTCATGATAAATTTAGCTTCAGAAGCCTTTTCTTTTTCAAAATTGTCAATTTGCTGAGATTGATTATGTCCAATTAACAGCTGACATTTATGCCATTCCTTGGCTTGCATCTGAGTAAAATGCAATTCAAAATGGTTTGCAATTTAAAAAAATGATAAATTTAGCTTCAGAAGCGTTTTCTTTTTGCATGTAAAAAAACCTACTTGAGAAACATGGGTGATTTTAAAATTTTACAGCCAGATTTATCACTTCTGAAACTTTTTAGATACCAAAGGAATCGAGGAAAAACACAAATAATGCCTTACTTTTGATTAAATGCAGTGAGCAAACGCTCTAATTCCAAATATATTCAATCTTGATATCTGCACGGCCAATGTTCGCCAACCACTTTAGCTGGTATTGTCCCTTCAGCTGTCGCTTCTCTCTACCATCATTTCTCCTCAATTTTGGAATTCTGAAGTAGGATAAATGTCTCTCACACTTACCCCAATCTCCACAATTATTTACAGTGCAAAAATTGACAATTTGGGCGTTTTTTTAACAGGTCCGTTACATTGGAAGCCATGGTCAGTGCTTACCTGCAGTTCATGGCGTGTACTTCAGTTGGCGTTGCGTGGCAACAGTACAGGTCACAGGTCGTGACCTTGACTGCCATGCATCCTCCCTATATCTTGCACTGAATGTTATACCCTTTAACTGTACACTGCGGGTGGCTTGATTGAATTCATGTATATTATTTTGTCAGACTGTTTAGGACACAAAAAACCTTTTGTACCATTTCGTACAAAAAGGTGTTGTACTTTGGTACAGGTAACAATAAGCTAAACTGATAGAAGCATTACAGGTTTTCTCAGCTGGTTCAGGCAGAGTGCAGCAGCAACTATCACAAAGCAGCAAGCTGAAACTTTCAAGGAACTCATCTCACGCTGGTGCTCGTATTACAGTCCCATGCATTTAAAATAAATCCAATCTAATTTATTAAAGGATTATTCTAGCCAGGAAAGATTTTTACCTTTGTTTTCAGCAATGTCTAATGTCATGTCCTAGCAGTGAAGGATTAAAAACAGGTTAAAACCTGTTAAAAAGTCAGCATTTTATATCTTGCCTCTTACCTGTGAACTTCTTTGCATATTTCACGCTAACCCAGCCTCGTGTGGGAGGGTCATCAAAGAACTGAACATGAATGCGGAGAGATTTTCCTTTCCCCCTGAGGTACTCATTGGCAGTAGGGTGGTTATAAACCAGACTTGGCCACCACGGATATCCTTCCAGCTTGGCCCACACCACATCTCCAGGAACAAAATCACAGGCTTGACTGCAAGTGAACAAGACAGTAGGGAGGAGACATTACCTATTCCAACTTTTTGTACAGCAGTTTTTGTTTTACTAATAGTTTTGTTCTGCAGCTTGGGTTCATAAACCAGCCTCATTACCTCAAACTCCAATCAACTCTGGCGCACCTAACGCTTTGCATTTTACATCGCATGAGATTCGTTCTTCAAAGTTACTACACCAAAGGGTTTCATGTCTCCCGACATGGAATTCCAAGATAGAAATAAGGAACCGGGGGTGTTGCTTTATTTATTTATTTTTTAAACACAATTTGTCGGAGTAACTCAGCTAGTCAGGCATCTCTGGAAAACGTGGAATATGATCCATCTCCAGAGATGCGGATCATGCTGGAGTGACCCATTTGAGTTACTCTAGCATTTACTGTCCGAACTGAAAAGGGTCGCCCATTCCTTCTCTCCAGAGATGCTGCCTGTCCCGCTGAGTTATTCCAGCATTTTGTGTCTACCCGCTAAGTCCTCCAGCATTTAGTGAAAACCAGCATCTGCAGTTCCTTCCATCACCTCCAGTTTAAATTCCATTCGGAATATTTTGGAGGACCAAGAAACCAAGAACTCCAAAGTGGCCACTTCACACGAGGAAGCGTACAAAACATTTCATAAACAGAGCGAGCCACGAGGTAAATACAAATGCAAGAATTAACTTTTTATCTCCATTTTCCAAAACACCTTCCAGTGATTTTATCTGCGTGACCTTGCCCACAAAACGAGATGATCCCTCCAGATATATTTCCCAAAGGGTTATCTGCACACGAGGCATCCTACAACACCACGGCGCAGTAGGGAGTTTATAGCCGCTTCCTAGGCCAACATGATTCAAAAACAAACTTTCAGGTACTAAATTAAATCGCAGTGAAGTTTGCTCTGCAAAGCCCGACCCTCGGCTTGAAGGGGAGCTCCTACGACCCCAACCTGAACACCAGGTTATCTCCAGGATTTACCTCGGGGCGGCCGTGCGAGAGCTGGCAACCTCTTTGCGCGTTGCCTTAGTGAAGAACGGGCTGGTGGAAGCGGCGGCTGTGGTCCGGGGCCTCTTGGGCGGGCTCTGGCGCAACTTGCAGGCTTCGCTGCCGTTCTCTTTGACCGGTTGCCTGGGAGAGATGTCGTCCTTTTTGGCGGACGCCGCGACAGCCTCAGGGCCCGGCTTGCCTCCCCTAGAACTGAGAGGAGGCGACTTGGTGAAGAAGCTGAACAAGGTGCGCTGCTTGGACATGGTGCCGGTCCGCTCTATAGTCTCTGGTGCCGGTGGCGCGGAACGTCGGCGGCGCTGGCGGGAAAATGGAACGTTGGGACAGAGGAAGTAACGCTGAGTGTTGCCTCGGCCAATCAGCGGCTGGGGGCTGACTTGTCACATGTTCCCGCGCAACCCGCTGTAACCATTGAAGATCTTTGATACAAAGTGCTGCAGGAACTCAGTGGTCCCACCGCAGGGTATCAGTACCAAAGATTGATCAGTACAGACGGATATCTGAACGATAAGGCTGTTTTGTTTAAATATAGGTGCAAACACTACTGAGTATGACATGTCTGAGTAATGAAGGTATAGAAACTGAAAATGTCTCAAGAGGTTTTTCAGTTTTTATTTTGTATAATTTTTAATCTGATAAATTTTATTTTTGGGAAAAAAAACTCAGTGGGGCAGGCAGCATCTCTGGAGAACATGTATAAGATGACCTTTCCACGTTCCCTATCCATGTTCTCTAGTGATGCTGCCTGACCCGCTGAGTTACTCCAGCATTCCCAGTATCTTTTTTTTGGTAAACATGCATTTGTAGTTCCTTGTTTCTACTCTTCTGATTATTCGTTGCCATGTGAAAGGTTCAAGAACGGAAGGCAGTCGCTTATATTTTATTTTAACGCGTTCTGACCATTTGCACCTCAGACTCACAGGAGAGTTATGGAGACCCAAGTGACTGTAGCAACTGGAATCTGGAGCAAGAAACGATTTCTGGAGAACATGGATAGACATTGTTTCAGGTCTGGACTGAAGGATCCCGGTCTGAAACGTCATCTATCCATGTCATTCCAGAGTTCCTGACCCACTGAGTTACTCCAGCACTTTCTAATTTAATTTTTGTAAACCAGCATCTGCAGTTTCCTGTGTCCGCAAGAGACAATTTGCTGGAGGGACTCAGCAGGTCAACCAGAACCAAAAAAGAATACAACGTAACC
This sequence comes from Leucoraja erinaceus, assembly GCF_028641065.1. Taxonomy (NCBI): domain Eukaryota; kingdom Metazoa; phylum Chordata; class Chondrichthyes; order Rajiformes; family Rajidae; genus Leucoraja; species Leucoraja erinaceus. Next base: position 43,913,878 of record NC_073384.1, read on the forward strand.
CCCCAGCATGCTATAGATATACGTTACACGCAATCAGGCCCTTCGACCCACTGAGTCTGTACCGACCTCATCTATCACCATTTACATTAAGCCTACATTTATTCTTTATCTTCCCTGCATTGGAATTGGTCGCCCAATTATAGGAAGGATGTCAACAAAATAGAGAGAGTACAGAGGAGATTTACTAGAATGTTGCCTGGGTTTCAACAACTAAGTTACAGAGATAGGTTGAATAAGTTAGGTCTTTATTCTCTGGAGCGCAGAAGGTTAAGGGGGGACTTGATAGAGGTCTTTAAAATGATGAGAGGGATAGACAGAGTTGATGTGGACAAGCTTTTCCCTTTGAGAATAGGGAAGATTCAAACAAGAGGACATGACTTCAGAATTAAGGGACAGAAGTTTAGGGGTAACATGAGGGGGAACTTCTTTACTCAAAGAGTGGTAGCGGTGTGAAATGAGCTTCCAGTGGAAGTGGTGGAGGCAGGTTCTTTGGTATCATTTAAAAATAAATTGGATAGGCATATGGATGAGAAGGGAATGGAGGGTTATGGTATGAGTGCGGGCAGGTGGGACTAAGGGAAAAAAAGTTGTTCAGCACGGACTTGTAAGGCCGAGATGGCCTGTTTCCGTGCTGTAATTGTTATATGGTTATATGGAATTGTCTCCCTCCACATATAATATGAAAACCCAGGGGCAGAGTATGGAACTCCACTAACTTAAAACACTAAAAACCTCTCAGTCATTCATTCCCCTTTTAATTCTTCCACTGAGCACATACTGAAACTGTATTTCCTAAAAATGGAAAATGCTGAGAAAGTTCAAAGGTCATGCTGGTTCTATGGAGCTGGAGATTTTATTCCTAGTTGATCCATGTATTCCAACTCAACCAACCAACCTGCGTGGAACCTTTTCATAAGCCTTCTGAAAATCCAAAACTACCACCTCCACTGGTTTTCCTCTACTGGAGACGGCTCCCGGGATGAGTCACGTTATGGCAGAAGGCTCCCGGGATGCGCCCGGTAGAGCCGGAACCCACCCAGGAGACCTGGCTGGTGGCCGGGTGAAGAAAGAGCCGGCGGGCCGCAACCTGTAGGGAGAAGCTGCCGAACCCTGTGGCCATGTGCGGTGGCAGGCCCGGCTCGCCCCAGAGAAGAAAGATCCAGCAGGCTGCCGAGTTCAGCCATGAAGACTGGAGAGCTGAGAAAGAGGGAGCCGCTGGCAACGACGGACATGAAGAGTGGGCCGGCAGGAGACCTGGGTATTTTCTCCAGCACATTCAAGAGACTACAGGAGGCACCCGTGGTACATAAAGGCAGTCGAGCGAGGAGGGGGACGTTGTCTCGCGGGTTCGAGCTGGTCAAAGGCGTCGGAGAGGACCCTGCAGCAGCCTGGGATTTATCTGGATCAGGGGCTGCTCCAGTTCATCGAGCATGTGGACCTTTTGTAAATGGCACCAAAATATGGCCACTCATGCATGTGTGATCCATGCAAAAAGAATTTCACTGTGCAGAGCAAATGGGATGATAAAGCACCAATTGACCAAGTCTACCAGAAACAGGCTCAAAGAACATCAATAGATTAGGAATGTCACAAAATTTTGAGATTTTAAAAATCAAGCCTGTAATTTATCCCATCTGATAAAGCATAAAAAGAACTTTAATTTGATACCTAATTCACTTTCATGTCTTCAGTATTTAAAAAGTTATGGTCATTTAAAGTTATGGTCATTTCCATACTCAGAAATTAGCATTTTGTTCCCAATTGCTTTTCCATTGACTTAACACAAAAGCTGTGATCGAGGACAGTAAAAAGCCATAACTTTCTTAAAAATTAAGAGAACTGAATGTAATGTTTCAGTTATTATAGCTTGAAGCATTCTGAAACAAATATGAAACATCTTACTTGGATTGTCAGAGTTTGTTTCTTAAAGTAAGCAGACACAAAATAGTTAAGGGTAAAACCAAAGCAATCTTTAATCAAATCGTCAGAGAGAAGTGGCGAGATTACAATGAGCACGCACATTGCTCAGTGCCTCTCGGGCTCCACGCAGAGAACAAAGAGAAATGTTAGTGTAGTTATACATTTTCTTATCAATAAAACACACCTTCTAAATCTGAGTGAAAGATCCGTAGCCAAAGGGAGGCTGGACCCATATATTTGCCATGTCAGCCTTATTCTCAAATCTTGGCCAGCTTCAATACGGCTTCCCATTCCGGATGGACAACTAACTCCATTTTGTTTTCAAATGACTTCCATCTTGTTTCTCGAATGGGCATCCGTCTGTGAGCTAAAACAAGCTTGTAAGCCTTGGATGAAAGCCACTACCTTGTCCTTAGCTAGTACAGGCAGTTCAGACTGATATCAAATATGGTGCTGTGCCCGGACGTCCATCTTTATGTTAATACATTGTTTCAATGGTTAGTATAAACCAAGCTTCTAAGACTTTCCCAGACTTTATTCTCTGGGAAAATTCTCTTTTAAACTTGACTGCTTTCAGTTGTTCAGCAAATCTCCATTTTTAATTTACAAACAAAACTTGACCAAATTAAACTCTTTCAGGATGACCTGAAATTAAAGCATATAATTAGTTAGTTACCTAATTGTAGCTAATTACAAAATTGACCATTGTGACGGATATAGTAATAAACACTGAGACTGCCTTGAAAATTGTTGGGGGTGGTTAGTGTGTGTGATGCTGCATGCCGCCCCCCCCTCCCCCACCTGCAAACACGCGTTGGGGGAACAGACCCAACGGGTCTGCACATGATCCAGTATCATTTAAAAGTAAAATAATCATAGGGAATATATATAGAGCTGTCTATACGGCGCCATGGTGAAATGGCCTTTAGTGGTCAGTGAACAGGAGCTGCACGTGATGGATTTGTGTATCGTCAAGTGACTCACTCGAGTACAGACGCATGCACGGTCTCCATCAGTCCTGTCTGCTTCCTGGCGTGCAAGTATAGTCCCTTGACCCATATATTTGTTCATTTGACCTTGATTTATGTTATGCCTTTTCAACATTGTCAATAAACAATTAAGTTATTGTGGTAGTTATTATCTGTTTTCGTCTGTTTGTATATGTCATTTATGACGTTAGTTATTTTTAGTTTATTTTTTGTTTTTACAGATATGGTTGCTCTTTTGTGTGAATGAAAACCTCCTTATGAGGTCTCTTGAACAAGCAGTTTGATTTCAGTTTTTTTTTGCATTCTCAATAAACTTGAGGAAACGCATCATTTTTTGCTTATATTTTCCGAAAAAATATTATGTTTGCCTTATGAACTTTATGTTTATGAATGAGAAAAAAGAGATTAATAAAGATATATAATAATTTTTAGGTTGGGGTTCCCTGAGACATGAAAATTATTTCAAGGGTTCCGCAAGGGTAAAAAAGGTTGGGGAAACAAGATCTACAATCTGGTACATAACACATCTGTGCCAATGTGCTTGGGAGCTTACAAATATACACTTAATTGTTTCCATGGAAACAATTCACTATCTTGACACTTCATGTTCTATTAAACATAATTTTTGCTCTTAAAAACCAGAATCATAACGTTCAGATGGGATGAACAAAGCTACAGTTATACTAGTTAATTGATTTCTGAAGAAGGTTCTTGACCTGAAATGTCACCCATTCCTTTTCTCCAGAGCTGATGCCTGTCCCGCTGAGTTACTCCAGCTTTTTGTGTCTAACTTTGGTTTAAACCAGCATCTGTAGTTCCTTCCTACACATTTTGTCTGCTCCATTGCGAAATCTCCTCAAGGTATGTCTACTTTGAAGAAGTTCTCCTCTTCTCTCCGAATAGAATACTGCAACATCCTCTCTCACTGCTCCCCCTCTGTACACCAGCTTCTGATTTTCAACCACCAAACAGCTAACAATGACCCGTTTCCTTTATCATCAATACTTTTTTGCATATCTTTCATTCATATTTCTTTATCTCTCAACATCATCGTCTCTATCTCTGGTTTCCTTGTCCCATGACTTTCAGTCTGAAGAAAGGTCTCAACTTGAAATGTCACCCATTCCGCCTCTCCAGAGATGCTGCCTGACCTGCTGACTTACTCCAGCTTTTTGTGTCTATCTATAGAAGAAACCAGTATCTGCAGTTCCCTCCTACACTGTGATTGACTAGTTGCCTGTGGTATCACTTGTTGAGATGAAGTTGTGTGAAGTAAAAATGTGCTTGTATTTAAGCCAGCATTTTAATAATCTCATAAAAATGTACAAAAATAGAATTGTTTTCTTATTTTGAGAATATTATACTCAGGTTTCAGTAGATTTTTGCTATCAGTTCTCTGTAGAGGGTGCTGTGACTCAGGAAATTGCCTGGTGCTCTCTGCCGATGCATTGCCCACTGTAACAGCCAATGGTTCAAAACACACCACTTCTACTCTCCACTGAAAATCATACCATTCATTTCTTGAACCACTCTTTAGCATTCGTTCATCTTTTTCTCCAAATACAGGCAATCTTCCATAAGATCAGTGTGACTTTTAGTTATCAAAAGATGCACAATAACAAAGCTGTACAATTCTTAACCACAAAACATCCGATGATAGTTCGGGCCCGCCGGAGGTCGTCCGAGGAAAAGCCTGCGCGAGTGCTGTCGTTTGGTTGAGGATGCACCGCCGAGGATGCACCGCCGAGAGAAGGAAGGGGGACCTGGTGTAGGATGCACCGCCGAGAGAAGGAAGGGGGACCTGGCGTAAGGATGCACCGCCGAGAGAAGGAAGGGGACCTGGTGTAAGGAGACTGCCAAGAACAAAGAAGGACCATCGGGACTATAATAAATATTGTTGTAACTTTGTTGGCACTCTGTTTGCATACTTTGTGTAATGTATGCAAAACAAAGAATTTCACTGTACCTAAGGTACATGTGACAATAAAGTATCATCATCATATCTTGTTAGTAGTGGTAAGTAAACTTGGCTTTGCTAATCCCATTTCTTAAGGTCTTTTTGCCACCGTGAAGACTTGCTCCATCTCAAATGTGGTTTTCTTGGAAAAAAGGGCAGGGCAAGGCTGGCTTCCACAGCTTCCCCATCGAGGCGGCAATTCACTGGTGCTTGCCTTGATTTGGAAAAAGACCTCCAGTCTCTTTCTGCCCAGTCTGATGTGGGGTAATTCCCAAAATATTAACTTAGCTTTTCCTTTCTCAAGATCTCGTATCTGCAATGCAATTTAACACACCTGAATATTTGCAGAATAAACATGTTGTATCAGCGTGCACATTGTCTGGGCTTGTGGGGTTGGAGGGATGGATGGGGAGAGTCTTAATTATTTCCATGTCAACTCACTTGCAAGGCCAAGGCCAGCAATAGCTCTGCAGGTCTTTCCATTGACTCTCCGTGATGCTCGAAGGGGAGGTGGATTTCATCCATCTTCCTTCCACCAGCGATGCTTCATTTGCTTATTTTATTTGCCAAGAACCATTATAAAGAGATTCAAGGGTTGACTAGTTCAGAGACACCACAGCTAGCGATCCTGAAGCCAGCAGCAGTCTTGCTGAGAAGCCCTTTTTACATTCCAAGCAGTGCCAGGATGCAAAGAGAAAATGTCATGCTGGTTTTCATGAGCATCAATTGGCAGAACAGAGATTGCCTAAAGCTGTGTGCGGCTGAGGAATTGAAGGCCATGACTTTGCGTACTGTTTTATTGAATGCCCAACATCCTGAGGTGCAGTTTGACTAAATAACATGGACACGTGACTGTTCCACAGGGTGGTTTTATTGGAGAGTTTGGTGGAGTTTGGGATCTGCGCTCAAGGCAAGGCATGGGCATTTATTGCCCATCCTAATTGCACGAGATTGGTGATGAGCCACTTTTTTAAACTGCTCCAGTCTTAATGATGAAGCTACTGGGGAGAAAGTTCCAGGATATAGATCCAGCAACGTTGAAAGAGTATCAATTTTTTTCTAGATCAGGATGTTGTGTGGCTTGGAGAGGAACCTGAATCTCTTACAGCCCTCCTCACCATCAAAAGCATCTACAGGACATGCTGTCTCAAGAAGGGGGCATCTATCCTCAAGGATCCCCACCATCTGGACCATGCCCTCTTCTCACTGCTAATACCTGGAGGTACAAAATCCTCATTCCCATACCACCAGGATCAGGAACAATCAATTTGTAGATCAAGAACCTACAAATATCAGGTTCTTGAACTAAGCTGCACAACCCTATTCCTATGTCAGCAAAGGACACTATAGGTTACCTCAAGCATTATCATGGACTTGGGTTTTCAAATTGCACTAATGTCTTGATTTTGCAATCTTTTTCATTTCACTGTCTTGTACAATTTATACAGATTCAGATTCAGATTCAGATTCAATTTTAATTGTCATTGTCAGTGTACAGTACAGAGACAACAAAATGCATTTAGCATCTCCCTTGAAGAACGACATAGCAAACGATTTGAATAAAAAAAAATAATAATAATAAGTGTCCGGGGGGGGGGGTGATTGGCAGTCACCGAGGTACGTTGTTTAGTAGAGTGACAGCGGCCGGAAAGAAGCTGTTCCTCGACCTGCTGGTTCGGCAACGGAGAGACCTGTAGCGCCTCCCGGATGGTAGGAGGGTAAACAGTCCATGGTTGGGGTGAGAGCAGTCCTTGGCGATGCTGAGCGCCCTCCGCAGACAGCGCTTGCTTTGGACAGACTCAATGGAGGGGAGCGTGGAACCGGTGATGCGTTGGGCAATTTTCACCACCCTCTGCAAAGCCTTCCGGTCGGAGACAGAGCAGTTGCCATACCATACTGTGATGCAGTTGGTAAGGATGCTCTCGATGGTGCAGCGGTAGAAGTTCACCAGGATCTGAGGAGACTTACTTTTATATGTTTCTAAACCTGTGTCCCAATGATGCTGTTGTAAACAAGACCTTCATTGTACCTGTACATCACCGTACTTATGTATAGGACGATAAACTCATCTTGACTGAAAATATTGTGATGTGTTTGGTTTAATTTAGTTTAGAGATACAGCGCGGAGGAATCACTGGAGCGGCATTCGTAGAGCGTGAAGGAAGACCGGCAGGCTGGTCCGGGTAAGGACGTGGAGGTGCCGGTTCATTAACCGGGAGGAGGTGTTGGCGGATTCGCCGATAAATGCCGTTGTCAATACTGACCAAGTACGAGCGAGGCGGTCGTAACCTCGGAGTGACCACAAACGACAACCTGTCCCTTGTTGAAGCGGAGAGCTGGTTTTATCGTAGTGTTTTCTTTGTATGTAGTGGCGACGTTGGAGCTGGGATTGATAACTGACGGTGCACGAACTTGTGGTTCTAGTAGTGGCTTGGCCATAGGTAGAGTGGAGTGGGTTCGCCGTGACATGAGCCGTTCGGCTGCAGATCCCAGGAGAGGGTCTCGGACGATGTTCCGTAGGTTGAGTAAATCGAGATAAACATCAGAGCCGACCCTGTGTGAACGTTCCATTAGTTCTATTGCACTTTTTACCGCGCGCTCAGCCAGGCTGTTGGACTGCGGGTACTAGGCGCTACTGGTAATGTGGTGACTAGTTGGCCCTGTTGGCACGGACGCGGCAGCACTGGATAAAGTGGCCTTTCTTTTTACAATAGTGACAAGATTTGCCATAAGCGAGACATTGCTCACAAAATTTTGGGTGTGAGCCACCGCAATTACCACAGTTATTGACTAGATGATCAGTTACCCTCCCTGGGGGTTTAGGCGATGGTTGAGGGGTTAATGTTTGTCGTGTGGACCTATTGAAGGCATGGACATCGTAGGCAGAGTGTGGCCCCGGTCCCAAGGCTTTGGTATGGGTATCAGTGTATTCTGCAACCCGGCAGGGACGTTCAACCTTATCAAGTGTAAGCTCCCTCATCCCGGAGTAATTGATTTCTCACCTTATCATTCAGGATGTCATACACATGTCTGCCGCGGATGAGCACGTCGCAGTCTTGGAAGGGGCATCTGGATGCAATGCTCTTGAGGGCACCAATGTAGGACTCAACAGTTTCGCCCTCTTGTTGGTTGCGGGGAAAAACTTGTGGTGCTCCATGATAACGTTGGTGCGAAGTTGGCTTAGGTCTCTGAACTTTCGGAGGAGGCAGACCGGGTCTCTGATGGATTCTGCTGGGATCACAACATGTGTTACTGGATCAGTATGTTGTGGGGCGTAGTGGAAATCCTGTGCTGGCAGGGCAGCCTCTCCCCCCGCTACATTGAGGAGAATTGACTCAACGGTGTGGGGTGCAGCTGCAGGGTGGGCAGCATCAATGAAAATCCTGAAATCCACCTCGAAGGTGCTCCACAGTTCAGCAGGCCCTAATTTGTGGAAGGACATTCTTGCTATTGAGGGAGTACAGCGTAGGTTTACAAGGTTAATTCCCGGGATGGCCGGACTGTCATATGCTGAGAGAATGGAGCAGCTGGGCTTGTACACTCTGGAGTTTAGAAGGATGAGAGGGGATCTCATTGAAACATATAGGATTGTTGAGGGCTTGGACACACTAGTGGCAGGAAACATGTTCCCGATGTTGAGGGTGTCCAGAACCAGGGGCCACAGTTTAAGAATAAGGAGTAAGCCATTTAGATCGGAGACGAGGAAACACTTTTTCTCACAGAGAGTGGTGAGTCTGTGGAATTCTCTGCCTCAGAGGGTGGTGGAGGCAGGTTCTCTGGATGCTTTCAAGAGAGAGCTAGATAGGGCTCTTAAAAATAGTGGGGATATGGGGAGAAGGCAGGAACGGGGTACTGATTGGGGATGATCAGCCATGATCACATTGAATGGCGGTGCTGGCTCGAAGGGCCAAATGGCCTACACCTGCACCTATTGTCTATTGCATGAGTTGAATAAAGGAGATCTTATCACCAAGGATCAAATTTCCCTGTGACCCATTTTAAGACAATGCGGTATTGCAAGAGAGATTGTTAATCTCGTTGGCCATAAAGGTAACTAAATGCTTGGAAGATCCATCTGAGTTGGGGTGACCTGTTTGCTGGTCACACCTGTATAAGGTGAGTTAAGGCATTATGATGTTAAATAAGTAATGGAGAACGAAGTTCAAAAGCCCGCAAGATTTGTGACTCAAAACTAACCTGTCCCTGCTGTTTAGAAAGCAAGCCAGTTGCCAATTTCATTTTGCTTGCTGATATTCTGGAGATGAGAATCCAGCAAGCTCGCTTTCTTTTTAAATGACTGATTCCTGAGCAAGAGCCAACATCATGAGTGTTTGGTTCCAATTCAAGCTAAGCTGGTGAAAGCCAACATGAACTTCTTAAATGAAAGGTGCATTGTGGCTGAAGCAGATGTTGGCAGTCATTCTACAAGTGAATCTGACTGTGAATGCAGTGAATATTGACACAACGTGGGGACGAGTGAACTCCATGGTTTCTTAATGCTACACTTTAGGAACCTGTGGGCAAGTAGGAGCCATTGAAGTGGGTGCAATGTCCTGTATTGGCATGGGGCCAGGAGGTCCACCTGTGGGGGGAGGTAGCCCTGGAGGATAAAGTCAGTAGGCAATCCCTGGGGTTCCGGACACGGTACTTCAATATCATCTGAAAATGGAGCTATAGTAGGCTGGTCAGCCTCGTATATCTCCACCTTTCAATAAGATCGTGCCTGATCTTTTACCTCAGGGTCACTTTCTTCCACTAACCCATATCCTTTGCTTTTCAGAACATGCAACATTTTGTCAATCTTGGTCTTGTATATAGTACGCCTTTGTTTTAACCGACCTCTTTATAATGGATTTTGGTTATAGCAGATGAACCTACCTATTGGTGTAAATCAGCATCTGCAGTTCCTTCCCGCACAGGACATCTATCTTAATGGATCTTTGAAACATTATCTGATTGACTATCTCCACCGTATTTCATTTAGCGATCAGAAGATGTTTCATATGTAATGTATCTCCAGTTCTTTAGGTTATTTGTTCTATGTAATAAATAGCTGCTGCCTTGTCTATTTAAAAATTCCAAGTAACTAATTGCACTAGAAATATCTTCTAATTTTTGAAGTTAATTCCGACAAGGATCTTTCTTGATGTAGACTGCTTTGATTGTCTAATTAGATCAAACCTCGGTTCAAATGATGTTTAAAGCATCCTGCTGCTTATCTTAGTTGCTGTTTTAAGGTTGGAGTCATTGTATGTATCTTCCCCTGAAACTAGTAAATATAGTCCTCACAAGTAGCTGACCAGAATCCATTAAATGCTAATCATTTTTTCAGCTGCACAGTGTGCTTCTGATTTAAGTGAGAAAATGATACTTTATCAAGGGAGTCAAAGCAATTTGTTTTGCAATATGTTGCAAAAATGTAATCTTGAAAACACCAATTCCTGTAAATCCCTGCATTTAAATTTATTATGGTTTGCTTACATCAAAATCGCTGGGGAAAATCACTAGCTCTGTTTGAAGATGATGGAATCAAAAACACCAAATTTTGTTTGACAGCTTGCATTTTTTGACAATACAGGTGACAAAATGATTTCAAAATGGTGAATAATGCAAACAGCACAAACAGTGCCAGAAATCTCATTGGTGGGGATATTAAAACATCCAAAGGATTTGAGAGTGAGCTGATCATGTTGTCAGTCAGCGTGAAACACTGAGCCTGTTCCATCCCTAATGTTGCATGGCTGGAAATGTGTGCAGCAGAAGGAAGAACTCAGACCACTGTTATTTGTCCGAGCCCTCTGACGAAGTGCCTCAGACTGCAAATGTTAACTCTATTTCTCTCTACATTGCCTGATCTGCTGTGTGGCACCACCCTTTTCCTATTTAAATGATCCATCAACTATTAGAACATAGAACATAACAACAGAACAGCACAGTGTAGTAGTGGTAGAACTGCTGCCTCACAGCGTTAGAGACTTGGGTTCAATCCAAAGTTTTCATGTTTGCCCTGTGACCACGTGGGTTTTCTCCGGGTGCTCCGGTTTCCTCCCACATTCCAAAGACATGCAGATGTGTAGTTTAATTGGCTTCTGTAAATTGACCCCACTGTGTAGGATGTAAAAGTTGGATAACATGGAACTAGTGTGTGGGTGATCGCTGGTCAGTGTGGACTCTGTTGGCTGAAGGGCCTGTTTCTGTGCTGTGTCTCTAAAGTTAATTAAGGAACAGGCCCTTCAGCCCACAATGTATCAGTCGATCATGATGCCAAGATAAACTAATCTGCTCTGCCTGCACGTGACCCAAATAATTCCATTTGCGTATCTAATGGTGTTTTTTACTTTGTAAATACCTCTTAAATGCCATTATCATACTTGCCTCCATCACCATCTTTGGAAGCACCCAGGCATCCATCACCCTCTGTGTATAAAACTTGCTCCGTACATCTCCTTTAAACTTTGCACTTCTCACCTTAAAGCTGTACCCTCTAGTATTCGATTTTTCCATCTTGGGAAAAAGATTCTGACTGTTTACTCTATCCATGCTATCCATCTATCCTCTATCCATTACTCTCTCACAATTTTATATATTTCTATCAGTTCTCCCCTCAACCTCCAGTATTCCTAAGAAAACAATCCAAGTTTGCCCAACTTCTCCTTGTAGCTTAAACCCAAACCCAGGTATTGTTCTGATAAACCTCCTCTGCACCCTCTCCAAAGCCTCTACATCCTTTCTGTAATGGAGTGACCAGAACTATGATACCAACTGCACCTTTCAGGTAGTCACCCCTTTAAGGACGGCGTTGTGATTAATTGGACTCTGAGCTGGGTTTATTTGGTTGGCGCGGTGATAGAGTTGCTGCTTACAGCGCTAGAGACCCGGGTTCGATCCTGACTACGGGCACTGTCTGCGTGGGTTTGCTCCAGGTGCTCCAGTTTCCTCCCGCATTCCAATGACGTGTAGATTTGTAGGTTAATTGGCTTCTGTAAATCGTCCCTAGCATGTAGGATAGAACTAGTGTACGGGTGATTGCTGGTCAGCACAGACTCGGTGGGCCATAGGGCCTGTTTCCACGCTGTATGTCTATACTAAAATAAACTAAACTTATCTTTTTGATCCTAAAGCCATCCACATGAAAGAAAATGCTTTAAGGTATACTAGCTGCCTCTATTACTTGTTTCTTGAATAAAGTATAAACTAAATAAAGACTATTTAAAAGTTTATAAGGGAGATATTGAATTCTAACTTCACAGTTTATTTGCAAACTAGTTGATCCCAGGCACGGAATCATCGCTGACCATGGCCTTTGTGGAAAGGGCAAAGGGCATACAGATTAGGACAAGCTACTGGAATAATAAGGTTGATATAATAATCATATATTGATATATAGAATCATACGAACACATGGGGAGAAGAGTTCCCTTGCCAGGACTTCAGTGAGGAAAAGAGTTTGAGATACCTGTGCCTCAGTCAGGATGTCCCCACTGAAATCATCCCCACAGCACTGCAGAGCAGGATAAAGAGCGTTAGTGCTACAATGCTGCCTGTGTTTGTGAAAGGAAGATCACTGAAGCATTGTAATCACAGGCAGCTGACTGCACTTGATTCTTTTTCATCAAAGAGCATCAAGGAGAGCGAGGACCTCAAGCCGCCACAGGCTTTCAGTCTGTTGCACTCTCTGGGCGGAGTGCGTTTGTTCCCCATTCTGTCCAGGGTCTCCTCCATTGCCCAGAATGAGGCCACCGCAAACTGGGGCAACAGCACGTCATATTGCGCTTGGGTAGCTTACAACACAATGGTATGAATGGGTTCTTCAATTGTAGGAAACCTCTAACTAATCCCCTCCAAACCCCCCCCCCCCCCCCCCCCCCCCCCCACCATTCCCTTCTTTTCTCTCCCCACCTCCCTCCCCTGTGCCCCACATGGACTCTAACCTACTTCTCCCCGCCAACCCCCTCCCCCGTTACTTTCCTCCCTCTGGATTCACAATGTGCAACTCTTCAAACCAGTCTCACAACCAACCCTTATATCTGGCCTTTGTTCCAACTATCTGCCTATCAAAAGCATTTTCTCGCCTGTCCACCTATATCAGCTATGCTTTGTCCCGCTTCTCCCCTTTTCCAGCTTTCTTCTCCCCTGAGAATGCAGGGTGACTTGGACAGGTTGGGGGAGTGGGCAGATGCATGGCAGATGAAGTTTAATGCGGATAACTGAGGTTATCCACTTTGGTATGGGCAACAACAGGAAGGCAGATTACTATCTAAATGGCGTCAAGTTGGGAAAAGGGGAAGTACAACGGGATCTGGGGGTCCATGTACATCAGTCTATGAAAGTAAGCATGCAGGTACAGCAGGCAGTGAAGAAAGTGAATGGCATGTTGGCCTTTATAACAAGAGGAATCGAATATAGGAGCAAAGAGGTCCTTCTGCAGTTGTACAGAGCCCTAGTGAGACCACACCTGGAGTATTGTGTTCAGTTTTAGTCCCCTAATTTGAGGAAGGACAGTCTTGCTATTGAGGGAGTGCAGCGTAGGTTTACAAGGTTAATTCCCGGGATGGCGGGATTGTCATATGCAGAGAGAATGGAGCTGCTAGGCTTGTACACTCTGGAGTTTAGAAGGCTGAGAGGGGATATCATTGAAACATATAAGATTGTTAAGGGCTTGGACATGCTAGAGGCAGGAAACATGTTCCCGATGTTGGGTGAGTCCAGAACCAGGGGCCACAGTTTAAGAATAAGGAGTAAGCCATTTAGAATGGAGACAAGGAAACACTTTTTCTCACAGAGTGTGGTGAGTCTGTGGAATTCTCTGCCTCAGAGGGCGGTGGAGGCAGGTTCTCTGGATGCTTTCAAGAGAGAGCTAGATAGGGCTCTTAAAAATAGCGGAGTCAGGGGATATGGGGAGAAGCAGGAATGGGGTACTGATTGGGGATGATCAGCCATGAACGCAATGAATGGCAGTGATGGCTCAAAGGGCCAAATGGCCTACTCCTGCACCTATTGTCTATTGTCTATTGTTGATTATATCTGCAAAAACTCCAGCCCATTGGTCTGCATAGCTTTTGAGAATGCGGTCAGGTACACAATCAGGGGTATGGTCCACGCGTTAGATCGAGAAACCATCAGGTTAGAGGGCTGATCTGGGAAATGGGGGTGAGCATGTCTCTGTGAAACACTACATAGCATTCTCTCATGTCCCTTTGGTAAAGCATTCTGCAGAACCATAAGTTCATAAGTTACAGAAGCAGAATTAGGCCATTCGGCCCATCAAGTCTACTCCGCCATTCAATCAAAGTCAAAGGCAAAGTCAATTTTATTCGTCACCTACACCCGAAGGTGCAGTGAATTGAATTTGCCAGCAGCGATACACTTAAAATGACCACACAATACACTGATTTAACACAAACATCCACCAAAGCATTCTTCACTGCGGTGGAAGGCACAAAGTTCAGCCAGTCCTCCTCCCTTGTTCACCCTTGGTCGGGACTATATACCCTCCCTAGTCGGCGATATGGATGGCCGGATGTACAGGCCCTCTCGACGGGATGATCTAAACTCTGACGTCGGGATGGTCGAACACACTCCACGGATTAGAACGCCCAAATCGACACTTTTTTATCAGAGACCGTGGGTACAGGAAGTTATAGGCCGTAGGCCGGCAGTCGGAGTTCCTCTCCGGCGATACCCGGCGAGGGATCCCAGGCGGGTAAGTCCATGCCGCGCCCACGGTTAGAAGCTCCACAGACCGCGGCTTCAGGATGCCGTAGTCCGCGGGCCAGCGATCGGAGCACTCCTCTCTGGTGACCCCCGGCAAGGGTTCGCCCCCGCTCCGCGATGGAAAAAGTCCACGCTGTGCCCGCTGCTGATGCTCCGGGCACAACTCCAGGAAAGGCCGCTCCAATCCAAGCTGTTTGGCTGCGAGAGGGGAGGCAGAGAAGTGACATCGAAAAAGTCGCCTCTCCGTCGAGGGTGACTGAAGAACAGTTTCCCCTTCCTCCCCCCCACAACCCCCACACAAAACACAACAAGAAACACCCAAAACAAACACTTAGACAAACCAAAAAAAAACCCCAAAAATGTCAAAATAACGGACACGCTGCTGGCAGGGCAGCCGACTCACAGCGCCTCCACCGACTCCACCAACTGAATCAGGCCTTATCTATCTCTCTGTCATAACCCCAATCTCCTGCCTTCCGATAACTCGTGACACCCATACTAATCAAGAATCTTTCAATCTACACCTTAAACATATCCATTGACGGCCTCCACAGCCTTCTGTGGCAAATAATTCCACAGGTTCACCACCCTCTGACTAAATAAATTCCTCCTCACCTCCTTTGTAAAGATACTTCCTTTTATTCTGTAGCTATAACCTCTGGTCCTAGACTCTGCCACAAGTGGAAACATCTTCTCCACGTCCACTCTATCCAGGCCTTTCACTATTCGGTACATTTCAATGAGGTGTCCCCTCATCCTTCTAAACCTGAGCAAGTACAGGCCCAGAGCCGTCAACCGCGCATCATATGTTAACTCAATCATTCCTAGGATAGTTGGAACAGCACTGTGCAATAAACCCACAAATTAAAGTTTCAGTCAGAGATAATCCCGGGAAGGACAGGTAAACCTAAGCAGCAGTTGTGACCTTGCTTCAGGAACAGGCTCTGACATCACTTTAGAACCCTTCTTTGGAACTCAAAAGCAATAAAACTCACAAAGTAAACATCAATTGTTGCGACACAAGAAATCAGGCTTAGATTCGGCACCAGGCTTTGCAACTTAACTTGAAACAGGCTGTGGTATCTATTCAATTATACATGAAGAAAGATCAATGGTGAGGAGCCAGGCTTCTTCTCGCAGGCTGGAATTAAGTCATTAGCTATCTTGTGAAATAAAGTTGTGCCTGCTGCCCGTATTTTTCACATTTCAGCTTGCGGCTAATAAGAATTGTTACTAATAATGAGCTTCCATGGCTATTGATTTTATTCCTCAGATGTGCTAAATCAGGCAGCAAAATATGCAGTGCTAGAAATGTTTATTACTTTAACCCAAACATTTAACACCTTAATTAGTCTGTTCAAATGCAATAATCGCTTAAAAGGGCAATAGTGAGGGAAGTTTGACAAAGTGAAATTAAAATGTCTCGGCCAACATTAACAGCTCGCGGCCCGTGTTCTATCACAGCCGAGAAAATGAGCCCCCGCACTTGCGGAGATGAACAATTGAGCACAATTTGCTGATACCGGCTATAACTCCTCCAAACATGAACATATTAGAAATAGGAGGAGGACGAGGCCACACAGACGCTTCAGTCTGTTTGACTATGGAAGAGGAACCAGGTTGATTCCTTTGTGCCCATTGCCCAGATCAATCACTTAGCCCAGATGCAGAAACAAAAAACTGCAGATGCTGGTTTACACCAAAGAGAATCGCAAAGTGCTGGAGTAACTCAGCTGGTCAAGCAGCATTTTTTGGAGAAAACAGCCCTCAAGCTACTTAATAATGAATATAAAGCTTTAGAAACTAAATTCTCAGTGGACTTAACAACCCCATTCATTTTGTATCAATTCAAACTCAATCACTGATTGACTCCTTCAATCCATCTCCCATTACAAATTCTATAATTGCCTGGTCCACTGTTTAGATTGACACTAACATTTTGACAACAGATTTAATTGCAAAAATGAACAAATGGCCTTTTTTTAAAAGCTTCATGGAAGGATTGAGTAACTGCTGAGGCAAATAATAAGGATTCAAAATAAAGGCAACTTACTCTCTGGTTCTCACTGAAAATTATGACCAAGAAGGTCATTCAGGCCATCGATTCCAAGCTGGTTCATAAATTCTAGGAGCATGATTAGGCCATTTGGCCCATCAAGTCCACTCCGCCATTCCATAATGGCAGATCTATCTTTCCCTCTCAACCCCGTTCTCCTGCCTTCTCCCCATAACCCCTAACACCCTTACTAATGAAGAATCTGCCAATCTCCACCTTAAAAATTTCCATTGACTTGGCATCCACAGCCGTCTCCTTCTTCTTTCTGCCTATTTTTTCCATTTGGCACCTGTCCACATTAACATAGAAAATACAAACTGTACAGCACAAGAACGGTAGATTTGGCCATCATGTCTGTGCCAAAATTGATGCCAATTTAAATTAAACCCATCTGCTTGCACATAGCCTATATCCGTCCATCACAGCTTGTCGTGCCTGTCTAAATACATTTTAAATGTTACTATCATACATGCTTCGCCACCTTCATTGGCTGCATGTTCCAGGGATCTACCTCTCCATGTAGGTAACTAGCCTTGAGAATCTCCATTGTACTTTCCCATTCTCACTTTAAATCTATGCCCTCCATTACTTGATATTTCTTCCCAGGGAAAAAGACTATCAACTCTGTTTAAACCTTTCATAATTTTACAAACCTATCAGGATGTCTCTTAGCCTTCAACACTCCAGAGAAATCAATCTGTTTTTCTCTTCCTGCAATGAGGTGATACGAACTGCCAATCACAAGATTTCTACCATTTAACAAAAAGTAAAGGACAATAAATGTATGGTAATATTCTAACACCTTGACCAGAGAACACATTACTGTTCTTGCTCATCTCTGGATCAAATCCCTGGCACTCCCCATCCTACAATACTGTGGGAGTATCTTCACCATAAGGGCTGCAGCAGTTCGAGTTGATGGTTCATGACCATCTTCTCACGTGCATTTCAAAATGTTTAATGAACACTGGTCTTGCAACTGATGGATCACCATCTGAAGATCCTTTGAAACTCTGCCTTGGCCTCAGTTGGAATTCAGCGCAACTGCGTAATTATTGCACATCATGTGTGTTTAACTTATAACCACATACTATCAATACAATAGAGAGTTCAGAGAACTTTTAGCTGGCAAAAAGTAAAAGACAGGATCAGTGAAATAGACAGATGCATGTATTAAAACTATGGATTCTATTCATTAATGGAGGATTAAATGGGGCTGCACAATGGTGCAGTGGTAGAGTTGCTGCTTTATAGCGCCAGATACCTTGGTTCGATCTTGAGTATGGATGCTGTCTGTACGAAGTTTGCATGTTCTCCATGTAACCGCATGGGTTTTCTCCGGGCGCTCCACTCAAGTGAAGTATGAAGTCCTTTCTTATTTGTAGAACTGTGTGAAAATTTAACCATATGGTCTTTAAACATGATTATTCAATGAGTAAGCACATTATGCAATTATGTTAATCAAACACGAGCTTCCAGAAACAGTCCTAAAAATTTAGCTAATGAGCAGTAGCTTCATCTCTTAAACTCATCCAAATGATGATGATTTGTGTTGGCCCTTTTGTAATAAAATATTTCTAACTAAAAACTAACCAAAATCCTCCGTGCCCTACACATGTATTTTGCAGTCACTGTTAAGGAATAGTCATAAATTATTTTGCACGTTCACAGATGCTGTTACACCGGCATCATAATTATCTCAGGATGCAGAACAATCATCAAAGGTAAAATTGTACGATGTTAAAATCATTTTTCTATTAATGTTCTGTGGGCTGCTAAATCCCATGCCTATCATACTGTGCAGGCGGATGGATATCTGAAGCTTTAATGCCAAAAGCATTGAAACCAGTGCATTAGATTGAAATACTTGAAACATTTTACATCAAAGATCCATTGTGTGGCTCTGCTTTCCCAGTCAGATTATTAAGCAATTACAGATACTTAGGTCAAACAGGCATTTGTTCTGAACATGTAATTACTGGCCTGGATTCAATAATTCCTTATATTATGTGTATTTCACGAACCTTCCTGAACATTATTAACATGTAATACTTTGTTTTTCACAGAGGAGTGATATTTTGTTGGAAGATAGATGGATATACTTAAATCAGGGTCAGAACTGAATATATGCTTTTGAAGTCTCAACTTTAATAAGCACTCATTTTTAAACATCATTTTGCATTAATTAAAAGTCAGAGGTGTCAGCATGAGGAATTGTTCTGATGTACAGTTTTAACTGAGAGGAAGTGATTTTGTGGCAAAAATATAACCTGCATGTGTTACTGGAGATATTGAATTATGGAATTCTTAATAATGTACACTCCATTAGTATTTACAAAATGCATTTATAAATGTTTAAATATATTAAATGGAGCCATTGGATATTTCTATTAATTGGGCATCGATCAATCATAAATGTTATTTGAGTAATACCCATTTTGACACAAAGTTGGCAATTGAATCTTAAGGCCAATTAGCCTTGTGGCTTTTGACCGTAGACATTAGCGATACAGTGTGGAAACAGGCCCTTTGGCCCACTGACCAGCGGTCACCTCATACATGAGCACTTTCCTAGGGACAATTCACAATTTTTTACCAAAGCCAATTAACCAACAAACCTGTATGTCTTTGGAGTGTGGGAGGAAACCAGATCATCCAGAGAAAACCCACGCAGTCACAAGCAGAATGTACAAACTCCGTACAGACTGCACCTGTAGTCAGGATCGAACCTGAGTCTCTAGCCCTGTAAGACAGCAACTCTACTGCTGCACCACTGTGCCAGTCTCACTGTGTTTATGGTTTTGTTTGCACCAAGATGAAGGACAGCAGCATTCAAGAAAATAATATTTTCTGCGCGTTATCTCTGGATTGCTTCCAGTACCTCGTGCTCCTGAGGAGAGGAACAGGGAGATAGGGGATCTGAAAATGGGGCTGAGGGGCTGGTGCAGGGAGTAAGGATTTAGATTTATAGACCACTGGGATCTCTACTGGGGTAGGGGTGACCTGTACAAAAGGGACGGGTTGCACCTTAACTGGAGGGGGACTGACATTCTGGCAGGCAGGTTTGCTAGGGCTACATGTGTGGGTTTAAACTAAATAGTGGGGGGGGGGGAGGGATTGACAAATTGGGGTTATAAAGATGGAGTTAAAGGGGAATTGAGTACATGAAAAGTTACAAAAGACTCCCGAATTAATGGGAATGAAAGTTTGAGAGGGATAAGATTGTAAGGTCAAGGACAATTGTGAGCAGAGTGAGAGGGGAGGTGAATACCGAAGTCAAAGTGTTGTATATGATTGTGCGAAGTATAAGAAATAAAGTCGACGAGCTTGAGGCTCAGTTAGAAATTGGCAAGTATGAAACTTCCAGTGGTGCCATGGAGCAGTAAGAGGCGCTCCTTTTAACTCCGCTCCGAAAAATGCGTTAAAACGCATTAAAATACCTGGAAATAAAAACGGACCGACTGAAAAATACTTACCGGCAGATACCCGACGTCGCGTAAGTGACGTCATCAGAAATCGACATATACCGACTGGATACCGGTATTTTTAAATGAGTAAACGGATTCTGCCGACTCGACCTCAGACTAGACAAAGAACCCGACTGCAGGTTCTTCAAGAGCAAGAGAAAGTAACTTCTGAAGAATCTGAGGGAGAATCTGAGGACGAAGGACTTATTTCTACCATGGAAGAGCAAATACAAGAACAAGAACAAACTTTAAGATGGGCTTTGGCAAAAGACTTTGGAGATATTCTGACTGAAAAGCTGGGAGAGCTAGAAACAAGACTGGATGTCAGGAATGAAGAAATTTGCGGAAAAATTGACATTCTACAAGTTTGCATGAAAGAGGTAAATACCGCTTTGAAAGGTGAAATTAAACGGGTCGAAGAAGATCTTAGCAAAAAGTTGGAGCCCATTCTTCTCACTTCAAAAAAACAAAACAACGCTATCAGAGAACTCAAAGCTACTACCACGGACATCTCTGACACAACACAAAGACTGAAGGAAGATCTAGACTGTGTTTCTGGGCAACAGGCCAGAATGACCGACAAATGTCTAGATCTTGAAGCCCGGTCCAGACACCAAAACTTAAGAATTGTTGGAGTGAAGGAAGGGAAGGAAAGTGGAAAAGACTCTCGGG
This sequence comes from Leucoraja erinaceus, assembly GCF_028641065.1. NCBI lineage: Eukaryota > Metazoa > Chordata > Chondrichthyes > Rajiformes > Rajidae > Leucoraja > Leucoraja erinaceus. The sequence continues at coordinate 43,934,653 of NC_073384.1, forward strand.
TCTTCACTGCCAACTTCCTTCAACAGGTATTTAATCTGCCTGAGAGAACTAAAATTGATCAAGCACATCGTGTCCAGAGAGCCTGATCAGGGGTTGGAGCCCCACCAAGACAAATTATTCTTAAACTACATGACCTATCAGTTCTTGAAGATATCATGAAGAAAGTGACAAGCGCAGGAAACCTGATGTTTGAAGCAGAAAATATAAGAATCTTTAGAGACTATCCAGTGAGCTCTCTTCGTCAAGACATGTCTTATTCTCAGAGACATCCCAGGCCTGAGATATGGAATAATGTCTCCTGCCAAATTAAGGGTTACATATGGAGGATCGGAGTGTTTCTTTATCGACCCAGAAGATGCATTTAAATATGCACAAGTTAAAAAAGGACCTAAGGGATAAAAAATAATTGACATAGCTCTGTTTGATTAGCAGAGCCATGCCCTACTGAACTTTCACTGAACCTGTTTGTTAAATTGTGTGTTTAACGTACACCTTTTATATGTATTTATAAAGGGGTAGACTGATATAATCTGTTTTTTCATATAAAAATATATATAAAAACCTGTAAATAAGATGGCCGACAGGTTCACAGGCGCTTAAGTCTAGACATACTTATCAGAGATAGATTGGAATGTAAGCGGGTAGATTGTTCAAGGTCCCCGTGTTTATGAGAATGTTCAAGATCTTTGAACTTGTCAGCATGAAAACTAAATTGTTACGTTAAATGGTAACGATATAATATACTAACAAATTATATAACTAATGCTTTTATTAACACATAAATACTAACAAACGTACTAAACCGTTTATTTTAACCTAATACCTAATATCTAATACCTAAACCTAATACCTAATACTAATCCGTTTATTTTAACCTAATACCTAATAGTTATGAGATTTACGAATTCTAGGCAATGGTCAATGTATTGGTTTACATTTAAAATATGTTTAATATCTTTCCGATGGGGGGGGGGTTGGAATTTCCAGCAATTACCAGGTCAGAGCGAGAGGGAATATGTGATGGCGGTTTGAGAGGGGAGGAGAGAGAGGAGAGAGAGAGAGAGAGAGAGAGAGTTCTCGTTCTGCCGGTGAGTGCTGGAGATTCCAATTAACCCCTTCAAGTCTGACGGTTTTTAAGCGGTTATGTATTTAACATACGAATATCATTAAGCGCGATTTTTAATTTAAATTTAAATTAACTTAGAGGCAAGGTATAAGAAGAAATGTAACCCTCTTAGAGGAAATTATTTACAGTCTTTGTTCTGTTTTTTTCTGTTTACATAATATCCTGTTTAGTCCAGTTTCTTTTTTTGCAATATTACTTTGTAAGGGGCGGAGCTAATTGCAATTAACATCCACAGAAGCTCACTTGAAATTTCCCACCAGGGGGTGGGGCTGCACGTACAGTATCTTTAAATGCTGTTTTTTTGTATTATTTACGTTATTTAGCACTTTTTTCGCTTTTTCTTCATATGGCACTTTTTCTTGTGATATACCAGCAGGGTTTTGAAATTGGGATCACCCACCCAACAACCAGAAGGTTGATTTATTGTGTTGCCCCATCTGAAACAAGGGATTTACTCAGAACATCTTGAGTTGAGACAGCAGAGCTGCTCTGAAGTTCATCCAAGCGACCATCAAGAGGAGATACAAAAAACTGCAGAAGCTGGAATCTTGAGCAAAGTGCTGGAGGAACTCAGCAGGTGGTACAGTGGCGCAGCGGTAGAGCTGCTGCCGTACAGCGCCATAGACCAGGTTCGATCCTGAATACTGGTGCTAACTGTCTGGAGTTTGCAGGTTCTCCCTGTGACTGTGTAAGTTTTCTCTGTGTGCTCCGGTCTCCTGTGGCATTCCAAAGATGTTCAGGTTTATAGGTTAATTGACTTCTGTAAATTGCCCCCAGTGTGTAGGATGCAAAACTAGGATAACATGGACTAGGCTACAGGTGATCATTGGTCAGCACGAACTCAGTGGGCTGAAGGGCCTGTTTCTACTCGACCTCTGTGAAACTAAAACTAAAGGTCAGGTAGCATCTGGTGTTCAAATGGACAAGCAACGATTCTGGTCGTGATCCTTCTCCACAGGTGGAAGCAGAGTCCCAACCCCAAACATCACCTGTCCATTCCCTATTCCTAACTGGACTTGGTGGACCGAAGGGCCTTTTTCCACACTGTATCTCTAAAGTCTAAAGAAACATTGCTTATCCCATCTGCTGGTGTGATATCTGTTGCTTTTGCAATCAGTGCATGAAGCAGATGCAGCAGAGATCCCTGCAGGCATTGAACAGCGATTCACAGAGAACTCCGCATTAAGTCATAAAAAAGTGAAGTCAAGTGGAGTGCCACCTGCCTTCCTGACAAGACAGCTCATTGTGACAGGTAAACTGTCAAAATTGCTGTTCGGTAATGAGACTCATGTCGCTTATCGAACAAAACTCAAATTGTCAGCATAGTTATAATTCACCTGCAACTACATTATCTGATGACAAATATTTACATTCTGAAACAACTTTCTTTTATGAACAACAGTTTTTGAGGTTATAAGAGATGCAAGGAACTGCAGGTTCTGGAATCTTGAGCAAAACACAAAGTGCTGGATGTAACTCAGTGTGTCAGGCAGCATCTGTGGAGCGAATGGATAGGTGACATCGATGGGCTGGATGCACGTCAGATCATTGGGGATAAGTAAAGGGGAAGTAGGCAAATTGTTTTAAAAGGTCAGAGAGTTCAGGGCTTTAGGATTTTGGTTTATCGTCAGGTGTATTGAGGTACAGTGAAAAGCTTTTGTTGTGTGCGAACCAGTCTGTGGAAAGACAATACATGATTACAATCGAGCTGTTCACAGTGTACAAATACATGATAAAGGTAATAAAGGTTAGTGTCAAATAAAGTCCAGTAAAGACTGGTTAAAGATAGTCCGAGGTCTCCAATAAGGTAGATGGTAACTCAGGAAGCTAGGTCTCGAGGAAAAAGGTGATGAGGTCTGGGGCAGATTGGTCATGATCATGTTAAATGGTGAGACCGGCTTGAGAGGCCAAATGGCCTTCCCCTGCTCTCATATCCTTGGATTCCTAGGGATCTGTCCACAGATCTCCCCACCCAACCCCATGCCAGGACTGGGTGTGGAGGTACCCTCATGGAACCATGAGACCAAAGTGAAAGAAAGAGTGTTTTATTGCCATACTAGATCAAGTGCAGACCCGTTGGGTCTGCTCCCCCAATGCAGCCGTTCCCTGCCCATAGCCCCCACGGGAGACGTGGTCCTCCAACTCAAGCCGTTCAGGACTCACCAGTGCGGCTGTTTTTAAATGGCGTCTTTGAGGCGAGATGCGGGTGCCAGCAGCCGTTATGGTCGCTGGCCAGCAGGAGGCGACAAAATGAGTGAGTGGGGGGAGGGGGGACACGACAAAATTTAATCAGGAGTAGATACTTGGAATGAAAAGTGAAATCTCTACCGAAATGGAAAAAATCTGGGCGTTTGTGGGTCTGGTGTTGGCGTAGCAACGAATCAAAGGCTGGCACCCACAGGCTGGCAACCACAGGTCAGGCAGAAACAGCCAGCCAGCAGCCACAGAGTTTTAACATTATAATATAGATAGATATCTATATTACTAAATCTCTGATCTTGACCGCTTTTGGCCGACTGTGCTGCAATTTCCGAGAGAACGCCACCACCTACGGCCATCATTTTTGGCCACCTCGCTCAAAGCCCCCCTCCGCCGTATGACTGCAGTGGATTTTTTCCGTTGATGAGAAATTAGAGAGATATTAATGTTTTTACAAAATTCCCCATTCTCTCTGCTGCCCCCGCTGGCGGCAGGGGGAGGGACTATAAAACTAGGAAGTGTCGTGCCTCACTCAGTCTCTGCCAGACCAGGAAGCGAGATGGTCACGGCTCTCTGAGCTGCGAATAACACTGAACGCAGGTCTACTCCACGGTGAGTCCCCTCGATGCGGCTGTAAAGTGGCTGCAGCCCTTTTTAACAAGTTTTTGTTCACAAAATGAATTTTGGTTGTCAGGTGTCTGCAGCCCAATTGTTTGCCTCGCCTTTTTTTTTTAACAAGTTTGTGTTCACAAGATGAATTTTGGTTGTCGGGTGTCTGCGGCCCAATTGTTTGCCTCGCCTTTTTGACAGGTTTGAGTTCACAAGATGAATTTTGGTTGTCGGGTGGCTGCAGCCAAATTGTTTGCCTTGGCTTGGCTTTTAAAATCGTTGTAACAGTTGGATTCCTGCCCAAGCATCCATACGGCCCACAATGTCTATACTAGCCCTCTGGAAACCAGTACCTTCAGCCCGCAACAACCATACTAGCGCAACAGACAGCCCCCCCCCACTGGCGAGCAGTATTGGAATTGGTGGAGGTGGAATATTGCATTGGTGACCATTGTCAGCCCTCCCGTGTGATGCTGGGACCCAACGGGTCCCACTTAGTCTAGTATATTACTAAAAGTCTATATATATATATATAATATATATATATATATACACACATATATATACACACACACACATATATATATATATATATATATATATATATATATATGCATACATATATATATACACACACACACACATATACATATATATAATTACACACACACACACATATATATATGTGTGTGTAAACACACACACACACATATATATATATATATATATATATATATATATACATACATATATACACACACACACACATACATATATACACACACACACACACACACACACACACACACACACACACACACACACACACACACACACACACACACACACACACACACACACACACACACATATATATATATATATATATATATATATATATATATATATGTATATATATATATGTGTATATATATACACATAAAAACAAACAAACAATAGTAGTGCAAAAAGACAAAACCAATGCCCCAAGTCTATGTAGTTCAGAGGTTATTTGGAGGTTGTGGTGTTTAATAGCCTGATTGCTGTTGGGAACCTGAATGTTGCCGTTTTCAGGCTCCTGTATCTTCTTCCTGATGGCACGAGTAAAAAATGAGTATGTGGCCGGGGTGGCCGGGGTGGCCGGGGTGATGTGCATCTCGGATGATACTGGCTGCTGTTGTGAGGCAGCGACCGGTAAATCCCTCCAATGGTGGGGAGGTGAGAACCCGTGATGGACTGGGCAGTGGAGACTGGGGCCTCAACCACCCTCTTGCTGCCTCCGGGATAGTCTGACAGGAAGCAATGTTTTAAAAAATAATTTAACTACTGCAAACTATCAAAAACAAATAAAAACACAAATAAATAATTGAAAGCATTGAAATAAAATAGCTAAAATCTCCAGGTTTGATATTTCTTTTCAAGTTAATCAAGTACCTAATCCTCTGTTGGATATGCAACAGGTGGAACACCTGTGACTCTCTTAGAGTCAATGGCACAACCAACACAATTTGGTCTAGGATTCAACTGTGTCTCTAATATAATTTATTATTTTTCCTTCACTTCTCTTCTGTGCAAGTTTATAACTTAATTGGCTTCTGTAAAGTGTAAATTGCCCCTAGTACATAAGATAGTGTTAGTGTACGGGGTGATCGCCAGTCGGCACGGACTCAGAGGCCCCAAGGGCTTGTTTCCGCGTTGTATCTCTAAAATCTAAAGTCCAGATCCTTCCAAAGGCACTGTAGGCTTTTAGAACTTTATCCAAGAGGGAACTGATGGAGATACACAGGAGATTGCGGATGCCAGAATCTTGAGTCAAACAAAAGGGCTGTACAAACTCAGTAGTTGGGGCAGCATTTGTGGAGGGAATGGATAGGTTGTGGCGTCACCTGATGGTCAGACCACTTACGGTCGAACCCTCGTCAGTGGTTACGAGGACTGTCACGTGACGTCATGGATTAAGGGGACGGTCCTAGTACTTAAGCAGATCTCACCTGGAGATAGAGAGTCGACAGGCAGCTGAGCTCGAGACAACACCCTCGCTCAGCTGCAGCAGCAATGACAATATGTATGTATTTCAAATCTGTTATGTCTGAATAAATCAACTGTTTATTCACCAAGTTTGGTGCTGCTACATTGGTGACCCGCAAAGATCCAATTTTGGGATTTTGGATTTCTCCTTACGCACGCAGCCTCAGGAGACCTGATGTCTGCCAGCCCAGCCCTGCTGAATGACGCTGACCCCAAAGTTCCCCAGGCGCTGGCTGCCCGTTCGGTCGTGAGTCGGTGGTCCCGCGACGGATTCCCCGGCAGCTTCCAACCTCTGCCGAGGGCGCGGCAGCACAGCTGGTCTCCAACGACACCATGTACGGCTGTGATTTTTGGCCATCTTACTCAGAGTCCCTCTCCGCTCATCAGGTGCTGAGGATTTTTCCCATCGATGAAAAATAAAAGAGTTATTAGTGTTTAAAAAATGTTGAGATTCTCTCTCCTGTCAATCACACCATGAAGGCCATGTCCCTTCTGGTGGGAGAGGGGGAGGGGAGTGTGGGCGTGGCTATGCAAACCCACTCTCGCTGTCTTTAGTGGTGGGCATGGGCTCAGTCTCTGGCAAGATGGAGGAGAGTGAGAGCTCCAGCACAACTCTGGAAACCCAGTCGGCCCACCCTACAGCCCTCACCAGTCCCTTCAGTCCACAACACACATACACCCAACACCCACCCCCCCCCCCCCCCCCCCCCCCCCCACTGGCCACCAATATTGGAATTGGTGGAGAGGTGGGATATTATGTTGGGGGACTAGCCCTCCCTTGTGATGCTGGGACCCAATGGGTCCCACTTAGTCTAGTCCTCAATTAAAATTGGATCGTTCAAGTTGTTGAGATTTCCATAGCAAAGTTATTCTTGTATTTAGAGTGCTGGTGTGACATTTACTTAGCTTCACAGAAAGAACCAAACAAAAATTTGAAAATCAAAAGAAAATGTGAAAATATAAGTTCAAGTTTAAGTTTTAAATATATACCTCTAAAGGTCAAATTCTCCAATGAAATGCAAACATGACAAAAGTTATGCAATAGATAATAAATGCCATTCTCCTCAGACCGACTGATTTATCCCCCATATCGCTGCAGGGGCAGCAAGCTGCTGCAGGCTATTTTCACTGTGCAACCCATGTAAATTTATGCAGTGGTATCTTCGTGGTGATGCTCGGATGCTATTCAATGTTTAATGTTTTGTATCAACATGATCTGCCGTCTGAAGAAAACCAAGAAGATAACTTTGTGGGGTATTTCTTAATGAAATGAGCAATGGCCCTTTAACTTTGAATTAATGGAAATGCAAAAGGAAAGAGAATGGGTGGCATGGTGGCGCAGCGGTAGTTGATGCCTAATGGTGCCAGAGACTTGGGTTCGATCCTGACTACTGGTGCTGTCTGTATGGAGTTTGCATGTTCTCCCAGTGACCGCGTGTTGCTCCGCTTTCCACACACATTCGAAAGAAGCACAGGTTTTTAGGTTAATTGGCTTTGGTAAAGATTGTAAATTGTTCCTAGTCCCGGGGAGCCATGCATGCCTGATCCATCCGCCGAACAACCGCGCCACCAACCGGAACGTGCCCTGGTAGGCCCGACTCGCCCCACAGGCCTCCCAGGGTACTGCGGAGAGGTCGGGAGGCGAGGCCTGTCTGGGCTGAAGGAGCCTTAGCGGCAGCGCCGATGGGAGCCTTGGCGGCGGCAATGGGAGCTTCGGCGGTGGTGATGGGAGCCTCAACGTAGGCGGCGATGGGGACTCGGCAGCAGCGGAAGCCTTAGCATCAACAGGAGCCTCGGTGGCAGCGGGAGCCTCAGCAACAGAGGAAGCCTGGGTGGCGGTGGGGCGAGTTGGGCCTACCGGCTCAACGATCAGCGGCCGATGCGCATGAGCGGGAAGGGGGGAGGGGGGAGGGGAAGACAATGGGGACCTGGCTTGAAGGGACCGCCCTGAGGGACAGTGGGAGAACAAAGGGGGACCCGGTGTGGGGGAGGGGTGGGCACTAGTTTTAGAATCCTCTGCCCAGGGGATAAGCCTGCGTTGTTTGTTTGTTTGTTCATTCATTCAGTTAAGGCGCTGTGCACACGGCAGCCAGACAACAATCGCTTGTCTTGTTCTTTTTTTTCTCATTTTTAATTTTAATTTCAAGTTTTCGTCTACCTTGTGTGTTGTGACTATTGGCAGACCAATTTCCCTCCGGGGATGAATAAAGTTTTATCATATCGTATAGTATCGTGTGTGGAATAGTGCTAGTGTACAGGGAGTGCTGGTCAGCGTGGACACGGTGGTCGGAGTGCCTGTTTCTGCGCTGTATCGGTAAAAAACTAATTGGGAATTGTAAACTGTGGGAATACAGGATGGTTTGAAGATTGTAGTTCAAAGGAAGCCACAGAGACCCACCAACTGGATGTGAGATAAAAGTCAAATGGCATTTAATTCTGACAAACAAAACCTAGGGCGTAGAGGAGCTAAAATAACCACCAGATATCTTTTTGAGAAACAAAGTAAACAACTGATGCCTATAATATAAAAAAGTACCAAGGTTAAAAATCACAGGGAGATGATTATTTAGAATCAAAAACCAGGCCTCAATTTTAACCTGCTTGCTTGCAGTAATGGAGTGCGTGATTGCTTTATATCTCAAATGGTGCAGAATCCCAGAGATACTTTCACAAGGAAGGATAAAAACCTTGGCAGTAAACTCAATAAACAAATCTTGGTGTGATTGGCCTGAGGAAGTGACTGGCTGGAACTGGCACCTCAGCAAAATTACCGAAAGATTATAATTGAATAAGAATAATTAATATTAGTGAGATTTCAGCTGTCATCAGATTCCTTGACAGAGGATGGGGGAATATTTACTTAGGCGACCCCTCCCAAAGGAGATCTAAAGGGCCTGTCCCACATACGCAATGTTTTTGGTGACTTGCCGGCACCCGTCATATGTCGCCAAAAATGTTCAAAATGTTGAAAATCCAGTGGTGACCAGAAAAAGGTACGACTCTTTGGGCGACTACTCATGACCATACAGGCTCTTAAGGTCTTAAGTATTGGGTTTATATGCCGAGTGTCTCCCAAGGATTAGGTTGGACATCCTAATGAGGGACACATTTTATTTCTTATGCAAAGCTCAATACAAATTTGTACATTAGCCATGGTTTACAAAGGAGCAAATACTTCTCTCCTGAGTTTGCGTATATTTCTTGACCTGCAGTTGTTTTCATGTTCATAAGTTATAAGAGCAGAATTAGGCCATTCGGCCCTTCAAGTTTACTCCACCATTCAATCATGGCTGATCTATCTTTCCCTCTCAACCCCATTCTCCTGCATTCTCCCCATAATCCCTGACACCCGTACTAATCAACAATCTGTCAATCTCCACCTTAAAAATATCCCTTGTTGGCCTCCACAGCCCTCTGTGGCAATGAATTCCACAGATTCACCACCATCTGACCAAAGAAATTCCTCTTCATCTCTTTCCTAAAGGTATGTCCTTTTATTCTGAGGATATGGTCTCTGTTCCTAGACTCTCCCACTAGCGGAAACATCCTCTCCACGCCCATTTTATCCCGTCCTTTCGCTATTCGGTGGGTTTTGTAAGTAAAAATGTACCCTGTTGCAATATAAATCGATCAATTCCACCCCAGTGTTGCCCTCCCCTCCGGGGTTACATCTGCGCCCGGTGGTTTCAGAGAGGCACTGTCCACAGTCACCCTGGGGATTTCCGGGACCGCAGGGTGTGGAATGTATCCTTAACAAGGATGGGGAAGTAGTAATTTAAAAATATCTGTTTTACTTGTACAATATGGAGGGTTTTGTTTTGAATCATTTAGTATTGTACATATTGTAAATAATCAAATAAATTATTTTTGGTTTTTAAAATAGTGTTGCCCTCCCCTTACTTATCACTGATACCTTTTTGTCAAAGACAGTAAGAGACCACTACCGAGGTATTCTCATTCAAAGTTGATGTATCATAAACAAGCAAATGGTCTATGAAGGATTGAATTAGAAATAATGACGTGATTTTATAGTTTTCCATCACAAAACACAACATGAATGAAAACTAAATTGCAGTATTGATACTTTTTAAAGCTTCATTTCACCAAAGTGATTTATATTTCATTCCCTAACAATGACTGAATCTGGACATGGTGCTGGAAATTAATTTACTTTGAAGTAAGTATGACTGGAAAGCAGCTCGAAGGCAGCTGGCTTGTTAAAAGCACAAATCATGCACATTTGATATGGTAAATTGTTTTTTGGAACCTATATGTTTGGGCAGGTACTGTACATGGATAGAAAAAACTTATAGAGGGATAATTCCAAATGCAGGCAAATGGGACTAGTTCAAATGGATATCTTGGTTGGCATGGACAAATTGGGCCAAAGATCTTGTTTTTAATGTTTGCTGCAGATGCTGGAGAATCGAAGGTTACACAAAAAATCTCAGCTGCACTGTGGTAGGCAACGTTTCGGGCCGAAACCTTTTAGGTTTGGGGGAGGTTGAGGAAGGGGAGGAGAGACAGCAAGGACTAACAAAATTATTTGATGTCATGCTGGGATTGTCATGTCATGCATTCCAATTTCCGGTATGCTCTTTTGGGGCCCGGAGTGTGCGGGTGTTGAAAAGCGGGAGCGGCCTGGAGGCGGGATAATTTGAGGTCCTTGGTGGAGTTCAGATGGGCCAGGAATTGTTGATTGATGTTGTTTTTAATGCTGTATAACTTAAATCTCTCTGACTGTGGTCAACAACATTTTAGGTTTAGGTTTATTATTATTGTCATGCTTTTGTCATGTCATGTATTATTGTTATTATTAGTGTACAGTCAGACAGTAAATGCAGATGACACTAAAATAGGTGGTGTAATAGACAGTGAAGGCGATCATCAAGAATGACAACAGATCTTCATCAGCTGGGTAGGTGGGCCTGGGAATGGCAAACAAAGTTTAATTCTGATAAGTGTGAGGTGTTACATTTTGGGAAGTCAAACCATGGCAGGAATCTCAGAGTGAACGGTAAGGCCTGTAGTGAGTGTTGTAGAACAGAGGAACTTGGAGCACAAGTACATAGTTCCCTGAAGGTGGCCACACAGGTTACAGGGTGGTGAAGAAGACCATTGGCATGCTGGGCTCCATCAGTCAGGGCTCTGAATATACAAGCTGGAATGTTGTTTTGCAGCTGTCCAACATATTGGCGAGACCTCACTTGGAGCATTGTGTTCAGGTTTTGGTTACCCTGCTGTAGGATAGGTGCCATTAAGGTGGAAAGAGTGCAGAAAAGATTTACAAGAATTTTGCCAGTACTTGAGGGCTTCTGTTATATGAAGTTTTGGGCAAGCTACGACTTTATCACCGGGAGTGTAGGTGACTGAGGGGTGACCTTATAGAGATACATAAAATCACGAGGGGCATAGATAGGGTGAATGCACACAGATATTGGGGAATCAAGAACTAGGGGACACAGGTTTAAGGTACGAGGGGAAAGATTTAATAGTTGGTAAGATTTTAGAGTCCATTATAAAGGAAGAGGTTTCTGAGTACTTAGAAGCACACTACAAAATATACCAAAATCATCATGGGTTTGTAAAAGGGAGAGCTTGCCTGATGAACCTGTTGGAATTCTTTGAGAAAGTAAAAAGCAGGATAGATGAATGTCTTTGATGAGGTGCCACACTTGAGGCTGCTGAAGAAGTTGAGAGCCCATGGTATCAGAGGGAGGGTACAAGCATGGATGGCAGCTTGGCTGGATGGTAGAAGACAAAGAGTGGTAATAAGGGTTTTTGTTCTAGTTGGCTGCCAGTGATCAGCAGTGTTCTGCAGGGGTTGGTGCTGGGGCCGCCACTCTTCACAATGTATATCAATGATGTGGATGATACGAAGATAGTTAGATGGGCAGGTAGTGTAAAGAAGGCGGGTAGTCTGCAGAAAGATTTGGACAGGTTGGGAGTGTGGGCTGAGAAGTTGCAGATGGAATACAGTGTAGCAAAATGTGGAGTCATGCATTTTGGTAGTAGGAATAAAGGCGTAAACCATTTTCTAAATGGGGCCAGAATTCAGAAATCAGAGGTACAAAGGGGCTTGGGAATGCTGGTGCAGGAGTTAATTTACAAGTTGAATTGTTAGTAAGGAAGGCAAATGCAATGCAAGCATTTATTTCAAGAAGGCTAGAATACCAAAACAGTGATGTAATGCTGAGGCTTTATATAGCACTGGTCAGACCGCATTTGGAGTATTGTGAGCAGTTTTGGGCCCCATCTGTGAAGAAGGATGTGCTGCCATTGGAGATGGTCCAGAGGAGGATTACAAAAATGATCCCAGGAATGATATAAGAGCACATGGGTGTTGAAGGCGTTGGACCTGTACTCGCTGGAGTTTAGAAGGATGAGCGGGTATTTCATTAAAGTTTACCTAATAGTGAAAGGCCTGGATAGAGTAAATGTGATGATGTCTCCACTAGTGGGAGAGTCTAAGATGTACCTTTAGAAAGGAGATGAGGGGGAATTTTTTTCATCAGAGGGTGGTGAATCTGTGGAATTCATTGCCACAGATGGCTGTGGAGGCGAAGTCAATGGATATTTTTAAGGCTGAGATTGACCAGATTGTTGATTAGTAAGGGTGTCGGGGGTTATAGGAAGAAGGCAGGAAAATGGGGTTGGATGGGAAAGAGAAAACAACCATGATTGAATGGGAGAGTAGACAATGGGCCGAATGGCATAATTCTCCTCCTAGAACTTTTAAACATAATAGGAACCCGAGGGGCATCTAATGGTGGAGGGTTTATGAAACAAGCTGCTAGAGGAAATGGTTGAGGCAGGTACCATTAGAATATTTAACAGACATTTGGAAAGGTACCTGAACATGGGTAGGAAAGAGAATATGGTGAAATGTAGGCAAACGGGAACTGCTTAGACAGGGCATCTTGGTCAGCATGGACAAGTTGGGCCTCAGGGTCTATTTTCAAGCTGCATGAATCTATGAGTCAATGATTGTGAATATACTCTGATTTACTAATAACCCCTAACCTTTGTACCTCTCACTTTGTAGTGCTGTGCTTACTCACCCCTGTAATGATATAACTGACTTGATTCTGGGCTGAGGCTTAATGCCACTGCGGTTGAAAATGTAATGACTTTTAGTATGGGTCTGCTTGACAATCAATTGCTCCTCCTTGTTCTGCGAAACTGTAGACGCAATGTAACAAGTACCCAAAAACACCTCTATGCACTGGGTTGCCATTATGTGATATAGTGTATTCGTACTCATAATATAAAATGTCACGCGAGTTACTGAATATGCAATTAGTATAATGCATATTATTAGATGTCTACATTCCTTCAGCCGTTTAGTGCTGATTCATTTTAATACCATCCTCCTGAACGAACAATTGTTTTGTCACTTGCAGTGAGCTATTGCTTGCTTTCTGAAATACAACATCAGTTACAACATTTGGAAGGTACACAAAAAAGCTGGAGAAACTCAGTGGGTGCAGCAGCATCTATGGAGCGAAGGATATAGGCAACGTTTCGGCCCGAAACATTGCCTATTTCCTTTGCTCCATAGATGCTGCTGCACCCGCTGAGTTTCTCCAGCTTTTTTGTGTACCTTTGATTTTCCAGCATCTGCAGTTCCTTCTTAAACACATCAGTTCCATTTGGTTCATTTTATTTTAATAAGTTATGACTTTTAAATATATGCAAGATATGGATAAGTATGACGTGAATTTGGCCAACAGAATTTCCTCCATGTCAATCAGCTTGACATTATTTTCACAATTCTCAATTTTTCATTTCTGCTCTCTTATTGTATCTCATTAAATGTTTGCAGAGTACTGACATAGATTTTTTATATCTCAATTAATTATAAATTCCCTCTGCTTTTAGTGCTTCTTTGTTGTGACATCCTTGCCTTCAATTATGTCACCTTTGTAAGAATTGTACATCTCCAACTAAACCTCTCTGAACATCCAGTACACCTGACTTTAACATCTCAACATATACACCTTGCTTCCATAACCTTCTTGTCTCTAGCATGCCGTGCACAAGTGTAGCCAAGATCTATGTGAGTTTAACAGCAAATGGGCTTGAAACATTTCACAGCTAGATTCACCAAAACATTGGCATTTCTACTCATCAGTCTCACTTTTGTTACGGGCAAAGAAAACTGGACAGAACACAACCCAAAACACTGGTTTGCATCCTCTAATCCCATGAAAAAGATATCAAATGTGATTAGTAGAAACACGGAACTGCAGATGCTGGGTTACAAAAGAAAACAAGACAAGACCAATCTGATTTGTGTAGGAAGGAACTGCAGATGCTGGTTTAAACCAAAGATAGACATAAAAAACTGAAGTAACTCAGCGGGCAAGGCAGCATCTCCAGAGAGAAGGAATGGGTGACGTTTCGGGTAGAGACCCTTCTTTATACTTCAGTTCCATTGAAAACAGTGAAATGTGACCCTGAAAATCACAATGAACAATTTGCAATCTGGATCCAGGAAAGAAATTTGATTTACTCAGACTTTATAAGAAATATCCTGTTCACTCTGCCTAAGCAGTTGGGTGTCAGCTTGAGTTAGAACTATCACCACTGAGCAGTGATTCACGTTTGACTCTCAAGGTGTGAGCTGAAGATACAAGTCGATGGTTCAGTGCCAAATTGGGGGAAGGCTGCAGTGCAGGAGCTTGAGATATTGATTCCAGTTCCAGTTTACTGCCTCGGATGGACATTAAAACCCCGTGTCACTATTGTGAAGAAGAACAGGGGGGGGTGGTCTCCACATTATTAATGTTGATTGAGTTGCATCGTACTAAACAAGACCAGTACTCATGCTTATCCTGTGGCTGTAAGTGTGACATAGTGATGCAGCTGGTAGAGCTGCTGCCTCAGAGCTCCACCAGCGTCAGATGCCTGGGGGTTTGATCCCTACCCCGGATGCTATCTGTGTGGAGTTTGTAATTTCTCCCTGTGACCGGGTGCTCCGGTTTCCACCCACATTTCAAAGACGTGCACGTTTGTAGGTTAATTGCCTCTGTAAATTGCCCCTGGTGTCTAAGGAGTGGGTTAAAAAATGGAATAGCATACAAGTGATGTGAATGGGCGATGGTCGCCTTTGGCCTATGGAGTCCAATTTCTGCTTTAAAAATATCCAATGACTTGGCCTCCACAGCCATCTGGGGCAATGAATTCCACAGATGCTGCCTGTCACACTGAGTTACACCAGCACTTTAAGTTAATGGTAATCACAATATCAAATATGGCAGTAACTAACTTGTTATCATCCTTAAAAATGAAAATTAAACAAACTCTGTAAATTTACCAGGAATTACTGCAAGCTGCCTTTCATACTTTGGTTCACAGTAATAGAAATTCTGCCTCATTTAGTAAGAGACTTATCCACCCGTTTTTCATGTATTCGTTTAATCAAGCTGCAAATAGTAAGTGTTCTGTGCACAAACTGAAAGTTGCAATCAGTCAGATTTCTTTTTCTATGTGAAAATGTTGCATAAAAAAATTTGCATTGTGATCAAATTAACTTTGCTCTTGGCACTTTAATAATCATCAGTGACATTTATCTTTCCATATTTCAATGGCACAGATTAATCATGGTCAGTCAACATGGATTTGTTAATGGAAGGCTCTGATAACAAATTGATTAAGCATTTTGAGAAGGTAACAATGAAGTCTTTAGTTTAGAGTTACAGCATGGAAATAGTCCACACCGACTACTGATCACCCATTCACATTATCATATTCACATTATCCCACTTTCTCGTTGACTATTTTTTATAGATACATCATGG
The DNA here is from genome assembly GCF_028641065.1 of Leucoraja erinaceus. Classification (NCBI taxonomy): domain Eukaryota; kingdom Metazoa; phylum Chordata; class Chondrichthyes; order Rajiformes; family Rajidae; genus Leucoraja; species Leucoraja erinaceus. Next base: position 43,950,418 of record NC_073384.1, read on the forward strand.
AAACAGGCCCTTCGGCCCACGTGTCTGCAACAACAAGTGAACGCCCGTATTAGTTCTATCCTATACACTGGTGGCAATTTTACAGAGGTCAATTAACCCACAAAACCACACGTCTTTAGGATGTGGGAGGAAACCGGAAGACCCATGCGGTCACATGGGGAATGTGCAAACTCCACACAGGCTGCACCCGAGGTCAGGATCGATCCCGAGTCCCTGGTGCTGTGAGGCAGCAGCTCTACCAGCTGTGCCACTGAGGCCATTGCATTTGGTATTGTCCTAACAGATTGGCCATAGATATCCCCATATGGGAATACAGTGAACCACGAGTGGCAGACGTTCTTATAGAAACTTACAAAATTCTTAGGGGGTTGGACAGGCTAGATGCAGGAAGATTGTTCCCGATGTTGGGGAAGTCCAGAACAAGGGGTCACAGTTTAAGGATAAAGGGGAAATCCTTTAGGACCGAGAAGAGAAAAACATTTTTCACACAGAGAGTGGTGAGTCTCTGGAACTCTCTGCCACAGAAGGTAGTCGAGGCCAGTTCATTGGCTATATTTAAGAGGGAGTTAGATGTGGCCCTTGTGGCTAAAGGAATCAGGGGGTATGGAGAGAAGGCAGGTACAGGATACTGAGTTGGATGATCAGCCATGATCATATTGAATGGCGGTGCAGGCTCGAAGGGCCAAATGGCCTACTCCTGCACCTAATTTCTATGTTTCTATGTTTCTATGTTTCTATGTTCCTGGCGACAGCTACAACAGACCTTTGGGGCTAACTGCAGTTGAGACTGTGAAATGGTGCAAAATCCTGGCCACTATTGCATATTGACTCAATGGGCTGTTTTTATGCATTATGTGCTTAACTGTGGATTGTATATAGATGGCAATATCCTTACTGATCCGTATGCAAAAAGAGAATCTCCCTGTATCTTGGTACATGATAATAAAAAGAACCATTGAGGAAACGTTGATCTAAAAGGTTAAAGTCCATGAGATCAAGGGTAAGTTTGCAAATTGGATCCAAAACTAGCTTGGCAACATGATAAAGAAGGTAATTGCAGAGGTTTTGTTTTGAATTTAGATGCATGTGACTAATGGTGGTCCGGAGGGATCGGTGCTGAGACCCTCGCTGTTTGTAATACAGGTGAATAATTAGGATATGGATGTAGGAGGTAGCATGATCAGTAAGTTCACAGAGGACACTAAGATTGACCGAGTTGTTGGTGATTGGGAAGGTAGTTTTAAGCTAATGGTGATATCGATGTATTGGTTAAATGTGTTCAGAAATGGAAGGTGAAGTTTAATCTAAATAAATGTGGTGATGTATTCAGGGACTTTTTAATAAGCCTAGGACATACATCTACATCGAATGGTAAGGTCCCAGGGAATATTGAGGAACTGAGGGAATACAAGTCCAAAGACTATGAGAGTAGATAATATTGTTAAGAAGGATGCTGGCATTTATCAAGCAGAGCACAGCCAGTACAATAACTTAGAAGTTATGCTCCAACTACACAAAATTCTTCTCCTATAACTTCTGAACTTATGCACCAAAAATCAGTTCCTAGCTCTCAATCATCTCACTGTTCACATTCACATTGACGATCAGACAACCATTTATGCTAATCTTTCTCTCATCCCATTTTATTTTTTCCATATTTCCACCAAGCACCTTGTATATTGCACCATTAATCTCTGGGCAATTTATAATGGCCAATCAATCTACCAACCTGCATGCCTGAGATGTGGGAGGAAACTGTAATATCGTCATAGAGAGGATGTGCAAACTCCACACAGACAGCACCGGAGGTCAGCATTGAACCTAGGTTACTGGAGCTGCTAGGCAGCAACTCTACTCGCTACGTCACCGTATACACCAGTAGCTTACTTTACAAATCTGATTTCACACAGTAGAGGCATATGATCAAGGTCATTTTTTTGAAGGATGTATTAGTTTTTTTGAAGCTTTTGTGAGCCCTTGTTAATGTTCTAGTTTGGCATGTGCAGAGGAGGAAAAATCATTCCAACCTGTCGAGCTAATTCATGCCAGCATAGACAAGGCCAAAAAACAAATTTATACCTTACACTTTGGCAAAGATTACGCATCTCTTCCACACCTCATAAGCATTAACATCTTTGCCTACCACCAGATTTCACATGTATCCAACTGCATAGTTAATCAAAATTATACACAGTGCCAAGTCAGAAGGCAAATATTGTTTCATCTATATTTTGATAACATTTTGTTCCTTGTTATTACAAGATTGTTTAATCTGAAGTGAACAGTTTTTTTTGACATACTGAGTTTATTTTGTATTATATAGTGCGAGAAGGTGAATTTAGTAGTGGCTTTCATCCACAGAGCATTTCAATTTGTGTTGGCTTGACTTACATGGAGGCAATTGCCTATGATTCATTAGACACTCGGTCCACAAGCACAACATTTGAGTGCTAAATCTAGGCTGACAGCTTCAATGCAGCACTGCATCAAAGAGGTCCCTTTGGCAAATGTTGAACTCTGCCCTGCAGATAAAAGATTCCATTGGTTCCAATTAGAAACCATCTAAACAAATTATGCATCGACAATCCCTTTTATTTTTGTTTGTGGAGCCTTGCTGTGTGCAAACTGACAGATGTTTTTACCTGGATAACACAGTGATAACAGGTGCAAAGTGATTTATTAATTGAGGTGCTTTGGAACATGCTAAGTGTGATTAACTGTTCTTTCCTCCTGCTACTGGTACACCAGTCAGTGCTAATTTGTTACAATGCTCCCTGCGCTCCAGTCCAACACTCACGGTTACACATCCCTTTCCACTTCGAGTCAAAGGGTCATACAGTGTGGAAACAGGCCCTTCGGCCCAACTTGCCAAAACCAACCAACATGTCCCATCTACACTAGTCCCACCTGCCTGCATTTGGCCCATATCCCTCTAAACATCTTATCCTTGTACCTGTCTAAATGTTTCTTAAACATCGTGATCGTATCTGCCTCAACTACCTCCTCCAGCAGGTTGTTCCATACACCCACCACCTTTGTGTAAAATGTTACCTCTCAGGTTTCTATTAAATTTTCCCCCACTCACCTTAAACCTATGTCCTCTGGCTCTCAATTCCCCTACTCTGGGCAAGAGACACTGCGTATACCCGATCTATTCCTGTCATGATTTTGTACATTTCTATAAGATCACCCCTCATCCTCCTGTGCTACAAGGAATAGAGTCCTAGCCTGTTCAGCCTCTCCCTATAGCTCAAGCGATCGAATCCTAGCGACATCCTCGTAAATCTTCTTTGATCCCTTTCCAGCTCGACAACAACTTTCCTACAAACATGGTGGCCAAAAATATCATACTCTAAATGTGGCCTCAACAACGTCTTATATAACTGCAACATGATCTCCCAACTTCTATATTCAATACTCTGACTGATGAAGACTAATATGCCAAAATCCTACCCACCCCTACTTGAAGAAAGACACCTGCTTGGGCTGCATATTGTTGTGCTGGGAGTCTGGCATGAACCATTGTACTGCTAACTCCCCACATTAAAATAATTCACTTGCCATTCACTGTAAAGTTCCTGCCCTGGTTTGACTAGAGGCTCACCACTAGTCACTGGCCTACAGTCCATAAAGCAACCTTCTGCCACACTCTGTTCCTCCAATTTGCACTGGGCCTCACTCTGGACTAGTGAGGCTCCGCGCAAAGTGGAGGAACAGCACATCATACTTCGCTTGGGTAGTTTACACCCCAGCGGTATGAACATTGACCTCTAATTTCAGGTAGTCTTTGCTTTCTCCCTCCTTCCCCTCCCCCTCCCAGCTCTCCCACAAGCCTATGTCTCCGCCTCTTCCTTTCTTTTTCCCGCCCCCCCCTCACCGACATCAGTCTGAAGAAGGGTCTTGCCATGAAACGTCGCCTACTCCTTCAGATGCTGCCTCACCCGTTGTGTTTCTCCAGCATTTTTGTCTACCTTCAATACCCTAACCCTAACCCAGCATCTGCAGTTCTTTCTTAAAAATTCCATCATCCGGATCATTAACCTATAACGCAAAAAGTAGCGGACTCAATGCTGATCCCTGCAGAACACCACTAGTTGTCGGTCGCCATCCAGAAAAGGCTCCTTTATTCCAAATCGTTGCCGTCTGCCATTTGGCCAGTATTCTATCCATGCTAGTACCTTGCCTCTGATACCATTGGCTCCCATCTTGCTTTGCAGCCTCATGTATGGCACCTTATCAAATACCTTCCTCATCCATGACTGTGTAGTGGCTATCAAGTTATAAATGTATTTCTATTTATGCTCTTTGTTTATCTATTTTGTTTGGAGTGCACATCCTTTACTTTTGTCCTTTGATTATTTTTGTGGTCTTTATCCATTAATTTACCCAACTCCCAAAATTTGCCTTGAGTTGTCATCAAAATAATTGAATTTCAAAGGTGAAATAAAATGTACTGTTATTCCGTTCGCTCATTTACTCCGGTAACTGAGGCTAAATTTATCCCGAAGAAAGTCAAAAGAAAGGTTTGACCCAAAACGTTGTCTGTACATTTCTCTCCACAGATGCTGCCTGACCCACTGAGTTCCACCAGCAGTCTGCCTTTGCTATTTCTCCTTTGTGTTAAATCTTTTCAGCATGGACCACTAAGTGAAATTAGTTAACTCCGAGAGATTAATAGGCAATCAACCACATAGAGTGAATTGCAATTGGTCCTTTCTGCAGATGGATTCTTTTTAATTGTTAAAATTGAAGCTTTAATCATAACACGGCATTCTTCGGATCTGCAATCTGTTACTCTTTACATTAATGTCACCAGACCGCATTGTAAACTAAACTATGATAGACTTACAGTAATTTCTACGAGAGCAGTGTTGGTAGATCAGTTGTTGATGGCTTATCTGTCATTATGATCTGAGGCAATGATCATCCTTACAATTTACAATAAATGAATATTCCCTCATGAAGATATTGCCAGATGTCTCAGGGCAGTTTTCAAATATTTTACAATAAAGTTACTTAAGAAAAATTATATTCATATCTATTCAAATTTGTGCACATTTAAATTGGACTTTGTGCATGACAGCACAGACTGCAATAAAACCCAATTCTTAAATTAATGCGATCAATATCTCCACTGTACTTCATTTAGATAAAAAGAAAGATGAGATTAAGTAGTAAAATCGAGGCAGAGAAAATGGTAAGGAGAGAAGAAAGCAGCAAATCCAGAGTTGGGATTTAATCCAGGAATAATATGCAGGGACATCAGAAAACCTGGAGCTATGGATAGTGATAGGTGGAAATGCAAGTAAGACATGAATTTTTGAAGGAAACAGTTCAGGGTTGAGATGGAGTGTGAAGCCAGGATTATTTAGATAAATGCGTAACTATGGCTTTTGCAGGTGGGAAAGGAGGGAGCATATCAGCAGGGGCAGAGTAGGAGTGTTGAACTGGCGGCGAAGAACTGAGGTCTGATTGATTCACTTTTGCACAGGTTTTTAAAATATTAAGGGGCTTGAGGAATAGAGGTTGAGGACAAAGGTGGCACCTTGAGGTAAAAGATCAGCTATGATCTAAATAAATGGTGGAGCAGGTAGGAAGAATGGAATGGGCCACATCTGCTATTTCCTGTGTTCGGTTTAGTTGGTCTCTTCATATTGCTTGGTTTGGAGAGGGATAGTTGGTCTCTTCATATTACTTTATGGTTTGGAGAGGAATTTTGTTTGGTCTGCTTGTACTTCTTTCTCCCAAGAAAATGTTTAACTATTAAATAAGATCTGAATTCATTGAACTTCAGGAATGCTTCTGAAGTGCAAGCAAAAAATTCTCCAGGGAGGATTTGCTCAAGTCAGATGATACAGCAAAGAACATATTTGATATTCACATGAGCACAGTAATTATTTGGCCTCCCACATTTCAATCAGATAATGAAAAGGGTAATGAATGATGCCTGTTCCATGAGGGAACATCTATGTTTTGTTGTAAGCAAGGCTGCTTTTTCTGCATTTGCATTTCAATATACCATGAAAAGCTGCAGGTAGTGGTATGTTTCTTTTAAATGTGTATGTATAGTTTAGTTTAGAGATACAGCGCAGAAACAGGCCCTTCGGCCCACTGGGACTGTGCCGACCAGCGATCCCCCGCACATTAACACTTTCCTACACACACGAGGGCCAATTTTTACATTTACCAAGCCAATTTACCAACACACCTGTATGACTTTGGAGTGTGGCAGGAAACCAAAGATATCGGAGAAAATCCACGTGGTCACGGTGGATCGTACAAACTCCGTACAGACAGCGCCCATAGTCGGGATCGAATCCAGGTCTGCGACGCTGCATTCACTGTAAGGCAGCAACTCTATCTGCGCCACCTTGCTGGCCTTATGGGAAAATTACACATACATTCAATGGGTAATACTTGACACCACTGCCTACCCTGAGCAATGCTGAAGAGACTATGTGTGAACTTAATTTGGCTGCATACCATTTCAACGTTGAATAAGTCCCTGGAGTGGAGGGAGCAGACGAACATTTCACCATAGCAGAGGCATCTAAAGCCATAGGGCCTAGATTTACTGTAGGGTGTGAGCAATTCCGTGGACTGTGGTGTAGCTGGTAGAGCTGCTGCCTCATGGCACCAGAAACCGCGTTTGATCCTGACCTCAGGTGCTATCTGTGTGGAGTTTGCATGTTCTCGCTGTGACCATGTGGGTTTCATCCAGCTGCTCCAGTTTCCTCCCAGATCCCAAAGATGTACGGGGTTTGTAGGTGAATTGGGTTCTGTAAATTGCCCCCAATGTGTAGGGAGTGGATGTGAGAGTGGGATAACATAGAACTAGTGTGAACTAGTAATTGATAGTTAGTGTAGGCTCAGTGGGCCAAAGGGCCTGATTCCATGCCTCATCTTTCAAACAATCAAAATAGGGATGTGGGCAAGAACTTTTTCTCCTTGTGACTGATTGGGACCTGGAACACACTGCCTGAGGGGTGGTGGAGGCAGGTGCAGACACATTTAATCATTACCGAGTCAAGTATCGAATTGCCAACACCTAGATGTCAATGGATCGAGTGCTGGCAAAAGGAATTACTATAGATAGGGACTTGATGGTTGGCATGGACCTGATGGGCTGAACGGCCTGTTTCTGTGCTTTATGATTCTCAGACTCTATATCAAACCCCTGTATGGGTGGAAATCCTGGGGGGGGGGACAGTGGGGCATGTCCCCCCCATGTTTTCAGAGGTGGGGGACAATCCCCCCCATGTTTTGTAATCTGGATTTTAAAACTCGGTGAAAAAAAAATCTATTAAAAATCTCCGCTTTCCGCAAAACATTGTGGGTGGGACTGACGATCGAGGGCGGCGATTGGACAAGAGAGACGTCGGTCAGCAGGCAGTGGGGGTGGGACATGATGATTCAGCGCGATAATTGGAGGAGGCGGAAGTAGTGGGGTGGGACTGAGGAGGGGGGAGACGTCCTGGTGGAACAAAGATCAAAGAGCGGAGTTTGAATCGGCCAGTTCACAGGGCTTTTTATCGCCCGGCCTGGTGCAGCTTACAATCGGCCGCGGGATCTTCCACCGGCCCGCGGTCATTTGCTGCGTGGAGGAGATCGAGGCTCCCGATGTTGAAGCCCCCGCCGGGTGATGAAAGGCCCGATGAATGGGACGATTCAAACCCCACGATTCAGGGCGGACGAAGCTGCTGTTGCTGGAGTTCGGAGTCGGTCACCAACCAGGTCAGCTCCCTATGTTACCATCCACAGGTCCCACGGCTGAAGCCTCCAAAGCCTCATGCGATGATAAGAAACTGTGCCCCCCCATGTTTTGACAGCGATTTCCGCCCCTGAACCCCTGTGCTGAGGAGCAGACAGGCATGAACTCTGCCTCTGCCTGTAATAGACAAGCTGTTGCTTTGGCTCATGATCAATTCATGCATGTACTGTATAAATCAATTTGTTAGGTGATAGTTCCAACCTTCAGAAAGAAAGTGATGGAAAATGTTAGAAACAGCTGATCAATAAAGCTGCAGTTTTGGACTTTGTTCTGGTAATCTTGGTGATTGCCACCATCAATCTATGGTAATAAACAGCACTCCTTAGCGATGCAAAGTGAAGTCTTCAGTGAACAGAAATGTTCTAATTGATCTTAAATTGAGATTGCGCAGATTATTTGGGAACCAGTTATTATTAACTTGCCTCCTGTAAACAGCATTTATTCCTTTTTAATTTCACCAATAAATATTTGCAACCACATGGTTCCTGTTTATGAATCTTAAAAATCTGAACCTATGCAAGTGTAGACAAAAAACTTTCAGGATTGTTTTTTGCTGGGTTTGTTCACAAATCCATGGACAGTGAAATGCACCATGCCAATGCTTTATTATTACTCTTTGTCTGCAAGGTGGCACAGCGGTAGAGCTACTCCCTTACAGCGCCAGAGACCCAGGTTCGATCCTGACTACTGGTGCTGTCTGTACGGAGTTTGTACGTTCTCCCCGTGACCATCTTGGGTTTTCTCCGAGATCTTCGGTTTCCTTGCACATTCCAAAGACGTACAGGTTTGTAGGTTAATTGGCTTGGTAAAATTGTCCCTGGTTTGGTGTGTAGGGTAGTGTCAATGTGCGGGGCTCGGAGGGCTGAAGGGTCTGTTTCCGCATTGTATCTCTAAATTAAGCTAAACTAAACTAAATCAGGTAATCAGCCTGCGGTTTCCTTTCAATGAGAATCTGTCACTCAGATGCTCAATTCCCATAATTTAATACTTTTCAAGCCATTATTAAGTTCCTTTTAATCCACATTATGGACAGTTGCCAATTCTTTCATATTCTAACCACCTCTGACACAAATGCACAAATTAGGAGAAGGATTTGCAGCTTGATCCCTCAATTACTAAGATCATGGCTGATCTGATCGTAAACTTCCACATTCCCTCCTATCCCCAATAACCTTGCACCTCTTTGCTTATCAAAAATCATTCCAACTCTGCCATAAATATATTCAAAGCTTCTACTTCCATTCCTGTTGTGGAAGTGAATTCCAAAGATCTTCCGAATGAGAAAAGGTTCACCTCATTTCTCTCTTAAATGTTTTTTTATTCATCTTTATTTATTTTTAATCAGTTCTGCAATGTCCCACAGGAAGAAATATTCTCTCCATGAACTAAATGCAAACCCTCAGGTTCTTAGAGTCAAGGGGATTAATCATTATATGTACCAGAACAGAACAAATACATTATTACTTGGACACAAAGTGGATCTGTGACCATAGTTCTCAATAGATAACATAATAAAACAAGGAAAGAAAAGTTCAATAAATAATAAAAAAATATTTTAGTGCAAAAGAAAACGAAAGACCATTGTCCCTGGTGCAACCAAGACAATTCATAGTTGGAAGTTTTGTTGGCACTTATAGTGTTCAATATCTTGATGATTGTTGGGAACATATGTTTCGATCAGTTGCTCCCATTCTCCTAAACTCCAGCAGACATCACAAAGCCTACATGAACCTTCCACATAAGCCCATTCCTGTCATTGTACTAGTAAACCCTCTCTGAATTGACATCCCTTGTCAGGGTAGAGTATTTTTAAGGCAGAATGAGAAAGATTCTTGATTAGCATTCATCATAAGGCGGCCAATTCTGTACACAATTCTGCAGATATGTTCTAACCCTCACCCTGGATGACCGAAGTACGCAATTCCCCTCACGATAAACAGCACTCACCTAGCTTTGTTAATTACTTTCTGTACTAGCATATTGGCTTTTATATTTCTTCACCCAACTGAACGAGAACAATCATTTCAGTGAGTTGCTTTTGCATTTTGTGCAGGCAAAAGCAATACAAATTCTGTTTGGGGTTAAATGAGCTGGGAAAAACAAGGCATGGTGAAAATTTCCAGTTAAACTAGGTTAAGAAATATCTGGTATTAGGTGTAGTGTGAACATTGTTTATAACTGTCTCCAAACAGCGGCTGACTGACTTCCACTTGTCTTGGAGGGCTTTGCTGTGAAAGCTTATTAATATGTTCACATTTGTATTGTGCAGGAGAACTGAAAGGTTTCTGCTGATTTGTGAGCCTTGACTGTCCTAAAGTGCTTGACCATGATGAAACATGGTTTATTTCTCTCGTGCAAGAGTTAGATAGAATTATGTTGATTTAACACAGAACATATCACAGTACAGCACAGGAATTGGCCCTTCACCCCACAATAATCATGCCAAACAAGGTGGCAAGGTACACTATTTTTTATGGACTGGGGCATAATCCATTTGTAAATACCAAACAATGTTGAAAAACATTTTCAATGAATCTCATACCTAGCTGTGGCTTGCTGGCTATCAATGACTGAGGATGCAGCTCAACTCAGTGCTCTTCAAGAAGATTTAGCAGAATGCCTCAGGCAAAACAATACTCTTATGGTATAAAGTTGAGGACTGGGAAATTAGTGAAGGCAAATTCTAGAATGCACTTCAAATCAACTGCACTCCTTACCTGGATCTGTTGAAACTGGCCTTTTGGGTCTGCAGAACATCTCGTGTGAGTTTTTGCCAAGGAAGATGCTAGAATGAAACGGCGTGCCAAAGCAGTCTTACCAATCGCCAACACGAAATGCCTCCCTGGCACACACTGTGTTGATCCTGCATATTTACTTGGCTGCACCTAACAGGTTGCATTGCATTTAAAAACATCAAGCCTGTTCCTTTCAAACATATCATGCTATCGGGTCCTGAGGGCACTTGTGAAACCTGGCAACGCCTGTTTGCTTCCATTACTTAAGTGCTTCTGGCATCCTAGCTCAGCATTTGGGAATACATTGGTGCAATGGGTTGGAGTGAAAATGCCACACAGTAGAGTGAGAAACTTATTGTTATATTAACTTTCATCAGAAGTACTGAATTTCAGAGGCACTATACAATGCACCATTGCTACAGTATCATAGATTTATTGCTACTCCCAGGGAATGAATTTCAAGGCAGTTTTTATCACGAGGTAATTGTAAGGAGTATGTTTTCTGAGCAAATTTGTCCATCTGTTTTCGATGTGTGTCAATGCGTGGGCTCATCTGTGGACCTTAATCATTGCATCTTTCACTTTGTCCTGAGACTATTTCTCAGATATTTACTGAGACTTGAGATCCATTGGTCTTAGCGAGACTGAATTACCAGCTGTGACAGCACAGCAAAAAAGAGATTGTCATCTCATTCTGATTTCTTTGCAAAAACCGGTCATTTGAAATAGTGGTGGCAAGTGCATTAAGATGGAACAGAGAATGTTTTGCTGTGGTTGGAATCAAGTGTAATACAAAAGAATAGTGAACGTGCTATTTACACAGTTCATTAAGTAACCTGAAATTATAGAGAAAATGTCAGCTTTATCAGTGGTGACCATTTAACATCCATCTGGTTGACTCCGTGTCCTTCCGAGTAAGCTGGCCTGTACATGTATGTTTCCACATACCTCACAGGCCCCAAAAAGGTGGGTGGCATGACGGGATTACAAAAAAACTTGATGTGAAATAGTGTGCACGCTGCACACATCATGAGCGCAAAGCGTGAAGTCCCTCGATGCCAGGGTCCAGGGCCCGCTTAAGGGCCCTGGAAGCTCTGGGGTTTTAGATGTTCTCTGATGCATTCTGAGCCTTATTTTGGAGCATTTCTGCACCAAATGTATGAGCAATATTTCAGAAATTAACAGGAATCTGAGAGGTAGCTTTTTCACACGAAGGGTGGTGGGTGGATGGAACAAGCTGCAAGAGGAGGTAGTTAAGGCTGGGACTATCCTAATGTTTAAGAGACATTTGGACACGTACATGGATAGGACAGATTTAGATGGATATATGGGCCAAACGCGTGTGAGTGGGACTAGTTTAGATGGGACATGTTGGTCGGTGTGGGCAAGTTGGGCTGAAGAGCCTGTTGCCACACTGCATCATTCTATGACTAAAAAGTTAAGAAGAAAAATGAATGTAGATAAGTAGAGCAGATTTGAAAGAGGAGTGAAATGTAAAGGCAGAGAGAGGTTTATGGGTGGAAAGGAACATAGGAAAGTAGGGGGGAGAGTGGGCTTGGGCAGATGGGTGAAGGGAAAATAGACACAAAGTGCTGGTGTAACTCAGTGGGTCAGGCAGCATCTGCGGAGAATATGAATAGGCGACGTTTCACAGAGTGCTGGAGTAACTCAGCGGGTCAGGCAGCATCTCTGGAGAACATGGATAGATGACATGTCACAGAGTGCTGGAGTAACTCAGTGAGTCAGGCAGCATCTCTGGAGATTATATTTCGGGTCAAGACCGTTCTTCAGTAATATTTATGATGTGGCATGCATAGACATTCCTGGATGTTACCCAAAACCATCGTGAGCTACTTTGTTACGGTGCTTGTCCTCTCCTATAATGTCTCTGCTGCCTTGGGTGACACGAGCTTTGGGACACGGTGTGAAGCTGTTGCAGTCTGTCCCAGCCTGGTAAAAATCTGGATGGAGTGGATGTGGAGAGGATGTTTTCACTAGTGGGAGAGTCTAGGACCAGAGGCCACAGCCTCGGAATTAAAAGACATTCCTTTAGGAAGGCGATGAGCAGGAATTTCTTAAGTCAGAGGGTGGTGAACTGTGGAATTCATTGCCACAGACAGCTGTGGAGGACAAGTCAATGGACATTTTTCAGGAGGAGATTGGTAGATTCTTGATTGATACGGGTGTCAGAGGTAATGGGGAGAAGGCAGGAGAATGTGTTTGAGAGGGAAAGATAGATAGAGCCATAGAGTGATACAGTGTGGAAACAGGCCCTTCGGCCCAGCATGTCCCATCTGCACTAGTCCCACCTGCCCATGTTTGATCCATATCCCTCAAATACCTCTTCTGGCAGCTTGTTCCATACACCTACCACCCTTTGTGTGAAAAAGATACCCCTCAGATTCCTATGAAATCTTTTGCCATTCACCTTAAACTTATGTCCTCTGCTCCTCGATTCACCTACTCTGGGCAAAAGACTCAACCATATCTATTCAAATCATGATTTTATACACCTCTATTAGATCATCCCTCATCCTCCTGTGCCCCATGAAATAGAGTCCCAGCCTACTCAACCTCTCCCTATAGCTCTGGCCCTCTAGTGCTGGCAACATCCTCGTAAATCTTCACTGTACCCTTTCCAGTACAATACAATACTCTGAATGTGGCCTCACCACCTTCTTATGCAACTGCAACATGACCTCCCAACCTCCATACTCAGCCTGACCCGCTGAGTTACTCCAGCACTCTGTGAAACGTCACAGAACAGGGCAAGATTAGCAAGTTTGCTGATGATACAGAAGTGAGTGGTTTTGCAGATAGTGAAGATGGTTGTGAAAGATTGCAGCAGGATCTGGATCAATTAGCCAGGTGGGCAGAGGAATGGTTGATGGTTGCATGGTTTCTTGAAGGTCGAGTCGCAGGTATATCAGGTGGTCAAAACGTATTTTGGCACTTTGGCCTTCATCAGTTAGAGTATTGAGTATAGACGTTGTGAGGTCATGTTGCAGTTGTATGAGACGTTGGTGAGACCGCATTTAGAATATTGTGTTCAGTTCTGGGCACCATGTTATAGGAAAGGTGTCAAATTGAAAAGAGTACAAAGAGCCCCATCCTGGATCAGTCCAATCAGGTTTGTGTCATCCGCAAACTTGAGAAGCTTGACAGAGGTGTCTGTGGAGGTGCAGTAATTGGTGTGGCGAGAGTAGAGGAGATGGGAGAGTATGCATCTTGCGGTGCTCCTATGCTGAGTGTTTGCGGGTCCGAGATATGCTTTCCCGTCTCACATGCTGCTTCCTGTCAGTCAGAAAGCTGGTGATCCACCGACAGAGGGGTTCAGGCACAGTCTACTCAGAAAGTTTGGAGCATAGTAGCTCTGGCACAATGGTGTTGAATGCAGAGCTAAAATCAACAAACAAAATCCTCGCATAGGTCCCCTGGTGGTCTAGGTGCTGGAGGATGAAGTGTAGGCCCAGGTTGACTGCATCATCCACAGATCTATTGGCCCAATACGCAAAATTATGATATTTTTCAGCTTGGCCAGCACAAGCCTTTCAACGGTCTCCATGACCACAGAGGTCAGTGCAACAAGCCTGTAGTCATTAAGACCAGTAATCCTTGCATTTTTGGGTACAGGGACAATAGTGGATACTTTGAAGCAGGCAGGGACAGTGCATCTTTGCAGGTACTGGTTAAAAATAAGTAATTGGGTGTGAAGTGTTGGTGAGGGTGGGAAGGGTCCACTCTTTTCATTACTGGAGTCTTGCCTTAAGTAGGTGTGAAGTGGTGAATGGGAAGGAGAGGGTGCAGGGTCCATTCTTTGCAGACTGGGGTCTGGCTGTGTTTGTTGGGGAGGGGGTACCAGGGTTACGTTTCTGATTTTCAAACCTGCTGTAAAACTCATTCAGGTAGTTCGTCAGCTGACGATTGTCTAAAGAGCGGGGGGCTTTCCTCTTATAGCTGGTGATTTCTTGCATGCCCTTCCAAACTGAAGAAGAGTCACTAGCTGAGAACTTGCTCCTCAACTTCTCAGAGTACCTTTCCTTGGCAGCTCCGATTCCTCTTCTCAGCTCTTTATCGATTAGGCTATCTTTTAACTCTTTAACGATTAGGCTATCGGCTTGACGCATATTTGCCCCCCCCCCCCCCCCCCCCCGATCTCGAAATGGAAATGTTACATCTGTATATAATGATCCCATTAAAATGTATATTTATGTCACAAACTATGGAATTCATATTTTTCAGTATTATTATCAAGGAAAAGAAAGCAGTTCCAATTGTTTGATATTATTTGATATTGTTTAAAATTATTCATATGGAGGAGAAAATATAATAGCTCTAAAACCTACCTTAATTTTGCAATCTCACTAAAGATAATCCCCCTTTCCCTTTCCCTCCCTCATCTCTCGCTCCCCATCCCTTCCCCTCTCTCTCTCCCCCTCCCACATCCACCCCTTTCTGGTGGACGAAGATGAAGGCGACGTGGGCCCAGTGAGGGTGGCTTGGGCCCAGCGGGGGTCAGCGGGGGTGGCGTGGGCCCAGCGGGGGTGGCGTGGTGCTGGAACCAGCGGGGGTGGTGTGGGCCCAGCGGGGGTGGTGTGGGCCCAGAGGGGGTGGCTTGGGCCCAGCGGGGGTGGCGTGGGCCCAGTGGGGGTGGTGCGGGCCCAGTGGGGGTGGTGTGTGGCCCAGGGGGGGTGGTGTGGGCCCAGCGGGGGTGGTGTGGGCCCAGCGGGGGTGGTGTGGGCCCAGTGGGGGTGGCTTGGGCATAGTGTGGGTGGCTTGGGCCCAGTGGGGGTGGCTTCGGCCCAGTGGGGATGGCGTGGGCCAGCAGGGGTGGCATGGGGGGAAGATGGCTTGGGCCCCGGTGGCGGGGGGAGGCGAGGGTAGCGGGTAACGCACCCCCCCCTTCGGACGGCCATGCCTCAACTACATCCTATACCCCCTGGTCCAATCCCTCCCAACCTACGTCCAAGCACATACCTCCAGTTGCACTCCCCTCAACTCTCAGTCTGCAGAGGAGGTTTGGCTCAAAGCATCACCCATTCCTTTTCTAGAGAGATGCTGCCTGTCCCGCTGAGATACTACAACATTTTGTGTTTATCACTAGACCCACTAATGTTGACACTCAGCTGCCTCCTCAGTTTAAGGGCAATCAGGGATACACCATGCATGCTGATTTAACCAATAACTCGTAGATTCCAAGAATATAAATTTATTTAATGCTGGACTTTTATAGTGAGGGTCAGCGGGTGGCGTGGGCCCAGTGGGTGTGGCGTGGCCCCAGCGAGGGTGGCTTGGGCCCAGCAGTGTTGGCTTGGGCCCAGCGGGGGTGGCGTGGGCCCAGTGGGGGTGGTGTGGGCCCAGTGGGGGTGGTGGCGTGGGCCCAGCGGGGGGGTGGCGTGGGCCCAGTGGGGGTGGCGTGGGCCCAGCGGGGGTGGCGTGGGCCCACCGGGGGTGGCGTGGGCCCAGTGGGGGTGGTGTGCGCCCAGTGGGCCCAGTGGGGGTGGTGTGGGCCCAGCGGGGGTGGTGTGGGCCCAGCGGGTGGTGTGGGCCCAGCGGGGGTGGCGTGGGCCCAGCGGGGGTGGCGTATGCCCAGTGGGGGTGGCTTGGGCCCAGCGGGGGTGGCATGGGCATGGATCTGGGAGAAAAAGTAATCTTGCTTTCTCTAATAAAAAATCACGTGCAAAAAAACCCTGAGCTATAGGGAAATTAAATAAATATAAAACAGGAATAAGCCAATAAAATAAAATAAAATGTGAACAACAAGCCCAGCAATTAATAATTCATAAAACACATGATCACTGAATTCAAGCAGTCTAACACAGAGCTAAACATAATTCAGCAGCAAATTAAATTTGCAAAGGGTATTAGATTTCCAGAAATAATTATTTTATAAAATTTTACTACGTTAGTTGAAATAAGCAATCAGATCTTACTTTCTCTCAAAATGACGATGAGATATTCTCAACTGAATGCCATCAGCTGTAACTGCATTTTTAGCAGACAGCATTTATAAAGGCATCAATTTCCAAATCAGCGGCTTATTATTATATTATCTTACTGGTTATCGGAAGAAAAAGAATTTCCTGTTTTTTAAATGAACAAGAAAATCCAATTTAAGACGATTGTTGTTGCATTTACTGACAAAAAACGTGCATAGCCACACCTTTATAATGAGTGGAGTTGACACTGTGGGCTTGGATATACAGACTATATTGATCATTTATTTGGGCTCCACTATAATCAATAAGGTGTTTACCTATTTCAATTGATTCCTTAATGTTCATTAGGGACTGTACTGATGGCAGATCATGCAAATTTGTTGTTGCCCTAATGAAAGCAGGAAAATCTAAGTTTTGATTTATAATCAGCAGTGGTGCACTTGGCAGTAACTTGGGGTTAGGGAGAGCAACAATCAGCCGGATTTCCTGATGGAAAGTGCAAGTCCACAACTAATGAAGGTTTATTCGACAGAGTTTTCAAACTATGCCCCGCAGTAGAACAATCCATTATCACCCACACATGCATGCACACATGAAGAGTGATCATTGAGATTGAGATCTCGGAGGATGACTTCAGAAAAAAACGAAACCACAAATTTTCAGTGTGCCTTTGACCTATCAAAGTATATTCCTCTGGCGCTCGTACATTTTAATAATAGCATCCGTCTATATTTCAAATGCTCCTCACATTTTGGCTGGTAATAAATCGTAACCAGAATTTTTAAATTGCATTTTTTAAACTTACAGTTGAGTAAAGTTACTAAAACATACAACAGCTCAAGAACACGCACAAATCTCCTTTAAGCTTCCCTTTTCTCATGAAATCTATACCTCTCATTACTTTATATACATCCATTAGGTCACCCCTCGGAATCTGACACTCAAGGACCTATTCCACTTTTATGACCTAACTCATGACCTTTTTTACTCGTGGACATTTTTCATCATGCTAGTAAAAAAACGCCCCGACTTACTTGATGCCAGGAGTACCTACGACCTACCTACGACCTCCTGTGCCGGCCTACTTACGACCTCCTACGACCTCATGACGCTTATGCTGTGATTATGAGTCAAGGGCAAACTCGGCAGAGGTCGTGAATTAGGTCGTGAAAGTGGGACAGGCCCTTCAGAGAAAATAATCCAAGTTTGTCAAAATTCTCCTTGTAGTTAATACTCTAAACCAGGCAACATCCTGATAAAATGTGTAGGAAGGGACTACAGATGCTAGTTTACATCAAAGATAGACACAAAGTGCTGGAGTAACTCAGCAGGTTAGGCAACATCTCTGGAGAAAAGGAATAGGTGACGTTTTGTTTCGGAATCCTTCTTCAGACACAAGAAGGTAGTCTGAAGAAGGGTGCCAACGTAAAACATCACCTATTCTTTTTCTCCAGACTTGCAGCTTAACCCGCTGAGATACTCCTGCATGTTGTGCCTAACATCCTGATGAATCTCTTCTGCACCTTCTACAAAGCCTCCATACCCTTCCTGTTGTCTAGTGACCAGTTTCCATTTGAGGTCAAGACCCAATGGTAGAGTTTTGATGTTTAGTTTAGTTTAGTTGAGAGATACAGAGAAGAAACAGGCCCTTCGGCCCACTAAGTCCGCACCGAGTGTGGGAGGAAACCGAAGATCTCAGAGAAAACCCACGCAAGTCACGGGGGGAACGTACAAACTCCGTTCAGACAGCACCTGTAATCGGGATTGAACCCAGGTCTTCGGTGCTGCAAGCGCTGTAAGGCAGCAATTCTACCGCTGCACCACCATGCTGCCCTTAATTGGATTTGGTCATTGCCGTCGACATATATTAGACTAAGAAATATCAATTGGCAGGAACACTTGGAGGATTTGGTGGGATTACATGAGTTTGAAATGCCTAGAGACAAGTGCAGACATGACAGTTCATTTCCAAAAGAGACCTGCCGTGCATGTCGTTGGTGTGACTTGGAGTACTCTGCACAGTTCTGGTCATCCAGCTACAGGAAGGATGCCATTAAGTTAGAAAAGGTGTAGAAGAGATTCATCAGGATGTCACATTGGCTTGTGGGCTTGAATTATACGGGGTGGTTGGCTAGGCTGAGATTCTTTTCTTTGGGGCATAGGTAGCTGATGTGTGAACTTATTGAGATATACAAGATACAAGAGGAATGGATAAAGGTAGAGGACTAAAAAATTAAAGGCTATAGGCTTAAGATAAGAGAGGAGAGATTTAAAAGGGGCCCCAGGGGCAACTTTTTCCACTCAGAAGGTATTCTGTATCTGGAATGAGCTGCCAGAGGAAGCTCCAGAAGCAGATACAATTATGATATTGAAAAGAAGGACTTAGAGAGATACAGTCCAAATGCAGCCAAATGATCCTAGCCCAATTTGCCAACTTTGTTGTCATGGACAAGTTGGGCTGAAGGGCCTGTTTCCGTGCTGTGCAGTTCTGTGACTACCCATGACCACAACCCTGAGTATGATATATTTCAAGTATGAGGAAGTATGTGCAGGTGCTGATAAGCCACGGGGATGTTGTGAGCTCTACAGGAAACGGAGCTAAATTAGCATCAAAGACTCTGTGCTTTTCCATATAATATGAAATAGTATTGGCAGCAAACCTTTGTAAAGTCATGTGTGTGTGTTCTTGTACTAAATGGACCATACAACTATTAACTAAATGTTAAACTGTAAAGATTTTGCTTTATCGATTCTATTCATATAAATTACTATCATTATCCTTAAGATGCAAGAATTTTCCGGTGGCAAGCAGCACAGCTACCAACATGATTAGCAGGTTGCTGATGGATTGCCACAAGAGACGATGGTGTGTGAATGGGTAGGGTCAAAGTAAGGGCAACAAAATGTGACCATGGCAATAGTTGAAAACTATCAATAGCTAAGTCCCAGTTTATTTTATAACTTACTCGAGTCCCTCTGTTTACAACGCCAGCTATCCATTTTCCAAAACTTGCTAAATAACATTTCACTCTCTTGTATTTTGTGAGTTCACCAAATAAATCTGGAAGAACAAAAGGCATTTGATCAATAATCCCAGCTAGTTGCTTCAGTAAATTGCTGAATTATTAACATTAATCAGTCATTTTAGCTGTTACAACCTGGAGTAAAAAAAAACTAATCCAGTGTGACATATTTCCTGCAATTTCAGTGACCAGCACAAAGGAGTCGTTCTAAGTGCAGTTTATTATGACTGGATTTAAACCATAGACTTGAGCAGCACTAACACAACACCACCTTGAAGGTCGAGTCGCAGAAAGATAAGGTGGTCAAAAAGGCTTTTGGCACTTTGGCTTTCATCAGTCCGAGTATTTAGTATAGAAGTTGGGAGGTCATGTTGCAGTTGTATAAGACGTTGGTGAGACCGCATTTATAATATTGTGTTCAGTTCTGGGCATCATGTTATTGGAAAGATATTGTCAATCTTGAAAGGGTTCAGAAAAGAGTTACGAGGATGTTGCCAGGACTAGAGGGTGTGAGCTATCGGGAGAGGTTGAGTAGGCTGGGCCTCTATACCATGGAGCGCAGGAGGATGAGGGGGATCTTATAGAGGTATACAAAATCATGAGAGGAATAGATCGGGTAGATGCACAGTCTTTTCCCCAGAGTAGGGGAATTGAGGACCAGAGGCCATAGGTTCAATGTGAAGGGGAAAAGATTTAATAGGAATCCGCGAGGTAACTTTTTCACATAAAGGGTGGTGGCTGGGACTATCCCATTGTTTAAGAAACAGTTAGAGGTACATGGATAGGACAGGTTTGGAGGGATATGGACCAAGCACAAGCAAGTGGGACTAGTGTAGCTGGGACCTTGTTGGCCGGTGTGGGTAAGTTGGACCGAAGGGCCTGTTTCCACACTGTATCACTCTATAACTATGACTCTATGACCAGAAGATAAAGCATCCAATTTGGTTCAGAACATCCCACTTGTAAAAATGTCACAAAGGGTCAAGGAACGGCAAATAAATTTACTGAAGACAACTTTGATAAACCATTAAAAAAATTATATACTTCACTGGGATTCTGGTTTGAATGATTCCCTTCTGAATATAACATTGTCTAACCTTTGATCATAATGACATAACTCTCTTATATGATGTTTTTTTTCTTCTAGCTCTCTATCTATAAGCAAGTAATGGGAATTGTCATAACAAGGAACTGTAGATGCTGGCTTGTACCAAAGATAGACACAAAATGCCGGAGTAACTCAGTGGGTCAGGCAGCGCCTCTGAAGATAATGGATAGGTGACCTTTCAGGTCGAGACCTTCCTTCGGTCTGAAGAAAGGTCCCAACCCGAAATGTCACCTAACCATTTTCTCCAGAGAAGCTGCCTAAGTTACTTCAGAATGTTGTGTGTATAACTGAAATCATTAGTTCATATATATATTTTCAGTGGTTTTCTGCAGATTTATATTCCATCCCTCCGATCTTGTATTTTTTTAGCTTATCAAACAAGCTTCTGACATTGCCTGGACATTGGTGAGGTCACACCTGGAGTATTGTGTTCAGTTTTGGGCACCCTGCTATGGGAAAGATGCCACGAAGCTGGAAAGAGTGCAGAGAAGATTTACGAGGAAGTTAAATGTTACAAGGGTCTGAGTTAAAGGGAGAGGATGGACAGGGTAGGACTTCATTTCATGAAATGAGGGAGGCTGAGGAATGATTTATAGAGGTCTATAAAATCACGTGGGGAAGATATAGATTAAATGAATATTGTCTTTTTCCTACCATAGGGGAATCAATAACCAGAGGACGTAGGTTTAAGGAACCTGAGGGACAACATTTTCCAGAGGAGGTAATTGAGGCAGCTACAATAACAACAAATTAAAGACATTTGGCAGGTACATGGCAGATACAAAGGACTTGGAGAGATAAGGGCCAAATGGGACCAGCTTTGGTTGGCATAGATGAGTTGGGCCAAAAGGGCTGTTTCCATGCTGCAAGACTATGGCTCTAATGATGAATCTACAATTATGATAATTTAGCTTTTCCAAAGCTCCTTGAATTTTTATCAACATTTGTTTGTCTAATATGCAGGAAGGTAGTTAAGGAGAAACATCTTGAGGCCCACAGTTATCACAAACAAAGTTTTTTTGGGATTCTTTTCACAGCTTTTCGTGTGAATGAATCTTCCCCTCTGTGAAGCAAAAGGTGTATGTTACATGATCTAGTGGTACAGATGGTGTGTGATCGTAATTACCCCAGTTGCAATCATCTGTGTACAGTGCATTTCATAAACTTTTGCTCTGTGGCTATTCAGCTAGGGATGGTGGAAAACCAAACAAAAACTAAAGTTTACACAGATATAATAAATTTTAAAAAGGTTTATTTTACAATTCACAGGAATCAAAGATGCATGAAACAAATTTAATCAGAAATGAGTACAACCGTTCATTTTAATCTATCGATATAGACAAAAGACTGGACATCTGGAAAGTTGAAATTGAATGTAAGTACTTGAAATATCTAGTAGATTCAAGATTCAGGATTCAAGAGAGTTTACTGTCATGTGTCCCAGATAGGACAATGAAATTCTTGCTTTGC
Source organism: Leucoraja erinaceus (assembly GCF_028641065.1). Lineage (NCBI taxonomy): Eukaryota > Metazoa > Chordata > Chondrichthyes > Rajiformes > Rajidae > Leucoraja > Leucoraja erinaceus. The sequence goes on from NC_073384.1 coordinate 43,972,464, forward strand.
TTCAGCACAACAGAATATAGTAGGCATGAATACAGAACTGATCAGTGTGTCCATATACCATTATATAAATATATACACACATGAATAAATAAAACAGATAAAGTGCAAATAAACAGATAATAGGCTATTAATGTTCAGAGTTTTGTTTGAGTTGAGTTTAATAGCCTGATGGCTGTGGGGAAGAAGCTGTTTCTGAACCTGGACGTTGCAGTCTTCAGGCTCCTGTACCTTCTACCTGAAGGTAGTGGGGAGATGAGTGTGTGGCCAGGATGGTGTGGGTCCTTGATGATGCTGCCAACCTTTTTGAGGCAGCGACTGCGATAGATCCCCTCGATGGTAGGGAGGTCAGAGCCGATGATGGACTGGGCAGTGTTTAATTATTTTTGTAGTCTTTTCCTCTCCTGGGCGCTCAAGTTGCCGAACCAAGTCACGATGCAACCGGTCAGCATGCTCTCTACTGTGCACCTGTAGAAGTTAGAGAGAGTCCTCCTTGACAAAACGACTCTCCGCAATCTTCTCAGGAAGTAGAGGCGCTGATGAGCTTTCTTTATAATTGCATCAGTGTTCACGGACCAGGAGAGATCTTCAGAGATATGCACGCCCAGGAATTTGAAGATCTTGACCCTTTCCACCATCGACCCATTGATATAAACGGGACTGTGGGTCCCCATCCTACCTCTTCCAAAGTCCACAATGAGTTCCTTGGTTTTGCTGGTGTTGAGGGCCAGGTTATTGTGCTAGCACCATTTGGTAAGTTGGTCGATCTCTCTTCTATACTCTTGACTCGTCCCCATCAGTGATACGTCCCACAACAGTGGTGTCGTCAGCTAACTTGATGATGGAGTTCGCACTATGACCAGCTATGCAGTCATGAGTATAGAGTACAGCAGGGGGCTGAGCATGCAGCCTTGAGGTGCTCCCATGCTGATTGTTATCGAGGCTGACACCTTTCCACCAATTCAAACAGTCTGTGGTCTGTGAATGAGGAAGTCGAGGATCCAATTGCAGACGGATGCGCAGAGACCCAGTTCTGTGAGTTTGGTAACCAGCTTGGAGGGGATGGTTGTATTAAATGCCGAGCTGTAATCAATGAATAACAGCCTGACATATGAGTTTTTGTTGTCCAAGTGATCCAGAGTGGAGTGGAGAGCCAGCGAGATTGCATCCAACGTTGATCTGTTGTGGTGGTAGGCGAACTGTAGTGGGTCCAGGTTTTTGTCAAGGTAGGAGTTGATTTGTGTCATGATCAACCTCTCAAAGCACTTCATCACCACCGGCGTTAGTGCCACTGGTCGATAGTCATTGAGGCACGTCACCTTGCTCTTCTTGGGGACCGGTATAATTGATACCCTTTTAAAGCAGGTGGGAATCTCAGACCTCCAGAAGTGAGAGGTCGAAAATATCCGTAAAAACTCCAGTCAGTTGGTCCGCACAGGTTTTTAGAACACGACCGGGTATACCATCAAGTCCACGCGCTTTCCGAGGGTTCACCCCTCTGAAGGATTTTCTGACGTTGGCCTCTGTGACTGAGACTGAAATGCCATCACAGCCAATGGGGGCTCGAGAAGGCACATCAGTGTTCTCCCTATCAAAGCGTGCGTAAAACGCATTGAGCTCGTCAGGGAGGATGCTACGCCGACATGTGTGCTGCCTCCTGATTTCGCCTTGTAGGAGGTGTAACTCAGATAAACAAATGTTAAAGAAAAACAGAGTTAATGTTTCAGGTCTGTGACCTTTCATTTGATAAATGTCACCAACCTAAATATCTGGTCCAATTTTGACATGTGTCACTGACTTCAAAGAAATTTTCCCACAAAGATCTACTGGAATTTGTGACATAGATTTTTCCTTTCATGAACTTAATTTCCAAGAGACTCAAAATATGAGATTAAGGTTAAATATCATAAACAATCTTTTATAAAAAGGAATGCTATTTTGATTATTTTCAAAACATGATATTTAAAATATTACATTCTCACATAAATTTAATTCTTGCCCTGTCTATTGACAATAGACTTTTTAGACATTAGAGATACAATATGGAAACATTGAGTCTACACTGACCAGTGTTCACCCCGTGCACTAACGCTATCCAACACTACAAGGTTAATTCCCAGGATGGCAGGACTGTCATATGCTGAGAGAATGGAGCGGCTGGGCTTGTATACTCTGGAATTTAGAAGGATGAAGGGGAATCTTATTGATACATCTATGATTATAAAGGGTTTGGACACACTAGAGGCAGGAAACATGTTCCCGATGTTGGGGAAGTCCAGAACCAGGGGCCACAGTTTAAGAATAAGGGGTAAGCCATTTAGAACAAAGATGAGGAAACACTTTTTCACACAGAGAGTTGTGAGTATGGAATTCTCTGCCTCGGAGGGCAGTGGAGGCCGGTTCTCTGGATACTTTCAAGAGAGAACTAGATAGGGCTCTTAAAGGTAGAGGAATCAGGGGATATGGGGAGAAGGCAGGAATGGGGTACTGATTGAGGATGATCAGCCATGATCACATTGAATGGTGGTGCTGGCTCAAAGGGCCGAATGGCCTACTCCTGCACCTATTGTCTATTGTCTAACACACTAGGAAACATTTTACAATTTTACAGAAGCAAATTAACCTGCGAACCTGTATGTCTTTGGAGTGTGGGAGGAAACCAGAGCACCCAGAGAAAACCCACCTGGTCACAGAGAGAACGTGTAAACTTTGTACAGACAACACCTGTAGTCAGGATCAGACATGGGTCATTGGCGCTGTAAGGCAGCAACTCTACCGCTGTGCCACTCCATCTACTATACCATAATTCCAACCAAACACATCTCTAAACTCTGCAGAGACCTAGGACTTTGCACTTCCCTCTGCAACTGGATTCTTGACTTCCTGACCAATCAATAAAGAGCCTGTCCCATTTAGGCGACTTTTCAGCGGACTGCCTGCGACCATCAAGCTCGCAGCACTCGCTTGAAAATCCGGGAACTGGAACGGCGACCGTCAGAGCGGAACACACGCACACACACACACACGCACGCACGCACGCACGCACGCACGCACACACACACACGCACGCACGCACGCACGCACGCACGCACGCACGCACGCACGCACACACGCGCGCGCACGCACGCACGCACGCACGCACGCACGCACACGCACTCACGCACGCACGCCACCACGCACGCACACGCACGCACACACCACCACCACACACACACACACACACACACACACCCGCACACACACACACACACGCACGCACACACACACACGCACACACACATACACACACACACACACCCACACACACACACACACACACACACACACACACACACACACACACACACACACACACACACACACACACACACACACACACACAAGCCCACACACACACACACCCACACACACACACGCACACACACACACACACACACACGCACGCACACACACACACACACACACACACACGCCCACACACACACAAACCCACACACACACACACGCACGCACACACACACACACACACACACACACACACACACACACACACACACACACACACACACACACACACACACACACACACACACACACACACACACACACACACACACACACACACACACACACACACACACACACCTCTCCTAGCTCCTGAGTGTGTCCACATCACACTTTGCCAGGTCGATCAATTACTTTCCGATATCAACTACCACTTTATCATTTTAATCTTATGACCACGGAACAAGGAATTAAACAGGGAAATAGTTATTAATTGTGCCATCTACATGGGTAATAGGTAGCACAAATTCGAGTGGGATGGCTTTTCTGTTGGCCCCGACCTTTCAGCCAGAGATCCTGAAGGTGCAGGAAGTTGTACCAGGTTGTTTGCTCTACCTGGCCGTAAGCCTGGATGGCATGCCGTTGCATTTCATTAACGTGTACGCCCCCAGCACCGCCTCGATGCAGGCCTGCCTACTTCAGGAGGTGACTGATCTGTTGAGCACTATTGATAGCGGAGAGTGTGTCTTCATTGGGGGGGATTTCAATTGCACACTTGAGGTGCAAGATCGTTCTGGTACTCAGTGTGGCCCTGCTGTAGCGAAGGTTTGATTGATTCCTTTGAGCTGGTTAATGCATGGCGGAACATCCGCCCTGATTCCAATGCTTTTTCGTGGAGGTCTGAGGGGGGTGGTTCCCGCATCGCATGTACATCTCTGGTGCGTATGTCTCCCTGGTCTCAACGCGGCTGGTGCTGTGCTCGGACCACTGTCTGGTGTGTGTGGACTTTAATCCAGCGCGCACGGGCTGGGTCCGCGTACTGGCATTTTAATAACCGGCTGCTGGAGGATTGGCGTTACCGGGAATCATTCAGTCGGTTTTGGGTGAAGTGGAGAGAGAGGCAAAGGAGCTTCTCTTCCCTTAGGTGGGATGTGGGGAAAGCTCACATCTTTTGTAAGGAATACACGTGGGGGTCAACCGGAAGGCAGGACTCAGCGGTCGTGAGGCTTGAGAGGGAGCTAATAGACGCAGAGTCTCGCCTGGGTCGGATTGGTGAGGACTCCTGTGAATGGGGTGAGTTTCAGGAGAAGAAGGAAGCCTTGAGGAACCTACTGCTTGAGCGATCTCGAGGCGCTTACGTGAGGTCGCGGGTCCAGATGTTGCACGATCTGGACCGTGCTTCACCTTTCTTTTTCTTTCTTGAGAAAGAGCGGGGAGCCCACAAACAGCTCGTTGAGCTGCTCGCAGATGATGGCTCCTCTGTCACGGATCCAGAGAGCATTAGTACTTTAGTCCAATCCTTTTATGGGTCCCTGTTCTCCGCAGATGGATTCAGCGGGGAGGCTCAGCGGGTCCTGTGGGAGGGTCTACCGACTGTAGATAGGCAGGTGTCCGAACTTCTTGATGACCCCTTATCATTGGAGGAGTTGACTCGTGCCCTGCACCAGCTCAGGAGGGGCAAGTCCCCTGGGTTGGATGGGTTGACGGTAGAGTTTGTTAGAGCCTTCTGGGATATCCTGGAGGCTGATTACATGAAGGTTCTGGGGGAGAGCCTGGCGATGGGGGAGAGCCTGGCGATGGGGGAGATGCCCTTCTCGTGGCGTAGGGCAGTCGTTGTCTTGCTGCCCAAGAAGGGCGAACTCAGCATGTTGAAGAACTGGGGCCCGGTCTCTCTCCTCTGTACAGAGGACAACGTTTTTGCACGGGCGATGGCAAATCGCCTGGGCTCCGTGCTGCCTCAACTGATTCACCCTGACCAGTCCTATACAGTCCCTGGCCGGTCCATTCAGGATAACATCCACCTGGTTAGGGACCTGATTCATCTATCTCAGGGTGCAGGGCAGTCAGCTGCTTTTCTGTCTCTTGATCAGGAGAAGGCTTTTGACAGGTTAGAGCATGACTACCTCTTCGGGACGTTGCAAGCGTTCGGATTTGGCCCGCATTTTGTAGCCCGGGTCCGGCTTTTGTACGCTGCAGTGGAGTGTCTTGTGAAAGGTAATGGTGTGTTGTTGACTCCAATTCATTTTGGGAGGGGGGTTCATCAGGAGTGCCCCATGTCTGGTCAGTTGTACTCGGTCTGTGTGGAGCTATTCCTGTGTCCTCTTCGGAGGCGGTTGACAGGCCTGGCTCTACCAGGTCCGGGGGTGGAGGTGGTTCTTTCGGCTTGTGCCAATGATGCACTCCTTACATTCACTGACCCTGGTGACCTGCGGAGGATGCGTGACTGCCAGAAGATTTTCTTGGCTGCATCATCTGCCAGGATTAACTGGAGTAGGTGTTCTGGACGTTCAGTGGCAGGTAGACTCCCTGCCGGAGGAGATGACATTGCATGTGTGGAGCACCACGCACCTCCTCTATCTGGGGGTGTACCTGAGTCCCACTGAGGATGCTTGGCCGGCGAACTGGCTGGAGCTGGAGATGAAAGTCGTCACCCGGCTGGGGTGCTGGTCAAGCCTGCTTGGAGTTCTTTCTTTTCAGGGGAGGGTGCTGGTGGCCTCCATGTTATGGTACCGGCTGGCTACTCTTGTCCCGCCCTCTATCTTTGCAACTGCTTTACAGAAGAAGCTGGTGGATTTATTTTGGGGAAATAGGAGCACTGGGTTTCCGCAGCGCTCCTGAGTCTCCCGTTAGAGGAGGGCGGCCAGTCCTTGGTATGCGGGCGTACCCAGGTGGCGGTTCTCCGTCTCACGACTCTGCGCAGGTATATGTATGTAGAGAACTCCCCCAGATGGCACGCTCTGGCCACGTATTTTTTCCCTTGGGGTCGTTGCCTAAGAGGGGTTTCGCGGTTCCCGGAGGCGGGCATCAGTCGACCCGCCTAACGGGGTTTGCCTAGTTTCTTTTGTGATATGCTAAGAGTGTTGGATTTGGTTGTTTTCAGCCAGCGTGTTGCTCCACAGGGGGAGAGGGGTGTTGTGGCTGCAGCAGTGGATGGTCCTCACCCTGTCATGGCGGGTGTCGAGGAGAGGCGTGCGCTTAGAGTGGTTCTGACTGAGCTTACCCCCGCTCCGTTGGATTTGCTCATCGGGCCTAGGCTCCAGGATATTTCTCGGGCGCCAGATCCACACAACTTGAGCCGTCTTTCCGAGATGCCCAGGATGCCGTTTCGTGATGAGAAGAGATGCTCACTGTACATAATGCTCCTGCACATTCTGCACATCCTTGCCTTCGTCTTCCGTCCTGATACACCTTGGCGGTCTGTGTTACCACCTGAAGGCGGGGGCAGTCCCCAGTGGTGGTCTCTCTACGAGGGAGACGTCCCTCTTTACATTGGGCACCTGGGGTGGAAAGTGTTGCACAGAGCGGTGGCGTGCAATAAACTTTTGAGTCAGTTCACGGGCTTGTCGGCCGCCTGTATTTTCTGCGGTGAGGAAGAGACCATGTTTCACGCGTATGTGGAGTGTGGGAGGTTACTGCCCTGTACGAATATCTGAAGATGCTGTTCCTCAAGTTTTGGTTGCATTTTAGTCCCACGATTCTAGTGTTTGGACATAAGGCAGGGTGTGGGGAGAGCCGATCGGGGGGTGGGACCTCCCTGTCGGTTTGCTCCTGGGCGTGGCCAAGATGGCCATTCGCGGGTCCAGGCAGCGGGCGGTCAATGGTCATGCCAGAGTTGGCTGCCTGCCCCTCTTCCGGGCCTACATCCATGCGCGTGTGTCCCTGGAGAGGGAACATGCAATGTCGACGGGACTCTGGAGGTCTTCCTGTGAAGACTACGTAGGTATGTTACAATACTTACCTTCAGCGGCGCCGCAATTCTGCCACTGGCCGTCTGCGCGATTTTGGCGCGTTTGAGGGGGGGCAAGGGGGGGGGGCGGGGTTGAAACGCATTTTTTTCCTACCTTGTCCTGTATTATATTTTGTTGGAGTGCAAGATTTTGCCAAAGAATCGTTCCGACGGTCGTTCTGTGTGTTTTTTTTTAATTCGCCTGACAAGTTAATCGCTGAAGTGATTTTAAAATCACCTTCTGAAGCCATCAATGCCGACAACGGGAGGACCAGGTAAAAGAAAGTAGTTTATTTTTATGTAAAAATGTTTTTTAAAATGCGTTTAATTCACATTTTAAGTTGTGAAACAGTGATTTAGTCCCTGAACAAACCGGCAGTGTATTTGCTGCAGATATGGGGGACTAAATCACTGCAAACCGCAACGTTCCAAATAGTCGCGTTCCAGAAAAACCCACTCGCAAGTTGATTTAAATGGCCATTAATTTACAGATATTAAACATTAAATTCCTTCCATTTGGCCTATAAACCCATGACAATGAGATTTAAAAATTATGTTATATTGTGAATTTGTGTGTGAATGTTATTTGGCCACTTAGGCTATTTAAAAATGTTAATCTATTCTTAAGAAATGGATAGATGTTTAGATCTAGTAATTGAATTTTGTAATTAGCTACAATTAGGTAACTAACTAATTATATGATTTAATTTCAAGTCATCTAAGTAAGATTGTTTCATATTTGTTTCAGAATGCTTCAATCTATATTCTGAAAATTTCTTTCAGTTCTCTTAATTTATAAGAAAGTTATGGGCTCTCCTCGATCACAACTTTTGTGTTAAGTCAATGAAAAAGCAATAGGGAAGAAGATGCTAATTTCCGAGTATGAAAATGGCCATAACTATTTTAATACTGAAGATATGAAAGTGAATTGGGTGTCAAATTAAACTTATTTTTATGCTTTATCTGATGGGATAAATTACAGACTTGATTTTTAAAATCTAAAAATTTTGTAACATTGCTAGATTACGGAGAGTCGGTTTGTCAAGGAGGACACTCTCTAACTTCTACAGGTGCACAGTAGAGAGCATGCTGACTGGTTGCATCGTGGCTTGGTTCGGCAACTTGGGCGCTCTGGAAAGGAAAAGACTACAAAAAGTAGTAAACACTGCCCAGTCCATCATCGGCTCTGACCTTCCTTCCATCGAGGGGATTTATCGCAGTCCCTGCCTCAAAAAGGCTGGCAGTATCATCAAAGACCCACACCATCCTGGCCACACACTCATCTCCCTGGTACCTTCAGGTAGAAGGTTCAGGAGCCTGAAGACTGCAACAACCAGGTTCAGGAATAGCTATTTCCCCACAGCCATCAGGCTATTAAACCTGGCTCGGACAAAACTTTGATTATTAATAACCAATTATCTGTTATTTGCACTTTATCATTTTAGTTATTCATGTGTGTATATATTTATATTACGGTATATGGACACATTGATCTGTTTTGGAGTAAATGCCTACTATGTTTTTTGTGCTGAAGCAAAGCAAGAATTTCATTATCCTATCAGGGACACATGATAATAAACTCACTTGAACTTCCGTAGGTGCTGGTCACCGCGTTGGGATGAGAGTATTGTAAATAATGAATGCATCATTGTACTATAATGATTACTTGATGTATTGTAACCTCTGAATGTGTTTTTGATGTGATGTATTATGCGTTTGTGCTGAATAAAGTCTTTGAAAAAGGAAAAAGAAAGTATCACTGACAACAACTTGTGAATCCATACAAATAATTGCAGGTTGCACTAGTTGCTGTCAATTTCACTGTGAATACCGCCAATTTCACCATCACTACAATACAGGTTGCTAAATGTGCTTGTCATTCCATAGATACAGCCTAAGCAGTAGAGATTTCTTAAGCCCCTGTCCCACTTTCAGAACCTAATTCACGACCTCTGCCGAGTTTGCCCTTGACTCATACTCGCAGCATGGTCGTCACGAGGTTGAAGGAGGTCGTAGGTAGGTCGTAGGTAGGTCGTAGATAGGTCGTGATGCTAGTCGTAGGTACTCGCGGCAGCAAGTAGGTCGGGGCGTTTTTCTAGCCTGTTGAAAAATGTCCACGTGTAAAAAAGTTCAGGAATTAGGTGGTGAAAGTGAGACAGGCCCTTTAGCTGTTTCTGCTTTAGGTAAACAATTAGTTTTGCCATGTAAAAATTAAGCGAAACTGCTACAGACATATACCTTTGCTTGCTCAATGATTTGCTGATCACCTATTCGTCTGGTAAAGTCATTTCATATGGTTACTTCTATCAGTGAACAGCACTGAATGGAGTTTACCGTGACCTCACTGCAACATGGACAAATACATTTTCCACTGATGTCAATAGATAGCAAAGATCTAGATTGGTTGGGGCACGTAAAATTTAAAAGACACTTGGGTAGGTACATGAATAAGAAAGGTTTCGAGGGATATGGGACAGGCATGGAAGACTGGCTTGGATGTGCTTCTTGGTCGGCAGGGTCTGTTTAAGTGCCGTATGATTCTTTCATAAGAGCAGCTTTACATTACCTAGAATCACGAGGAACAGCTTGTTGTGAATAATTTCCAGTTCTTGTTCTTTTTGTGACGATACATCAGGTAGCAAAACAGCATGTGGCCAGAAACAGACCTTTTCAAAACCCAGAATGAGACTTTGCTTTAAAAATGTCACATATCTTGAGTTGTCTGCCTGAAAAATAAACACAGCTCCATATGTCGATAGGGTTTTCAATCTTGTCGGCTCCACTGATCACAGGCCACAAACATACAATATGCTTCAGCGACTACTTCAAGATGCATCATGGATAAAACTTGTGTTTACCATTCTCTGGGAGGTAGAAGCATTTGGCATAAGTTAATGAGGAGATTCATTGGATTGACAAATGCTCTGCTCAAGACACAGCCCAATACGGCAAGCAAACCAGCTCTCCCCCACTACCCCACCACTCCTCCATACAGACATCTAGACATTGACTGTCTACACCATGTTACTTCAGAAAATCAAAGACCACTTAGACGTCGGACACATCCTCTTTTCCTCTCGCCTGTAGAGCAAATATAAAAGTTTGGAAACACAAATGATCAGTTTCAAAACAGCTTCCTCCTCACTGTAATCAGACTCATGAATGGTCCTCTCATGTGCTAAAGATGGAATCCCTATCTCCTTCTTCTTCTTGCATATGCCTTGCACAGCCTAAAGTTGTAGGGCAACTTGTTCTGCCTCTGCAATCCGCCTGTCTTTTTTTCTTTTTGTACTGTTAAGTGCATGTTTTGGTTGTAGTTTATATATTATTTTAGTTGTGTATATGTGGGAGGGCTGGGTTGGGGGCGGGAAACTTTTAAATTTAGCACCGTGGAGCGGCCTCCAACCGGAACGACCTGGGGGCTCCAGTCGCGGAGCCTGCGGACACCATCTGGCCGGCTTCGGAGCGTGGAGAGCTGTGGTGGCGCGCGGCTGCGACCTGACTCCGGAGCTTCGGAGGCTCCAGCGCAGGCCTGGTGGACAGTGACATCGGGAGCTCGCGGGTCCTTGGAGCGCTTTTCAGAGCTCCCGCAACGGCAACTTCTCCCGCCCGAATTGCGAGGTTGAAAATGACCCGGAGCGGGGCCTTGCCATCACCCGCCGGGGGCTTTAACATCGGGAGAAGAATAAAGAACAGGGGAGAGATAAGACTTTGCCTTCCTTCACAGTGAGGTGTTTGGAGATTCACTGTGATGGATGTTTATGAAAATTGTGTTAATTGTGTGCCTTGGTTTTTTTTTCTTGGTTGTATGACTGCAGAAACGTAATTTTGTTTGAACTTAGGTTCGAATGACAATAAACGTTATTCTATTCTATTCTATTCTATTCTATTCTATTCTATTTAATCTTATTTGATTGTGCGTGCGGGTTGATTGCATTCGTCGAAACACGTGAAAGTTGCAATCTTCCACCCCTCCCTATCTCCAATTCACCTTGATGCAGCCCTTATACATTTCTAAAATTCAAACTTTCTTTGTTTAGTATAGAGATGCAGCATGGAAACAGGCTCTTCGGCCCACCAGATCACGTCGACCAGCGATCACTCGTACCCTTGTTCTATCCTACACACTAGAGGCAATTTACAGAAGCCAATCAACGTACACACCTGCGCAATATTTGGAATATGGGAGGAAACCGGAGCACCCAGAGAAAACCTACGCGGTCACAGGGAGAATGTTCAAACACCGTGTCTATTACATGACTATCAAAATCCTGGTAAATCCTCATCCTAGTCATCCCCTTCCTGTAACTTTTCCACCACCGACATCAGACACATTGGCCTGTAGTTCCCTGGCTTTTCCTGGCTGTCCTTAAATAATTGTACAACATTAGCCACCCTCCAGTCTTTCATAACTTCACCAGGGGCTGAAGATGATGCAAATATCTCTGCAAGTGGCTTTGCAATTTCCTCCCTAGCTTCCCTTATAGTTCAAGGATGCACTCGGTCGGGCCTTGGGGATTTATCCACCTCAATGTACTTAAATACTGCTAATGCCTGCTCTTTGCATCCAATATAAGACAACACAGATCAGGTCGGGGGGAGTTCCCCCCCCGCCACGGGTACCATGTAATCCTGTGCTACCTGCTCCAGGGTCGGATAGTCGGTGACTAAACCGTCTCCCCCACCTGGTTTGCCAGGTGAGGAGACGCTGTGGACCCCCAGCAGGACCAAAAACATGACCTGTCAAAGGGCGGATGAGCTTCTAGCAAGCCAACGACCATCCACACTTCAGTAGAAGTTGTGATCACTGTCGTACAAAGCATTGTAAGGAATGATGAGAAAGCGCACACAATAAAATCCTATACTACCAGCAGCGGAGGTCCGCAGGAACTGGAGGACAGAGACGTGTGGTGCGTCCGTCACCGTTCCCATCAGAAACCAGCACCACTGTGTCGCTAATGTTTTCAACAAAGATGAATAAGACAACACAATTCCCATGCCTCAATTCCTCAATTCCATAATCATCTCCTTAGTGAAAGTGGATAAGAGGTATTCATTTAATATAAAGTCATAGATCCATACAGCATGTAACCAAGCCCTTTTGCCCAGCTTGACACTGGTCCACCTGCCCACGTTTGGCCCATATCCCTCTATTTAGCCCATCTCTTGGTGGTCTGCACATAAATCCACGCTGATCTTTAAGGGCCCCAATACTTCACCTAAACATTAATATAGTCTTAATATACATAGAATTCCTTAGGATTTTCCTATATTGTGTCTGCCAGCTCCATTTCATATCCTCTTTTTTTTGTTTCTTCTGATTGACAATAATAATAATAATAATACATTTTATTTGTTGGGCGCCTTTCAGACATCTCAAGGACACCTTACATAGATTAACAGGAATATAAACATATAATCAGAGTAAAATAAATAATAAAGACATCACAGAGACACAAACTAAAAACAGAATTCAGTCCAAAAACAGAAAATCAAAAACACAATGTGAAGAGAGAGCAGCGGCAGCCAAAGCGCGCCAGCGTCCACTCTCCCTTCACGGCAGCCATCTTGGACAAAGACTAACAGGATCACGTAGAGACAGAAAATCATCCCCCCACAATGGATACCACTGTGGGGGAAGGCACAATGTCAAGTCCCCAGCCCCAAGTTCTCCCAAGGTCAGGCCTGCCACCGCAGTTGCCTATACGGAGGCCCGATGTGCCTGGCCGTTCTCACTGGGTGGTCTTGCCCCGGCGTCGGGAGAGTCCTCTCAGCGGCTGGGCCACCTGGAACGGCCGCTTCCAAGCTGTAGACCGCGGCTTCCGGAGCCGACAAGGCCGCGCCGGTTTGGAGCTCCCAGGCTCCCGATGTTGAAATCGGCGCCGCCCGCTCCACTCCGCAGACCTGCAGCCCAGGATTCACTAGATCCTAACTGCCTGAATATCTCATATGCCTCCTCCTTTTTCCTGACCAGAGCTTCATTCTACCATTCCTCCACAGATATTTTGTGCAAAATCCGCAATTTTAAACCCACTTCGCCTACTAAAATCATTCTTTTTCACAAAAACAATACATCAAAACTGCAGAATATTCATCTGATCTCCTGCCTGCAATCTGGACTATCTCAGCCCATAGTCCTCCAAGAATATGACCTCTCCAATTTCCTTGCAGCACTGTAATCATTAAGCATCTGATTGCCCTGCACCGTGCCCAGCCAGAGGGCAACAAACCTTAATCCAGGTCATAATTAGTTGCAGTAACGAAAGTACCAATTTGAAACTCTCAGATCTGCACTGCTGAATTGCCATTGAAACCGAGGTATGTATGTGCAGGAAGGAACTGCAGATGCTGGTTTACACTGAAGGTAGACAAAAATGCTGGAGTAACTCAGTGGGTCAGGCAGCATCTCTGGAGAAAAGGAATAGGTAACGTTTCAAGTTGAGACCCATCTTCAGACTGAAGTAGGGTTTTGACCCGGAACGTCACCTATTCCTTTTCTCCACGAGAAACCCAAATAGACTGAATGTTCACCGTTTGCACATTTTAGCAACTGCACAGAAAGATGCGAGTAGAGTATTTAGACGCCGTCTTTTTCAATGTAATGAGGATCAGGAGCGATAGGCTCCTTCCAAAGCTTGGTTGCTAAGTGACCATGTTAGTCAATTATTTATGAATTTTCAGCCAGAAACAGCAGCTGTAACCCTTACAGCCTTCTTTTCCTACCATTAAGTTGCATAACTAAACAAGATTATTATCCTCTCAGCTGAGGGAAGGATATTTATAACAATCCTACTGTCAGAAAAGTTAAGGTCAACGACTTAGGATATGGAATTTTGGATTTGTCCATTTGTCCACTGTGTAAATACAGAGGCACTGTAGATCCAGCATGATATATCTATTTTATTGTACTTGTGTGTGTGGAATCACTACTGGAAGCACAGAGGAAAATATGGCTCTGGGATCATTAGAGCGTGGAGATCATTAGCGCACAGAGCGTGCCTATTTAAATTAATTTAATCTAATGGTGGAGGGGGCTTGGAATAGCAGATGGGCTCCTCGGAGACTGATAACCCAGCAACATGGCTGAGTTGCTCAATCCTAACAAACATTCCCTAAACATCCTCCATTTGAATAGGCATACATTAAACTCTAGACTTTAGAGATACAGTGCGGGCACAAGCTCTTTGGTTCACCGAGTCAGCGCCAACCAGTAGCCACCCCATACACCAGCACTGTCCTACACACGCTTTGTATTGTATTGTATTGTATTCAAATTTATTGTCATTGTCTCAATTTGAGACAACGAAATGAATTTCCCTTACAGGCAGTATCATAAAAAAATCACAAAAAAATAATAAAAAATAAATAATAAATAAATAATACAACATATTAAAAATAAAATTGAAATTGAATTAAAAATTTAAAAATTAAAAAAAAAAGCAAGCACAAACACAGAAAGTCCACGACACAACATAACATAAATGGCACCAAGGTGAGGAAGGCACCATAGTCCAGCCAGCCTCCCCTCCATGTTCATCCATGGTCGGGGCCTTCCGAGCACCCGCAGTCGCTGGGGGCAATTTACAATTTCACCAAAGCCAATTAACCTACAAACCTATACATTTTTGTAGTGGGAGGAAACTGGAGCACCCAGAGAAAACCCATGCGGTCACAGGGAGAACATACAAACTCATCCAGAACCAGCATTTTGAGGCCACATTTGGAATATTGTGTTCAGTTTTGAGCATCAAGTTATAGGAAAGATGTTGTCATGCTGAAAATGGTGGAGAGTTGAGGCAGGTACGATCGCAACGTTTAAGAAACATTTAGACAGGTATATAGATGGGATAAGTTTAGATGGATATGGGCCAAAGGCAGGCAGGTGGGATTAGTGTAGATGGGACATGTTGGTTGGTGTGGGCAAGTTCGGCCTGTTTCCACGTTGTATGATTCTATGACTCTATTTAGAAAGTGAACATGCAGCAGGTTCTATTGCTGATAAGGCTAACCTGTAACTCAGCAGACTTAAAGGTAGATGGAAAAAATCCACATTTTAATAGGTGAATTAAGGAAAAGACCCTGTAAAGTGAGAGATGTACTTGAGGTTTGTGTTCATGTACTGTGGCTTGCCTTGCACATGCACAGTTTCTATTTCAAAACTCTCTCTTCAGTTTGGTTTTAACCAGGCAAAATCCAGCAGCCCAAGCAACAGAAACTCCTCATTCACCTCACGGTGTAACACAAGAACACAAGAAAACTGGAGGAGGACAAGACAACCCTGGCTCCTCAAACCTGTCCCACCATTCAGTATGTCCATAACAATTTACCCCAGGTTTCAGCTCTTCTTCCATGCCACACCATCCTGGCACTTAATCCCCGATCATTCAGAAATGCATCTACCTCCACTATACATACCTCTACTGAGCTACCACAGCTCTCTGGGTTAAAGAACAGGCTCCCTTATCTTGGAACCATGCCCCATCTACCCTTCTCACAAGCTTCATGGACCATACACAACTGATTGTAGAAACAAACAACTGCAGATGCTGGTTCATGCACAAAAGGACACAAAGTGCTGGAGTAGCTCACTGGTGCAGGCAGCATCACAGGAAAACAAGGACAGGTGATGTTTTGGCTCGAGACCCGTCTTCAGACGTCACAACTTATTGCACGGCACAGTTGAGAAACTGAATATTTGCCTCCGCTTTCAGCTCAGTTCTGACCATGGTCAATCTCTGAGAAAGTAAAAGCAAGGACTATACGATGGGAAAATTAGAATAGAATAGAATAGAATAGTTTCTTTATTGTCATTGTAACATGAACCATGTACAACAAAATTTTAAAATGTCAGCCAGTCAGTGCACCATTCAAACATTTCTAAATGCTAACGATACATACAAGGTAAAATATTAAAAAAGATAAACAACTAAAATAAATATCATGAAAATAGCACGCATAAACACCCAACCCTCCATCCTTCTGTCGATTTCACAGTGTACCACAGTCCCTTAGTATGTATCGCCCCTGCGTTCCTTGGTGGCTACATTTAATGCCTTTATAGCAGTGGGGTAAAAACTGTTTTTAAGTCTGTTTGTCCTTGTCCTTGTAGATCTGTACCGTCTGCCTGTACGAATGAATGACAGATTTATTAAACCTATTCCTTTTAAACGAGCAATGAGGAATTCTATTAGACATCTTCATTAATACAACCAACAGTACAGCCAACAGTAGAAAAAAAGTCATTTGCATTTATACAACATCTTTCAGCCTCAGATACTTAAAAGTCAATGAGTTACATCTAATGGGTAGCTGCTATTATTTCCTTGTGAATATCACCGGCAGGTATGCAGGCATTAACGTCCCATATACAGCAGTGATCTAATTCACCAGGTAATCTTTCTGATATATGCTGTCCCAGGCTTAATGCCACCATTTCCAGTGACGCCATGAGAACTTTTACAGTGGTCAAGCTTATAACATAAGGCTTTATTTGAAAGGAGGCATGTTTGCAAATTCAGCAGCTCCATAATACTGTCAGCCTAAATCACATAGAGACTTTTAGTTTAGAGATACAGCATGGAAACAGGCCCTTCGGCCCACCAAGTGTGTGCAGCCCATCGATCACCCATACACTAGTTGTACCCTACACTCAAGGGACAATTTACAGAAGACAATTAATCCACAAACCTACACATCTTGGGGATGTGGGAGGAAACCGAAGCACTCAGAGAAAACCCACATGGTCACAGCGTGAGAGTGCAAACTTAGTACAGCCAGCATCCGAAGTCAGGATTGAACACAGGTCTCTGGTAGTGTAAGGCAGCAGGTCTACCAGCTGTACCACTGTGCCGCCACTGAATCGAAGAGTCGTACAGCACAGAAACAGGCCATTAAGCCCTTCTTGTCCATCCCAACCAAAACACCCCATCCTCAAGGTTTCTAAAGGTACGTCCTTTTAGTCTAAGATTCTTAACTGGTTATACAAGACAACCAATGGGATGTGGAGGGAGGTGCCGAGACTGCAATCTTGTAGTGTTCAAGATGAAGATAGGATCTTACAGCAACTAATTAGAAGATAGATGATCAATATGGCTAATCTTAACTGCAGGTATGGAAGGGTGGCAATTTTAGTCTCCACATACTTCTTCCAAAAATATGCAAAGAATTGTAATTTTATTTTGGTAGGAGCAAATATTCAGTGCAAGCAGTTCAAGTACACTGAAAATTTGTGCTCTCAATGCTGAATCAGCTGTAGATGTTCAGTAATTCAGACCCGTGGGTTTTATGCACAAGCTCAGGATACTGAATCATAGATTCATGCAGCACAGAAACGGGTCTAGTGCTCCTCTATAGATATAAGGGGTGGTAGAGTGGTGCAGTGGTAAAGTTGCTGCCTTACTGCACCAGAGACCCGGGTTCCAACCTGAATACAAAATTCCCTTTCACACTCCACATACGTACAGGTTTGTAGGTTAATTGGCTTCAGCAAAATTATAAATTGTCCCTAGTGTGTCGGATAGCGCTAGTGTGTTGGGTGATTGCTGGCCGGCATGGACTCAGTGGGCCAAAGGGGCCAATTTCCACATTGTATCGTTAGAAATAAAGTCTAAAAAGGTTCTGTGTTCTGCTCATTTTCAGATGGGACAATTCAAACAATTGGCCACTTGAGCCAGTTTCCTTTTAAACAGCTTTCCCATAGCCAATACTTTAAAATAATTAACTAGGAAGTAAGCTCGCTAACATTATACTTGCTATAAATCTACCACACTAGTAAAATTATTTTTTGTGATCACTGGAAATACATACAATAGTGGATGGAAAATGATTAAAACACATTTAATAGAACACTGTAAATTCTGCTGGTTTCGGACAATCAGTGAATTAAATTCTGTCAGCATCTAAGTGCTCCCTTTTAATCATTTTCTCAGGGGTAAGGAAGTGTACACTTCTGGACCCATTCTGATTATTTATGTTCTAGGAGGAACTTAATATGTAAGCTAGGCTTTGATCCACATTCACCTCTTCATAAATGACACACCAAGTAAATATGAAAGAAATGATAAATACAAATTATATTGCATACATAATTAAAAAAAAATATGCTGGAAAAATTCAGCAAGTCAGACGACATCTGTGAAAGAGAAACAGTTAACCTTTCAGATCGAAGACTTGTCATCAGAACTTGGGAAAGTGAACATTATTTTAGTTTAAGAAAGAACTGCAGATGCTGGAAAAATCGAAGGTAGACAAAAATGCTGGAGAAACTTATCGGGTGAGGCAGCATCTATGCAGCGAAGGAATAAGCGACGTTTCGGGTCGAGACCCTTCTTCAGACTGATGTCGGGGGAGGGGGGCCGGGAAAAAGAAAGGAAGAGGCGGAGACTGTAGGCTGTTGGAGAGCTGGGAAGGGTAGTGGAAGGAGGGAGAAAACAAGGACTACCTGAAATTGGAGAAGTCAATCTTCATACCGTAAATCACGACATTTTACTCATGAAACTGGATAAGTATGGCATCAGAGGGGTTGGACTGGATTGGGTGAGAAGCTATTTAAGAAACAGGCAATAATTTGAAGAAATAGGTGAACATAAATCAACTTACATAAACATAACTTGTGGAGTATCTCAAGGGTCTGTGTTAGGTCCAAAGCTTTTCATAATGTACATTAATGACATATGTAAAGTATCAAATATACTGAAATTGATTATATTTGCCGATGATACGAATATTTTTTGTTCCGGTGACAATTTGAAGCAGCTTTTGGAAGTCATCACATCAGAAATGAATACATTAAAACAGTGGTTTGATGTCAACAAATTGTCTCTAAATTTAAGCAAAACAAAGATTATGCTATTTGGAAAACATAAAATAAACCCTCAAGTACAATTGAAAATAGATAACATAAGTATAGAAAGAGTATATGAAAATAAATTTCTTGGTGTGATCTTAGACCACAAAATCTGCTGGAAACCACATATAAACCACGTCAAAGCAAAACTGGCAAAGTCTATAGCAATATTGGGAAAATCAAGACATTCTGGACCACAAATCATTACATACTTTGTATAATACACTCATATTGCCATATCTGAATTACTGTGTAGAGATATGGAGTAACACCTACAAAACCAACCTACAGCCGTTATGCACATTACAAAAAAGAGCTATAAGAATTATCAATAACGTTGGATATCTTGAACATACCAATTTATTATTCTTAAAGTCACGTACACTGAAGTTCACTGATTTGGTTAAATTTAAGACTGCGCAAATCATGTACAAAGCAAGAAATAATTTACTTCCAAGAAATATACAAAAACTGTTTATGGAAAGACAGGGTGGGTATAATTTGAGAGGGGAACATAATTTAAAAAAACTCAATGTCAGAACAATTCTTAAAAGTATGTGCATAGCAATCTGTGGTGTAAATTTGTGGAATGGTCTGGAACAGGAGATAAAACTTAGCACAAACATAATTCAGTTAAAAAAATGTACAAAAACACTTGTTTAAAGGATATTGGGATGAGCATAGGTGATTGTGATATTTGTTATACTGATTGTATTGGGAAGGGTGATTATAGAGTGATGGGTTGTAAATATGACTAAGATACTGTATAGTATTTGCGATGGCTTTGTAAATATTTGATTTGTGTTCAAATGTAAATAATTTGGTGTACA
Organism: Leucoraja erinaceus; assembly: GCF_028641065.1. Classification (NCBI taxonomy): domain Eukaryota; kingdom Metazoa; phylum Chordata; class Chondrichthyes; order Rajiformes; family Rajidae; genus Leucoraja; species Leucoraja erinaceus. The sequence continues at coordinate 43,992,367 of NC_073384.1, forward strand.
TATAGTGGCTGGTGTACATATGATGTACATATAGCTGCTAAATTTGTATGAGATAATTACAAGCAGTTGAATAAGGGGTGGGAATTAATAAGCTTTGGCTTCTTCCTGCTCCTTTTTGGACACATATGATTTCATTTATTTATAGATATTGTTTATGACACTTTATAAATATTTTTGTTTTGTTTTTTGTATGCTGTTTCACATTTGCTTTTCATTCTTTTATTCTGTCCGAAATAAATAACTAATAAATAAATAAATAATAAATACCGCTGGGGTGTAAACTACCCAAGCGAAATATGAGGTGCTGGTCCTCCAATTTGCGGTGGGACTCACTCTGGTCATGGAGGAGGCCCAAAACAAAGAGGTCGGATTCGGAATGGGTGGGGGAGTTGAAGTGCTGGGCCACTAGGAGATCAGGTTGGTTATTGCGAACTGCGCGGAGGTTTTGGGCGAATCGATCGCCAAGCCTGCGCTTGGTCTCACCGATGTAGAGCAGTTTGACCCTGGAACAGCAGATGCAATAGATGAGGGTGGAGGAGGTGCGAGTGAACTTCTGCCTCACCTGGAAAGACTGCCTGGGTCCTTGGATGGAGTTGAGGGGGGAGGTAAAGCGACAATTGTAGCATTTCCTGCGGTTGCAAGGGAAAGTACAAGGGGAAGGGGTAGTTTGGGTGGGAAGGGACAAATTAACCAGGGAATTTCAGTCTCTGCGGAAAGCAGAAAGGGGAGGAGAAGGGAAGATGTGGCCAGTTGTGGGATCCCGTTGGAGGTAGCGAAAATGTTGGAGGATTATATGTTGTATGTGACGTACAAGTCTAGTTTAGTTTAGTTTATTGTCATGTGTTACGAGGTACAGTGAAAAGCTTTTTGTTGTGTGCAATCCAGTCAGTGGAAGGACTATAGCTGATTACAATCAAGCTATCCACAATGTTCAGGTACAGGATAAAGGAAATTATGTTTAATGCAAGATAAAGTCCAGTAAAGTCTGAGTAAAATGAGTCCGAAGTTCTCCAATGAGGTAGATGGTAGCTCAGAACCACTCTCCAACTGTTGATTGGATGGCTCAGTTGCCTGATAACAGCTGGGAAGAAACTGTCCTTGAATCTGGGGATTTCAAATTACCAGCAACTGCAGATCTTTGATTTCCAATTATTTTTATCCATGTTGAACTTTGCCTTCAATTCTGAAGTAAAATCGTAACTCTAAATTGTCATTGTATTCACACTCTCCTTTCTTTGTAGATATTTGAGTTGCACTGTATGGGCACCTCTTGTTGTCAGAATAGTTAATCAAACAATGCATGACATATCCACTTAACAGAAATAAATTATACTTCAACACATTCCCAGTATTTATTATCAAAAGACATTTATTATCTACCATTTGGTGTAGGAATTGTTTTGTGATAACATAAAAAATAACTGGGTTTCAATTTCTTAGACAAAACCACACAGTATTAGGCCCTTCAGCCCCCAATGTTCATGCTGAATATGATGTCATGTTAAACTATCTTCTCTGTTTTCACAGTTCCTTATCTCTCCATTCCCTGCATATCCATGTACAGATCCAAAAGGCTCATAAATGCTACTAATGTACTAATGCCTCCACTGCCTCCATTCTGCCTCCACCAATGTATCTGCCTGTGATATAGGCACCCACTACTCTCTGTGTAAAAGCACATACCCCACATTTCTTCTTAACTTTGCTTTACAGTGTGGAATGAGGCCCTTCAGCCCATCAAGTCCACGCTGATCATTGATCGCATGTACACTAGTTCTATGTTATCCCACTCTCACATCCCACACACTAGGGGCAATTAACCTACAAACCTGCACATCTTTGGAATGTGGGAGGAAACCGCAGCACCCGGTGAAAATCCGTGCGGTCATAGGGAGAATGTCCAAACTCCGCACAGACAGCACCCGGTCAGGATCGAACCCGAGTCTATGGCTCCATGAGGCAGCAGCTCTACCCACTGTGCCACTGTGCTGCCCTCTTATTCTACACCTCTATCCCCCACCAGGAGGGTCTTAAAGCCCTCTGTTTCTTTTTCGACCGCAGAACCAACCAATCCCCGTATACTGATACTCTCCTCCGCCTAGCAAAGCTGGTCCTTAAGTTTAACAACTTTTCGTTTGACTCCTCCCATTTCCTCCAAATATGGGCACGCGCATAATAATAATAATAATAATAAATTTTATTTATGGGCGCCTTTCAAGAGTCTCAAGGACATCTTACAAACATTTAGCAGGTAGAGGAAAAACATGAAGGGGAATGAAATAAATAGTAGAGACATGACTAGTACACAAAGACAGAATTCAATTCAAAACACAATATGAGGCAATTAATGCACAGATGAAAAGGGAGGGGGGCGTGGGGCTAAGGATAGGCAGAGGTGAAGAGATGGGTCTTGACGCGGGACTGGAACATTGTGAGGGACACGGAATTGCGGATCAGTTGGGGGAGGGAGTTCTAGAGCCTGGGAGCTGCCCTGGAGAAGGCTCTGTCCCCAAAACTGCGGAGGCGCAAGCTATGCCTGCCTCTTTGTAGGGTACGTCGAACAATCTTTGTTCAAGGTGTACCGTGGCCCTATCCCCAAACTCTACCTCCGCTACATTGACGACTGCATTGGTGCTACCTCCTGCACCCACACACAACTCACTGACTTCATCCATTTCACCACTCATTATCATTGACTCCATTCAAAGACCCAAACAGTCTTTCCAGGTGTGGCAGAGGTTCACCTGCACCTCCTCCAACCTCATCTATTGCATCCGCTGCTCTAGGTGTCAGCTGCTCTACATCGGTGAGACCAAGCGTAGGCTTGGCGATCGCTTCGCCCAACACCTCCAGTCGGTTCGCATTAACCAACCTGATCTCCCGGTGGCTCAGCACTTCAACTCCCCCTCCCATTCCGAATCCGACCTTTCTGTCCTGGGCCTTCTCCATGGCCAGAGTGAGGCCCACCGTAAATTGGAGGAGCAGCACCTCATATTTCACTTGGGTAGTTTACACCCCAGCAATATGAACATTGACTTCTCTAATTTCAGGTAGACGTGGCTTTCTCCTCCCCTTCTCAGCTCTCCCTCAGCCCACTGTCTCCGCCTCTTCCTTTCTTCTTCCCGCCCCCCCCCTCCCCACCCTCACATCAGTCTGAAGAAGGGTCTCGACCCGAAACGTTGCCTATTTCCTTTGCTCCATAGATGCTGCCTCACCCGCTGAGTTTCTCCAGCATTTTTGTCTACCTGCCATTTATGATGATCATGGTTGCTTTTATTGTAAACTGAACTCTACACTCCTGCCCACACACTCTACCTTTCACCCTATTGCTTTTCAATAATCTGACTACCTTAAAAAAAAACCCACAGACTCCGCCTCCACCATCTTTTGGGCAAAGTGACCCAATGATGTTGGTGTGAAAGGAATCAGAACCAGAATGTTCAAGACAATGCAGAATGCAGCCTGGAGGGTTCACCTGGATAATGTCACTGTGCAAAAATGCATTTAATTTCTCCAAAGCAGCGATCATAAGATCATAAGTGAAAGGAGTAGAATTAGGCCATTCGGCTCATCAAGTCTACTACGCCATTCAATCATGGCTGATCTATCTCTCCCTCCGAACGCCATTCTCCTCCCCATAACCTCTGACACCCGTACTAATCAAGGCCATTTAAACTCCAAACCTGCACATCTTTGGAATGTGGGAGGTAACCGCAGCAAGTGTTACTTCATATGGATTTCACTTCCACAGGCTAACGTCGTGCAGGAAATCAGTGCCACATGAATAATTGACGGAAGCCATTTAGGCCACTTATCTGAGATTTCCTCTGGTGTTCCAAAGAAGATGTGAGACTGAGATGGGAATTCCTCTGGGATTTCAGTGGCAAGGTGCTCTGGATTTAGCAGGACATTTTACAGCTCTGGGAGCATTGTGGATGCACTTCTGGAGGCTTTGCTTACATGTTACAACATTGATAGCAAACGTTAAATGCTTGTGTGCGGTGCCGTTTGTCGTGCTGAAACACAATGATGACAAATTATGCTGGGTGCCAAGTGCTAGCTTCGCATTTTCAAGGACTTCATCTCACGAACATTACCATTAGTTTCGAACTATCATGTTAGAGGCTGCTTTCGACAAAATCTTCTTGGGATTGTTAACTTGCTCTGATGCCAACATTGCATCTATAGGGGCAACTAATAAAACGTAACAATCGCCAGAAAGTTCTGCAAGAATTATACTCACCAGCTAAAATACGTATTTTTGCTTCCAAATCAAAAGCAGCATTTGCACCTTCCTGGCCACTCCATCATTCTCTATTTACGGCTGTTAATATGGACGCATGTACTTCATCCTCCAGGACTACAATACGTACAAGAGCCATCAACACATCAAGCTGTTCATAAACTAAGGCTTGGGTGGACTCTCCAAACAGAAGCAACGGCCTTCAACACAAACATGTTAATCTGTGAGATGTCACTGGATTTGATATATTCAATGCACAATTCATTCTAGTAAATTTGATCAAAATTGCTTTTCACTGAGGCTTTAAAAAAAACAAGAATTGCATGCAAGTGACTGCTGCTGTCACAAATGTAATATATTAAAGATAATTGGTGCTAAATCAGTTAGGGTGCATTGCGTGCTTTTTGAAAGTAGTTAAATACTTTCCCTCAAAATGTAATTATCCTGTGTTGTTTCCTGTGTTCCATTAGTTTCCCAATTAACTGCTTGTTAAGTCTTTAATGTAAAACAGAGGGGAACAAAAGGGGGATATTGGTAAGACGTAGGGAGAGAAGGAATGTACAACCTTATGTTTGCTCACATACCAGGTTGTACAGACATGATCAGCCATGAGTATTTCAGAAGGAACTGCAGATGCTGGAAAATCGAAGGTAGACAAAAGTGCTGGAGAAACTCAGTGGGTGCAGCAGCATCTATGGAGCGAAGGAAAAAGACAACGTTTCGGGCCGAAAACCTTCTTCAGCCATGATCACAGTGAATGGCGATGCTGGCTCAAAGGGTCGAATGGCCTACTCATGCACCTATTGTCTATTGTCTATTGTCAATAAAAGTAATCTAGAACTTAGAGGATTGAGCCACAGTTGCCAAGAGAGGAGATCAACCAGAGCCCAGAGAAATAGGGCAAAGAGCCTGGAGAACAGTACATTGAGAAGGATTAGACCATTAACAGTTTAAACATCTGTTTGAAACGTTTTACATTTAGATCTTGGTTGGCTGGGATGAATTAAAGTTGCTCATAGCAAAAGGATTTGATTATAGGAGCAGGGAGGTTCTACTGCAGTTGTACAGGGTCTTGGTGAGACCACACCTGGAGTATTGGGTACAGGTTTGGTCTCCTAATCTGAGGAAAGACATTCTTGCCATAGAGGGAGTACAGAGAAGGTTCACCAGACTGATTCCTGGAATGTCAGGGCTTTCATATGAAGAAAGACTGGATAGACTCGGTTTGTACTCGCTAGAATTTAGAAGATTGAGGGGGGATCTTATAGAAACTTACAAAGTTCTTAAGGGGTTGGACAGGCTAGATACAGGAAGATTGTTCCCGATGTTGGGGAAGTCCAGAACAAGGGGTCACAGTTTAAGAATAAGGGGGAAATCTTTTAGGACCGAGACGAGGAAAACATTTTTCACACAGAGAGTGGTGAATCTCTGGAATTCTCTGCCACAGAAGGTAGTTGAGGCCAGTTCATTGGCTATATTTAAGAGGGAGTTAGATGTGGCCCTTGTGGCTAAAGGGATCAGGGGGTATGGAGAGAAGGCAGGTACAGGATACTGAGTTGGATGATCAGCCATGATTATATTGAATGGCGGTGCAGGCTCGAAGGGCCGAATGGCCTACTCCTGCACCTATTTTCTATGTTTCTATGTTTCTATGTAACAAGGACTGTTGAGATGATCGGTTGAAGCTGCCCAGGAGCATGTGGACACAAGAGGTGGGGCAGGCGGATGTTTACAAAAGATCGAGGAGGGAAAACCAATCAGTAGAGTAACACAAAGTTCTATTCTGTGGATGAGAAAGTTACAGTTGAAGATTTTAATGGATTTGAGGTAATAAAGTACTGATTATGGTATACACAACATTTCAATTCTGTGTTAGTGCTAATTGAGCACACCCGCATTCTAAACTGGGTCATTATGGTGAAAGTGACTATTTAGGTGCACCATAATGACACAGTTTGGATTGCGGGTGTGCTGTGTGGGGTAGGGATGCTTCTTCAGACTGATGAAGGATCCCCACCCAAAATGGTGCCTGATCTCTCCAAAGATTCTGCCTGGCCTGCTGAGTTCCACCAGCTGTGGCGGCGTTCTGGCAGCGGCGACCCGACTTCGGGGCTGTGGCGACGTTCCGGCGGCGGCGACCCGACTTCGGAGCCTCGGAGGCTCGGCTGAGGGCCCAGTGGACGATAGCGTTGGGAGCTCGCAGGTCACAGGTTGGTGACCTGTTTCTCCGGGGCTCCCGTAACAACAGCTTCATTCGCTGGACTGGCGGGCGGCAGCTTCGACCGCCCCGGGCAGCGGAGTTTGAACCGGCCCGTTCGCGGAGCTTGGCTTCAGCCTCGGGACTTGCTTACCATCACCCGTCGGGGTCACAACATCAGAGGCCTGGATTACCTCAGCGCAGAGGGAGAGCAAGTAGGGAAGAGACAAGGACTTTGGGACTTTTGCCTTCCATCACAGTGAGGAGGTGCCTGGTGGATTCACTGTGGTGGATGTTAAAACTGTGTTGAGTGTGTGTTTTGTTATTTTATTCTATTTTATGACTGCAAGGTTAAACCATTTTGTTGTACTGTAAATGTGCAATGACAATAAAGTTGAATCTAATCTAATCTAATCTAAATATATCAAGTATCTATCTAAACTAATCCTATTTTCCATCCCATGGCCAACAGCCTTCTTTGCTATAGATGAGCACTATGCACTTCTGTGCTCATCTAAATAGCATATTAGAGTACCTGCCTCCAACTCCCAGTCAGGCAGCATATTACAGATTATAACCACCCACTGGGTAAAAAAAATATTCTTCATCAAATCTGCTTTTCCTTACCGTAAACCTATGTCCTCTGGTCACAGAGAAAAAGGGGTTCTCATTATCTACACGGTCCATGCCGTAATCACATCTCCTACCCACTCTGCTGTCTTCAGGGATCATCAAGCAGTGACACAATGCAGCCATTCGATAAATAATATGCCAAGGAAAAACGGTGCAGCTGGCAACATTGCAGAGTTCACTATCAACACTAACCACACCTAAACACTCCCCACTATGCCACGCGCACACACACACACAAACGGTGCAGCTGGCACACACACACACAGACACACACACTATCACACACACACACCACACACACACAAACACGCACACCGCACACACACACGCACACACACACAGACACACGCACACGCACCTCACACACACACCCACACACGCATCTCACGCACACACGCACACACACACACACACACACACACACACACACACACACACACACACACACACGCGCACACACACACACGCACACACACACACGCACACACACACACGCGCACACACACACACACACACACACACACACACACACACACACACACACACACACACACACACACACACACACACACTCTCACACACACACACACACACACACACACACACACACACACACCTCTCCTAGCTCCTGAGTGTGTCCACATCACACTTTGCCAGGTCGATCAATTACTTTCCGATATCAACTACCACTTTATCATTTTAATCTTATGACCACGGAACAAGGAATTAAACAGGGAAATAGTTATTAATTGTGCCATCTACATTGGTAATAGGTATTACAGGTACTTGCTAAAATATTTATATTTCTTTCCTGTAGGGGGAGATTGATAAAGGAGTTATCAGTTATTTAGTGATGCATAATTTTGCAGCAGATTTGCTCATCAACTCCTTGCCAGTACACACACTAAAGATAACTTTGCCTATGTTTTACTATCATAGATAACTTATATAGATAAGCTCCATCTTTGATTTGATGCAGTCTAGCTGTTGTGAAGGTAATTGCAAACACATACAATAGATTATGTCTGCTGAGAATGATGTCCAATCTCCAGAGAAAGGGGGGAAAATGTGTCCTATCTGGCTTCATCCTGATGTGTGGTTGAATCGATCTGTGTGTCGTGCCTGGGTACGCAAACAACATGTCAATGGGCACAGAAATGCAATTTAATAACATTGTAGACACTCCATAATATTCAGTCTTTGTCAGCAGCTTTAAACCTCATTATGTACACAGTTTGTGCGCTGCCGATCAAATAAACCACTAGTCCTGGGTTTATAGATACAAAGCGCTGGAGCAACTCAGCGGGTCTGGCAGCATCTCTGGAGAAAAAGGATGGGTGATTAGTACGGGTGTATTCTTGAAAACACTTAAGGGCCTGTCCCACTTGGGCATCATTTGTGCGTCATTTACACGACAGGCCGCTAGTGACTGACACGTGACAGACGCGCAAAAATCGTCTAGCAGTACGACAGTCGCGCGCCAAGTGCTCTTGAGGGCCCTGCTTCTTTTGGGAGCCATTTGCGACGTCGTTCGTACTTAGTCCGATCTCTGTGGCAAGGATTTTCCCAGTGAAAAAAATTTCAAAACTACGCGCGCTTTATACCCAGGTGGTCACGTGGTGTGGCGCTCAAATGATGCGCAAATGGCGCAGCGGCGGCATACGGGCGGCGTATGGTTATGGAGGTTGACGCACGATGACGCATAATAAATTAGCATAGGCAATGTTCGTGCGTCACCGTGCGTAACCATGCGTCACCACGCACTACATGTACGCCGTCAGTACGTCAGCTTATGCCATCAGTATGTCAGCGTGTGCAAGGGCTATGTCACGCAGATTGCGCACGAGGATTTTGAGCATTCCGTTACCGCGCGTCACTGCATACGCCACCATGCCTCACCACCACGCCTCACCACGCCTCACCACGCGCCAACCAATTTTTAGGATGTTGTATAAATGACGGGCAAATGACGCCCAAGTGGGACAGGCCCTTTAATCAATTCTTGATTAGTACGGGTGTCAGAGGTTATGGGGAGAAGGCAGGAGAATGGGGTTAGGAGGGTTCAGCCATGATTGAATGGTGGAGTAGACTTGATGGGCCGAATGGCCTAATTCTGCTCCTATCATTTATGATCTTACATGATGGTTCGGCTCAGAATCCTTCTTCAGATTCAGTCAGATCAGGGTCTACAGCCACCACTGACCAATTATGTGTATGTTACCCTTACTCCATTTTGTTTCAGATAATGTTGTTTGCATTTCATTTGGACATCTTCGCCCTTTCAAGCCATTTTCTGTACAAGACTCTATTGCAAAATTAAGAAATATTCTGTAGTCACCAGCTATCATTGAAGGGGAAACAATATGCTCGTATGCCAAGTCTGCAGGTTAGCATTCCAGAATCTGCCCTGACTCCACTCTGTCCCACTTTGCAAGGTTGGAGGTTGAAGAAAACAAAATGGATGGCGTAGATCTGAGGCCACTGTTGAAATGTCAGGCAAAAAAAAATTCATTTGTATAACTACTTAAAAATTTTAATACATTCCACAACACTAATAGTCTCAAATAAAATTACTGAGTCATGTGAGGAGATATTAAAGTAAGCAGCCACACATTTGGTCATAAGTTTTAAACACACCAAAAATAGAAATGTCAAGTGATTCAGGAAGATAATTTTATAGCTTAGAATGCTTTGCTTAGGGTGCAAGTGGCGGACTGAATTCAGGAATGAATGGATGGGCAGAAGTGGAGGAAAGCAGACATCTTACAAGGTTGTGGGCTGGAAGAGATTAGAGAGAGAAAGGAGGGATTTTAAAACAAGAATGAGAATTTTGAACTTGTTATATTAGCGGACTGAGAACCCATGAAGCACTGTAAGTGAATGGGTGAAAGGGACTTTGGGGAAGAGGACAATGACAGCAGAATTCTGAATGACCTCAAGTTTATTTGTTTTTAAATCTCTGAATGGGCTCGCCCCGCCTTACCTCTCTGAGCTGCTCCACCCATACGCTCCTGCCCGGTCCCTCAGGTCAGCTGGTCAGCTGCTCCTGGAGGTACCGAGGTCTAATTGGAGGCTCAGAGGGGATAGAGCCTTCTCTGTTGCTGCTCCGGCACTCTGGAACACCCTGCCGTTGCACATCAGACAGGCCCCCTCACTGTCCATCTTCAAATCCAGTGTTAAAACGCATTTGTACTCCTGGCTTTTGACCATGCCTGAGGCTTTGCTTCTGTTTGTGGTGTTTTTGATGTTTCTTTATTTTACATGTCTTTTCCTACTATTTCTTTTGATTGTTATTTTTGGTGTGTATTAACTTTTGTGTCAATGATTAGTGATGTACAGCACTTTGTTGCAGCAATGTTTGTTTTTAAACTGCTCTATAAATAAAATTATTATTATTATTATTATTTAGTTTAGTGTAGAGAAACAGGCCCTTCGGCTCTCCAGGTCTGCGCCGACCAGCAATCCCCACATATCCTAAACAGATTAGGGAAAAGTCTTACATTTACCAAGCCAATTTTACCTACATACGTGTACGTCTTTGGAGTGTGGGAGGAAACCGAAGAACTCGGAAAAAACCCACGCAGGTCACGGACTCCATACAGACAGCACCCATAATCGGGATCGAACCCAGAGTAGTACAAGGGAGGCCAGTCAAAAAATCTGTTGGAACTGTTACGTCAGCAGTGAACAAAAGTTCTAGCCTAGCAAATCCTTTACTTATTCAAAATACATCCCATACTGCATCCCTTAATTTTATATTTAAAAGGAACACACGTTTTGCCTTTAGAAGTTGTTTTCATATTTTAACTCCAATTAGCCTTGATATCATTCAGGTGAATCTGCATTGCACCCTCTCCATGGCCAATGTGTTGTCTGTGGAGACAAGTTAGGATTCCAAATTAGATTTAACTGAGTTTAATGCAAAGTTCCTTCTAACACTATATTGTAGTCCCCTTGCGATTAAGACCAACATTAATCAAGCTTTTAAATTAATTTTCATATCTGGCAACTGTATTGGTTTCTGTACATTTTCCCCACCGTTTTTATGCCTTTTACCACGTAGAAATATTCTGATCTATTTTTCTTCAAACCAAAACATCATTATCCACTCATGATGAGGTCCATTGCCATGATGTAATCTACTGATTTATTAGTAAATGAAATCTTAACTTATTTATCATTAAAGTCTTATCAGTCATTTCTGGCTTGTAGAATTATAAGCACAACATTTATGTTCTTAATTTTATATCTTAATTTATTTTTAGGTGATAATTAATTTTTTTCCAAGGATGAATTTTAGTTTGGCTAGGCTGAGGCCAGAAACGACAACCATGGGTGGACGATGGGTCGAATGGCCTAACTCTGCTCTATAACTTATGAACATATGAACTCGGACATTATGAATTGAGAGATGAGTGTGTGTGTGTGTGATGGTTCTACAGGCAGAGCATCACAGGGAGGGATGTTCATACTACAAATGAAATTGTTTCTGGAGCAGTGAATGTTAATGGACTATTTTCTTTTGGCTTTTAAGAAAAAATATCTAAATAGGTGGCACAGTTGCCCAGCTGTAGAGTTGCTGCCTTACAGCACCAGAGACCCGAGTTTAATCCTGACCACAGGTTCTTGGTTCTTGGTTTCTTGGTCCTCCAAAATATTCCAAATTGAATTTAAACTGGAGGTGGTGAAGGGAGGGCTTAAGCCAGAAAGGGTTATTGGGAAGAAAGAGCTATTTTAAATTTAGTTGTATCTGGTTGGGTAACTATAGTAGGGTGGAGATTAGTCCATGCTTTAATTGTGCGGGGGAAGAATGAATTGTTGTACCCATCTGTCTTTGTAGCTGGGATCACAAATTGGATCGAATGCCCTCATCTGCTCCTAATTAGTTTGGGTTTGGTGTAGGTCTTGCAATCTATGTCGAGCTGACCATTTAACATTTTGTAAAAACAGGTCAAACGGTGAGCTTCCCGTCTGTCTTGGAGAGGGTTCCACCCCAGAGAAGTTTGGTGACACTCGCTTCTCTCTCATAGGTGCTGTCTCTATGGAGTTTGTATGTTCTCCCTGTGACCGCATGGGTTTTCTCCAGGTGCTTCGGTTTCCTTCCACACTCCAAAGACGTGCAGGCTTGAAGGCTAATTGGATTTGGTAAAAATTGGAAATTGTCCCTGTGTGTAGGATAGTGCTGGTGTACGGGGATCACCGGTCAGCAAGGACTCAGTTGGCCGAACAGCCTGTTTCAGCGCTGTATCTCTAAACTAAAAAATGAGATGAAATGCTGTTGGAGTCTATCTTATATTAGCTTGTAAGGCTTTGGCGAGGAGGCTGAATAAAGGTGTAGGTCCAGTACAGATAAGGTCTTTCAACTTTACTCTTGGGGTTTAGTATAGTTGCGATGGCAGGTAGGGCAGCATTATGCTCTTCCCGTAAGGTGTAGGAGATCATGGAAACGTTCAGTGTCTCTCCTACACCCAAGTGAATGGAACCAGAAACAGATAACTTGCCTGGGAAGATATTGGAAGACCGCCGAATGATGGGGCAGGGCCTGTTACAATAGTTTAATAGACAGATTAACAGGTCATCTCAGTGGGAAGAATGTGGGAAGAGGAGGATGCACAATCCTACTCCTCTGAGCCCACAAGCTGCACCTCTTATCCTGCGGTCCATGCTTGTCTTAAACTGTTACCTGTCATGAGGTCCATTGTTAATCTGAGACATGTCACCTTGTTAAATATTTAAAATATGAATTTCATTCTGGAGCATGTTGTTCAACCCACAGTCCTGCCTCCCAGAGGTGGACAGATGTGGATTAGAAAGTTTTCACAATTTGTACCCAATTGAGCCAAATCTGCCTGTTTAAAATTCCTACTGGTGTTTCCCTGGTCCCAAAAGGTAATCAAGTGAAACATTACAGTACTGACCAAACGGAATTCGCTTCAACCTTGCTCCCTTTGTAAGTGCAGTCTACAGCTCGGGCAAGACTGGAATACAAGATTATCTGGATTGCATCGCGAGCCTCTCCCCATCAGTCCCTTTCATAATCATGCACTCATCAAACTTAATAGAAAAAGAGTAAATCAATGCAGAATGAATTAACTTTTGTGTGAATTATCTCCATTTGTGGTTACCCCACTTGCTCAGACCCAAACTTCTTTACATCCAGCTTTTAAAAAAAATCTCCAAGGTTAGCACAATGCAATGGTTACATGGTATCACTAATTATGGATTTGTTCCATCTACTCTTCATGCTGCCTACCAGCATATCAAGGCCACCAGCGTAATCAAGGACAAGTCTTACCCTGGATTCCCTCTTCTCCTCCCTCTCATCAGGCAAGAGATACAGGTTTGAAAACACATATCTCCAGATTCAGGGACAGTTTCTTTCCAGCTGTTAATCAGGCAACTGAACCATCCTAATACCAACTACAGAGTCATCGTGACCTCCCTTTGGAGATCCTCAGACTATCTTTAACTGGACTTTACTGAGAATTATCTTGCACTAAGCATTATCCTATATCTGTACACTGGGGATTGTAGTCATGTATAGTCTTTCCACTGGCTGGATAACACACAACAAAAAAGCTTTTCACTATAACTCGGTACACGTGGCAATAAACTAAACTGATTATTGCATATTTATGTGCTATTGCATTAATTTACCTGTAAAACTGAAGTAAGAAAGATTTTTTTTGCTTCTTTGACAGTACATGTGAGAATTAAATGGTCTTGATGTGAATAGGCATGTTCCCCTTTCATCACAGATCAGAATATTTTGCATCCTTCTGTGCTTCTTCATGGCATTTTCCTCCCATTAAAATAAAATGTTTTCTTTAATGCAACATTTGTTGAAAACACATATTGAATGGTGTTTACCGTAATTCTGAGGAACAAAAAAGCCTAACATTTTTGTTAATCCTGGCCAGATGGGAGAGGCTAAGACTTCAAAATGGGGTAAAAGCTTCAGGACTGATGGGAGATTTGGTCAATTTGGAATTGCTCTTTGCAGAGCTGGGACAAGCTGCAGAGTGGTGCCAGTGTGTCTAGAGCCTAGATACAATTTGCAAGAAAAGAATAAGAACATCTGCCGACCCTGTCAATTAGGTGCAAAATGCATAGAATGGATTACACCTTGTAAATAATGTTGCAGAGTTTGGCATTGCCGAGTGTTGATTGGATGAGGTATTGAGCCTTGTCTGGGTTTCTTGCAGATCAGGGTAAATGTTTCTAAATTGGCTTCCTTGAGAAGTCCGGTTTGAATACAATGTATTGAGCTGCTGTATTATTGAGTTTGGGAAATGTCTGTTATGTTTGGTGTTAATCGATATCTGTAATTGATTTATTAAGAGACCACCTCCATGTGGTCCAGCCCCTTGAGGTCCAGGGACATAAAAATCTGCTACCACGAGGTCCAGCGTCGATCTTCTGGGAGACCGCTTGGAACTGCGTGACTTTCTGGAGTGTCTCTGTTTGAGCGAGGCCTAGAGGGCTTGATCAGGCAGATACAAGGATCAAACCCGCGGTGGGATAGGTACAGTAGTTGAACCGTAATGCGCTTTTGTTAAAATAAAGATTAGTTGTTCAAGTGTTTGATTCAGTGCTTTTACTGAAACTAGACTGGGGGGAGGCTTAGATACGAGCAATTTATGTTTTGAGCATCTAAAATCAGCACAAAATCCTCCCAAGCCTACTCAAATCAGTCTCAAATCTCCAGTCTAAAACAGATGGTTTTGATAAACATGGGTCAGGAAACCAAACCAGCATTTACATTTCAAGTGATGAGGGGGGAATTTGGGTGAAAATATCTATTTATACGTCACATAATTTGACGTCTAATCCATTGCATATAACACCAATGGGCCATTTCACCAATAACCAACCATTTCTCCATCAGATATTAAACCTGTATTAAAAGCCTGGATTTTAAATATATGTGGTCACCGCTAATACAATAACCATTTCTTGTGCTGCAGTTTGTGCTGTGAAGCGCTATTAGGTTGTAAATGAACAGATATCAGATCATTTAAAATACAAAATCAAACTAGATACTTCTTAGACAGATAAATTGTCATCTGAATGAAAACTGTGACTGGAATTGGCTAAAGGTTCAAACTAATTGTTAACTTTCAGCATCTGACTGAATCTGCTGCGTGTGAAACATTATAGCACTGATATTCTGAACATAATCAATGGTTAGACATTTTCCACAAACGTTTCAGGTCAGCTTATTGTCTTGGGGCTTGTTCCTATGGTGACAGAGATTAACATATTCAGCTGCAATTTTCAATTCTTCCAGCCCACTGCAAATTGTCTGGACAAATATTTGAACAGATTTGCTTCAACGTTGAAAGACATAGTCACACGATTGAAAAATAACATTCTCATCTCTTCTCCTCCTCCATCCTCTATCCACTTCCAAAGTGTTAATTTGCTGTTGGTTTCATCAGTACCCCTAGGCTTCCAGCAGGTATAACCTTTGTTGATCAAAGGTCAAGAGTCAAGTCAAGAGTGTATATTGTCATATGTCCCAGATAGAACAATGAAATTCTTTACTTGCTGCAGCACAACAGAATATGTAATCATAATAAATAATATACCAAAAACTCAGAAAATAAAGAACAAACAATTCAATATTTGTTCAATATAATAATAATAATAATAATAATAATAATAATAATAATAATAATAATAATAATAATAATAATAATAATAATAATAATAATAAAAGTCTATTGTAGTTCAGAGCTTATGATGTTGTAGTGTTTAATAGCCTGATGGCTGTAGGGAAGAAGCTGTTCTGAACCTGGACGTTAGTTCTCAGGCTCCTGGGCCTTCTTCCCAATGGCAGTGGTGAGATGAGTATGTGGCAAGGATGGTAAGGGTCTAGGATGATGTTGGCTGCCTTTTTGAGGCAGCGACTACGATAAATCCCTTCGATGGTGGGGAGGTCAGAGCCGGAGATGGACTGGGCAGTGTTTACAACTTTTTGCAGTCTTTTCTGCTCCTGGATGTTCAAGTTGCCGACCAGGCCACGATGCAACCAATCAGTATGCTCTCTACTGTGCACCTGTAGAAGTTCAAGATAATCCTCTTTGACATACCGAATCTCCATAATCTTCTTAGTAAATAGAGCCGCTGATGTGCTTTCTTTAGGATTGCACCAGTATGCTGGGTCCAGGAAAGATCGTCGGAAATATGCACGCCCAGGAATTTGAAGTTTTTGACTCTCTCCGCCATTGTCCCATTGATGTAAATAGGATTGTGGTCCTCAACCTTCCTCTTCCAAAGTCCACAATCAGTTCTTTGGTTTTGCTGATATTGAGAGCCAGGTTGTTGTGCTGGCACCATATGGTCAGTCGGCCGATCTCTCTTCTATACTCTGACTCATCACCATCTGTAATTTGTCCCACAACGGTGGTGTTGTCAGCAAACTTGAAAATGGAGTTCACACTATGTCCGGCTACACAGTCATGAGTATAGAGCAGGGGGCTGAGCACGCAGCCTTGAGGTGCTCTCGTCTTGCTGGGAGTAACTTAAGCAAACAGTTGATTTATACACTGCATGATCCCAACATTGCAACATCTGATAGACAATGCTAGGTAGTGATGAGGATTAAGAATACTGGGCAGTCTCCTGATCAACCAAGTGTAGATCAGTGACTTGTGTTATGAGTCATACTTTGTAGCTATGCCCACTAGTTTAACAGAAAGCCTCCCTGACTTTTCTTTCTCACTTTTAGAGTTACGTGCTAAGATGAAGTTACCTATGCTGTAACATTAATAAAGTATTTGGATCTTAATCACGGTATGTGACTCGAGTTATTCCAACAGCAGAAGCTCAACATGGTGTCAGAGTGTACGGACTCACTCCTTGCTTAATTATATTGCTTTTATTTTAGTTTGTTGTTTTTTCTCCAATATATATTACTAGGGCTCCTGCGCTCAGAAAACCAGAGATCCTGGTGTTTGACGAGGACATCGCAGAACAGTGGCGCATATTTGAGGAGGATTTCTCAATTTACATTGAAGCTGCTCACCCTTCTGCTGCTCCCGGTGACCGAGCGTCAATTCTTCTTAATCTGGCAGGCACAGAAGCTGCTCGTTGTGCCAGAAGATTTCATTATGAACCGGCTAGATTTGACCCGGCTGGTGTCCAGTTCACTCCTGCTGAATCTATCCGAAACCCTGACTGCCTACTATGCAAATTCCGACAGTTATGTGAGTTACGTACTAACTTGGTCATGGAGAGGCATTTGTTCTTTTCCCGAAGGCAGAGACAGGGAAAACTTGTGGAGATGTATGTCAGTGTGTTGAAGCACATTGACAATTGGTGCAATTTCAGGGATACATGTGATAGCCTAGTCCGTGACCGTTTGGTCTATGGTGTCTGGAATGATAAATTACGTGACGAGTTATTGCGAGATGCTGAGCTTCTCTAGAGACTGCTGAAAACCACTGTTGCATTGCTGAAATGGCTGACGCTCATACAAAGGTTTTACAACACTCTTTTGGTCGTGAAATTAATGTTGCCAGTATGTCTTATCAAACCTCTCGCCGTTCTCCTCAAGTGCCGACAACTCTATCGTGAGATTAATAGACAATTGCTTTAACTGTGGGGGCTCACTTGCTGCTGTTCGTGACCGTTGCCCTGCGTATGGAAAATTATGTCGATTTTGCAACAAAATAAATCATTTCTTCAGATGCTGTCATTCACGTAGCAACAGAGTTCAAACAAGACAATATGTTAATTCACTTGGCCATGAAAACATGCTCTCAGAATGCTCTCAACCAGCTCCCATGGATTTGCAGGCTGTTGGTGAAGGTTTTGACTTCGATGTACATTCCTTGTCTGATTTAATGCATAAACAACTAGACCCCAAGGTCGCTTTGCTCGTTAATGGCAAGAATTTTTATTTGAAAGTGGACACGGCGCAAGATGTAATGTGATTTGTCTAGCTATGTTTAAAAAGTTATGAAAAACAGAGACTGTCGCTCCTACGGCTGCCTCCCTTCTCCCATTTGCAGGAGGTCCAGTGCACCCTATCGGTCAAGTTGAGTTACACTGCTGTCTTAACTCACGTGTCCACAACCTGAGTTTCTATGTTGTTCGTGAGAATGTGCCGTCTCGACTGGGTGCCAGTGCATGTCAAGAAATGAGACTAGTCTCTTTCAGCCCTTCTCTTTGTCATCTGACTACAGCCTGTGACTTTAGCCAACAAATCCTAACACAATACAACAATTTGTTTGACGACAAGCTGGGCAGGTTGCGTGTTAGGTACACAATTATCATTGACCCTGGAGTAATTCCAGTTGTTCATCCAGCTCATAAGATTCCCCATTGTATGCGGAACCGCGTTCAAAGTGAACGTAACAGAATGGTGTCTCTAGGTGTGATTACTCCTGTCGCTGACCCCTCGGATTGGGTTTCCAACATGGTCATGGCAACGAAGAAGAATAAAGATGAAATACTGATTTGTATCAATCCTAAGGACTTAACACAGCCATTAAACAACCTCACTATCCCATGCGCACTGTGGACGAGTTTGCAGCGCAGATGGCTGAGGCAACTGTATTCACAGTACTAGATACCAAGAGTTCATTCTGGCAGATTTCGCTGGAACACAACTCCTCCAAGCTAACCACTTTCAGCACACTGTTCGAGCGTTACAGATTTCTTCACATGCCCTTTGGCATAAGCTCGGCTAGTGAAGTATTTCAACAAGCTATGGAGCAGTTGTTTGCAGGTTTCCCATGCTCCATTGTAGTGGATGACATCCTTGTTGCGGGACGAACTGTCAAAAAACACGATGCTAAACTGACGAAGGTCCTGGATTGCGTCAAGGCCACCAACCTCAAGCTAAACCCTCAAAAATGCTAATTCCCGGTAAGTGAGGTGAAATACATAGGCCATGTGTTTACTAAAGACGGCCTCAAAACTGATCGGCGAAAAGCAGTGCGATCAATGAGCTCCCAGCACCCACAGACGTGCTCGGTCTGCAGAGCTTCCTTGGCATGGTTAACTACTTGAGCAAATTTATTTCGGACTTCAGTGAAATATCAGCCCCGTTGCGCCAGCATACACACAAAGACACTGGTTGGACCTGGCACGAGCAACAGCAAAGGGCATTCGACACTCTTAAGCAGCAGAAGCCTTGTGCTCTTACTCTCGCTTACTTTGATCCTAATCGATCAGTCACACTGACCTGTGACGCTCCATAACACGGATTGGGTACAGCATATCTTCAAAATGACGGTAGCGGCAATAAGCCTGTTGCCTATGCCTCGCGCATTATGACTGTCACAGAACAACGATATGTCCAAATTGAGAAAGAGCTGTTGGCGGTTGTTTTCGCCTGGAAGAAATTGACTTCATTTTCGGACAAACGATTGTTTCGGTCACGATTGAAACCGACCAGCAGCCTCTGATCAGCATTTTTAACAAATTGATTCATGCCTCTCCAGGGCGCCTACAACGGATGCTGCTGCAACTTCATAAATATGACATTGTTCTGATCCACAAACGTGGTAAGGATATGCACCTGGCAAACACTCTCTTGCGTGCACCCCAGAACACCTGTGAGGGTCCGCCCTCGCCGGATGATCACTTTGTGGTAATGACCGTGTCATTTATTCCCTCGTCCTGTAGGCAGGACTTGGTTGCCCACACTGCTGCTGACAGTACTCTACGGTCGCTCGCCTCCGTCATTAAGCGCAGCTGGCCAGACAAACACTACAACATTCCGCTGCCAGTCTGGCCTTTCTTTGCCGTCCATGATGAGCTATTGCTGCAGGATGGCATTGTTGTAAAAGGACACAAGGCTGTGGTCCCTGCTTCACTGCACAGCAAGTATTTTAACGCTGTCCATGCAAGGCACCCGGGTGCTGAAGCCACCGTCCAAAGGGCAAGAAACATGTTTTACTGGCCTGGCCGACTACATCATTGCGAATGTGGCATCCTGTGCAGTGTGCCACAGTTTGGCACCTCATCAACAAAAGCAACCACTTCTTTCACATCCAGCTCCTGCACTCCCGTGGTCTACAGTGGCAAATGACATATTTGTGTGGCATGGCTAAGCAGTACCTGGTACTTGTCGATTCGCATTCAGGATGGTTTGACATTGATTTTCTTAGCAGCCCCACTTCTCGCGGGGTAGTTTCAAAGCTTGCTCGCCATTTTGCAGACCACGGAGCTCCGTGCGTACTGTTATCTGATAACGGCAGTCAATTTACCAGCCAACACTTCAAGGAATTTGCTGCACGCTGGGGTTTTCACCGCATGACCAGCAGCCCTGAATATCCACAGTCGAATGGACTAGCTGAGCAGGCTGTCAAGAGTGCCAAACAGCTCATGGAAAGTTCGTACAGAGCTAATTCAGACATGTTCCTGGATCTACTCAACTTACGCAACATCACCCTCGACCCCATTTTGGGTTCACCTGCTCAACGTTTATTGTCGAGGCAGACCGAGCCTGGTGCCTGTGGCAAGCCCACGGTGAAGTACACGGGCTATGTTTGACTCGTCTAGCTCATTATCAATTGCTATACATGCCTTATTCAGTCAATGGTATTAACCAAAGATCTTAGAGTAGAGCAAGATGGGCTACTCCTGCGAAATACAATGGGCTGACGTGTAGTTCGCTATGGAGGGGATCCTGGGCATTTTTCTCCACCCATTTTAGTAACCGGAGCCTACTTGACCCGACCCGACTCGCAGTGTAATCAATGTTGCAGGGCAACAGTTTGTGTGTGTGATTATAGGGTTAGATTCATAATTCTGTCAGTTCATACTTCTTGTCAAGAATAAAATTTGACTCTGGTAATTGTCTTTTTTTAATGTTTTTTAAATCATTTCTTTTTTAAATGGCTCACAAACAGTGTTTGAGTTGATTGTGTAGTAACTGGAACTGACCCGACTCGCAGGGTAATTGACATTGCGGGGGAAGTTTTTGTGTGTGATATAGGGTTAGATTCATAATTCTGTTAGTTCAGAATTCTGTTAATTCTTGTTAAAGAATAAAATGTTTATAAACACACATACATGAATGTGATATAAATGTATATAATCATATAACACACACAATTATATTTCTTCTGATCCAATGATGAACTTTATTTCAGACTAGACAAGGGACATTAAATAAGAAACATTGTAAACCTCCCCGCAACTTCACACACACTAGGCCTTATCCCCCCCCCCCCCCGGCACTCCCTCGCCTGCCCCCACACTACAATGTCTCCCCTCCTCCTATGCCCTCTCTCCCGGGCCGCGCACTCCCTCTCCCCGGACCGCACACTCCCTCTCCCTCTCCCCGGGCCCCACACTCCCTCTCCCCGGCCCCCCTCTCCCCCTCCCGGGGCCCCCCTCCCTCCCCGGGCCCCACACTCCCTCTCCCTCTCCCCGGGCCCCACACTCCCTCTCCCCGGGCCCCACACTCCTTCTCCCCGCTGCGGAAACAAAGATCCGACCTTTGGCCGGAAGCAAGATGGCGGAACAAGATGGCGGAGCAAGATGGCGGAAAAAGATGGCGGGGACTGCTTGCTAAAATGAGTCCTATAATCACCCATGAATCCACCCATGAGCGTACTACACGTTTGCGTGAGAGTAACCCATCTTGCTCTGCTATAAGATCTTTGGTTTTAACTGACATTTAAGTCTTTCAGAGGGAGGATATAGATCAGTGAATCATGTTATGAGTCATACTTTGCAGCTACGCCCACTAGTTTAACAGAAAGCCTCGCTGCCCTTGCTCCCTCACTTTTAGAGCAACGTGCTAAGATGAAGTTACAATGTCTGCAATATCTTTGGATCTTAATCACAGTGTGTGACTTAAGTTATGCCAACAGCAGAAGCTCAACACCAAGGCGAGGCAAGACCAAAAGAGATATTCCTCTCTCTGCCTGAACCAAAAACAACTATGACAACCCAGCCACTACGAGTCTCAGTCCACTCGAAAGTCCAGGAAAGAATTAGATTACAAAAAGTGGTGAACGCTGCCACGGATACTGACCTCACCACCATCGAAGGGAGCTACAGGAGTTGTTGTCTCAAAAAGGCAGCCAGCATCATCAGAGACACACACCACCCTGGCCCCACACTCATTTCACTCCTGCCAACGGGAAGAAGGCATAGGAGCCCGAAAACTAACATCTAGGTTGAGGAGCAGCTCCTTCCCAATAACGATCAGGCTATTGAACGCTACTAACTTCAACTAAACTCCAAACTACCAATTGCCTTGATTGCTCTAGGGTCTTGGGACTTTTGTTTTTGTCTTTGCATTATGTTGTTTTTTTTAATATACTGAACATTTTGTTGTTGTTTTTTTCATGGTGGTTACAGAGTACTGTGTCTACATATGTGTTGTGCTGCTGCAAGTAAGAATTTTATTGTTCCGTTTTGGGAAATATGACAATAAAATACTTTGGAGTCTTGACAGATCATATCAACAATTGAAGGTATGAGGAAACCAAGTCTGAATTTCCTTTACAGCTCGTAGAATCATAAAGTCACAAAATGAGGATATACTAGCTCTCTGTTGATCAATCTAGTAAGTCACATCCCCCCACTCCAGTCTCAGAGGTTTTATTTTCCTTATTCTCCATTTTTGTTTTTCATTTTGAAATACTTCCCCATTTCCTCCTCATTTCTGACTTCCTTAATTTAAAAAAAAACATACCAAGTGCTTAAGTAACTCAAAGGGTCTGACAGCATCCCTGGAGAGCGTGGATAGGTGACATTTCGGGTCAGGACCCTACTTCAGATTGCCGCCTGACCTATTGATTTACTCCAGCACCTAGTGTCCATTTTGTAAATCAGCATCTGCTGTTCCATGTTCCTCAAATTAAATGTGGGTTCCCTTGAATTTCAACACAGTTCCTGTGGATAGACAGACTAGAATAGATTAGTGATGTCTTTCATAAATTTGCAACATCAGATATTACAGGCAGTTCTGTTGATAATACTGAATCATAGCACAATTTGTCAAGTGATATGTGACTATATTAATACAAAAATCTATCTTCAACAAGGTTCCAACCCAAATAACTCTTACTGATTGTATAATCTGTGCAACTTCTTTATAAAAAGAGTTGACATTCTCTTTCTTGAACATAACAGATAGAAAAACATTCTAAATGCAATTTGAGCATAAAAGGCTTAACCAAAACTAATTGATGTACAGAATGATGATTAGATTCTTAACAAGTACTAGTAAAGCTAATTAATTATAATGTATTAATTAATTAGTGGAAGGAAGAATTCAACATGAAATTAAATTGGAGATCACAGCAGGAGGTTTTGAGAAACCTTGTGCCAGTTGACCTTTTGCTTAGAACAATGATTGTTCTATGGATAGACACAAAATGCTGGAGTAACCCAGCGGGCCAAGCAGCATTCCTGGAGAACATGGATAGGCAACATTTCACGTCGGACCCTTCTGCAGACTGAGTGTAAGGGAGCAGGAAATGAAGCTAGGAGAGAGGAAGGGCAGGCCAGAGCATAATCACGTCGAACCAGTGAGCAGCAGGAATCCCAGAGGGGGAGCAGCGAAAGAACATCTCAAAGAACTCCCTTTGGAAAGAAGAGGAGAACTTCTTCAAAGTAGGCATACCCTGAGCAGATGATGGTACCCTCATTTATTCAAAATGTTATAACAAGGAAATGCAGATGCTGGTTTATACCAAAGATAAACACAAAATGCTGGAGTAACTCAGCGGGTCAGGCAGCATCATTGGAGATCATGGGCAGGTGAAATTTTAGGAGTTTGTGTCAGAACGTTTCTTCACATTGATCAGGGTGGGGGGGGTGGGAAAGCAAACTGGGAGAGAGTAGGAGCACTTGGGGGGTTGGGGTCAGAACAGCCTCGTAGAGCCAAAGAGCGGCAAGAATCAGAGATTGTTTCATCAATTCAGGCTTGCATCAATGGTAGCCATCTGTCAGCAGCTTGTGAGATCCAGATGCATTTTAGAGACCTGTCCCCAAGGTTTAAACGGGAAGGGCACTGTGTTCCAGGCAAAATGGAGCCAAAACGACTGTCAAAAGTGACCTAAGAAAACATTTTTAAAAGTTGATTTTTATCTTCCTTGTGGAACAATGAATATTGGAAATGCCGCTAAGTCCAAATGGAAACCTTTTGGCAGCCCTGGGTAGAACACAAAGTGCTGGAGTAACTCAGCAGGTCAGGCAGCAAATCTGGAGGACATGGGCCCCTCTTCAGACTCGAAACATCAGGTATTAGGTACAGGAAGAAGTTAGACAGATTGACATTGCTTTCTCTAAAACGTTGGAAGTTGTGGGAAGACCTGATAGAAGTATATAAAATTATGAGAGGCATAGATAGGGTAGACAGAATCTTTTTCCCAAGATGGATAAATCAAATACTATAGCTGAGTTGCACAAGCTCGCAAGCTGTTGACATAGATGCTGCCTGACCTGGATCCCTGGAGATCTAGAGATGCTGCTTGACCTGCACTTTGTGTTCTACACATCTACATTTCCTTGTATCTACATTTTTGCCAGCTTTGCCACCATCTCATCCCTTTACCCGCCTGATGACGGGAACATACCTCCTACGGTCACACCCAACACCCATGGATAAGTTAAAGTAACCTGGGCAGTGATTAAAACATCCACCAAAAGCTATATCGCAATTAAAATCAGACATACTGTAAATTTGCAGATGGCATTTGATGAGGTGATTTACAGAAGTTTACTTAGAAAAATCTAAATTCTTGGTTGAATGAAAATGCAGCATTGTCAATCAAGGAAGGTGTCGTTGCAATAATCAGTGATGATATAGATGGGGAGATATCAAAGGAAGGAACTTCAATTATCATGGGTGGTTATTATTTTGAATTGATGTTGATTGAAGTAGTAAACTGGTGAGAGTAGTGTGGAAGAGAAATTCTGTGAGGATGTTCCACAGTTCATTCTTAGAACAGCATATCATAGAACCTACCCTTAATAGGCCATTTTGGAGTTGGTCATGTGTAATGAACATAGAACAACACAGGACAAGAACAGGACCTTCACTCCACAATGTCTCTGCTGAACACGATGCCAAGGCCAGCTCTTAGCTGCCTGAGCTATAGGAAGAGGTTGTGCAGGACTTTTAGGACTTTATTCCATCGAGCGCAGGAACATGAGGGGTGATCTTATCGAGGTGTACAAGACCATGACCGGCAAAGATCAGGTAAATGCACAGTCTTGTGCCTAGTGTAGGGGAATTGAGAACCAGAGGACATAGGTTTAAGGTGAGGGGGGGAAAGATTTAATAGTAAGCTAAGGGGTAACTTTTTTTATATACGAAGAGTGATGGGTATATGGAACAAGCTGCCAGAGGAGGCCATTGAGGCAGGTACTAACATTACATTTAAGAGACATTTGGACAGGTACATGGAGAGGATAGGTTTAAAGAGGATAGGTTCAAACAAGAGAACATGACTTCAGAATTAAGGGACAGAAGTTTAGGGGTAACATGAGGGGGAACTTCTTTACTCAGAGAGTGGTAGCGGTGTGGAATGAGCTTCCAGTGGAAGTGGTGGCGGCAGGTTCGTTGGTATCATTTAAAAATAAATTGGATAGGCATATGGATGAGAAGGGAATGGAGGGTTATGGTATGAGTGCAGGCAGGTGGGACTAAGGGAAAAAAAGTTGTTCGGCCGGACTTGTAGGGCCGAGTTGGCCTGTTTCCGTGCTGTAATTGTTATATGGTTATATGGTTACATGGTTAAAGCGTCATGCATCTATCGTGAGCAGGTGGGACTAATATACATGGTGCATGTTAGCTGGCATGGACTAGTTGGGCTGAAGGCCTATTTCTATGCTGTATGACTGAGATGAGAACAAAGAAAATGTAAAGAAAGTACCCATCTGAAAGAAAATGAATTATCAGTATAATGGCAGTTTTTACAACTTCGATAGCCATTAATTATCGGAGATGATTCGGAGGTATAGCCTAATGCACTCACGACACACATAAGAAAGCAAAGATGAATTTTCCAGACATCGTTTCTTGGTTAATTGCTTTTTTATTGAAGTAATAATAATAAAGAAATAATATATAACTTTCCGTTCTTAATTGCTGTTGCATTCACATCATATAAATCACATAAAAGCGTCTTTGTCTTGTAACATGTGTGTGTCATGATCATAGAAGATAACTATTTCCCCTCATTCTCCGACACCAAACTGAAATTTCTAATCTGGGAATCTGTACCAGACTCCTCTAACAAAAGAACACATCCCACCTACCAAAGTACAGGCAGACTAAAAACTAAAACTAAAAATATCAGATATGATAATAATATACTGACTTAAGCTTAATGGCTCCTACACTCAGTGTATGGCAGCTGCGCAGGCAAGGACATATTCATCAGATAATGGCAAAGCAGGCCTTAAACCTTCAGAATGCAAAGCCCATGCCAGACACAGGCATGTGTGTGCTATTCTGTTTTGTGCATATGTCAACAATATTACAAACTCCTTTATAGTGCTATGCAGTTCTACCAACTTCCACACACGCACATAGAGGTCTTTAACTAATTTCATAAATCAGCAAACTGAGAATCCAATCCCATTCAATAATTGTGCTTTTATAAAATTCCTACCCAATAACTAACTACAGGAACAGTGTGCTACAAAATAGTAAGATTAAACGAGAACTTACCAGTTCGAAGTTTGATCGTTATTTTATAAGGAGTATGTTGAGGGAATACGTGAAGAACCTGCCAGGATGCATGCGTGTCATTCTTCAAAGCAGCGGTGTGAAATCACAGATAACTGTAACGACCTAAACATAGTAAGATTAGAGAAGAAATGCCAGTTGAGTATATGATCATGGGAGGGAGCGGAGGGCACGTATTCCCTCAACGTACTCCTCATAAAATAACGATCAAACTTCGAACTGGTAAGTTCTCGTTAATCTTACTATTTTACTTCGGAGTCACGTGAGTGACTACGTGAAGATTTCAAAGCTCTGTGATTTCATGCCGTGGAAACGAGTCACTGCATCACATCTGCCTTAATGACTGTAGGAGGAATTGTGTCAACATAATTTAGACATGAATCTGACATTGAAATCCATGAAATTTATTAACACAAAATTATAGCCCCTATTTATGGGGTAAATTAAATTACAGAACTTAAAATTGTTTCTGCAAACGTTCCAGGTTTAATGACTGGTTTATGATAAAATAGTTGGAATGTTTTTTCCCCTGACCATCCTGCCGCCTTGAGGATTTGGTCCATTGGTACATCCAACTGCATAGCTGCCGATGTAGCTGCAGCCCTGGTGGAATGCCCGCGGCGGCTGCTCAAAGTCGGACTCATCTGAGTCCACGACTTTGTTAGTTTTTTGTCTTGCCTTACCGCCCGGCCGCAGAGTGGATCTGGCCGGTGCGGAGGCGACATCGGGCACAGCTGATCCCATTATAGGTGATTCAAGTGCCGCTGGCCGCTGCTGGCTGCCCGCTACTCCGCGGTCCTCCCCCACCAGCTTTGTCGCAGCCTTCGTTGCTTTCTTCGACTTGTCCATGCTCCCCACCTGTAAATCGGTATGGGAAACACAAAAAGACTGCAGAGCTCTTACCTGCAGGTTCCGGCTTTTAAACTGCCGCTGCGGGGGAACGTCGTTTCACCCCGCCTGACTGTTTCGCAATGCGTGTAACGATATGACACGCATGCGTCCTGGCGGGGTTCTTCACGTAGTCACTCACGTGACTCCGAAGTAAAATAGAATTTGCTTTCCACTGTCATTACAAACCCTCAATTAAATTTGGATTATTTAGAAAATTTAATGTTGAACAAATCAGTAGTAAATTATCAACTATTAGCTCAAATGAATTTCAAATAGGCTGAAGTATTTTTCCATACCTATTGTTCTGAATATTATTGAATGAATTATTGCCTTCATAAAGCCTTTGCTCATTTACTCAGACCCCTCTCATTAGCAACAAGTGCTTCCTGATGTCTGGTGCCCAAAGGCATTTCACGAGTGCAAACGACTGAAAAATAAAACATCAGGCACCTTTAGGAAAGTTGATGAAATGGTTGGTCAATTATGTCGTTTTAAAGAAGTACCTTTTTCAAAGAGGAATAGAGAAGCAGTGAGGTTTAGAGAGAGCTAGACTAAGTGGGACCCATTGGGTCCCTGTCACACAGGAGGCTTGATCCTCCAATGCAATATTCCACCACTCACCCATAGCCCCCAACTGCGCAGGAGCAGCTCATTTCCCCTCATCCCCAGCACTTTCTTTCCCCCTCCTCTTCACCCTCCCTCGTCTTTCCCTACCCCCAGTCACTCCCTCCCTCCCTCCATAACTCCTCTCTCCTCCCTCCCCCCCTCCTATCCCTCTATCCCCACCGCCCCCAATCCTCACCTCTCCCTATCGCCCCCGCTATCCCTCCTCACCTCCCCCACTACCCTCCTCTCCCTCTAATCTAATCCCCCTCCCTACCTCCCCACTCCCTCTCCTCTACTCCCCCCTCCCTCTCCCTCTATTCCCCCTCCTCCCCCCTCCCCCTCCTCTACTCCCCCCCTCCTCTCCCTCTATTCCCCTCCTCTCACACTCCCCTCCTCTACTCCCCCCCTCCTCTCCCTCTATTCCCCCTCCTCCCCCACTCCCCTCCTCTACTCCCCCCCTCCCTCTCCTCTATTTCCCCCTCCTCCTCCCACTCCCCCTCCTCTCCCCCCCCCCTCCTCTCCCTCTATTCCCCCTCCTCCCCCACTCTCCCTCCTCACCTCCTCCCTCTCCTTTTCCCTCTCATCCGATCCTCCCCAATCCTCCCTCACCTCTCCTTTCCGTTACCCTCCACCGGGATCAGACTCCCCTCTTTCCGCTTGGCGACATCTCTGACTCTGCGCTGGGCCGGGCCGGGCCGGGCCGCTTCCGTTCCCTCCGAACATATTGTGTCCGGTGGAGACCTCCGCCGGACACCTACAGCGTCCCTCAGCTCCAGTGAAGACGTGATGGCGCTGGAAGGGGCTGACTGTCCTGGGGAGTGACAGGAGAAGAGACCAATCCGCGCGGCGCTGACTGGCAGGAGAGGAGATCGATCTGCGTATGTGCAGTTTATACGATTTTTAAACCTCGCTAACTTTTACAATATACTACCAATTGGAACGACAGGAGAATGGTGGAGGATAGATAGATAGATAGATAGATAGATAGATAGATAGATAGATAGATAGATAGATAGATAGATAGATAGATAGATAGATAGATAGATAGATAGATAGATAGATAGATAGATAAAAGATTCCAGAGGTTGGTCTGAGGCAAATGAAGATGGTACAATCAGAACCGTGAAGGAGGCAGGAAGGGGAGGCATGCAGAGATCGACAAGTGAAGGACAGGAATTTACTGACAAGTGATGGATTCAGAAGTAAAAATGAGAATTTTCAAACTGAACTAAATCAGGAGCCAAAATAGGTCATCAAGCAGAATAATAATGGTAACAAGACTTGGCATGAACTCTTGAATTTTAAACAGAGTATAGTGAGGATCTCAAGGGTGGCACAGTGGTGCAGCTGGTGGAGATGTTGTCTCGCAGCGTCAGAGACCCAAATTCGATCCTGACCAGGTGCAGTTGCATGGAATTTGCACGTTCGCACGGGTTTCCTCCGGGTGCTCTAGTTTCCTCCCACAACCCAAAGACGTGTGGGTTTGTAGATTGGCCTTCTGTAAATTGCCCCTACATGAGATAACATGGAACTGTATTGTGACCAGGCAGACCGATGGTAGGCGTGAACTCGGTGGGCTGAAGGGTCTGTTTCCACGTTGTATCCCTAAATAAAATTAAAATCAGAAAGAGTTTTGTCTCATGGAGTTGAATGGTGAGTGCCACCTTCCAAAAGTTTACACTGGGAGATCGCTCCTTTAAACCTGTACCATATTAGAAATGGTGCCAATGGTACAGATGGGTTGGTACCCAGAAGGCAAAAATTAAAGGTAATCAATAGAACCACCAGTACCATTTCATAATGCACAGCACATGGTCATTGCTTACTACTGCATTGTGAGCACTGACTATAATTTGGTTTGGTTGAGAGATACAGCGTGCAAACAGGTCCTTCGGCCCACCGAGTCCACACTGATCAGCGATCCCAGCACATTAACACTATCCTATGCACACTAGGGACAATTTACACTTATACCGAGCCAATTAACGTACAAACCTGTATGTCTTTGGAGTAGAGAGAGAAACTTGAGCTGCTCCACTGTGAAAACCTCATCATTTTCTAACCATTTGGAGCACCCACCAATGTGTCCGCTGTGTGCTGTGATCCTTTAAGCATGACCTGAAACACAGGGAATTTTCTGTTTGCAGTAATCTACTGGAGGAAGGCAGCAGGTCAAGTATCATCTGGAGGGGCAAAGGAAATAATTTTGGGTCAAAATCCTGCTTCACGGCCTAGAGTGGAGTGGATAGTCTGTACGAAGAATAGAGCGGGGGGGGGGGGTGGGGGGGGTGGTGGGCTGTATCTCAAAACGATACAAAACTATATTATCACTCATTTTACCTTAATGCACAAAATTAAGCTCTATTCCACTCTTTTTAATATTCTCCCTCACTTCCTTTCTGTTAGCCTAATTCCATTCTTTCGCTTTTCTAGTATGTTTCCAGTTTGCTCTACCTGCCTCAGGTACAGCAAATATCCCCCAAGGACGAGTTGCCAGATCCTTGGCAGAAACCTTCAGAGACAAACACTCCGACATCAAACCAACTGGTGCTGAGCAATACCGTTGAAGATATGTCTTTTACATAAATGTATGTTTACTGTAACAAAAGAGCACATAAATTATCCAGGCTTGGATCCATCCAGGCCAGTGTTAGATTCGATGGTGGTGGTCTTGGGGAGGGAGGATGCTCCTCAAACTGCGGAGCATCCTGGACAATACAGCTCACCCCCTCCATGAATGATAACTTTATTTCGAACGATTAAAAAAAAAGAATAGAAAAGATGAAAATGAATAAATAAAAAGAAAATTATATATATACATATATATATACATAAATACATACACACATACATACATATACATGTACCTGTACATATATACATACATACATATACACATATACACATATACACATATACACATATACACATATAGACATAACATATATGTACATACATAAATTAAAAAATCAAAAGCCAATTTCAAAATAATACACATTAGACTCGTTCGAAAAGGGATAGGAAGAAGCCTATGCTTGTCAAGTCCTACCCCCATTCTTCACCATTAACAAATGCAAAATTGAATAAAATAAACTAAACAGACAATTCAAATAAAACTACTCCAATCAAGCTATTAAGAAAAAAAGAACAAAAAAAGAAAAGAACAAAAGACCAAGCACCATTAACATCCGTGAGATTTACATTCTCCTTCCTCATTACTGTATTTTCAAAGATATATCTTTTGTACATTTTTTTAAATTGCACTATATTCATACTTTGTTTAATCGTTTCGTCAAGACCATTCCACAAAACCACCCCACAAATGGAAATACACATACTTTTTAAATTAGTCCGAGCATAATGCTGTTTCAAGTTTAGTTTCCCTCTAAAGTTATAACCCCCCTCTCTGTCTTTGAACAGTTTTTGTATGTTTACAGGTAGCAGTTTATTTTTTGCTTTATAAATGATTTGTGCAGTCTTAAATTCTACCAGATCCTTAATCTTTAAGGTATGTAATTTTAAATAACAGTATATTGGTGTCCATGACACACTGGCCAACCTAAGGAGCACCTTCAGTAACCGATTGGTTCCACCAAGATGCAGCAAAGATTGTCACACGCGATACTTTCTCCCATGTGGCTATAAAACTGTACAACTCCTCCCCCTCCTGTCATGGGGTAGACTGACTCCACCCCCCCCCCCCCCCCCCCCCCCCCCCCAATCTTTGCACATCCCAAATCCTGGACCTTGTCGCTTTAATTTCATGTTTCATGTATCTTGTTTTGTTTTATGACTGTGGGCAGATCAATTTCTACTCTCATCAGACCTAGAATAAATAAAGTTCCATCGGATTGTATCGTACAACTCACACACTGGTCAATATGATCTGTCTGCCCAGCACATGTAGATGTGTACAAGGAGAAGAAGAACAAGCAGCAAAGATGCAGAAAATCCAATAGATTATATCATAGATTTTGATGATATAAAAGGGCTGAGTTTCATATCAAGTTTTAAATGGCCTTTCAATGACTGTTCTCCCAAGTAAACAGAACAATCCACCTGCTTTGGTTTAAAAACATGCACTGAAATACCTTTGGCTATAATAGTACAACATTTCTAAAATGTGCAAAGCTTAGCTTTGAGCTTAGAAATATAGCACGGAAACAGGCCCTTTGCTCCACCAAGTTCACGCCGACCGTCGATCACCCGTGCACGCTAGTTCTATGTCCTACACAGTGGGGGGGAATTTATAGAAGCCAATTAACCGACAAACGTCTTTGGAACGTGGGAGGAAACCGGCGCAACTGGAGAAAGCTTTACTAGCGAGAGTTTCAGCATTTGGACAGTTATGCTATCTTGGTCCTTCTAAGCAATTCTAGTCACAGGTTGGGGAGATGCTGCCTGTGAAGTCTTGGTAAGTTGCTGCAATGCATTTTGTATTCTGCAGCCAGAATGCAGAAATGTTGAAATCAGCAAACATTCGGGATATCAAGTACTTGAGTTGTTGGTGGTTCAGTCACCCGACAAGCAGAGTATATTCCACCGCACTCCCCTTTTGTGAATTATAGATGATACAACAGCTTCAAAGAAATAAGGAGTAAATCTTTTTTCAAGTAGCCCCCGTTTGTTCTTACAGATTTACACCTTATAGTTGAGATCCTACAGGCATCTCTATAGAGTACTACAATGCTAATATTCTGACCTGTGTTTCCATTACAAGTAATTCCCTGATGCGGGCTACCATTAAAGGTATTTTCCCTAAAGTGTTCTCCCATCACCAAGCTCTGGGCTAAGGATGCAAACTGTATTCACTACATCTATACAGAAATATTTCAAATTGACTATCTGCTTAATGAAGTTTAATAATAAGTGATATTTGTTGTGCTATAAAAATGATGACCCACTAAAATTAGTGGCTTTAGATAAAACCACTGTCCTTGCAGATTCAGTCTGCTGCAACTCATTTAAAGCTTTCACAAGACAGTACATAATAGGTCTAATTCTTATTTGGAGTCTAGCTGTTCTGCTTGGAGAGGAACTGAGTTTGAAATCAAGGACTATTTTAAACCAATTTGACCTTTCCACCTAAAGAAGTCTGCTTTAGTTTTTGCAAGTCTCTTTGCAAACAGATCTGATTAAGGAGTGAGAACAAAGGATAAACTATCTGTTATCGTCCTCCTGTGCATTTCTGATTTATTTTGCATTTTAAGATGCATTCAACAGGCATCATTTTGCTGTTCTCTTGATTCCAAGCCATTCTCTATATCCAAAAACCGGATTACTTAAGAGCATGGTAGAGCATTACTTAAGAGCAGGACATTTAGATATCCTGTAGTCTAATTTTGACTTTGCAAAGAACACAGTCGGGTAAAAGGACTGCGAATGCTAAATTGGACTCACCACTTCAATCCTTTATTCACATTTTCCTGGAATCAGACTTCCACAAAATCACCTTGTGCAACGGACATCTTCCCCATAGAATGACATAAATTGGAGCTTCGCACTCTGACAGATGTAGAACAATCTCAGTAGAATTAGGACTATATTACTCTTGTTGCTCACTTTGCTACTTAAAAGGAACGTTATATGGTTATATGGTTATATGTTATGTTTACACCATGGAGCCAGACTGAAAGTGATTCAAGCATGGTTCAGTACCTTCCAAAGATCACTTTGTTTTCTCTCACACGTAGCTTCTGAGATACTTATTCTACACAGCAGTGACACCACTAGCAGTTCCCAATTACCGAAGGCTCTATTATGGACACTCAGGAGTTAGTTGGGAGTGAGAAGAGAGGAAGCAGGAAGCAAAGAAATGCCCATCAGTGAAGAGCCTATGCAACGGAATCTTCAGAGATACCCCATGCTGTTTCTAAAGTGATTATTATTCATCAGTTGAATTACCTAAAATCTAGAAGTTTTAAAACCAGTAGTTGCATTACAAACATAAAAAGTGCTACAAAAAATAAATGCAAAGGATTACCGTCTAAATTAGGGAGATTAACTGAGCTGAAATGGGCCTCGATATGAATATCTTTTCTTTGGCTGTTTCATTTGGCTAAATATGTTGTGTTTCAACATTTTTACTTACTTTGCAATTCAGCCATTGTGATGGAAGCAATGCTGCTGAGTTGCTTATCATTCCTGTTCCAATCCATGGCTCTTCCAATGGTCATGGAGAGAAACTTATTAACAGCCAGCTCGGCAGCCACTAGTCACAAAAAAGCTTGTGGGGTCATTCATTCACAATTCTACCTTCACGGCATTTGCATCTTATCTGATAATTTCAGTAGCCATTACTGTAACAGATGTGTAAAATATAAAGACGCTTCTATGCATCAGATGTTTCTGCCTTTTGTTACTCCTTGGACATACTCTTATGTCGGGCCAAATGTCACTAATAAACCTGTAACTTTAACCATGCATGCCATTACTTATTTTAAAACCACCAGTTCAGAGGATTAAGAAGGCTGCCATGAATTGCAAATCTCTGGGCATCAGTGTCTGGTTAACACTGTCCCTTCATTTAATGTGTTTAAACACAGTTTGTCCTTGGAGTCCCCTTTACCTTTAAGAACTGGCTGGTCTGCACATTGCTTACCCAATAGTTGTGTTGCAGAAAGTTAAGGGTTGAATCTTAATACCGCATGTACATTTTTAATGAATCAATCATTGTTAGAAACATCTGCTACACATAGGAGCCTTTGTATTCTGTTTATCCCGAGATCCAATTAGGTGCTAGCTGCTAAGATAAAGACAGTATCATTGTTTTCATTTATATTACAACTCTAGTGTTACAAAATATCTCAATGCATCTTACACAAGCATTATCATATAAAAACATAAAATGGATTTCAAAATATAAAAAATATAGCATCTCGAAATTGGAGCAAAGAGAAAGAGGAAGAAAGAATGGCAAGAATGCTCTCTAGATGCCACAGGAATAGCTTGGCTGCCATTTCAAGTACTACTGTACTAGAATCAGAGGTCGGCATAGTTAAAATCACACTTGATACATCATTTTCCACAAGCCTTTACAGCTAGGAAACTTAATACTTTTGATGAAGTGCTTGCTTAAAAATGAATGCATTAACATCAACTTGGATTTATATCGCATTCAAAATAGCAAAATATTTCAAAGTACTTCATAGTATTATCAACCAACATCTGACACGAAAACCACGTGAGATGTAGCATTATGGATGACAACTATTCATAGCCAAGTGGCTCCCAAATAACTCAAGGTTTCAGTTCTATGACTGAGAGTCAGAGACTTTCAAAACCAGGTTATATGGATTTAAATCTACATATTACTAAAACTCTCATCTTGTTTCTATCTATCTATCTATCTATCTATCTATCTATCTATCTATCTATCTATCTATCTATCTATCTATCTATCTATCTATCTATCTATCTATCTATCTATCTATCTATCTATATGTGATCCCGGACCTACACCAAAACAGTACGCGATGGTGGTTTGTGTCAAGTTTAGTTCAGATTGATGTTATATTTTACAAGTTATTAACATTTTTAGAATTACAAAACCCCAATTTGAGAAAAATGTCTTCCATAGAGACATAGAAACACAGAAATATAGAAAATAGGTGCAGGAGTAGGTTATTCGGCCCTTCGAGCCTGCACCGCATTCAATATGATCATGGCTGATCATCCAACTCAGTATCCTGTACCTGCCTTCTCTCTGTACCCCCTCATCCCTTTAGCCACAAGGACCACATCTAACTCCCTCATAAATATAACCAATAAACTGGCCTCAACTACCTTCAGTGGCAGAGAATTCCAGACCACTCTCTATGTGAAAAATATTTTTCTCATCTCAGTCCTAAAAGATTTCCCCCTTATCCTTAACCTGTGATCTATTGTTCTGGACTTCCCTAACATCGTGAACAATCTTCCTGCATCTAGCCTGTCCAACCCCTTAAGAATTTTGTAATTTTCTATAAGATCCCCCCTCAATCTTCTAAATTCTAGCAAGTACAAGCCGAGTTTATCCAGTCTTTCTTCATATGAAAGTCCTGACATTTCGGGAATCAGTCTGGTGAACCTTCTCTATCCCTCTATGGCAAGAATGTCTTTCCTCACATTAGGAGACCAAAACTGTACGCAATACTCCAGGTGTGGTCTCACCAAGACCCTGTACAACTGCAGTAGAACCTCCCTGATCTATACTCAAATCCTTTTGCTATGAATGCTAACGTACCATTTCCTTTCTTCACTGACTGCTGCACCTGCATGCCTACTTTCAATAACTGGTGTACCATGACACCCAGGTCTTGTTGCATCTCCCCTTTTCCTAATCGGCCACCATTCAGATAATAGTCTACTTTCCTGTTCTTGCCACCAAAGTGGATAACCTCACATTTATCCACATTATACTGTATCTGCCATGCATTTGCCCACTCACCCAACCTATCCAAGTCACCTTGCAGCCTCCTAGCATCCCCCTCATTGCTAATACTGCCCCCCCAGCTTTGTGTCATCTGCAAAGTTGGAGATCTTCAATTCCCTCGTCCAAATCATTAATATATATTGTAAATCGCTGGGGTCCCAGCACTGAGCCTTGTGGTACCCCACTAGTCACTGCCTGCCATTCTGAACAGGACCGTTTACTCCTACTCTTTGCTTCCTGTCTGCCAGCCAGTTCTCTATCCACATCAATACTGAACCCCCAATACTGTGTGCTTTAAGTCTGTATACTAATCTCTTATGTGGGACCTTGTCGAAAGCCTTCTAAAAGTCCAGATATAACACATCCACTGGTTCTCCCTTATCCACTCTACTAGTTCCATCCTCGAAAAATTCTATAAGATTCGTCAGACATGATTTACCTTTCGTAAATCCATGCTGACTTTGTCCAATGATTTCACCACTTTCCAAATGTGCTGCTATCCCATCTTTAATAACTGACTCTAGCAGTTTTCCCACTACCGATATTAGACTAACTGGTCTGTAATTCCCCGTTTTCCCTCTCCCTCCCTTTTTAAAAAGTGGGGTTACATTAGCTACCCTCCAATCCTCAGGAACTACTCCAGAATCTAAAGAGTTTTGAAAAATTCTCACTAATGCATCCACTATTTCTGGGGCTACTTCCTTAAGTACTCTGGGGTGCAGCCTATCTGCCCCTGGGGATTTATCGGCCTTTAATCCATTCAATTTACCTAACACCACTTCCCGGCTAACCTGGATTTCACTCAGTTCCTCCATCTCATTTGACCCGCGGTCCCCTGCTATTTCCGGCAGATTATTTATATCTACCTTAGTGAAGACAGAACCAAAGTAGTTATTCAATTGGTCTGCCATGTCCTTGTTCCCCATGATCAATTCACCTGTTTCTGACTGCAAGGGACCTACATTTGTTTTAACTAATCTTTTTCTCTTCACATATCTATAAAAACTTTTGCAGTCAGTTTTTTTGTTCCCTGCCAGTTTTCTTTCATAATCTATTTCCCCTTTCCTAATTAAGCCCTTTGTCCTCCTCTGCTGGACTCTGAATTTCTCCCAGTCCTCTGGAAGGTTGCTTTTTTTGGCTAATGTATATGCTTATCCCTGTGCTTACAGCTATGATGTCACAGTGGGATTGTATTATAGTCCTGCTTACAACATTGTTGCTGTCCAAGTACACTGAATCCTGCTACCCCTGCAAGTGCAATTGCATTTTTTTTAAAGTTTAAAAATGAGTAGGTATGTTACAAAACTTACCTTCAGTGGCGCTGCAGTTCTGCCACTGGCCGTGTGTGTGATTTTGGCGCCTTTGAGGGGGGGCGGGGTTAAAATGCAGTTTTCACCTACCTGTCCTAGATTATATTTTCTCGGAGTGCAAGCTTTTGCTGAAGAATTTTTCCGACGGGCGTTCTGTGATTTTCTTTTTTTAATCGCCCGACAAGTTCAGCATTGGAGTAATCTAAAAATCAGCTTCTAATGCCGTGAATGCCGACAACGCAGACGGATTTCATGTACGGGACAGGTAAAGGAAAGCAGTTTATTTTATGTATAAAATTGCTCCTTAAGATGCCTCTAATTCACATGTTACGTTGCGAAACTTTGATTTTTTTCCCATACGAACCGGCAGCATTTTTCCTGTCGATGTGGGGTTTAAATTCACCGCAACCGCAATGTTCCAAATGATCGCGTTCCAGAAAAAACACTCTCGCAAGATGATTTAAATGGCCATTAATTTGTAGGTATTAAACACTAAATTCCTTCCATTTGGCCTATAAATCAATGAGATTTTACAAAGACAATGAGATTTTACAATCATGTTATATTGTGAGTTCTTATGTGTATGTTATTTGGACACTTAGGCTATTTAAAAATGTTAATCTTTTCTTAAGAAATGGATAGATGTTTAGATCTAGTAATTGAATTATGTAATTAGCTACAATTGGGTAACTAACTAATTATATGCTTTAATTTCAGGTCATCCAAGTAAGATTGTTTCATATTTGTTTCAGAATGCTTCAATCTATAATAACTGAAAAATTCTTTCAGTTCTCTTAATTTTTAAGAAAGTTACGGTCTTTTGACTGTCCTCGATCATGGTTTTTGTGTTAAGTCAATGGAAAAGCAATAGGGAAAAAGATGCTAATTTCTGAATATGAAAATGGCCATAACATTTTTAATACTGAAGATATGAAAGTGAATTAGGTGTCAAATTAAACTTCTTTTTATGTTTTATCTGATGGGATAAATTGCAGACTTGATTTTTAATTTTTCAAAATTTTGTAACATTGCTAAAATGAGGGCTGGTGAATAAGGCGAAAGCAATTGGGAGCTATGGGTGAGTGCTGCAATATTACGTTGGGGGAACGGTTGCATTGGGGGAAATGGGTGAGTGGTGGAATATTGCCTTGGGGGACATGTTGCATTGGGGGCCCAGGCCTCCTGTGGGGTCTATGGGTGAGTGGTGGAATAATGCGTTGGGGGAATGGTTTGAGTTGGGGAACCAGGCCTCTCGTGTGACAGGGACCCACAAGCTCCCATTTAGTCTAGTAATATTAAAACATTTTAAAATGTTTGAATGTAAATAAGGAAAATTAAACTCACCATTTTGATAAAGGTCAGTAATTGTATTCAAATGATTGGTCAAAGCTAGATGTGTCATGTTATGGCTGGCATAGGTGCTAGGTATTTGGATATGCCCCTCAGCTTTCTTAACTTACAGAATGCCCCTGGGTTCAGTCACAAATCTAAGGACAGAGTGAGAGATCAGATGCACTTCAGTGTGTTCCATGTGCTGATGTAGGAACTCAGAAGGCATTGATGTGGGTATTCAATTATCTACAGATGCATTGGCTAGGCACCTTTATAGTCCAACAGGTAAACAGTGAGACTTTAGACTTTGGAGGCACAGCGTGGAAACAGGCTCTTTAGCCCACCGAGTCCGCGCCGACCAGCGATCATCCCGAACACTAAAGCTAAAGCTTAGTTAAACAATTTGTTCTTAAGGATCATCTTAACATCATGTTCGGCACAGACATTGTGAGCTGAAGGGCTTGTTCTTGTGCTGTACTGTTTTATGTTGTATCTTAAGGGAGTAGAAGACAATTCTACGTAAGGGTCGATAAAGACTTGGCTGATGGTGGTGGAAGGAATAAAACAGAGTGGACAACAGTTCAGAATTGGAAAGGCTCAGATCTCAGAGAGTTGTGGATGTGGTGAAGTCATAGTCATAGAGTGATACAGTGTGTGGAACCAGGCCCTTCAGCCCAACTTGCCCACAACTTGGCCAACATGTCCCAGCTACACTAGTCCCACCTTGCAGCATTTGGTCCATATCCAGGGGTGCAGGGCTGCTGGAGCTCACTAGAGCGTCGCTCCGCCTCGGCACCGTCGAGCAGGCGGCACCGCAGTCCAGCCTGTGGCCGCGCGGGCGGGCGTTCGAGTCGAGGAGTGTCAGTGGAGGGACCAGTCGGGAGTGGGTGAGTGTGGGTGTGTGGAGGGTGTGTGTGATTGGGTGGGTGAGTGTGAGTGGGTGTGTGAGTGTGAGTGGGTGTGAGTGGGTGGGTGCGATTGTGTGTGTGTGCGTGTGAGAGGGTGTATGTGTGTGTGTGAGTGGGTGGGTGAGAGTGTGTGGGTGAGTGTGAGTGTGTGTGTGTGAGTGTGTGTGAGTGTGTGTGTATGTGTGAGTGTGTGTGTGTGTGAGAGAGTGTGTGTGTGAGTGTGTGTGTGAGTGTGTGTGAGTGTGTGTGTGAGTGTGTGTGTGTGTGTGTGTGTGTGTGTGTGTGTGGGTGTGTGTGGGTGTGTGTGTGTGTGTGTGTGTGAGTGGGTGTGTGTGTGTGTGTGTGTGTGTGTGTGTGAGTGTGTGTGAGTGGGTGTGTGAGTGTGTGTGTGTGGTGTGTGTGTGTGAGTGTGTGTGTGTGTGTGTGTGTGTGTGTGTGTGTGTGTGTGTGTGTGTGTGTGTGTGTGTGTGAGTGGGTGCGTGTGAGTGGGTGTGTGTGAATGCGTGTGTGTAAGTGTGTGTGTGTGTGTGTGTGTGAGTGGGTGTGTGTGAGTGTATGTGTGTGTGAGTGAGAGTGCATGAGTGGGAGTGGGTGGGTGAGTGGGTGTGTATGAGTGGGTGTGTGTAGGTGTGTGTGAGTGGGTGTGTGTGTGTGAGTGGGTGTGTGTGAGTGGGTGTGTGTGAGTGGGTGTGTATGAGTGGGAGTGCATGAGTGGGAGTGGGTGGGTGGGTGAGTGAGTAGGTGAGTGAGTAGGTGGGTGGTTGGGCATGTGTGAGTGTGTGAGTGAGTGAGTGTGAGTGAGTGTGAGTGAGCGTGTGTGTGTGAAGGCCCAGAGCTGCGGGAGTTAGGGTGAGTTGGTGCTGGGCAACAACCTCTTTAAAAATACATGATTACCGTCTTTTTTACTTGCTTGATAATTATTTTTCATGATAAATAGTGAGAGCAACCGTGTAATATTTTGTCATATTATTAAATTAAGTATTAAGTGTTTTATTGTACTAGTTATACACTGGGATGTAGTGATGGGCTATAATCTTGTTCGACCTGTTCCCTGTTTGACAGCACCGGCACCTAAAAAATAGCACTGCAACACTGTCCATATCTCTCCAAACCTGTTCCTGTCCAAATCCATGTTCCTGTCTAACTGCTCGTTAAATGTTGGGATAGTCCCTGCCTAAACTACCTCCTCTGGCAGCTTGTTCCATACATCCACTACCCTTTGTGTGAAAAAGTGACCCCTCAGATTCCAGTTAAATCTTTTCTCCTTTACCTTAAACACACATCCTCTGGTCCTCAATTCACCTACTCTGAGCAAGAGATGAAGTGTCAGAAATAGAGAGGAGCAGGTTATCCTACTCTGCATTGTACCCGTCCTTTTCCCCCCAAACAATCAATTCAGGTTGAACATATAATGTACCGCTTTCTTAACTCTATTCTAATAAATTTTGTGTCATTTTCGAAAATATAATGTACCTTTTGCACAGGTGACTGATGAAAAGATCAATCAATCTATATGAGAAAATAACATCATTCAAAGTGCTGTGCCGTTTTCATGCAATTCCCTTGCCACCTTGTTAAATGTAATGAGGTAAGTGATGTTTCATTGGCAGAACATACAGAGCTTCTCGCTCCATTTAAGTATCACTTTCCTGATTGACTCCTCAAACCACCATCTGTCATCAGGGACCATGAAGATTAAGCTTCTGAAAAATTAATATTTTATATTCTCATGGTACCAAACAAACCTTCCCATTACAGTTATTTCTTAAAATCAAAATACTACTATTGATCAACTTCTAACATTTTTAATCTCCCCTGTGGATCAATTTATTTCCTGGTTTTATTTAAATTAAGCGTATTTTGAGATGTATTTGATAGCTGCTTGTGCCAGAAGGATTGATGGACCTATTTTGTTTCTTAATGTTTTTATATTTCATAACATATTAGTGCCATAACTGATTTTCAAATTACTCAAGAACATGTAGAAAACTTTAGAAAGAATGACTGTAGATGCTGGTTTACAAAAGAGGACGCAGAGTGCTGGGTGAGTCAGGCAGCATCTCTCTATATAGATACTTTGTTGCTCTTTGATTGTGTTGCTCTTATGTTGTCCAGGAGCCTTTGTACCAAGTATTTCAACACTCCCATTTCATTCTTATTGAACTTGCATAATATTTGTCCATATAAGTCTTCATTTACTAATGGTCTTTTTGGAAGACAAAGAGGAGCAACAATCGTGTTTGGTCTTGAAGACTGGCTGATCATTTTGCTGAAAACCTCCGCTTAGTCTGCCTGGGCTACATGATCACCCTGTTGCCAAACACTTTAACTCCTCTTCCCATTCCCCTATTGACCTTTCTGTCCTGGGCCTCATCCGTTGTCAGAGTGAGGCCAAACGCAAATTGGAGGATCAGTACCTCATATTTTGCTTGGGCAGTTTACAACTCAGCGATATGATGATTCATTTCTCTAATTTCAAGTAACTCTTGCATTCCCTTTCTCTTCATCCCTCCCCAACCCTAGTTGGTGTACTAGTTTCATTGTCTACCTCATTTTCACCTAGCCCACAGCTAACAATGGACTATTTCCTTGATCATCGTTACTTTTTTGCATATCTTTCATTCACTTGTTCTATACCTCTCTATGTCACCATCTATATCACTCTTTTCCCTTTCCTCTGACTCAGTCTGAAGAAGGATATCAACCCGAAATGTCACCTATTCCTTTTCTCCGGAGATGCTGCCTGACCCGCTGAGTTACTCCAGCTTTTGGTGTCTTTCTTCGGTTTAAAACAACATCTGCAGTTCCTTCCCCAACAACGTGTCTATATATATATCCGTTACTGTGCACAAATATCGCAGAATGCTTTACTGATGTGTAAGTCGACAAAATCGAATCTAGAGTCTAATATAGGATTAAAAGACAAAACTACGTCAAAGAATTGAGACCTAAAGAGGTCCATAAAAATAGTAGAGGAAGATGGCTCTGAAATGTGATTTAGGAAGGAAATCTTGGACCATGCAGGGAATGAGCGAGACTTGGAATATTAAACTTTTGTATCACTAGCGAAGATTACAAAAGTAGAGATGGATGACATCATCAAAGTGGAAGTGAGTGATCTTTGTGTTGGGGATAATTCATACCTCGGATACGCAGGGTGCAGGGCTGCAATCAGTCTGGTTCAGCGAAGCAGTGGCCTTCGTGGGGGATCAGTCAGATCAGTAGCAACAGAATGAAGTGTCAAAGAAAGGCAGATAAAGCAGCTTCAATCACCAATTTTTATCCCCAGAGTCATTTTAATCAGGTTTTCATATTTAATTCAGCCAAAGGCGAATCCTACATGCATGATGTATACAGGTGATTTTATGACTGTGCTTTTCTGATGCAACCTCAAGGATTTGACAGATGTATAAATAAAGTCATTAAGCCTCATTTAACTGTTGGACATGGAGAACATGTTCTATGTGAAGACGGGCGGTCACGGTCACGGTCAAGCAGCGGTAGAGTTGCTTCCTTACAACGATTGCAGCGCCGGAGACCCGGGTTCGATCCCGACTACGGATGTTGACTGTACAGAGTTTGTACGTTCTCCCCGTGACCTGCGTGGATCTTCGGTTTCCTCACACCCACTTAGACGTACATGTTTGTAGGTTAATTGGTTCGGTAAATGTAATAAATTGTCCCCAGTGGGTGTAGGATAGTGTTAATCTGCGGGGATTACTGGTCGGTGCGGACCCGGTGAGCCGAAGGGCCTCTTTCCATGCTGTATCTCTACACTAAACTAAACTATAATATAAAGATAAAGACACAACAACAAAAAAGTAGAGCAGGAAAATGATTGGTGTAACTATAATCAGACTGTGTCAGGAAGGGAAAAATTGTATTAATGCAAGAGAGAATTAACAAAAACAAGAGAAAAAAGACAAAACAAATCGTTCTTTGCAGAGTATAGCACATATATGTCTGTATAAAATGGAAATACAGTAACCCTTGTTTTAACTGACCCCTTTATAATGGATGTCAGTTAGTGGATGGACCTGCCGACACCACCCCCTGGGTCACACTGCCTTCCCAGCTGCTTACAGCCCTGGCTTCCAACGCCACCCAATGTTCACCAGCGAGCCCTTCTTCACCCACAGCATGGTCCAGTTGACACGGCTGTTGTTATGGCTCACGTTGTAGCTCCTGGCCATCACCGATATCTTCAGGCCACCGCTGCCGACAGAATCAATTGGAAGAAGAGTCCCGATGTCACCTATCCATGTTCCCCAGAGATCCTGCCTGACCTGCTGAGTTAAGGGCCTGCCCCACTTGGGCGTCATTTGCACGTCATGCAGGTGGCGCGCGAGGGTTTTGAGAATCACAAAATCCTGGGGCGCCGCGTGCTACCGCGCGTCGCTGCCTACACCACCACGCCTCACCACGCACCATGCACGCGTAATGCACGCCCTGCGCACGTCATGCATCGTGACGCGTAAATGATGCGCAAATGACACCCAAGTGGGACAGGCCCTTTACTCCAGCACTTTGTGTCCTTTTGTGTATTAACCATTATCTGCAGTTCTTTGTTTCAACTACACACAGTGATAATAAATTACTTAATTATAGCAGACAACAAACACTATTACCCCTCCGAGGGTTAGTTATAACAAGGGC
Organism: Leucoraja erinaceus; assembly: GCF_028641065.1. NCBI lineage: Eukaryota > Metazoa > Chordata > Chondrichthyes > Rajiformes > Rajidae > Leucoraja > Leucoraja erinaceus. The sequence goes on from NC_073384.1 coordinate 44,037,231, forward strand.
AGACTGTATTAAAATATCTGTAAAAAGCTAAAAAGGTTAAATGTAAAGGTGCTCTGCCTAATATGGACGGATTAACTATGCAAATAGGCATAAACAAATACAATGTGATTGTCTGAAGAAGGGTCTCGACCCAAAACCTCACTCATTCCTTCTCTCCAGAGATGCTGCCTGTCCTGCTGAGTGACTACAGCTTTTTGTGTCTGAATTTGGTTGAAACCAGCATCTGCAGCAAAGGGACCACCAGTTCCACGATGTTAGGCCGGAATGTGGATGGAGATACGATAAGGAAAAAGTCACATATCTCAGTCGAAGAAAGAGATTTAAATAAGTTGGGTATAGACAATCACCGGTTAGAGGCCATATGTTGACACCTCCAGGACAATGTCCAACCAAAATCGTCAGCATAACAAATAAAATGCAAAAATGATTTCTTCGTACACAATGTTATTGGTGTTACAAAGACATGGCTGCAGAATGATCATGGCTGGGAGGGAAATCTACAGATAGAAATCAAATTCAGATAATTCTCAAAGACGATTACATTACACAACCTTCAATGGTGTTTTCAAATATTAAAAAGCAAAAAAACAATCTGCAGGTGCAGATAGTGATTGTCTAAATTTAAAGAATAACAACAGCTTGAATTCTGGAAGCCAATCTCAATCTCGGTAGACAATTTCTCTGGATTGTTGGGTTTTAGCTGTACTTTGATTCATTATCACAAATGTTTGTGCAAGCCGTACATATACAGAAATAAATTAGTTTGAGGTTGCTTTCGAAGTATTCTGTCTCTAAATAACGATCTGATTCATGCAAATCTCCAGGTTATTGAGCTGGTTGTGATCTGCGGTGGAAGGGAGCCAGTTCAAAATGTGAGAGTCAGCGTAAGAGCTCAGATAAAAATAATTCCAGGGAAAGTGCTGCCAAAAATCCCAGCAATACTCAGCAGATCAGGTATCCTCTGTGGAAATGGAGATCGAGTTAACATCAAATGACCTTACATCAGCTCTGCTGAATCCTGCTCTGGAGGAAGTAATGAAGCAAGTAGGCAGCTCCACTTTAGTTGTGGTTCCATTTTGGTAAGCTGCACTATAATTCATTTTTGCATTTTATTTGTTATGCTGACGATTTTGGTGGGACATTGTCCTGGAGGTGTCATCATATGGCCTCTAACCGGTGATTGTCTATACCCAACTTTTTCAAATCTCTTTCTTCGACGAAGATGCGACTTTTTCCGTATCGTATCTCCATCCACATTCTGGCCTAACATCGTGGAGCTGGTGGTCCCTTTGCTGGGGATCGACTTCGGGAGATCCAATCACGGGAGCCTGCAGACTTAACATTGTGGAGGTCTTGGTCTCTTGGTTATGGGCCTGTCCCACTTAGACGATTTTTCAGGTGACTGCCGGTGACTGTCAAGTTGCTGGCAGTCGCCTGAAAAACTGGCAACTGGAACGGCGACTGTCAGAGTGGAACACACACACATCACTTCCTTTACCAGCCCATTATGCAGGCGGGAGACAGGGCAAGCATGGGAGGCGCTGTCTGAGTGAAATTCACAAGGTGCAAAGCCAATGTGATACAGACACACACCGCGATAAACAGGAAGGTTGGCGCTGTAATTAGGAAGCTGGAAAGCACAGTGTTTGCTAATCCTTTAAAAGAGTGGGATGTTTATGGTAATTTTTATGTAGTTGTGTGTCTTGTTGCTTTTTTGGTATGACTGTATGGCAAATCAAATTCCTTGTATGTTTTTACATACTTGGCTAATAAATTAATTACAATACAACACAATACAATACACAGCATCACCTTCACAAACACATCAGAAGGCAAGGCGTCACTCTGTTGCGTGACCACTGATCATTACCACTCCTGACACATTTTATGAGTAAAGGTCAGTGGTAAAAATACAACTTTATTTTTTGGAGGCTCTGGAGTAATCCTGGATGAATGTGACCCAACGTCAAGATTTGTGAACCACCTCTCAAGCAGTATTTTGTTGTGCCTATGATATTTTTATATTTATTCAGATGTGTTGTCGATAAATATTGCCTCAAAATTTTGGAAAGGAGTGGGTGTAAATCTGGTGGCAAAAACGGGAAAGCAGACTATTATCTAAATGGTGGCCGATTGGGAAAGGGGGAGATGCAGTGAGACCTGGGTGTCATGGTACACCAGTCATTGAAGGTAGGCATGCAGGTGCAGCAGGCAGTAAAGAAAGCAAATGGTATGTTAGCTTTCATTGCAAAAGGATTTGAGTATAGGAGCAGGGAGGTTCTACTGCAGTTTTACAGGGTCTTGGTGAGACCACACCTGGAGTATTGCGTACAGTTTTGGTCTCCAAATCTGAGGAAGGACATTATTGCCATAGAGGGAGTGCAGAGACGGTTCACCAGACTGATTCCTGGGATGTCAGGACTGTCTTATGAAGAAAGACTGGATAGACTTGGTTTATACTCTCTAGAATTTAGGAGATTGAGAGGGGATCTTATAGAAACTTACAAAATTCTTAAGGGGTTGGACAGGCTAGATGCAGGAAGATTGTTCCCGATGTTAGGGAAGTCAGGACAAGGGGTCACAGCTTAAGGATAAGAGGGAAATCCTTTAAAACCGAGATGAGAAGAACTTTTTTCACACAGAGAGTGGTGAATCTCTGGAACTCTCTGCCACAGAGGGTAGTTGAGGCCAGTTCATTGGCTATATTTAAGAGGGAGTTAGATGTGGCCCTTGTGGCTAAGGGGATCAGGGGGTATGGAGAGAAGGCAGGTACGGGATACTGAGTTGGATGATCAGCCATGATCATATATGAATGGCGGTGCAGGCTCGAAGGGCCGAATGGCCTACTCCTGCACCTAATTTCTATGTTTCTATGTTTCTATGATTCATAGAGTGATACAGCATGGACACCGGCCCCTCGACCCAAATTGCCCATGCAGACCAAAATATAGTGGGAGAGTCTAGGACTAGAGGTCATAGCCTCTGAATTAAAGGATGTTCTTTTAGGAAGGAGATGAGGAGAAATGTATTTAGTCAGAGGGTGGTGAATCTGTGGAATTCTTTGTCACTGAAGGCTATGGAGGCCAAGTCAATGGATATTTTTTATTTTTTTATTTATTTGAAGCAAATGTACAAGAGTAGAACAAACGGAATATAAAATTATACAGTTATTGTACAGCTTCAATTTTGACTTTTTAGCTTTGAATTAGAAGAAAAGAAAAGAGAACGAACAAGAAAGAGAAAAGGTGAAATGTGCAAAGATAGAACCCCTAGATTACCAAAGTAGTTTAGCCAAAGAATGGGTGAAAGAAGAGAGGAATTGAAAAAAACAAGAACAAAAAGAAAAAGAGCAAGTGGTGATATACCTGCCTCTCATCCCTCCCCACCCACCTCACCCAACCCATAGTTAGATTTAAATCCAAGATTGTGTTGCGCCATACTATCCTTGTGAAGGGTGAAGGGTGTCCATGTATTGGAAAAATGATCTGGTTTTTCTGCCAAGACAAGTCTAATATTTTCAAGATATAGTGTCTCGGACATGTTTGTAATCCACATCTTAAGAGTAGGGACCGATGTATGTTTCCAAAATGTAAGTATTTGTTTTTTCGCCATTATCAGGCCATAATTAAGGAAACGTCTTTGAAATAGTGATAGTTCAGAACAGGCTTCTGAAGTACCTAGAGTGATCAGTTCCGTGTCGGGATCCAATTTTATTTTTAGTGTTTTAGAAAAAATTTCAAAAATTCCTCTCCAGAAATTATGTAACTTTATACAAGAGGCAAAGGAATGGGTTATAGTTGCTTCCTGAAGGAGACATTTATCACAAATAGGAGAAACATTTGGGAAGATCTTATTCAGTTTAGACTTTGAATAATAGAGTGTGTGCAGTATTTTAAGTTGTATTAGCGAATGCCTAACGTTAAGAGAACAGTTGTTTATGTATAGAAGGCTTTCCTCCCATCTGTCCTTTAAAATTCTTAGGCCAAGTTCATCTTCCCAAGTTCTTCTAATTACTTCTGATGATGGGGTTTGTATATTTAAAAAGGTATTAACAGGTATGATATTAACTTGTTTGAATCCGAGTTTCTATTCATACATTCGTCTAGTGTGTCTGGAAACATATATTGATAATCTTGGATATATGATTTCAGATAGTCTCGTATTTGAAGGTATCTAAAGTATTGGCTACCTTTCAGATGATATGTCGACTGTAATTCTTGAAATGAGAGAAGAGTTCCCATCTCATAAAGATCTCCCAGTTTTTTAATTCCTAATCTTTCCCACTGTGTGAACGTCTTGTCTAAAATAGACGGCTTGAAAGAAGGGTTATTGGCAATTGGTGAGAGAAGAGATAGATTTCTCAGTTTAAGGGTTGACTTCACTTGTTTCCAGATTCGTAAGGTACTGTGGATAATCGGATTTTTCTCATATAGTGTTTTCTTCAAATTTATTGGAGAGAGAAGAATCGCGCCTATATTAAAAGGCGAACAATCCTCTCTCTCCATTATTAACCATTTTACCTGCTGGCATGTGTATAGATTACGTTTTTAATATTCGTTGCCCAGTAATAGTACCAAAAATTGGGGAGAGCCAGTCCGCCAATTTCTTTGGGTTTACATAGATGTCGTTTATGGATTCTGTGTGTTTTTAATCCCAAATAAAATTTGTGATCACAGAATCGAGTTTAAAAAAAATTTTAGGAAGATAAATCGGTATTGATTGAAATAAGTACAGGATTTGTGGAAGGAAGATCATCTTTATGGCATTTATTCTGCCTATGAGAGACATCGGAATCATTTTCCAAAATTGAATAAGGGCATTTAGTTTGGTAATTAGTGGAGGAAAGTTTGCTTGAAATGGAGAAGTGTATTTTCTAGTTACGTGAACTCCAAGATATTTAAATTTTTCCGTAGCAATTCTAAAAGGGAATTTTAGAAGGTGTGTCGGATCTTGAGGTTTTATTGACATGATTTCACTTTTGTTCCAGTTTATTCTATATCCTGAAAAGGAACCGAATTCCTCTATAAGATTTAGTATGTTTGGAATGCTGACTTGGGAATTGGTGATTTAAAGCGATACATCGTCTGCATATAATGATATTTTATTATTAGAATATTTAGTATTATAGCCGTGAATATTCAGATGTACTCTTATACTTTCTGCTAAAGGTTCAATCGCAAGGGCAAATAACAGGGGTGATAATGCGCACCCTTGTCTATTGCCCCTGGATAGCTGATATGTAGGTGAGAGTATTAGATTAGTCAGTATTCTGGCAGTTGACTTGTCATAGAGCAACTTTATCCATGAAATAACATTTTCTCCCAACTGGAATTTTTGCAATACTGTAAAAAGATATTTCCATTCTACTTGGTCAAATGCTTTTTCTGCGTCTAATGAAATAATTGATAAGTCTTCCTTTATCGTTCTAAATACTCTCTCGAACTTCTACAGGTGCACAGTAGAGTGCATTGTGGCTTGGTTCGGCAACTTGAGCGCCCTGGAGAGGAAAAGACTACAAAAAGTATTAAACACTGCCCAGTCTATCATCGGCTCTGATCTTCCTTACATCGAGGGGATTTATCGCAGTCGCTGCCTGAAAAAGGCTGGCAGTATCATCAGAGACCCACACCATCCTGGTCACACACTCATCTCCCTGGTACCTTCAGGTAGAAGGTACAGGAGCCTGAAGATTGCAACAACCAGGTTCAGGAATAGCTACTTCCCCACAGCCATCAGGCTATTAAACCTGGCTTGGACAAAACTCTGATTATTGGTAGCCCATTATCTGCTATTGCACTTTATCAGTTTATTTGTTTATGTGTGTATATATATATATATTGTGGTATATGGACACACTGATCTGTTTTGTAGTAAATGCCTACTATGTTCTGTGTGCTAAGCAAAGCAAGAATTTCATTCCCATCCGGGACACATGACAATAAACTAATTTCAACTTCTATGTGAGTACATTATATTAAACAGGCGTCTCAAATTGTTAAACATATAAACCCAGTTTGATCAGAATGTATTAATTTATTAACGTATTTACTTAATCTTCTTGCCAGGGTTTTAGCTAATATTTTCTGATCTGTATTTAACAGGGCAATTGCTCTGTATGATCCCGGGTCTTCCAGATCTCTATCTTTTTTGGGTATCAGTGTAATAGCTGATTCGGTTAAGGTTTATGGTAGCGTCTGTTCTTTAAATGCGTGTATATAAAGGTTATGTAAACGCGGGGAGATTACGTCATAACATTTTTAATAAAATTAATTACTAAACCCATCTGGGCCTGGGGTTTTGCCATTCTTCAATGAATTAATAGTCTTTTCGATTTCTTTAATTGTAATCTGTGCTAATTCACCACGTTCTGCCACATTAAGTGACGGATGATTACAGTTATCAAGGAAGTTTGTAATTTCTATCGATTCTGTTGATGTTTTGGATGTATATAAATTTTGATAGAATTGGGCAAATCTTTCGTTAATATCTTTTGGAAGTGTGAACAGTTCACCTTTATCTGATCTGATTTTTTGAATAGTATGATCCTTTTCCACTTTTCTCAATTGACGTACTAGAAATTTATGCGGTTTGTCGCCGGATTCAACGTTTTCCTGTTTAGTCATTTGAAATAGCCTGATAACTCTTGCAGAGAGAATTTGATTTAGCTTGAATTTTAATACTGCTATCTTATTATGTTTATCCATAGACGGATCTGTCGCATTTTCTGAATCCAGCTGTCTGATCTGTTCTTCTAATTGCAATTGTTCCATCCTATTCTTTTTGTTTTGATATGCTTGATAAGAAATAATAGAACCTCTAATAAAGGCCTTAAAAGATTCCCATAATAACGAAGCCAAAATACCTGGAGTATCATTGGTCTCAAAAAATAATTCCATCTATTGTTTTAAATATTCACAGCAAACTGGGTTAGTTAGTATTTGGGGATTAAACCTCCAGAACAAATTTTTATTGTACATTCCTTCTAGTTTTAGGGAGAAGGTTAACGGGGAATGATCGGAAATAATACAATTATGATATTTGGGATTAGTTGTAACAGGTATTAATTTTGTGTCTACCAGAAAATAGTCAATACGTGTATAAATTTTATGTACGGATGAATAAAAGGAATATTCTCTTCCGGATGGATTTGCAATCCTCCATACATCTGTTATATTTGTATTTTTTATATACTTTAACCGGAACTCGAAAGAGGGAGCACATTACGCCAATTGTGGCCTCCCTTCACTGGCTCCCAGTGCACTTTCGAGTTCATTTTAAAATTCTTTTATTTGTTTTTAAATCATTGAATGGCCTCGCCCCGCCTTACCTCTCTGAGCTGCTCCACCTATATGCTCCTGCCCGGTGCCTCAGGTCAGCGGATCAGCTGCTCCTTGAGGTACCAAGGTCTAAGCGGAAGCTCAGAGGGGATAGAGCCTTTTCTGTTGCTGCCCCGGCACTCTGGAACACCTTGCCGCTGCAGATCAGACAGGCCCCTTCACTGTCCATCTTTAAATCCTCCCTAAAAACTCACTTTTATTCACTGGCTTTCGACACTGGCTGAGACTTTGTTCCTGTTTTAGTGCTTTTAATGTCTTTTAATTTTTACTGTTTTTATAGTCCTGTCGTCTTAATGGTTTTAGTAGTTTGTAATAACTTTTTGTTGACTTCCCATGTACAGCACTTTGTGGTAACTGATGTTGTCTAAAAGCGCTTTATAAATAAAGTTATTATTATTATACGTATTTAGGAGTTCGCTGAATTTTGATTTTGTGTTATATCTCTTTTATTGTGAGGATTTATCCAAATATTGATCCAAAACACAGTTGAAATCTCCCCCAATTATCAGATTTTGCTGGGTGGATTCTGAGATTATATTAAAAACTTTATTAGAAAATTGTGGATTATCAAAGTTGGGAGCGTAGATATTCACCATAATAAGTGGGGTAGAATATATCTCCCCGGATACTATGACGTACCTACCATCTTTATCTGCTATGGTGGATTTATGTTTAAATGGAGAGAAGACCGTAAATAATTTCATCTAAGAGTTACATTTCTTCTTATAACTTGCATCTAAGTGGGTATCTATTATTTAAATTGAAAAGTAGAGATAGAAAAATTCTTATCTTGTTTATTGATATTAGTATGTTAAATACATAGCTGGTTAAAAACTGTCAGTCTTGAAGGGGTCAATTAGAACCCACAGCAGTCTCACAGGCAGAACAAAAACTCTCTCTCTCTCTCTCTCTCTCTCTCTCTCTCTCTCTCTCTCTCTCTCTCCCTCTCCTCCCCTCTCCAACTCTCCCCTCTCCAACCGTCATCAACAGCCCCACCGCTTCCCTATCAGTCTAATACTCTTCTAAACCTCCTCACTTCATGCTACCACTTGCCCAGTGCCCATCTTCACCTGCTTGACCCCTCTTCCTCTGCTAGACCCACCCTCCGACTTACTCTCTTCTCTAACTGACTTGCCCCCATCCAAGTTCCCCCAATAGTCCACACTGAATCCAGCCTACAATAACCTACCTACTGTATCCCCATCTCACAACTCCTTCCTCTACCCCCTGCCCCCCTAAATGTTGATTCCCTTACCACTCCTCAACCAACTTTCTAACATATTCCCTCTCGCTCTGACCTGGCAACTGCTGGAAATTCTAACCCCCCCAAGCGGATAGATATCAACTATATTTTAAATATAAACAGATTCATTGACCGTTACCTAGATTTAGTAAATCTCATAACTATTAGGTATTAGGTTAAAATAAACGGCTTAGTATTAAGTATTAGGTTAAAATAAACAAGTTAGTATGTTTGTTAGTAGTTTATGTGATTATCATAGATTTAATTATATAAATTGTTAGTGCATTATGTCACTACCATATGTTTAAATTGTTTTCAAAGCTGAGTAGTTCAAAGATCTTGAACTATCTCCTCATAAACACGGGGACCTTGAACAATCTACACACTTACATTCCAATCTATCTCTGATAAGTATGTCTAGACTTAATCGCCTGTGAACCTGTCGGCCATCTTATATACAGATTTTTATATATATATATATTTTTAAACACATTATATCAGTCTACCCCTTATAAATACATATATAAAAGGTGTAAATTAAACACACGGTTTAACAAACAGGTTCAGTGAAAGTTCAGTTGGCCATAGCCCTGCTAGTACTAAATCCGAATCAATTCATTATCATACTGAGCTATGCCAAATATTACTTATCTACTTATCCTTTATTAAGTCCTTTTTTAAATCCTGCGCGTATTTAAATGCATCTTCTGGGTCGATGAAGAAACGCTCCGATTCTCTGTATGTGACCCTTAATTTGGCAGGATACATTATTCCATATCTTAAATCTGGAATGTCTCTGAGGATAACACGCGTCTTGGTGAAAAATGCTCGCTTCTTGCCAACCTCTGCTGGATAGTCTCTGAAGATTCTTATATTTTCTCCTTCAAACATCAGGTTTCTTGCGCTTGCAACTTTCATCATTTCTTCAAGAACTGATAGGTCGTGTAGTTTAAGAATAATTTGGCTTGGTGGGGCTCCAGAACCTGGCGGGGCTCTCTAAATTCGATGTGCCTGACCAATTTTAGGTCTCAGGAAGAATTAAATACCTGTTGAAGTAAGTTGGCAGTGAAGACCCGAGAGTCTTTTCTGCTTTCCTTCCGTTCCTTCACTCCAACAATTCTTAGGTTTTGGCATCTAGACCGAGCTTCAAGATCTAGGCATTTGTCGGTCATTCTGGCCAGTTGCCCAGAAACACGGTCTAGATCTTCCTTCAGTCTTTGCGTTGTCTGAGAGATGTCCGTGGTAGTAGCCTCGAGTTCTCTGATAGCTTTGTTTTGTTTTTTTGAGGTGAGGAGAATAGGTTACGACTTTTTGTTGATATCTTCTTCGACCCTTTTAATTTCTCCTTTCAAAGCGGAATTTACCTCTTCGATTCGAGCTTGTAGAGTGTCAATGTTTCCGCAGATTTCTGTTTTCCCAGCATTGAGTTTAACATCAAGTTTTGTTTCTAAATTTCCAAGCTTTTCAGTCAGAATTTCTCCTAAGTCTTTTACCATAGCCAGTCTTAAAAGTTGTTCTTGTGTTTGCTCTTCCTTAGTAGAAATTAGTCCTTCTTCCTCAGATTCTTCAGAAGTTTCTTTCTCTTGCAGAGCTTGCAATCGGGTTCTGTGTCTGCTCTGAGGTGGAGTAGGCAGATTCCTTCTGTGAGTCCGTTTTGACATTAGAAAAATGCCGGTATCCAGTCGGTATGCGTCGATTTCTGATGACGTCACTTACGCGATGTCGGGCATCTGCTAGTAAGTGTTTTTCATTTGGTCCGTTTTTCTTTTTCAGGTATTTTAACGCCTTTTAACACATTTTTCGGAGCGGAGCTAAAAGGAGCGCCTCTTACTGCTCCATGGCGCCACCGGAAGTCGTCAATGGATATTTTTAAGGCAGAGATAGATATATTTTTGATTAGTACAGGTGTCAGAGATTATGGGGAGAAGGCAGGAGAATGGGGTCAGGAGGGAGAGATAGATCAGCTATGATCGGATGGCGGAGTAGACTTGATGGGTCAAATGGCCTATTTCTACTCCTATCACTTATGACTTTATGACTTTATACCTCATCTACACTAGTCACTTCTGTCCGTATTTGGCCCATACCCTTCTAAACCCTTCTTATCCATGTACCTGTCCAAATGCCTTGAAAATGTTGTGATAGTACCTGCCTCAACTACCCCCTCTGGTAGCTCGTTCCATACAACCACCACCAGGCCCCACCTCCTTAAATTTCAAGTCATAGATCAGTGTATCTGGAACAGTTCTTCCACCCTCTCTGCCAAATCCACTGCCTGAAAAAAGTGATGGAGGACACCAGCTGTTAATTCATTGATTGCTTGGAAAGGAAAAGATTTGCAGTGCTGTACGAAGTGGGATTAACTAGATAGTGTTTCACAATGGGCCAAATAGTCACATTCAGCATGATTAAGGGAATATTGAAGGAAGGAACTGCAGATACTGGTTTAAACCAAAGACAGACACAAAATGCTGGAGTAACCCAGCGGGACAGGCAGAATCTCTGGATAGAAGGAATGGGTCCTCAGACTGAAGAAGGGTCTTGACCTGACAAGTCTTCTATCCATAGAAGCTGCCTGTCCGGCTGAGTTACTCCAGCATTTTGTGTCTATCTATGATTAAGAGGATATGTGTGATTGAGATGATTAAAAGCCTCCTTTAGCTTCTGAGCTTTTCTGAGGGAATCAGTTATCTTGCATGAGGCAAAATGCAAAATGCTTCAAAGGGGAGCTGGAGCCTTAAAGGGCCTGTCCCACCAGCATGCGATTGCATGCGTCTAGTGCGACCTAACGTGGTCGCTTGAGGCGTACAGCCGCGCTGAGCCGGTCCCAATATGAACCGCGGAGGCGTATGGAGTTGTGCGGAGTTGGTCCCGACATCATACTCACCAATTAGCTAGGCAGGAGGTGGGCCGACTAAATTTGGACGTCGCACGGCGTCGGGCAGTGACGTCATCACGCAACAGCACGCCGGGTGGTGACGTCATCGCGCAACGCCACACGCTAGGCGTACGCCGTCAAGATGCTGTGTACGGTGTCAAGGCGCTGCATACGACGTTGAGACGCTATGTACGCCCGTCGAGGCACTGCGTACGGCCTCAATGCTTCTGCGGGCCAGCAGGCCATTGTCGCAAGGATTTTTAGGACAATGCAAGATTTTTGGAGCCCCGCGCGATGTCGGGACCAGCCCCGCACAACTCCATACGCCTCCGCCAATCGAAGTGGGACCGGCCCCGCAAGGCCGTACGGCTCAAGCGACCACGTTAGGTAGCGCTAGACGCATGCTATCATATGCTGGTGAGACAGGCCCTTAACTCCGCAGGCTTTTCACACCTTGAGAATCCACATGTGAATTAACACCTTGGTCTTTCTTCTCATAAGGATGTTATTTCCATAGAGGGAGTGCAATGAAGGTTTACAAAACAAATTCCTGGGGGTGACAGCACTGACTGATGTATAAGGAGTGATTGGGTCAATTAGTTCCATATCATAATTTATATTCATCAAGAGCAGATACTCACCAATTCTTTTCATTAAAACTTCATTTTGTTTCTCTTACAATAACTGTGAGAGAAACTATTGGTTGAGTTTGAATCTTCCCAAATGTTTTGACAGCCATTGTTTGGTGCCCATTCATTTTGTATGATATTCTTCAAGGCTCTTTTTTCCTGAAGAAAATTAAACAAAACGCAAAGTGGTACAGCATCTGTGGAGGAAATGGACAGGCTGGTCGGGGAGAAAAGACACAATTTGGTCGGGGAGAAAAGACACAAAGTGCTGGAGTAACTCAGCGAGTCAGGTAGCTTCCTTGGAGAACATAGATTGATAACGTTTTGCATTGGTACCCTTCTTCAAACTGCTTTCTCAGCTGGAAATAAGGATCAAAGAGGGGGTAGAATAACGGTATTGGGTGTTCAGGAGGAGAAAGGTTGATGACAGAAGGAAACATCTTCATGGGGGTGGGGAGAGAAGGAGGGATGGGGGGAGGTGGGCGACTCCTTGCTGGAAGAATGGACCTGGAATAGAAAGCGACGGAAGAAGAGTTCAACTTCACGACAGGTTCGGAACCCGTTGAGGTGTGGGTTTCTGAGTTGAAAATAAATATTACAGTCAAATACACTTCAGGACTTGATGGTAAAGGCAACGACCCTGATCTCCAACTGTTGAACCTTGCTTGAAATTAATACGAGTGGACTGGAAGCAATTTAATTCAAGCTGCACAGTGACAGCAGGGAAAGTGAAACTGGATAGAGTGTAAAGCTGGTGGCTGAATCCCTTTTACACTGGGAGAGAAGTCATGGGTGGCAGGGCTCCTTCCTAATAAAGCTGCTATCATAATAAAGAGGAAATTAAAAGTGAACACATGAAATATTTATATACTGCTCTTCCGTGAAATAATTCTGAGGTTTGTGATTTTGAAAAATTGAAGGAGTCAAGAATTTCATTACCTCTGTATAGAATTGCATTCATTCAGCCATAGCACCATTAGAGTAACGGATTTGACTTTCATGGAGGCCTTACAACGTGACGGATGCAGATGGGAGCCTTCAGCAAAAATATACAAGTTTGGTTGATGAATGAAGATTATTGATATGAAAGAGATAGTATTAAATAAAGCTGTAACCCTTTAAATAATGGCAAAAGAAGATAAGCTAACAACACTTAGATAGCTAGACATGCAGTCGCAATGTTACAAAAGTCTGTAATTTATCCCATCAGATAAAGCACAAAAACAAGTTTAATTTGTCACCTAATTCACTTTCATATATTCAGTATTAAAAAAGTTATGGCCATTTTCACACTTGGAAATTAGCATCTTGTTCTTTATTGCTTTTCCATTGACTTAACACAAAAGCTGTGATCGAGGACAGTCAAATGGCCATAACTTTCTTAAAAATTAAGAGAACTAAAATAAATTTTCAGCTATTATAGATTGAAGCATTCTGAAACAAATATGAAACAATCTTACTTAGATGACTTGAAATTAAAACATATAATTAGTTAGTTACCTAATTGTAGCTAATTACAAATTCAATTACTAGATCTAAACATCTATCAATTTCTTAAGAATAGATTAACATTTTTAAATAGCCTAAGTGTCCAAATAACATTCACACAAGAATTCACAATATAACATAATTTTTAAATCTCATTGTCATGGATTTATAGGCCAAATGGAAGGAATTTAATGTTTAATACCTGTAAATTAATGGCCATTTAAATCATCTTGCGAGTGGGTATTTCTGGAACGCGACCATTTGGAACGTTGCGGTTTGCAGTGATTTAGACCCCCATATCTGCATGAAAAACACTGCCGGTTGGTATGGGGACTAAATCACCATTTTGCAACTTAAAATGTGAACTAAAGGTATCTTAAGGACCACTTTTATACATAAAAATAAACAGCTTTCTTTTACCTGTCACCTACATGAAATCCGTCCCCGTTGTCGGCGTTGATGGCTTTAGAAGCTGATTTTAAAATGACTCCAGCGCTGAACGAGTCAGGCGATTAAAAATAAAAAATAGACAGAACGCCCGTCGGAACAATTCTTCAGCAAAAGCTTGCACTCCAACGAAATATAATGCAGGACAAGGTAGGAAAAAATGATTGTTTTAACCCCGCCCCCCCCCTCCCCCCCAAGCACGCCAAAATCGCGCACAAGGCCAGTGGCAGAATTGCAGCGCCGCTGAAGGTAAGTATAGTAACATACCTACATGCAGCTTTGATTGAAAACCACATGACTGCAATTTGCCTGGAAGTATATGATCCTTGACAATATCAATAGTTTTAAATATGTGCAACACTAAAACAAGCGATTCAGTAATTGTTTGAGAAGATTTACATAAACGTTTGACAAAGCAACAAGATCATTAGGGATTCAGGAACCATATCCTTGATCACGAATTAACCATGTAATCATTTTATAAATTAGATACTGAATCACATCCTACATCATAGTAATGAGTTATCTTAACTCACAAACTATCTGTATTTTCTTTCTTTTATAGCAGTGGTTTCCAACCTTTTACACCTGTGACATAAAATTGATCAAACATTTGGACATATGGTCCATATTTTAACATAGCACAATAAATGAATTGATAGTTCTGTGAAAATGATTCGAATTTTCAGAACGTTTTAGTTTGGTTTTGCAGCTTAATCACAAAATTAAAGCATTACATAAAAATCAAATTAAATTATTGAAAACAAAATTAAAGCGGGAAATAAAATCCAAATTAAATTTTTTGGACACTCCCCACAGCCCAGTTTCAGTCTGTTCCACCCTAATTTTGGACCTCGGCTGGAGGTTTGGAACCAGCGTTCTATTGGGATGGTTGATTCATCTTTAGAGATATTTTCATAGGTACTGCAGCCCTTGGATAACTCATGCCAGTGATCACTCTTGGTACACAAGGTTGGATGCTATGTTAGCAATTTCACCCAACATCCACCCCAAGTAAATTTATAGCATGGAACATTAGACAATACTCAGGAGGAGGTGGGTGAATTTATTTGATCATTCTATCAGTCCTCCACATTGAGAGTCACACCACATGGTTTAGAGATAAGCTGGAGTTCACACAGCTGGTGACGTGCAATGGGTGCGGCAGCCAAGAAGGGGCCAAGTAGCTGTGTAATGAAGGACTCTGTCTATGGGGTTTTCTCATGGATGCATAAGCATCAACTGCTGGGATGTTATGGACTTGGTGAAAAATGCAATGGGTTTGTCTCCCAGTGTGTTTCAAGTTGGAAAAAAGTACATGCTGAAGGATACGCTAAAGTTCAGTGCAGCCACCACATAAGCTCTGGGAGAGTCCAGGAGTCCAGGATAATGCCATGACAGGACATAGAGGGGCTGAGCCTCTCAAATGCTTCACAGAGGCATTGCTTAAGGAGAAAACATGTGGCGTTGGCATATTGTATAGAAATGTATTGAATTGATAGTACAATAAATGTAGAGAAAGACTCTATCCTTGCCGTTTAATCTATCTCTCTTTTGAGTCTTTTTTTTTACCAATCCATTACACTTAAGCCCCATATTACAAATGACCCTGTTCTACTGCAAGGCATGGGCTCCTTATTGAAGCAGTGGTCACAACATATCTTTGCTGTGCATAGCGTTGAACGTCTGCACTAAATCCCCTGAGACCCAGAAATGCTATAAGCATGTACAGTACAGAAAACCTAGGTGGTCAGATGCTCAGCAAGTGTCCCAGGGACAATTCTTTAGATCATGCAGTGGGTGGAAGTGAATCAAGAAAGTACACCAACGCCTCTATTTCCTTAGAAGGCTAAGGAAGTTCGGCATGTCCCCTACAACTCTCACCAACTTCTACAGATGCACCATAGAAAGCATTTTATGATGATGCATCACACCTCCATTCAAGACCGCAAGAAATTGCAGCAAATTGTGGACGCAGCCCCGACCATCACACAAACCAACCTCCCTTCTATTGACTCCATTTACACATCACACTGCCTAAGCAAGGCCATCAGCATAATCAAAGACGTGTCATGCCCTGGCCAATCCATCTTCTCCTCTATCCCATCAGGCAAAAGGTATAGCAGTGTAAATGTGCACACCACCAGAGAGCAGTACTGAACTACTATCTACCTCTTTGGTGATCCTCAGACTATCCTTGATCGGACTTTGCTGGCTTTACCTTGCACTAAAAGTTATTCCCTTATCATCTATCTATGCAATGTAAATGGCTCGATTGTAATCATGTATTGCCTTTCTGCTGACTGGATAGCACGCAACAAAAGTTTGAAAAAACTAATGCGCTGCTGGCAGGGCTGCCGGCTTGCAGCGCCCCCACCGACCGCCCCTACCTGTTCCTGGACCAGATTTGTGTGACATTTCAGGCTTCCCTACCACCTGCCTGATGATAGCAGTGAGAAGAGGGCAAGGCCAGGGAACCTTGATGATAGATGCCGCCTTCATGAGGCAGCTCCTCATGTAGATGCTTTCATGGAGGTTGTGCCCATAACTTCATGCTTGCTGAAGGATTTGTTTTTAATTGAACCACATTGGTAAAATATGACCACTCATCATCATTCCCATTACTTGAAGATGTAGACTTTTGTTGGTGCACAAACACGGTGAATGGCAGGGCTCTGGGGGATGTTGTAGAGCAGAGGGATCTAGGAGTGCAGGTACATTGTTTCTTGAATGTAGAGTCACAAGTAGAAAGGGTGGTCAAGAAGGCCTTCAGCACATTGGCTTTCATCAGTCAGAGTATTGAGTGTGAAGTGTTGAGTATGAGTATTGAGTATGTTGAAGGCAAATGGGCCAAACGCCTTTTTGACCACCCTATCTACCTGCGACTCCACGTTCAAGGAACCATGCACCTGCACTCCTAGATCCCTCTGCTCTGCAACACTCCCCAGAGCCTTGCCATTCACTGTGTAGGTCTGCCTATGTTAGACTTCCAAAAATGCAACACCTCACATTTCTCTGCATTAAATTCCATCAACCACATTCCATCAACCATTCCTCAGCCCACCTGGTCAATCGATAAAGATCCTGCTGCAATTCTCACAACCATCCTCACTATCTGTAAAACCACCCACTTTAGTTTCATCTGCAAACTTGCTAATCTTGCCCTGTATGTTCTCATCCATGGGCTTGTATTCACTGGAATTTAGTAGGATGAGAGGGAATCTTATAGAAACATATAAAATTCTTAAGGGATTGGACAGGCTAGATGCACGAAAAAAATTCCCGATGTTGGGGGAGTCCAGAACCAGGAGTCACAGTATAAGAATAAGGAGTAGGTCATTTAGGACTGAGATGAGGAAAAGCATTTTCACCCTGAGAGTTGTGAATCTGGAATTATCTGCCACAGGACGCAGTGGAGGCCAATTCGTTGGATGTTTTCAAGAGATAATTAGATTTAGCTCTTTGAGCTAATGTAATCAAGGGATATGGGGAAAAAGCACTGTTTTGGATGATCAGCCATGATCATATTGAATGGCGGTATTGGCTCGAAGGGCTGAATGGCCTATTCCTGCACCTATTGTTTCTATGTTTCATCCAAATCATTGATATAGATGACAAGCAGTAATGGGCCCAGCGCCGAACACTGTGACACACCGCTAGTCACAGGCCTCCAGTCCACGAAGCAACCTTCCACCATCACCCTCTGCTTCAATCCATGAAGCCAATTTTTTATCCATTCAGCTATCTCTCCTTGGATCCCATGCGATCTATCCTTCCAGAGCAGCCTACCGTGTGGAACCTTGTCGAATGCTTTTATGCCTCTATGCCTCGAATGCCTCGATTGTACCAGTTGCTTGATCAGAGCTCTGGAAACCAATCAATATTCATTTTTAGCCAGCCACAATCTAAACACTGAAATGGGCTTATGAGAATGTTAGGGTTGTAATAAATGAATATGTTACAGCACTATATCTATTCCAAACAATTTATAACAAAGCTGCTTTTTTATTCTTTGTGCATGTCTTAATTATTGTTGAGATCTATTGTCAAATGTATATTCTCATCCGTTAACAGTTATGTATAATCTGGCTACATCCCAATGTCAGAAGTCTTATCTGGCCCAGAAATTCACAGAATCCGTGAATTGCAAATGCTTCTCTTCCTGATCCACTAGTTCCACGGATCCTCAGTGTGAGTTCATTTTTTCATTATAAGCATAGTTTAAATATGGTGCAGAGGAAAAAACAGAATTTTACTTAAAGTAAAATTAAACAACTATTTTAAACCAAAGAGAAAAGCCCCACCTTCGCAAAGAAGCCCACAAACTCTCTGGAACAATGTAATTAAACACACACATTCATGTGACCTCATTGATCACAGCCACAGCATTTGCTAAATGGGGTCATATATCTCTTTACATCATTCTCTCAAGGAAAAGAAGTGATGGTTTACCTGCAACAAACACACAGTCACAACCTTGTATAGAAGCACATGGAACCTGCCATTTAGAAAAGCCCTCAGTTTCAGATGATTATTTCATTCTCAACATTGTATGGTTATACTCTTCACTAAACAATCAAAGCTGTGGGAGATTTCTGCGGCAGGAATATGCAACACCAATCCATTATGGGCAAATATTTCTATTCCTTTGCATCCATCTAACAAAGCTAAGAATTCACATTTACTAGACTGCTTACATTTTGTGAGGTCAGATTGGATAGTATTCTCAACTTTATTCTTTGCTTAATTCAAGATTCAAGATTCAAGAGAGTTTATTGTCATGTGTCCCAGATAGGAGAATGAAATTCTTGCTTTGCTTCAGCACATCAGAATATAGTAGGCATGAATACAGAACAGATCAGTGTGTCCATATACAATTATATAAATATATACACACATGAATAAATAAACAGATAAAGTACAAATAAACAGATAATGGTCTATTAATGTTCAGAGTTTTGTTTCAGTTGAGTCTGATAGCCTGATGGCTGTGGGGGAGTAGCTATTCCTGAACCTGGACGTTGCAGTCCTCAGGCTCCTGTACCTTCCACCTGAAGGCAGCGGGGAGATGAGTGTGTGGCCAGGATGATGCTGCCAGCCTTTTTAAGGCAGCGACTATGATAGATCTCCTCGATGGTAGGGAGGTCAGAACCGATGATGGACTGGGCAGTGTTTTCAACTTTTTGTAGTCTTTTCCGCTCCTGGGCGCTCAAGTTGCCGAACCAAGCCACGATGCAACCGGTCTGCATGCTCTCTACTGTGCACCTGTAGAAGTTAGAGAGAGTCCTCCTTGACATGCCAACTCTCCGTAATCTTCTCAGGATGTAGAGGCGCTGATGTGCTTTCTTTATAATTGCATCACTGTTCTCGGACCAGGAGAGATCTTCAGAAATATGCACGCCCAGGAATTTGAAGCTCTTGACCCTCTCCATCATCGACCCGTTGATATAAACGGGACTGTGGGTCCTCATCCTACCCCTTCCAAAGTCCACAATCTGTTCCTTGGTTTTGTTGGTGTTGAGGGCCAGGTTATTGTTATGGCACCATTTGGTCAGTCGGTCGAACTCTCTTCTATACTCTGGCTCGTCCCCATCAGTGATACGTCCCACAACAGTGGTGTCGTCAACGAACTTGATGATGAAGTTCACACTATGACCGGCTACACAGTCATGAGTATAGAGTGAGTACAGCAGGGGGCTGAGCACACAGCCTTGAGGTGCTCCCGTGCTGATTGTTATCGAGGCTGAAACATGTCCACCAATATGAACAGTCTGTGGTCTGTGGACGAGGAAGTCGAGGATCCAATTGCAGAGGGATGTGCAGAGACCCAGATCTGAGAGCTTGGTAACCAGCTTGGAGGGGATGGTTGTATTAAATGCCGAGCTGTAATCAATGAATAACAGCCTGACATATGATTTTTTGTTGTCCAAGTGGTTCAGAGCGGAGTGAAGAGCCAGCGAGATCGCATCCACCATATATCTGTTGTGGCGGTAAGCGAACTGCAGTGGGTCCAAGTTTTTGTCGAGGTAGGAGTTGATTTGCGTCATGATCAACCTCTCAAAGCACTTTATCACCACCGACGTTAGTGCCACTAGTCGATAGTCGTTGAGGCACGTCACCTTACTCTTCTTGGGCACTGGTATAATTGATGCCCTTTTAAAGCAGGTGGAAACCTCAGACCTCAGAAGTGAGAGGTTGAAAATGTCCGTAAAAACTCCAGTCAGTTGGTCCGCACAGGTTTTTAGAACACGACCGGGTATACCATCGCGTCCAGGTGCTTTTCGAGGGTTCACCCCTCTGAAGGATATTCTGACGTCGGCCTCTGTGACTGAGACTGAAATACCATCACAGCGAATGGGGGCTCGAGAAGGCACATCAGTGTTCACCCTATCAAAGCGTGCGTAAAACGCATTGAGCTCGTCAGGGAGTGATGTTTCGCCGACATTCGAGCTGTCTCCTGATTTCGCCTTGTAGGAGGTGACTGCATTCAGGCTCCGCCACAGCTGCCGAACATCTGTCTCATCCTCAGCTTGGAGCAGAAGTCCCTTTTGGCCTTTTTGATGGCCTTACCAAGGTCGTATCTGGACTTCTTGTAGACCACTGTATCATCAGACATGAATGCCCGGTGTCTGGTCTTCTGAAGAGTGCGGATCTCAGAGTTCATCCAAGGCTTCTGATTGGGAAACACTCAGAAAGTTTTTGTAGGGATATAATATGTCAACAGCTCCAAGTCTTTGGAGTCTAGACTAAAGTTCTGAACTGGATTTGTGGCCGTTTGACTAAAACATCAAGGATGACATTCATCTTTACCTCCAATGCAATAGCACAGCCTTTGGCTGACAAAATAAGTGTACAAAACTCACGGTCCACTAGGCAACAGATCCATGCCCTCCAATAAACCTTATCTAACGTATTGCACTACCTCCAGCACTGGAAAATTACCACCAGTGATGTTTCACTAAATCCTAACATTGACTAGAAGGAGGAACGGACCAATATCAGTATTCTTGAGAAGTCCAACATCATTAAAAATCATGCTGTTCCCTTAAGTCCTTTCCCCAACTCATACATTTTTCTTCGGAAAATATAAAGTACAGAGCTGATCCCAAAGGGCATACACATTCTGCAATACCTTTCAGAAGTATTTGGCAAATAGTCAAATATGAAGATTGTTCCTCTAAACTCACTTGCCAAAACGTATATCAAACATCGAGAATTGTAAAAACTTTATTCTATCAGTAAATAATGCTGCCTTTGGTGGCATTTTTTAATATTTAAGAGCTCAGCATTTACGCTGCAGATTGTACTTGTTCTATTTAGCTGGCATTGTCTGTGAGGTGGTGCTGAGGAAGGGTTGATGCCTTACAGCGTTTGCAGTGCCAGAGAGCAGGCTTCAATCCCAACTACTGACTGTACGGAGTTTCTACTTTCTCCCCGTGATCTTCAGTTTCCTCCCACACTCCAAAGATGTACAGGTTTGTAGGGTAACTGGCTTGGGTTTGTATATTTGGTATAAGTGTAAATACCAAGTTTGTCCCTAGTGTGTGTGTAGGCTTGTGTTGTTGTGCGTGGATCACTGGAATGTGTGTGGACATGATGGGCTGAAAGGCCTGTTTCTGCACTGTAGCTCTCAACTAAACTAAACTGATCCAAGCACAGTGGCCATGATGTTACCAGGATCATAATATCTTGTCTAACTCAACCACCTGATATATCTTTCAGACACTGGCATCCTATGAGGTACATGTTGCACCAGATCCACTGTTTCACCGTGATTCAGCGATTACTTTTAAATAGTCCAATTCCAACACTGACCATTTAAGGATGTCATAACATAAAACATCTATGGTTACAAGTTTATACTCATTTACCAAATATCATGACTCCAGCAATTTTGCTCCCAATTTGCTCCCAATTTTGCTCCAAAGGAATAAAGTGGACGAGCCTGAGGCTCAGTTAGAAACTGGCAAGTGTGATGTTGTGGGAATTACAGAGACATGGCTGCAAGAGGGCCAGGGCTCTGAACTGAATATTCAAGGGTATACCTCAGACAGACAGGTGGGCAGAGGGGGTGGGGTTGCCCTGTTGGTGAGGAATGAAATTCAGTCCCTTACAAGGGGTGACATTGAAACATGAGATGTGGAGTCAGTATGGATAGAACTAAGGAATTGTAAGGGTAAAAAGGCCCCAATGGGCCTAATCTACAGACCCCCACACAGTAGCCTGGACATAGGGCGCAAGTTGAATCAGGAGTTAAAATTAGCATGTAGTAAAAGTAATGCTGTGGTTGTTATGGGAGATTTCAACATGCAGGTAGACTGGGAAAATCAGGTTGGTACTGGACCCCAAGAAAGGGACTTTGTAGAATGCCTTCGTGATGGATTCTTATAACAGCTTGTATTGGAGCCTACCAGGGAGAAGGCAATTCTGAATTTAGTGATATGTAATGAACCGGATTTGATAAAGGACCTCGAAGTTAATGAGCCATTTGGAGGCAGTGACCATAACATGGTCAAGTTTAATCTACGGTACACAAAAATGCTGGAGAAACTCAGCGGGTGCAGCAGCATCTACGGAGCGAAGGAAATAGACGACGTTTCGGGCCGAAACCCTTCTTCAGACTGATGAGGGGGGAGGGGGGGAGAAGGAAGGAAAAAGGGAGGAGGAGGAGCCCGAGGGCGGGGGGATGGGAGGAGACAGCTCGAGGGTTAAGGAAGGGGAGGAGACAGCAAGGGCTAGCAAAACTGAGAGAATTCAACGTTCATGCCATCCGGATGCAAGCAACCCAGGCGGAATATGAGGTGCTGTTCCTCCAATTTCCGGTATTACTCACTCTGGCAATGGACGAGACCCAGGTGGTGGGGAAGATGCTGTAGTCAATTATAAAAGATGAGATAGCTGAACATTTGGATAGCAGTGACAGGATCGGTCCGAGTCAGCATGGATTTACGAAGGGGAAATCATGTTTGACTAATCTTCTGGAATGTTTTGAAGATGTAACTAGGAAAATGGACAAGGGAGAGTCATTGGGTGTAGTGTACCTGGACTTTCAGAAAGCATTTGATAATGTCCCACATAGGAGGTTAGTGGGAAAAATTAGGGCACATGGTATTGGGGGTAGAGTGCTGACATGGATAGAAAATGTGTTGGCAGACAGGAAACAAAGAGTAGGGATTAACGGGTCCCTTTCAGAATGGCAGGCAGTGACTAGTGGGTACCGCGAGGCTGGGACCGCAGCTATTTACAATATACATCAATGATTTGGATAAAGAGATTCAAAGTAACATTAGCAAATTTGCAGATGACACAAAGCTGGGTGGCAGTGTGAACTGTGAGGAGGATGCTATGAGAATGCAGGGTGACTTGGACAGTTGGGGGAGTGGGCAGATGCATGGCAGATGAAGTTCATTGTGGATAAATGTGAGGTTATCCACTTTGGTAGCAAAGAACAGCAGCTGGGCTCTAGAGTTTAGAAGGATGAGAGGATATCTCATTGAAACATATAAGATTGTTAAGGGTTCAGACATGCTAGAGGCAGGAAACATGTTCCCGATGTTGGGGGAGTCCAGAACCAGGGCCACAGTTTAAGAGTAAGGAGTAAGCCATTTAGAACGGAGACGAGGAAACACTTCTTCTCACAGAGAGTGGTGAGTCTGTGGAATCCTCTGCCTCAGAGGGCGGTGGAGGCAGGTTCTCTGTATGCTTTCAAGAGGGAGCTAGATAGGGCTTTTAAAAATAGCGGAGTCAGGGGATATGGGGAGAAGGCAGGAACAGGGCACTGATTGGGGATGATCAGCCATGATCACATTGAATGGCGGTGCTGGCTCAAAGGGCCAAATGGCCTACTCCTGCTATTGTCCTATTGTCTATTGTCTATTGTCTATTAATTGTATCAATATACCTGAAGATCAAATATTTATTTCTGGTTATCTACAAGCTTGCAGTCTAAATTACATTTACAGTTGCCATGATGGGCAGTTCTATATCCTCTAACAGTGGGATGAGCGCCATCATAGGCTATCAGCTCAAATTTAAGAAATTCTATCTTTGCAGATCTAATATCTTTAGTTGAATAAGTGAAATATGATTGCATTTATTCAGTCTACCCAGTCTATTTCAAATCACAGCCAATTTCCTTATTCTCACTGCAATACATTGCTCATCATCCAAATATTAAACACAGTCAACAAAAGCTTTATTGCTGGATCCTCGTGAATTGTGCCGACTCTCCATTTTATGAACAGACAATTTTCGTCCATGGCACTTCTTAAGAAAAATAAATTGTGCTGTCTGCACTTGTTATCTATTTTACCAAAAGCAGAAGAAAAGACTCGTGTTCTTCACACAGTTCCACCACTTATGTCATTGGGGGACTTTATTTTAGAATAAGATTGCAGCTTTTTTCTCCCATTCCTTGAGATTTCCTT
Organism: Leucoraja erinaceus; assembly: GCF_028641065.1. Taxonomy (NCBI): domain Eukaryota; kingdom Metazoa; phylum Chordata; class Chondrichthyes; order Rajiformes; family Rajidae; genus Leucoraja; species Leucoraja erinaceus. Next base: position 44,061,680 of record NC_073384.1, read on the forward strand.
GCATTTGCATACAGCATGCACATTCTATGTTGTTGACACACTAATTAAGTATAGTCTTCAAGCTCTATGCTGCATGATAAATCTAATCAGGTTAGTTTTTGAAGCAACCTTCCTTGTATCCGCTAGTCTAATTAGTAATACAGTTTGGCCTTGGAGTATTTCTTTCAAGAAACTTACATTCTTTGATGATTTGTGATAATGCTGTTTTGCATTGCTCATATGGTCCACTAGCTACTTGCCTTCGCAGGGTTAAGTTTATTTCTCTAGATTAGAGCGCTTTCTCACCATTGGCAGTGCTAGGAACATTTCCGCAACACTGAAACCATCCTGATTCATCCCTCTCATCAGCCAGTCTGTTGAACTGGAATAAACTTCACAAGTTTCCACTCGTATCATGTTATGTGTTGCAATATGGGCTTGTTCGATCTTCTATTCCAAATTGCCAAGTTGCCTTGAATAGCCTCCACGTTTCTGTAACATTTGCTAAGGATGAATATCAATGAAAAATTATGCCATGTTAATGTTGAATAGCTGGAATAGCACACCTTGAGCTGAAAATGTTGACTTGAATGTATTATATTATATATTATTACAGTTTTTCCGAGTGTACATTTTTTGGGGAAAAAATCCATCCATCAAATATGTCAAGTGCTTGTGGGAGTGATCGTTAAGTTTTCAGTGCAAGACATTCACCAAAATGATAGCTGCTTTAGAGGAGGCATATATACTCTTCCGTTGAACAAACCTGGAACTGATCTGCTGGAGATGCCATGCTGGCCAAAATTGACACGAAACTGCAAGACTTCAGTAAGCCCCGTCTGCCTGCTTAATCAGTCTTAACATTGTCAAATATTCTAAACTTGTCAAAAAATAGTCATTATTTATCACAACTACAAAGGTTGAACATGACGTGGAAAACACTTGAAATAATTGAATATATTTATGTTAATTGATTCCAGAAAATGAACATGTAGACCCACCTCCTTCCACCCCAAGGCCTTTCCACCACTTAAAATCCGGAGGGATTTGGAATACTCTCCACTTACCTTGATGAGTGGAGCTCCAAAAATTCTCAAGAAGCTTTGACATCATACAGGATGAAGAAGCCTACTTGATAAACAACTGAAGTACCACCAGCACAGAATGGCTACGTTGTTTACAAAGCTGTCTACAGAATGTACTGCAGGTATCAGCCCGGGCTACTCCGATCCGGCAGCAAGTCCCGAACATGCAACCTCTACCACTAAGGAACAATATTAGCAGATATGTAGGAACAACAGTATCTGTACATTTCCTTTCAAGCCATGCACCATCCTGACTTGGAAAATAATCGCCAGGCCCTCATTGTTGCTGGGTCAAAGTTCCAACAGCACTATGGGACAGTACCAGAATGTCTGCAGAAGTTCAAACAAAGTGCCTCGACACCACCTTCTCAAAAACATAGTGAAGGCCTGTCCTTGCCAATGTCTTGTAAATTAATAGAAAAAAACCATCTGTGCAACACACCTCGTGCCCTTAACAACAGTGTATAACCTCTCATAATATACTTTAGGGGTGCATAATCAACCTTCCTATTTATGAATTGCCTTTTTGGTAATTTATCATCAACTAGTCTTAAAATGTACGTGGCATATGGCACATCATGGTTCCTTGATAAATCAGTTTTCTGTTGGTCATTGCCAATTTACTCAATATAACACAACAGTTGAGGTGAAATCACATTGGATTTTGTTATGAAATTTACTGTTACACATTATATCCTAAGTTTTATATACCTTTTGTCATGTTGCTCCCTTATCAACAGATCAGGCAGGATAAAGGGGCATTCTCACTAATGCGGTTCTCATTTTAACGAGTAACTGAGTAAATTCCTGCTATCCATTTTCCCGCATTGGCTCTTTGTGCAGCAAATCATTCCAATGCTCTTCCTCTCTCTGCCAGGGAGCATGATTCACCCCATCACCAGGCAGTCTCAAATATTTGTTTTTAAGTAAGAAATGTATGAATGCAATTATCAGGTTAGTACCAAACTGCAGAAATATTTTGATGTGCAGGAACCGGTCTGCAAAAATGCATAATATTGAGAAACTTTATACTCAGCAAAGTATAGTGATTTTTATCTGATTTCTTTGAGCAGGATTGTTCTCCCAGGTCTCAGAGGATGAATAACATTATGAATTCTCTCTGCCGTTCAGATCTCCAACCAACTGCATATAGGATCCAAAACAAAATGGAAACTTGTGTATTTTCTTTTTATTAATCTTGCTTATAAATTTTCCAATGATCGCCATTGTTGGACGACCAAGTTCTTCTGATGCTTGGCTTATCTGAACATTGCAGTGACCAGCTGTATCTCATCTGAATTTCATTCCCATTCTACATGTCCAAAGTTCAAAATTCTGCCCATAACTTTAAATTGTGTTAAATATACTTTCTGTGTGGGTATAAATTTAAACTTAGATCTTGCATTAAATTACAGCATAACAATATGATTGTCAATTGCTTATAATTTATTTAATTAATTACCAGAGAGAGAGAAATCCCCATTAGAAACGTCTAACCTCACCAGCTGAGGTCCTCATTATAGCTTTGTACCTTGTATATATGAATTGTTTGAAAAGTAAAGAACGAAAGTAGCTCTGACCAATGAAAATAGCAATTTCTCAAAATTACCTCATATCAATGGATGTTCTGAAATGATGCACAGAGCCAGTGCAGTACCAGGAGTGTTTTTGTATTCGTGCTTACCTTGTTTTCAGTACTTTGGAATTATTTAACCAACAATACAATGCAGCGAATGTACCCAGTAATGTATCACATGACTAAACCAAAGCAAAATGAAAATGTAACTCACTGATGCATATATGGACATAGAAATCCAATCATAGGTTGGTTTGTAGTGTAGCATCAATTGTGAAATGCAATGTGGGCGTTATGACATGCTTGCTCTAATTTGTCTTCCAATCGTACACCGTATGTACATAACATTCATAAAAGATGTAGAGAAAACTATCCACAAACATTGCCCAACTGATGCTCCAACGTGAAATGCCTTAAAAATGTGCAGTAAAGCACATCTGGACAGTAGGGCCAAATCCTGTGCTGAGAGTCATAGAATCATACAGCAAGGAAACTGGTCCCTCGACCCAACTGTCCCAAGCCAACCAACATGTCTCATCTACACTAGTCCCACCTGCCCACGCGTGGCTCATAACCTTCTAAATATATCATGTCCACGTACCTGTCCAAATATCTCTTAAACGTTATGAGAGTACCTGCCTCAATTACCACCTTCTGCAGCTCATTCCATACACCCACCACCATTTCTGTAAAAATATGAACCCTCCTATTAAATCTTTCCCCCCTCACCTTAAACATATGTCCTCTGGTTCTCGATTCTCCTACTCTGGGCAAATGACTCGGTGCGTTTACCCGATCTATTCTTAATTTAAATAGCAATTCTTTGAATTTTGAATTTGACAGCAATTTGCATACATACAATGATAACAGACAGTGATAGTCAGGACATAATTGTACAACAACACTCACATACGTACACATCCACACAAATACGATGAGATAAACAAAATGAATTTAAAAAAAAAAAAAAGTTTGGGGAGGGAGGGGGGGGGGGGGAGGGGGGGGGGGGGGGGGGGGGTGAGGGGATAGCAGCTGCAATAAGACAGAGCAGTGATAGAGGGCACTCAGTCCTCTTCCGAGTCCGGAAACAAGTTAAGAGAGTTAACAAGTTCCAGGAAAGGGTACCATGTATCTAGGAATGTCTTGGTAGAGCCTTTGAGAGAGAACCTAAGTTTTGCAAGCTTTAAGTTGTAGAGCACCTCCTTGATCCAGCGGGCATGTGCCGGGGGACAGGTAAGCCTCCAGTTAAGCAAGATCAGTCTCCGGGCTAACAAGGTTGTAAAAGCCAGGACCCGCTTCAGCGCAACAGAGAGGTTGGTGTTGGGAGGAATACCAAAAATAGCTGACAGTGGGTTTGGAGCAATAATCTGGCCATAGGCTCTGCTTAGCATGTCGAAAGCACTCCTCCAAAAGGTTGCTAGCTTAGGGCAAGACCAAAACATATGACTATGGTTGGCAGGGGATTGATTGCACCTGATGGGCTGAATGGCCTAATTCTACTCCTGCAACTTATAAACGTTTCTTCTCTTGGAGTGCTGAGCAGCAGGCATCTAAGGGAAGATCACCAGCCTCACAGAGAAAGTCGAAGACTGCATCTTTATGGCACTCTGGGTTGCACATGAGTACTCCAGGAATAACTGAGTATCAGTCCACGAATATCTGGATTGTGTGTGTCATCAGGAAACATCTCTTCCATGCAACTGGGAAGGCAGCAAGGAACTTTTATTCTAAGGACCACACGTGACATATTTCAGCTACTCGGGTGACTAAGCCGACCTTACACCCTTGCCTTCTGTCTACGCTCTTGGAATATAGAATAGTACAACACAGGAACAGGCCCTTCGGCCCACTATGTCTATGCTGAACATGGTGCCAAGTCTGACTTTCATCCACCTGCACATAATCCATAACCCTCCATATCCATGTGCCTGTCCAAAGTCCTAGTTGTGTTGCAGTGTGTAATAATATCAGCAGTCACAGAACTTGGCACAGTGTCATGAAGATGCTCAGTTTCTGCTGTTGAACGACTTGGGAATGGAGTTCTGCACTGCAGAACATATCACAGGTAGAATAAGAACAGTGAGAATGTTGAGGAGTACCTAGTTACTAATATCCTTTTATACAGGGTCCTGACCCGAAACGTCACCTATTTATGTTCCCCATATTTGCTGCCTGACTAGCTGAGTTACTCCAGCACTTTGTGTGTTTTGTTTTGTAAACCAGCATCTGCAATTCCTGTGAACCATATATATTGTTCCTCCCCTTTAAATATGGTTTGAAGGTTTCTTCCTCACCACCAGTTCTTCAAAGTGTCAAATTATTCCTTCTCACAGGAGCTGGATATGTAACAGGAAATGGAGATCCCCAACACCCAGGTCAGTTCAAATTTCCAACTCAAATTCTGGAAGTTCACATTCACAAGTTATAAGAGTAGAATTAGGCCATTCGGCCCATCGAGTCCACTCCGCCACTCAATCATTGCTGATCTTTGCCTCTTAATCCCATTTTCCTGCCTTTCTCCCCATAACCCTTGACACCCGTTCTAATCAAGAATTTGTCCATCTCAGCCTTAAACTTATCCACTGACTTGGCCTCCACAGCCAAGATTTGCACAAATGGAAAGGCCAACAGTGTGTAAGCGACAGTTGTATGAAATCATAGCCTTTAGAATTCTAATATTTTATATCATATTATAAGTCTGAGGGATAAGGCAGTAGCTAAAAATAAGATGAATAAATTGGTATTAAGCTTTCTGTATGAATGGTAGCTTTGAAAAAATTAAAAAATACAATTGTTTTGCATTCCAATTAATACTGACGGACTCAAAATAACTTATCTTCCTCATTAGTACCATTTGTGACATTTTAATCATTCATTCGAGACCATTAGAATTTTGGTTTGTAATTTAATAGGCAGGTCAGTATTTAAGCCAATTAGTTTTTTACCTGAACAAACGGGATAGTTTGAGATGTTTCTGAATGACACGTTCAATTGAGCCCACATTTAACGTTTTGATGGAAGGTGCTCAACAAAGTTTATGAGAGCACTTGGTTAATATCTAAATACCAGAATCTTTCAACAGTATAAGTGCTTACTGGTGGTTGTACACTTGGATAGTTTATGTTGTGATGCGTGTAACAGTTCCATTTGGCAGTCAGGTTGGCCTAGAAACCTTGTTTTTATTCGTGCGCTGAATGAGTGCATTTCATCCAATCTTTGTGGTTAGAACCCTTTAAGTAATCAATAAAAAGGTTCCACGTTTAAGGTCTCCGTCATTTCTATAACCCACATTTTGATTGTGGGGGCCGTAGGCCTTTCCCAAAATTTTAGGATTAATTTTTTTTCTATGAGTGCTGTGGTTAAAAATCCGATATTATTATGGGTTCATTCAGTTTCTTTGTGTTATTCTAAGTGGAATTCCATTCCCCCCCCCTTAAAAAAACCCCACAAGAATTGTAAAAATAAAATACCCATAACAACAAAACTGTTCAAAGTGTTTTTTCACATTGAATGCTACATTAAAACACTGTTAAATCATTGTTGTTAGGGGTTATGAGAAGTGGGTCACAGCTGTAAATACCTTTCTGCTTGTGGGTCACAGCAGAGAATTGCAAACAGCTGGCATTAAGGGGGGGGGGGGGGGGGACCGGGGGGGGCAAACAGCTGGGGGGGATTGGGGGTAGGTAGTGTAGGGAACGGTAAGGGAACGGTAAGGGAAGGGACGGGAAAGGGAAGGGAAAGGGGCAGTAGAATGGCATATATTTTGTGAAGAAGGGTCTCGACCTGAACCATCGCCTATCCATGTTCTCCCGGGATTCTGCCTGACCCCCGCTGAGTTACTCTAGCACTTTGTGTTTTTTTAATAAACCATTATTTGCATTTCTTTGTATCTTCTTCTAGTCTTCAGTGTGTGTGGCAACACTGTCCATGATCCTTCTACATCAGTCATCCTCGCTGTGCCACGAGCGGATCCCGCACCACTAGGAGACGAACCCATTATTCAAGCAGAGGTCGCCATTTGCAAAAGGTGCCATAGCAAGAGGCGCCATTTTACAATCCCAGCTGCAGCTGGCCACCAAGGCCCATTGTAGCCAGCGCCTCCATTCCAGTCGTTCTGCGAACAGATGTCCCTCTCCACACCTGGCCCTCTTCAGCCCTCAAAATTGGGATAAATTGATCCAATTTATTTGTGCCTATATCTTGTAAAGCACTTATAACTGTTTCCAGAAGATTTTGTTTAGCGTTCAGACCAACTGATGCCATGGTTAGACCATCTAAATGTGGAGTATTTTGTGTTTACTGGATATCAATTTTTGGGGAATCCCCAGTAGCCCTGCCAAATGATCCATTGTAGACTATAGATAGATACATTGTAGACTATAGTTGTATAAACATGAATATGAAACATAAGGCAATGTGGAGAATAGGAAAATAAGCTGATCAATTGGGATTGTTCCAATGCAGAATTGGTTTGAAACACCATGAATTAAGAGGCATAATAAACTAATGTGGCGATCATTCAGGATATGTAATCCAATTGGGACCCTTGAAACAAGAGCGATTCTGTGGTTCCTACATTTATTTTTTCAACAACTGGACAAATCCCTGACTGCAGAGTAACTGAGATCACAGGTGCTGTTGGAGGTTGTGTCTAGGTACTGCAACAAGATGCTACGAAGATTCCAATAGGTTTTCTCTTTCTGATCTCTACGTGGGCGGGTATTCACGTGAAGAGAGTAATTCTTCAAAATGTCGCTGCCTCTCAGAATGTCTTGCAATTGTGAGAAAAGAGCTTTGTGCAACAGGGCTTGTTTCTTGCACTGATTGCTAGACATTACTAGATTGCTAGGGGTGGCACGGCGACGCAGCGGTAGAATTGCTGCCCTACAGCGTTTGCAGCACTGGAGACCCGGGTTCGATTAAGACTATGGGTGCTGTCTGTACGTAGTTTATACGTTCTCCCCGTGACCACATTCTCCCCGTGTCTCTCCGAGACCTTCAGTTTCCTCCCACACTCCAAAGACGTACGGGTATGAAGGTTAATTGGCTCGGTAAATGGAAAAAGTGCCCCTAGTGTGTAGGATAGCGTTAATATGCGGGGAATGCTGGTCAACACGGATCCGGTGGGCAGAAGGGCCTGTTTCTGTGCTGTATCTCCAAACCAAAACTAGAAACGAAATATTGAGAGAGTGTTCGGCTGTAGGGGCATGACTTAAGTGGGAATCGATATGCACCGGGCAATATACCATCCTACCATATCCAGTAATTATAAAATATGAGAAGGATGAAGAATCTTTACAAAAGTCCCTGCAACAGCAGGGCACAGAGAGTCACTGGCATGTTTGAGTTTAGCATAATGTCACGTGTACCGAGGCACAGTGAAAAGCTTCAGGATCCATCCAATGGTGACATCATCAAATCAGTTCCAGGAGATTTTTAAAGACAACCAAAATAGCTCACAGACTCCCTCAACTGGAAAAGCACCACGTGTTTGCAGAGCATCCATGGACACCAAGGGAAGCACCAATGCAAAGATATAGCAGCATTGAGGATGGACGGACTCATAGGCTTGGGCAATAAAAAATGATGGATTTGCAAGCTGTAAAACTGATGTAGAAGCACAATTGAATTTAAACTGCAAATGGAGAGCACTAATCTTTCAGTGGTAAAGTTAAAAAATCCAAATGTTCGAAATCTAAAATTGAAAGAAATACTAAAAAGGATAGAAATGCACAGTAAGTCAGGCAGCAGTTGCCAAAGGAGAAACAGGGTAAATGTTTAAAGTTTGAGATCCACCAATAATTTGAATGACGAGCCTCAGACTTGAACCATTAACCTTTCTCTTTCCGCAGATGCTGTTTGGCCGACCGCTATTAAACCTGGTCTGTGATGTTGTGCAACTTTGCGACCTGTGGATTGAAAATTACTGAAAAATTGGTTGGCAACCCTATGAAATTTGCAACGCTAAACCTGAAGCTTTATGCAAATTGTTAACACGTTTACATCTGCTAGACCCCAGAATTAAAATGTTTCAAATTGCTGTGCATACTACTGTCAATAAACATGCAACCTGTGTGCACTACAAAGATTTAAGGGGCTGTCCCACTTGGGCGACCTAATTAGCCTTCTAGAGTTTGAAAAAATGACATGTTGGAGACCTCCTTCGACTATGTTGAAGACCAGCTTCGACTAGCTTTGATTAGCTACGACTAACTTCGGGAAAATTGGACACCGAAGAGTGGAGAGTGAAGACGACCTCCTTCGACCTCCCTTCGAGTACGATGAAGACTATCTACGACTATCTTCGACTACCCTCGATTACCATGCCGACCTACTACGACTAAATCTACGAGTAAAAAAAGTGTCGATTTTTTCCATGGCGGCCGTTTTTTACTCACGGGCATTTTTTAACACGTTGAAAAAAACGCCGTGACCTAGCTAAGGCCTCGAGTACGCAGAGACCACTCTTGAGCATGAAAGAGCGTTACGAAGATCTCCTACAACCTCGTGTCGACCATGCTGCGAGTATAAGTCGAGGGCAAACTCACCAGAACTCGCGGATTAGGTCGCCCAAGTGGGACAGGCCCTTTATTCTGTGAAACAGCAAAACTACAACGAAACTCCATATCTGGCTTTCAGCTTAATTAGATGTATGTGTTAAAATCTCACTATGCAGGGTGGAACCATAGCGTATGTTAAGATTCAGCTATTTTATCACCTAAAGAAAATCTTACAAGAAGTGGGTAATTAAGGCAAAAGAAAACAAAGTAACTCATCGAGTCAGGCATGGTTAGGCATCTCTGGAGATGAGTATGAAGAAGGGTCCTGACCCAAAATGTCACCCATCCTTTTTCTCCAGAGATGCTGCCTGACCCGCTGAGTTACTCTAACACTTTATGTCTGTCATCTTTGGAGAACATGGACAGGTGATGTTTCGGATCGGGACCCTTATTCATTCTCTGCATGACCACCGAGTCATCTCAGCAATTTATGTCTTTTTAAAATATAAATAAAATCTCCAGTTCCTTGTAACTCCTAGGATTTAGTAGGATGCACTATACAAAAGCTATAAATCACAGAACTGACACGTTTCATGTATATCTTGAATGGGATTGAAGTTCATGATTTCATTATCTTCAACCCCCCTCCAATTGATTTATCTGTGTCAGTGTGAACCTGGCTGTTGGGAGTGCTGCAGCATATTCTCACCATTTTAACATGAGCCTGTGTAATTCCATCCTGAATCTACAGGGTGGCCTTTCTATGTGCCATGTCACTGCTTCACTGTAGCGTGCTGTGTGTGCACAATGTCATTCTACGTTGGTGTGAGGCCGGACGAAACATGTCCTGTGTTGCTTTTTTCCCAACTCCTGGCAAAACCACGTTTCATTTTCGTCCCAAACCGACAGTATAATTAGTTTATGTCTGTCGCTGTGTGTTATTCATCAGACCCAATGCATAATAGTAAGTATCTATCAATCAGTATTGGACATTGAGACCATTATGCTTAACAGGCCAAAATACACATTAATGTCCATGTTCTTTACATCTCCATCCAACATCAGCATGGCTAAAGCAGTCTTCACTACTTCCTTCGAACAAAGGCCACGTAATCTCCACAACCCTCCAATATGCCTGGATGAACACATCCTCAATTTATCCTTTAACCTCACTCACTTCCTGCAAAGCTGGACGTAGCTATGGGAATTGAGAATTGAAAACGTCAGGGGAACCCAGCAGGTCAGGCAGCATTCTTGACAGAAAACAGAATTGACATTTCAGACTCTTCATCAGAACTGGAAAAGTGAGAAAACAACCGTGTTTTGAGTTGCAGGGAGGGGAGTGGTGAGGAGAGCAGAAGGAACGTTTGTGATAGGGTGCAGATTAAAAGGTTACTTTAAATGTCAGAAGAGAAAAGAAATAACAGTTCAACTTGAAATTTCTCAGCTATACCTGTGGAGAGAAAATAAAAAGGTTTCCTGAAACTGTATGTGGTGTACACAGTATATATATATATATATATATATATATATATATATATATGGTGATGTATCTGGATATTCAGCCTTATTTGTGCACAATTAAAGAACATTTATTAGGAGTAATATATTGCATGGATTGAGAGAAATGAAACAAACTAGAAATAGGTGGGCAGTTTTCAAGTTAATAGACAATGACCAATGGTGACCAGTGCATATGCCCCAGATATTTACAATCTATATCAATGATTTGAATAAGGAAGCAAGGTATTATGTCTACATTTGTTGAATCCATGAAACTGGGTTTAATTGTACATTACCAAATGGATACAAAGAGGCATCACGATAATTTAGACAAATTATGTGAATTGGGAAATATGGCAGGTGCAGAATAACATGAACATGAAATCATCCATTTGTTAGGAAAGGCAAACTTTTATTTAAACAATGATTGGGAAATGTTGCGTAAATGAATCTGGGTTTTTATCTACATCAGTCTCTGAATGCAAACATGTGGGTAGGTGCAGAAAGCAGATACAAAGGCAAATGGTAACATTGATCTTCATTGCAAAATGATTTGTGTATAGTAGCAATTATGTCTATCCACAATAATATTCGGTCTTGGTGAGAACACACCTGGAGGATTATGTGCAATTTCGATATCCTTACCTCAGAAAGGGTCGCAGTTGCCTCAGAGGGAGTGCAACAGAAAATGGGAATAAGGTATTAAAATAGAGAACAGCCAATCTATTGACTGTCACAGCGGATTCGCAAGCCTCAATGGACTGCTTCTGCTGCTATTTTTCTATGGTTCTGTTTCTATCATCCCATTCCATTGTTTCCAAGAGGTCTTCTTTTCACTTCCGCGGTGGTTTCCCCTCCACCGTGATTGCCAGACCCAATCCCATCTGCCACATGTCCAGCCCTTCTGCTCTCAATCCTCTCTTCCATCGTGAGTGAGAATTAGGTTACCTTGATCTGCACCACCCCTCTCTCCCGACCAGCCTCCATATTCAATGGATAATTCTATAGAATTTCCAACCTATCCAATGCCTTACCATCTCCTCTTCTCTCTGCATCTGAATAACCCTTATCTGACGAGTTATTCTCTCAGTGACATCTTGGTGTATTCTACCATTTCCACAAACACTCATTTCCAATTCAGGGACAGTTACAAGAATGGAATGCTTGCCATCCTCTGTCCCACGTGTGTGCTTAACATAGAAACATAGAAACATAGAAATTAGGTGCAGGAGTAGGCCATTCGGCCCTTCGAGCCTGCACCGCCATTCAATATGATCATGGCTGATCATCCAACTCAGGTTACCACCACCTTGGTTTTTTAGGTCGCTTAAGGTCGTCATTGAAGTTTGAAATTAGCTACAATTGGGTAACTAACTAATTATATGCTTTAATTTCAGGTCCTCCAAGTAAGATTATTTTATATTTGTTTCAGAATGGTTCATTCTATGATAACTGAAAAATTTCATTTAGGTCGTGCATTAGGTCCATAGAAACATCAATAGGGAAACAAGATGCTAATTTCGGCTATGTCGTGAAAGTGGGACAGGGGCTCTACAAATACTAGGGACATTTTTTACCGAAGACAATTAACCTACAAACCTGCACGGCTTTGGAATATGGGAGGAAACCGGGGCATCCGGAGGGAACCCACGCAGGGAGAACATCCAAACTCCGTGCAGACAGCATCCGTAGTCAGGATCGAACCTGTTCTCTAACGCTGTAAGGCAGCAACTCTACCGCTGCGCCACTGTGCCGCCCGTGTATTTTGCATACACAGAATTTTGCTTTGGGATGTTTATTTCCATTGTATACTAACATATCACTTCAAGGCAAACACGGAATATTTACGGGAGACTCAAGAAACTGCGTGCAGGTGCTGGAATCTTGAGCAACACATAAATGCTGCAGGAACTCAGGGGGTCTGGCAGCATCTGCGGAGGGAATGACCGACGACATTTCGGGCCGGGATCCTTCTTCCGACTGGCCCTCTCGACCCAAAACGAAACCCATGACCACCTGTTGGAACAAAAAAAAACGTTTGTCAAGTTGGCGTTCTATGGTCGAAATACTGGAGCGTCAAATCTGTTTATCGTTCCAGCTTCATCCGAAATTTCAATATTAATCAGCTTGGAAGTAATTTAATTTAGTTTTGAGCTGTGCACGGTAAAGATCGGGTCACGTCAAGCTGTGGTTTTCCTGGAATTGACATCAATATTGCCCCATGGACCAGATTTGAGAATGGATCACAGGTGAAACATTTTTTTCTGACACGCCTTTACGTCCTCTCTCGCCGCTAGACATGGTGGTTGTAATCGTTTCTCAAACCTCACAAGACATCGTGAATCTTACACGGAATCCATGCAAAACTCGGAGCCATCGCTGCTCGAATAAACCTACGCCGTGAACCGCTGGGAGAATTCTTCCACTTTATCTTGGAGTGGGTGGGGAGCGGGCGGGGGGGAGGGGGGGAGGTGTAAGAGAAGGGTGAGCTGGTTGTATAACATTTACTGGAGTGATCAGTGAACTAAATCATAGCAGGAGCCGCAGCTCGTCCGCGATATGAAGCAAAGGAAACCCTGCATTTATAAATGAAGATATACATCATTATCACACAAATGAAGGTAAATGAAGGTCGAGTCTGGAAACTCTGCGGAAACAGTGTGTCAGATACGATTGTTCTCGTGTTAAAATGCGCGTATGTTTTAAATGTGTAGAAACAAAGACCCCGAATAAGAGTCTCGATCCGTAATGTCACCTATCCATGTTCTCCAGAGATGCTGCCTGACCTGCTAAGTTACTCCAGCACTTGGTGTCCTTTTATATTTTAAATTTACTATCAAGAGTTTCAATCGGTATGGGTGCAACTTGAACAGCATGAAATCCTTTACGGAGTTCCAGCGAGTGAGTAGACCAATGTGACGCAGAGACGACAACCTGGCTGGGCTCGCGATCTAACTATTCCTTTGGTTTATGTTTCATTCGCAAGAAGAAGTTGAGCAATATCGTGGTAAATCATTCCACAAGAAATCAAATAGCCTCGAGAAGGATCCCGACCCGAAACGGCGCCGATCCATGTTCTCTAGAGATGCTGCCTGGCCCGCTGAGTTACTTCAGCACTTTCTGCCTTTTTTTTGTAAACCTGCATCAGCAGCAATTCCTTTCTCCCCAAGAAGACTGAGCTAATCGTTCGACTGGTTAGAAGGCGGTAATATTTCAAATTCGCCTGAATGTGGTATCAGTATATCCCTCGTTACCCTCTCGGCCTCGGCTGTTATATTGACTGTGAGACCCCCTCTAACGAGCGGACTCGGTTACACGGTGGATCTTGTGCGACTCATTGGGGGTTTGATTCGAAGCTACCGGTCCCATGAATAAAATCTGGTTGTCAATCCTCAGACAGATTGATTCCCGCTGTTACCGAGTGACTAAAATAAAATAGTCTCCCGGACAACGCCATCTCTCGGAGTTAATATTTAACGGAGCCGTTCAGTGTTTGAAACGCAAATAGCCCAGGTTTTTTTTCATTGAAATAGAGGGGGGAGAAAATCTGGCATCCCCTGGTGTGGTGCTAATGGGAAACCGAGTGGACGGGAGAGCTCTGCGGGGCATTCAAAATACATTAACACTGGCACGAATCTACATACAATGCGGAAAGTAACCGTGGATTTAGCGTGACTTTCCTGCCTTTACACTCATCCCGAGTAAAACTGCTGACCAGTTAGTCGCCGTGAGCTCTATATCAGCAATCCCGCTTGCCGTTTCATTACACGTTGAGAACAGAAGACGCTCTGAAGACCAGGAACGTCTTGTGTGTGCGCGCCGCTGAAGTAAACTGGTCCACACACACACACACACACACACACCAATGCGCGGCGGGGCTGCGGAGAGAGGTTGCTAGAGAGTTCTCAGCAAGCCCGGAGATACGCAGTGCCGGGCGTGAGAGCGTCTGGGGGCAAGCAAGGCAAGTCCGGTGGCATTATGGAGTGGATGGGAGGGGAGGAGAGGGGCGGTGGGTGTTTGTATGTGAATGTGAGAGAGATTGGTACTGAAAAGCCAAAGCTCCGAACAGGAGCTCCGTCCATGGTGCTTAAGTGAAGGTTGATGTCGGCGTTAAGGACAGTGTCGCTTTCCCTGACTTGTCTCCCCCCACACACACACACACTCTCTCTTTCTCTCTCTCTTTCAGGTTAACCGCATTCCCAAAGGAAGTCGGCGCAGGAATCAGGAATGGCCTCACACAAGGAGAGAGAGGCAGCCTTCCGCATCCCTACAACGTGTCCCAGTCTCTTGCCCGGACCAGCCTTACTCTGATACTGGAAATATGACACCTCGTTAAAACAAGCTCTCAACGCTGTTTCCGCATTTGTGAGAACTGCCTGCAAGCAGAAAGGGGAAAAGAGAGAGAGAGGGGGGTGGGGGGAGGGAGGCAAGGAGGGAAGGAGAGAGGATTAAGAGATCTATAAATCAACCTGACTCAGACGGTGATCTTTGGAAGGCATATGTTAATCGAAGATCTATCTGCCTTGATGTGGGATTCGCTAATGCAGGTACCCGGCATCTCACACACGGGGACTCGGAGCTGAGAGAAGATTGTTGGGGGATGTTGCGGCTGCAATTCTCCCATTGTCCCACCTGACCTAGCCTTGTGCAGCGGCGGAGGGAGAGGAGGGAGGGGGTCGGCTGGGAGCAGGGACCCCACGGAAAGTTTGGTGGATGAGTGTCGGGGCGCCGGCTGCTCCGCTGGCAGCGGGAGAGAGCTGGAGCAGCGGATCGCCGGATGATGGGCAGCGGCGGAGCCCGGGGCTGCGCTGTGCTCCACCTCAACGAGGACAACGGGCGCTTGGTGCTGCTCGCCCTGCTCATCGTGGCTTACCTGCTGTGCGGCGCCGCCGTGTTCTCGGCCATCGAGCGGCCGGCCGAGCTGGAGGCGAGGAGCAGGTGGAACCGCACGCTGCGCAACTTCGCCGACAAGTTCGACATCGCCGGCGGCGAGCTGAGCGCCTTCCTGCGGGACTACGAGGTGGCCGTCGCGGCGGGCATCCACTCCGACAGCCTGAGACCCAGGTGGGACTTCACCGGAGCCTTTTACTTCGTGGGCACCGTGGTGTCCACCATCGGTAAGGAACTCCCTCCCAGCCCCGAGAGAGGGTGAGTGAGCGGGGTCGGGGTACGGACGGGGTGGGTATGGGGGGGCTGAGGGAGATTGTCTGGGTCTGACGGTACTGGAGAAACTCAGCGGGTGCAGCAGCATCTGTGGAGCGAAGGAAATAGGCGACGTTTCGGGCCGAAACCCTTCTTCAGACTGGGTCTGAGACTGAGATGAGGGTGAGTGCATCAAGGAGTCGCTAGTTTCACCGCGGGCCTACAATGGGTTAAATCATGATCGCGAGTTCCAGCCAGGAAAGTGTCTTGTGTGAACTTTCCAGTGTTTACGTCAACTTGCCGAGGAGGAATATTAGCGGCATTTAAACGCTTGAGTGGACAGCATCTGACGCCCTTCCCTTGAGAAAGGAAGGCTGTCGGCGAGGGTTTTTTTAGGACTTTAAAGAGGTTTTGATTGAATGGATGCAGATTCCCCCCATTTGTGGGAAAGAATATTAATAGGGATTGTCAGCAGGCTCACCAAGAAATCCAAAAGGGAATTGAATGGAAACTCCTTGACCGTAGGAGCGATGAGAATGTGGAGCAGGGTGGAACAAATTCACCGAAGGAGAAGCTGTAAAAAGCATATTAGAGTGGTGGAGATGAAGGAGCTTCTAACTGGGGAAAAGCACAACATGCTGGAGTAACTGCGGTCAGGCAGCATCTCCGGAGAACACGGATATGCGACATTTCGGGTCGGGACCCTTCTTCAAAGTGATTGCAAGGGTTGGGGCGGAAGATACAAGATACAAGATACATTTAATTGTCAAGAAAGCTAGAAGAGCGAGTTTCTAACTGATTTGGATGAAGAAGGGTGGGAGGTGATTCCCATTTGGCTCAGATATGGTGAATCTGTGGAATTCTTTGCCACAGAGGGATGTGGAGGCAAGTCAAGGCAGGGATAGTTAAATACTTGATTAGTGCTCGTGTCAGGGGTTATGGGGAGAAGACAGGAGAATGGGGTTAGGAGGGAGAGAGAGATTGAGTTACGCAGTAGACTTGATGGGCCGAATGGTCTAATTCTGCTCCAATCACTTATATCAGCAGAGACTAGTTGGGCCGAATGGCCTGTTTCTGTGCCTTGCTTCCTCTGTAACTCAGTTCAGGCAGTTTGGGGATTCTGTGTTTATTTATGGTGGTGGACCTCACCTTTGCATATGTCAGTGCTTTTGAATCTATTTACTAGGAGTATGGCATGCAGAATCTTTCAGCATATGTGGTGAACCGTTCAGATGGATGTGAGTAGTTATGTGGGCAACATCGAACTCGCTCACGGCTCATATCTGCTGTCCATGGAAAATAATAAAGTGAATGGAATACCACCAAGTGTTTCATTCAGATTTGTTGCTTAGGTATTGTGTGTAGAAGTGGGCTCCAGTTTGTGGAGTACTACCACTAGGAGCAGCAGAAAGTGAAACCTGGACCTTGGGGTCTTTGATACTCAAACTAAGCTGAGACCAGCTTTCTACGTGGCTCTAGAATGGAGAAAGGATTATAAACCAAATCACTGGGGCATGGCGAGAGTGTAGAGATAAAGTAGAGAGAAAGGTATGAATATAAGAAATCTTGTCAATATTGTTAAGATATTGCCTATTATTACCTATTATACTATTATCTATTGTATCAGCTGGTTGAGCTGTTGCCGTACAGTGGCGAAGAACTGGTTTTGATCCTTACCGCAGGTGCCTTCTGTGTGGCTTTGCACCATCTCCCTGTGACTGCATGTGTCTCCTCCGGGTGCTACAATCTCCTTTCACATCCCAAAGAGATTTGTAGGTTAATTGGCCTCTGTAAATTGCCCCCAGTATGTAGTGCGTAAACGCAAAAGTCAGATAACATGGAAGTAGTGTAAATGGGTGATCAGTGGTCGGCGTGGGCTGTAGGGCCAGTTTCCAAGCTGTATCTTTCAATCAATCAATCAATAATAGGAAGGGATAGTGAGAATTAATTAGAAGGTAAAGCTAGAGGTTATAATAATTGAAAGACAACGGTAAAGGTTTTGTATCTGAATGTCAGTAGCAATTAAAATAAAAGAGATGATAGATTGCAAATAGACATCAATTAATATGTCAGGGCAATATAGCTGAGCAATCTTAGCAAACAGCAATATAGCCCAGGGAGCAAGGAAAAGGTGGAGGATTGGTTCCGTGAATTAATGACTGACAGCGCAATGTAGAGAGATGGCTGCGTTCAGGAGAGCAGACATTTGAAGTAGTTTGGGTGGAGCTGGAAACAAATAAATGGAAGAACATTAACAGAAGAAACTAGGAACCAAATGATGTCACCTGAGCACACAGCCTGATCTGCCATTCAATATGATCATGGCTGATCTGCCCCAGGTCTCAATTCAGATTCAGATTAGATGCCAAATACGTCAGGGTGCATTGATATTCTTTGTTCTCATGAAGCGCATCAAGTAAATAATTTACATACAATATTGATAAATACAACAATGAATGCCATGACAAGTGCAAAGCAGCAGAATGGTGCAAAGATTGTAGTGCAATCTGAAATACTGTAAACCGTTACAATTACAGACCTCTATGTAATAATCTCAGTTACAGTGGTGATGGTTGGCAGGCAGTGCGCAGCACAGTGCTGGGCAGCGGAAAGGCTGCTGCAAGGAGAGAGAGAGAGAGCAGTAAAATAAGAGAATTGCATTGGGCACAGGTTTGTGGTGCTGCCACAATGTGAGGTCCTAGGTGTTGGGTGCAGATGTACCTGTGCCACCCTAGGTCACCTAGGCATAGGTCAGCCATGATTGAATGGCAGAGTAGACTTGATGGGCCGAATGGCCTAATGCTGCTTCTATCACTTATGAACCTGGTAATGGCGCGAGGCTCCCTTTGCACTATCCCTCACTCTTCCACCGTTTGCCCAATTAGCTGGTACCATATGGGAGCAGAGAGAGTGAGCAGCATGAAGGCGGTGTGAGTCCTGTGCACCACATGTGGGGCCAGAGGCTCTGTAACCTCAGTCAACTATATTTTTTCATCTTGCTGACGTTAAGGGCTAGGTTGTTGCTCTGACGTCATGACACAAGATTTGCAATCTCTTTCCTCAACTCCATGTCATCTTTGTTCTTGATTCGGCCAATGATAGTGGTGTCATGGACGAACTTGAAGATTGAGCTGCCGTTGTATTCGGCGGCACATGAGTGTACAGGGAGTAGAGCAAGGGGCTGACCACACAACCGTGAGGAGCAGCAGTACTTCGTGTCAGGTGGAGCAAATGTTATGACCAATTCTTGATGAAATTGGTGGCAACTGAGGTCTACTCATTCAGGCTGTATGAAATGGTCTTGAACATGTTCTGATCAATTGACGTAAGGTACTTCTGATGTAGGCCCTCAGCTTCCTTGGAACACTACTATATTATTCTTCTCATTGGTATCTCATGCTTCAATCTGCATGTAAGCTGGCAGGAACAGCCCTGACAGATGATCAGACTGGCTGAAATGACACCAAGGATGGAGCAATAGGCATTGTTGATGGTGGTGTAATGGTGATCAAGTATGTTAACACCCCGCTTGGGCCAGGAGACATGTTGATGGTATTTAGAGTTTAGAGATACAGCGTGAAACAGGCCTTTCGGCCCACGGAGTCCGCACAGATCAGCGATCACCCCGCACACTAACACTACCCAACACACCAGGGACAATATACGTTCTTTTCCACGAAAAAATATTAACTTGATTTAAGCCACCGGCAATCATGAAACAGGGTTTGTCATCTCAAGAGAAATGACAGCGGAGTATAATTTGTACAATACTATCTTGACATTGGCTTGGGGTGGTATGAAGACAACTGACCTGGTGGTAGAGGTGATGAATTCCCAAAATGGATAAAAGGGATAATATTTTATCAACTAGTCATTTCAGGAAAGGGGATCAAAATTGAGCGAAGACCATCATATTAATGCAACACAAAGCAAAATGTAGATGCTGTCGCCTTTCCCCTTGCCTGATTGGATTCTGTACAATCAATACAATAAATGGAGAAACTCTCAAGCTGTAAAGCAGTGTCCGGTGAGTCGGGGGTGAGCCATGTTTTAGTGAAACGAAAAACTCAGCAGTCCATGATATCCTTCTGAAACTGCTGCCTTGCTCTCAGCTCTTCAAGCTTATTTTCATTATTGAACATTAGCTAGAAGTATGTTGGGGAGGAGGGAACAAAATCCTTGTGATTTCAGCCGCATCTGACTTTAGACTTTAGATTTTAGATTCAGAGATACTGTGTGGTCTTTCACCCACTGTCCGCACCGTCCAGCGATCACCCCATACACTAGCACTATCCTACACAATGGGGATAATTTACAATTTACAGAAGTCAATTGATCTACAAACCTGCATGACTTTGTAGTCTGGGAAGAAACCAGAGCACCCAGAGAAAAACAGGGAGAACGTACAAACTCCATACAGCTAGCACCTGTAGGCAGGATTGAACCCGGGTCTCTGGGGCTGTAAAGCAGCAACTCTACCACTGCACCACCGTGACACCCTAAAGGAGCCCCTTCCCCCAACCCCACTCCGACCACCGTGCTTACTTGTTTTGTTTGCACTCTGCAAAGATCAGTTGGGCAAAGGTAGCATAGAAGAGGAATTATTGGAGTGCCTTTAAGATAATAACAGAGAGCAAGCTATACTCGACCTGGTATCATGTAATGAAATGGGATTAATTAAAGATTTGATCATGAAGGCACCCACAGTGATCATCTATGATTGAATTTCATGTTAAATTTGATTGAGGAAAGGATGGGTCCAAGACTAATAACTAAAGTAACAGCAATTACGATGACATGAAAGCAGGACTAGCTGAAATGTATGAGCAAATGAGGGGAAGGGATTGGTCAGTCGAGGTGCAGGGGAAAATATTTAAGGGGGTCTTCCAGAATATGCACATTAAATGCATAACAACAGGAAGGGAAAATTAATGATTAATTCAAAAAGTTAAAGATAATATCAAACTGAAAGATAAAGGTAGGTGCAGGTCCGAAGATTGGATGGATTGTAAAAAATGGAGTGAAACAAAGGTTGTCCTGGGTAAAGCCAGTCAGAAGTATAAAACTGATTGGTGATGTTTCTGCAGTTATTTAAAAAAATAATGAACATAGTGAGCATTGGGCCTGGAGAGACCGAGTGGGGAACGTGTTATTGAAAACGGGGAGTTGGTATTTTTCACCATTTTTCAATAGAGAGGATGCCAATTAACAATGACACTTAAGAAATTGTTTTAACTTGTGAATTGAGAGAGTGGGAAGAATTCAGGAAAATTACAATCATCAAAGAAGTGGCACCGAATGGATCTGTGGATTGACAAGTCTCTGGGTTCTATTGGATAGAGAGATAATTTTGTGTTAGTTTTAGTTTTCCAAGATTCATCAGATTCCAGGAAAGTGCCATTGGATTGGACAATAATACTTGGAGTTTGGTGTACTGTATTGAACTGCTTATTTACAGAAGGAGGTTAATGCATTGGAAGCAGGCCAGTGCAAAGATCATGCTCTAGTATCTTTGGTCCAGTGTAGGTTCACTAAACTAATACCTGTACCAGGAATGGGTGGGTTATCTTCTGATTGAACAGGCTAGATATGTACCCGCTGGAGTTATATGGGAGTTTATTGAAATGTGTAATATTCTGAAGTGTCATTATACGGTGGAACTGGAGAGGGTGTTTTCTATTGTAGGTGAATCTAGAACACAATATGCTGGAGTAATTCAACAGGTCAGGCAGCTTCTCTGGAGAACATGGATAGGTGACGTTTCGGATCGAGACACTACTTCTGACTAATCAGTTAATAGATCAGATAATAGATCAGACTGATCAATATTAGATACGCAGAGATGGAGAAAATGTTTCCAACTGTGGGAGAGTCTAGGACCAGAGGGTACAGCCTCAGAATAAAATTATGTACCTTTAGAAAGGAGATGAGGAGGAATTTCCTTAGTCAGATGGTGGCGAATCTGTGGAGTTCATTGCCACAGATGGCTGAAGAGATCGTCTTTGGGTATTTTTAAAGCAGGGATTGATAGGTTTTTGATTAGTAAGGCTGTCAAAAGGTTAACAGATATTGCCACAAACTCTGACTGAATCAACAATAACACTTATTCCAAAAAGAGATAGGATCTTGAAGACTCTGGCTCGAATAAAGCACTGATTTTAAACACTGATCAGAAGATACTAGCTAAAATCGTAGCTCACAGATTAAGTTTAGTGATCCACAAGTTAATACATCCCGATCAATCAGGCTTTATTTCGAAACGCTATTCATTCTATAATCTGAGACCTTTGTTTAATATAATATATTCAAATAGAATATTAAATGAAGATTTAGCAGTCATTTCGCTAGACGCTGCAAAAGCATTTGATCAGGTGGAATGCCCCTATCTTTATTCTGTGATGGAAAAATTTCAACTTGGTGAAAACTTCTGTTCATGGGTGAAACTCCTATATACAAGCCCAGCAGCTAGAATATTGACAAACCAAATGTTGTCACCCAAGTTTCATTTATCCAATGACTGGTGTACCATGACACCCAGGTCTCGTTGCATCTCCCCTCTTCCTAATCGGCCACCATTGGCATTTGATTACTATCAATATCCAAGGGGCAAAGTGAGAAACTGCGGGAGTGATTTTTCACACCAAAAATAACAATCAAAAGAAATAGTAGGAAAAGACATGTAAAATAAAGAAACATCAAAAACACCACAAATGTACGCAAATTGTCAGGCATGGTCAAAAGCCACTGCTTACCAATGATCGTTTTAACACACTTTGAAGATGGACATTGGGGGCCTGTCTATCTTGCAACGGCAGGGTGCTTCCAGACTCCCCTATTCTGGCAACAGAGAAGGCTGACTCTCCCCCTGCCTATGCACCTCATGATTTTTATAAACTATACGGTCACCCCTCAGCTTTGTTTATTCCAGGGAAAACAGTCCTAATTTATCCAATCTCTCCTTCAATCCCTCCAATCGAGCCTATTCAGAGATTTAAAAAACCATTTCCTGTACTAAAATTAACCGAAAGTGCACCGGGAGCCAGTGGAGGGAGGCCACAATTGGTCATAAATCGGTGGCCTTTTAAAATTCCCTGTTTCAGGCGAGCACAGCAGTGCTAAACCAACTGGAGACGAGCCTGTGAAGAACAAGCAACTTGAACTTGCTGCGATACAGTAATCCAGCCTAGAATGTAATAAAGGGAGGATTACTGTCTCAAAATGCTGCCGCTCGAGAATGATGTTCATATTGATTCCTTAGGTAAAAAGAAGCTGGACTTAACCACCGCGCCTATTTGGCGATCTAATGTAAAGTCACTGTGACCCCACTTTTGTAGAAAAGGAAAAGTTCAGCAATTGTTGGCTTCACGTAGCCTTGACATGGATGGGAGGGAAATGGTTCATTCTATTACATATTTATGACAACAGGGCACTTGTAAAATCACCTCTGTCTTGTTTTTCATTAGAATGCCCATCCCCTGAGTTTAGGGCCAACCACTTTAATGTCTTTCAAGACAAGACAGAAGCGTAATTTACAGAATAAGGCATCTTCCCCCCTCATGCGGCAATGAAAGCTGGGTATCATCTGGCACCAATCTATGGAAGGAGATGCCATTTTCTAAGGATGGACCAGCAGGAATAGGTACATCACGAGAAAATACAGGGGATCCAGAATCGAACCCTGTGGAAGCCCCATATGAAAGGGGAGCGGAAGAGGATTCAAATCAGAAGCAAGGCAGAGGCTCAGTGTTCTGCCCGCCAGATAGGACCTGGAACTAGGAGTAGGCCATTCCGCCCAGATGCCCACTAACTGCGTAGCCAGATCATTGTGATTTGGTCCACCGTATCAAAGGCAGCAGACAATTCCAGGACAAGAACCACCACATCCCCTGAATCCACTATCTTTAGGAGGATATCTAAAAAACCCTTAGCAACGCATGAGAGAATTGCCTGTGCGTGCTTTCTGAATCCAGAGAATTCCACAGATCTCCGAATATCTGGGTTAATTTTTTTTTTTCATCTCCATTCTAAATGGCCTAACCCATATTTTAAATAAAAGGCAATTTGGAGATGGGTCCCTAAAAACATCAGGAACAGATTGATCCAGGCCAGGTTTCTAGCATCGTCCAATCCCTTACCAATGTTTAAAACTCAATAACAACTCCCTCATCCTTCTAAATTCCAGAGTATACAAGCCCAGCCGCTCCATTCTATCAACATAACACAATCTCGAGGGTAATAAGGCTTAGGCAATAAATGCAGGCCACTAGTAGATAGAGGCATATGGTATGCTTGCTTAAGTATAAAAGTCAAGAAGTCATGATGCAATTTTATAGGACTTTGGTAAGGGACCGAAACAGAAGGGTCAGAGGCAGGTGCTGAAATGTGAGCCCTTAAGGAAACAACCTTATCAACAAAAAAGTGCAGGAAGTCATTACACATTTCAGGTGAAGCTTCCAGACAGACAGGCTGCGGGGCATTTAGAACAGAGTCAATGATTTCAAATAGCACACGTAGGGGGAGACCTTTTAGAAGTATAAGAAAATTATGAGAAGCATAGATAGGGTAGACAGTCAGAATATTTTTCCCAGTATGGAAAAAAAAATACTAAAGGGCATAGCTTTAAGGAGAGAGTGGCAAAGTTTAAAAGAGATGTGCGAGGTAAGTTTTTTATACAGAGGATGGTGTGTGCTTGAAACGCGCTACCTGGGGCTGTGGTTGAAGCAGATATGTTAGTGGTACTTGAAAGACATTTGGATAAGCATATGGGTATGCAGGGAATGGCGGAATATGGGTTTTGTCCAGCTAGATAAGTGATGGTCTTGGCACCATTTTCAGCACAGACATAGAGGTCTGAAGAGCCTGCTCTTGTGCTGTACTATTCTCTGTTCTATGCCAGTGACACCCACATCCTGAAACATAATTAGAAACAAACATGGAAATTTAACACCAGGAATCTTAAATATGGTAAGTCCTTGTTCCTAAAAACAAAGAGAAGCTCTAGATTCAATCTCTTTGTTAAGTTTGGTGATCACATGCACGGTGATGCTCAGGGATATCACATTCATCATTTGTGCACCTGGTAAAGGGGGGGAAAAGTTCGATGGATTCCGATTAACTCAAAGTGACTCCACTTAGAAAGTGAACATGCACGGCAACATCTTACACCATCGCCATCCTCCAGGCCAGGAAGTCACTCGAATGCCTTATGTACTGAAGTGTTTTGCAAATAATCAGGACTTAAGTGCAAAAAAATGATGAATGGGTATTTGGATAGGGCTGGAGAAGCCAATGGAGCCACCCCAATGAAGCAGCAGCTTTAGATGAGTTGAGGTGAAAGTGGAAGGAGAGTGGTGGATAGGAGAGTTCAGGCCCAATATACTTAATGTATCCCGGGGTTACTGCTGCACAACCACTGTACAACTGGTTTTGGATGGAGAGCTGTGTAAAGAAAGTGCAGAAACATGGAACTGCAGATGCTGGTTTACCAAGGAAAGGCACAAAATGCTGGAGTAGCTCAGTGGGTCAGGCAGCATCCCTGAAGAACATGGATAGGTGGCGTTTCGGGTGGGGACCTTCTTCAGACTGATCGTAAAGAAACTGCATGCCTCTGTATTCTCTCTTCTCTTTTTCCCTTCTTCTCGAGTCAGGTCTGGAGTTGAGCATTTCATTTTTTACCTTTGAGAATTCAAAGCCATATACAGATTTTTAATGTTGTTTAACTAATCTGTCCCATGGAGTACGACAATTCAAAAACTAATGCCTGGTGCCATGGAGATACTGAATGAAATTTAGATTCCTTGCTGTTTATTAGCGATATTGCTTGTGGATGTTGCCATGGTAATATTTCCTTAAATCTCTCCCTTGCTGGTATTAAATAACATGAACTGTTCACGGAGCTGAAAAATGACCATTCAACTCGTACTTAGATACTGTTAGTGGGAGTCGTATATACAGAAAATAGTCATTAGATTGCCGTGAAGAACAGTCCTCATGGCATCTGAAGCACAACGTGTGCAAACCTCCAGCAGCAATGTATCAATGGGTATCGCAGCAGAAAACACATTTCTCCCCTCTCTTCCCTCTTATATTGCATCACGGACAATATAAGTTCATAAGTCATAGGAGCAGAATTAGGCCATTTGGCCCATCAAGTCTACTCTGCCATTCAATCATGGCTGATCTATCTTTCCTTCTCAATTCCATTCTCCTGTCTTCTCCCCATAACCCCTGACACCTGTACTAATGAATAATCGGTCAATCTCCGCCTTAAATGTATCCATTGACTTGCCCTCCATAGCCGTCTGTCGCAATGAAGTCCACAGATTCATCACACTCTGACTAAAGAGATTCCTCCTCTCCTCCATTCTAAATGTACACTGTGGAATTATGAAAGACAGCTTATTCTAAAAGAGCCATACGCCTTAAAGTTGACCCACTGGAATAGATTTGAAATGCCGTCCTGATTCCTGGCCCATTAACGGCAGCAGAAGACCATATTAAAAATATCTGGAGCATGCCTCACCCCAGTGGAATAGGGTAACTTTAGCAGCTCCGCTGGCACAAACTGATGTCCATTTATTGTCGCTGATTTAGAATTGTGAAACTGTGAACAAATCTTCACTTTAAGCTGCAATGGTTCACGTTCATTCACCAGCTCCTTGTCAAGGGCAGCTAGTGATGGCCAATAAATGCCAGCATGGCCGGATATGGCCACTAATCTTGGAAATAAATCTGAAAAGAAAATACACGGACTAACACAATAGGCAAACATAGCTGACACTAAGTGGCAAACATAGATGCCACTTAGCAAAATTCATTCTGCTGAATACACCACACGCCCTATATTTTGTGGAGCGGCCGACTTTTAGATCTCTTCCCTGTACAGGGACCCGACCTTTCCCTGTCGGGTCTCCGTTGCCGTTGGGGCCTAGCACCGTGGAGCGGCCTCCAACTGGAACGACAGCTCAAGTCACGGAGCCTGCATAGCTGCGGACCTACCATCGTAGAGCTGGCCAGCTTCGGAGCGTAGAGAGCTGCGGTGGCGCGCTGCTGCGACCCGACTCCGGTGGATGGTGACACCGGGAGCTCGCGGGTCCCCGGTGGGAGACCGCTTTGCGGGGCACTGGCAACGGCGACTTCTCCCGCTCGATTTGCGGGGTTGAGAGTGACCTGACCTGGAGCGGGGCATTACATCGCCCGGCGCGGCTTAAAGTCGCCGTGGGACTTGCTAGCGCCCGCCGGGGGCTTTGACTTTGACTTTGGGAGAGGAATGGAAAGCAGGGGAGAGACAAGACTTTGCCTTCCATCACAGTGAGGATGAGATTCACTGTGATGGATGTTTGTGTAAATTGTGTTGGTGTGTGTCTTGGTTCTTTTCTTGTATGACTGCAGAAACCAAATTTCGTTTGAACTTCATGTGAGGTTCAAATGACAAATAAACGGTATTGTATCGTATTGTATTGGTATTGTTCTATAATCTGAATATTTGGTATATTTGTGATGTATTTTGGGAAGTTAAACCAGGGCAGGACAGACACATTAGTTTAGTTCAGTTCATTGTCACATGTACTGAGGTACAGGGAAACGCTTTCTGTTGCATGCTATCCAGTCAGCGGAAAGACTATACATGATTACAATTGTGTCAGGGCATTGGAGAGTGATGTAGAACGGAGAGCCGTAGGAGTACAAGTACATAGTTTGCTGAAAGTGGCATCACAGAGAGACAAGGTGGTGAAAAGGTATATAGGCTGCTTGACTTCATCAGATGGGACATTGAGTGCATTAGTTGGGATGTCATGTTATTACAGCCATACCAGTCGTCGGTGAGACCGCACCTGAAATATGGTTCTGGTCACCAGACTATAGAAACAATTTGATTAATCTAGAGAGAGTTCAGAAAATATTTACAAAGATATTGCAAAGGCCAGAGGGCATAAGCAATAAGAAGAGATTGGATAAACTAGGGCAGCTTTTCAAGAGCAAAGGAGGCTGAAGGAGTGATCGTACAGAAGTTTAGAAAATCATAAGGTAAACAGTCAATCTTTTTCCCAGGATAGGGAGTCTAAAACCAGAGGGTATAGGTTTATGATGAGAGGGGAAATATTTAAAGGGAAGGTGAGAGGGCCAAGATTTAAAGGGGAACCGAGGGGTAAATTGTTCACAAAGTGAGTGATAGTTATATTGAATGAACTGCCAGAGAAAGTGGTAGAGGCTGGTAAAAAGAAAGGTTTGGATGAGTATGGACCAAATCAAGAAAAATGAGACTAATTCAAGAAGGCATGAACAAGTTGGGCCAAATAACTTGTTTCCATTCTGTACAACTCTATGACTCTTTGACAATGGAGATAAATGGAAAGTTTGTTAAACAAAACAATTTACCTTGGTAGCTTGAAATAAATAAAGTCCAATGCCACCGGAAATAGAATTATATTAGACAACAACAATTGAAAAGTATCATATTAAAAATGATAAAATTGGAAACTAGAAGCAAAGACAGGATAAAGTGATCCTCCAAAGCCATCATTATTTTTTCAGGGATGACTGCTCAAGCAAATTAAGAGCCTACATTTTGTAGTGGGGGTGGATTAGGGGACAGTTTGGGGCAGCTTAATTTCATTGGTTTTTCATGCATCATAAAACCAAAATGTCTTTGTTTGCAAATTGCTTAAAATCACTCTGGTAATGGAGTATTTTGGATCTTATTTAAAGGAAAATTAGCAGTAAAATGTAAGAACTGAGGCAAATAAACAGAGGAATGACAGAGAACTAGTATAAATTGGAATAAAGTGCAGAAATGCATACGAGGGAAGAGAAAAAGATAAAGCAAGAATCAAAATTAACTTTTGTACCCACAAAAAAATAACAAAATGCTACAGTACGGTAACAGTTTAAATAAACCCATTTTGAGGTCCTTGCCATTGCATTAATAATCAATCACCTCATATTTAATTCATAAAGTGAGTTTAATGATTAATTAATGTCTAGAATTTGCAGGGTCTTGGGGAAAATGGAGAGGTTGAAAATGAGGTGCTTTTAGTGAGAAATAAATCGTGGTGGATCACCATAAACCTCAATTTGTGCATTAGCGATGTGTCGCGATCTTCCCAGTCTTCATCAAACAAGATTTGGATCAACGTAAAATGGGCAGGAGAAATAATTAGGGATTGATGGATCAGCTGAGAAGCCAATCAAATGTCGACCAAAATAATAGTCTTTCAATACTGACCATAACTCAATACTTACGTCTTTAAAATGTCCCCTTAAATAAGGAAAACAAATATATTAAATTCATTTAATTTGCTTGTGATACCTGCCATGAGTTAACTTTGCTATTTAGGTTCCGCAATAACATAGAAAATAGTAAACACTCAGCAGGTCAAGCAGCATCTATGGAAAGAGAAACATAGTTAATGTCTCAAGTCTGAGTTCCTTCAGCATAATGGTCAGTTCTTGTAGGATGATTATCAATGCTGCTTTACTGGACACTAATTTCCAAATTAATGCAAAGATGCAAACCATTTATAAAAACAATGTTTTCCCATTTTGATCATTTATTACCTAGATGTTTTTTCCCCCTTCAAAACAACTCTAAGTTTCAGACAGGAGAGACAGAGATGATTATGGATATTATTGAACTTCACACCTGGAGACAAGACCGAGAGAGATGGAAAAATGAATGATCTGAATACTCGATTTAAGCAGTGATCACAGAACCAGAAGGCAATAGCAGTATTAAAAATCTTGAAAGAATATTAATAGAAATCTTATATCTCTGGTGGCGTCTAACTATATCCTTAACAATTATTATGATTTTAATCTCCTTACAAAAGAATTGGATAGTTACCTGACTAGGAATTTATTGTAAGGTTTTAGGGTTAAGTACAGATACAGATACAAGCAAAAACCTAATTTTATATAAGTACATCCAGAGAAAGAAGCCAGACAGAGTAAAAAACAACAGAAAAATCTGGTCTGATATTGAACTAAAGTAGGAAAAGTTACAACAAGCAAACAAATAGCTCCTAAGATTCTTTAGGTTTTGTTACATGGGTGTATTTTACCTGCACACTCATTATCATGGAATCTTCTGTTAAATCTTCATTTTCTATCTTTGTAGTTTTGTAACGTTCTGACCTTGATGTTTCTTGGCAAGATTATTTTGAAAATACATGTTCAAATGTGTTCAGACCAGGGCAGCCTCGCTTCTCCACACGCACTCCCAATACCTCATGTTGCCAGTCAATGTTTTTGCTTCTCATCTACCTTATATTCCCTTCATTATCCAACATATACAGTTAAACCAGACCAGCATTTCAACCCCACACATAAAATCATCACCATCATCATTATCATTCAACAATGCGCAGTCGGCACAGTTGCACAGCTGGTAGAGCTACTGTTTCACAGTGCTGAAGCCCAGGTTCAAGTTTGCACATTCTCCCTGTAACCGCATGAGTTTTCTCCGCGTGCTCCAATTTCCTCCCACATCCCAAAGATGTGCGGGTTTGTAGGTTAATTGCTCTCTGTAAATTGCCGCCGGTGTGTAGGAAGTGGGATAACATAATCCAAATGACTTCAACCTGCTAGGAAGAATATAGAAAAATAACCTGAGTTGCTTCACACCTAGATAATCAAGCTATCTCTGTAATATCTCCTTCTTTCAGCAGATCAATTACTGCCACAATTCTTATTTGTTCTATTTTACTTCCAAACTCAACTAATTCAACTCCCCCATCTTCACCTATATCCATCTATCACTTGTGTTTAAGAAGGAACTGCAGATGCTGGAAAATCGAAGGTACCCAAAAATGCTGGAGGCCTGAAACGTTGCCTATTTCCTTCGCTCCATAGATGCTGTTGCACCCGCTGAGTTTCTCCAGCATTTTTATGTACCTTCCATCTATCACTTGCCAGGCTTTGGCTCGCCCTCACTTCTCATTTTTCAGCTTTCTCCCCTCTGCTACTATCAGAGTTAAGAAAGGTCCTGACCCAAAACATCGTCTGTCCATTTCCTCCACAGATGTAGCCTGGCCTGCTAAGTTTGTGTAGCACATTGTGTTTTGCTCAAGAAGTTCAATGTTTTCCTATCCACCATGGATCAGAGATTAATGTGGACTGGGATGTGTGTGCTACTTCTATTCCTGAAATCATTCACAATCTCCTTTGTCTTGCTCACATTGAGGGCGGGTTTGTTGTCTCGGCACCAAGTTACAAGGTGGTTAAGGTCTGTACTCTGTCATGCCATTATTTAACATCTGGCCCACTAAGGTGTTGTTATCTGTGAACGTAGACGTAGTGAAGTCTTTGAAGCAGGCAGTACAGGTTTACAGGGACTGGTTGAAATTGTCAGTGTAGACTGGTGCCAGTTGTTCAGCGCAGAGATTGAGGGTAAAGGGAGAAATTGTCCGGTCCTGGAGATTTCCGGCTTTTCCGTCTCCTGAATAGCTTTCTACCTCCTCAATTGCTATTGTTAGTGAGGGAAGAAACTAAAGATCTCAGAGAAAACCCATGCGGTCACGGGGAGAACATATAAACTCCATACAGACAGCACCCAGAGTCAGGATTGAACCTGGATCTCTGGCGCTGCAAGCGCTGTAAGGCAGCAACTCTACCGCTGCGCCACCGTGCCGCCCTTAGGAAGAATGAAACATTTTAGATATATACATGAACGAGTGAGGGATAGGGAGAGGTAGGGAGGTGTAGGGGGAGGGGCGGAGAGAGAGAGGGAGAGGAGAGAGAGAGAGAGGGAGAGGGAGAGGGAGGGGGAGAGAGAGAGAGAGAGGGAGAGGGAGAGAGAGAGAGAGAGAGAGAGAGAGAGAGAGTGAGAGAGAGAGAGAGAGGGAGAGAGAGAGAGAGAGAGAGAGAGAGAAATAGAGAGAGAGAGAGAGAGAAATAAATAAATAAAGATTCAGCATTTTTCAAAGTGCATAAGTGACCCAATATAGATAAGCATTTATCCCTGCAGACCAGCCTATAAATCTGAGAATTTTCAATCATTGTTGGACATGGATATAGTGCTGGAGCACTGGAAGACTGCTGACATGGTACTCTTGTTTACAAGGATAGAAAATAACTGACCAGGTTATTCCAGGTCAGTTGGCTTGATGTAAGCCCAACAAGAGCAAGATAACAGGTTTATTGCACATAGATGTAATGTGTACAACGGCAAAGGTGTGATCTAGGCAGGTATTATTTATGGTGTTCAGTAAACCAAATAATTGCTATTCTACCATATATAGACCACAATATGCCTTGCTTTGAAACTAAAAGCAATAGTAGAGTAAGGTAAAAGATTTCAAGATTTTTCTCCTTTATCTATGTCTGAAGGTAATTATATTAATCTTCAAAGAGTCAGGGTTGACAGTAACCTGTTCCAATGGGCTTTGGTGCGATTATTGAGGGGAGACAAGCAGTCCTCAAACAACATTTTCATCTGTTTTCAAATAAAACAATAAAAGTCAGACTGGCTCAGATTACCCAGCAATAATTCTGTGTTTCTCCAATAATTCCATCTGAATTTTGGCTGCATTATTTATCAATGCAACTTATAACGTATTAACTTATATATGGGGCCCAAAGCAAAATCCTCATGACAGTGCAGAGAGTGCCACATTTTAGCAGTGCACTTTCAGTTGCACATTTCTGTGAAGGCATAAATGGAGAGATACGGTGCACTGCACAGTGACACAATGGTGGAGATGCTGCTTTACAGCGCCAGAAACCATGGTTCAATCCTGACCACGGGTGTTGCCTGTACAGAGTTTGTACATTCTCCCTGTGACCGTGTGGGTTTTCTCTGAGTGGTCTCGTTTCATCCGACATTCCACAGACGTGCAGGTTTGTAGGTTAATGGACTTTTGTAAATTTCCCTCATGTGTAAGACCGAACTAGTTTACAGGGTGATCACTGGTTGGCGTGCACTCGGTGGGCTGAAGGGCCCGTTTCTATGTTGTATCTCCAAACTAAACTGAACTATATGTAAATTCTTTAGGTACTAAATTAGCCAAGCTACTTAATCACAGAGTCATACAGAACAGAAACAGATTCCCTCAGTCCATCACGTCAATGTCCATCAGCGTCCCCATCTATACTAATTCCATTTACTGCCACCTGAACCATAGCCTTGGCAACATAATGTTAATCTGGATATTTCTTAAACATGATGAGAGTACCTGCCCTCATCACCTTCTTAGGTAATGCATTCTAGATTCCAACTACCCTGCAAGTGAAAAAAATCCCTGATCAGATCCCCTCTAAACCTCATCCCTTGCTCAAAAGTTTAATTTTTATAAAACTTTTGCAAAAGGATAAAGTTTCTTACTCTCTGTCCCCCTAACAATGCCCCTCATAATTTTAGGTTAGCTTTAGTTTAGAGATACAACGTGGAACAGGCCCTTTGGCCCACCAAGTCCGTGCTGGCCAACAATCACCTCATCCACTATTTCTGTCTGATAAACTAAGGACAATTGATAGTAATGGTAGAGTTAGGGATGTGGCAAGCCATGGTGTTACAGTTTGCTAAGGGTTTCTACTGCTGACCAGGCACGAACATTGGGCATATTAAAGGACATTCTACTGGAACAATTATTTTAAATTGAAGATTATTAATGGAATACAAATTTCACAGCTGCCAAGCAGACATTTGATTTCATAATTTGGATGGCTGGTCCAGACATCTGGGCTACTAGACGGTAATCACCACATCCCCTATACCTCGTGTCTGTGCAATTAAATGGCATTGATTCAAACCCATTACTTCAGTACAAGACAATTGAAAATGAGTCACAAAAGTGAAATACAATCTTGGAGGTCAAGTGGTATTTCTAAATGTGTGTCCTCATGATACTTCTTCATTGACTCAAGGTTTGGTATGAGGTTTTGGACATTTTGTTGCAATGAAAGGATTTTAAGAATCAAGAATGTGCTAGGAATTCTATTCCAAACATGTCCAAAAATTTCACTATTTTTATTCAAGTAAATGTCTGGATTTGGTGCCATTTGAAAGCTTCTATCAAGTGCAGTCTTGCTTGTGGAACCTTCCCACCAAATGTCCATCAGTTCTCCACTGGAGAAACAGAGAACTGCAGATGCTAGTTTACAAAAAAAGACACAAAGTGCTGGGGTAACTCAACAGGTCAGGTAGCATCTCAAGAAAACATGAATAGGTGACATTTGAGTCAGGACCTTTCTTCAGATTGACTGCATTTAAATTCATTAATTAGTCATAGAGTCTCTCTGCAAGGAAACAGGCCTAACTCATCCACGCCCACATTCTCTCGTATCATTGATGGGAGGAATTTCCAAAATTTAGCCCTGGCCCTGATGCTGAAACTGAAATATAATTTTACGTCAGGGTAGTTTGGAGGGGAATCTGCAGGTGGTGATGTTTCTACGTACCTGCTGCCCTTGGTCCTTCTTGGTGGTTAAGGTCACGGCCACGGTCATGGAAGGTCCTGGCTGAGAAACCGTAGTGCCTTTGATCATTGATGAACAATGCAGTCTCTGTGCAGCGGTATTGGAAGGAAGGAATGATTGTAGGGTGTTAGGCAGGTGAGTTGCTTTGTCCTGAGTAGTGTTGAGCTTCTTGAAAGATTAGCTCAGTTTAGTTTACAGCGTGGAAACAAGCCCTTTGGCCCACCGAGTCTACGCCGACCAGCGATTATCCTTACACTAATTCTATCCTTCACACTAGGGAACAATTGACAGAAACCAATTAACCTACAAACCTGCACATCGATGAAATGTGGGAGTAAATGGGAGCATCAAGAGAAAACCCATGTGGTCACAGGGAGAATGTACAAACTCCATACATGCAGCACCCATTGTTAGGATTGCACCCGGGTCTCTGGTGCAATAACTCTACTGCTGCACCACTGTGCCACCCAATTTGTTGAAGCTAATTGAACATTAAATTGTACACTTAATTTGTGCATTCCAGATGGTAGAGAGGCTTTGGGGTGTCAGGGACTCAGTTACTCCTGCAGGATATCCAGCCGCTGATATGTTGCTGTGGCCACAGGATTTGTGTGGCAGATCTGGTTGAGTTTGTGCTCAGTCAGTGGTGTTTCTCACTACATAGATGGTGAGGGATTTGGAGGCAATAATGTAATGTGGAGTGATTTATGTGTTAGAGTCATAGAGCCATGCAGCATGGAAACAGGCTGTTTGGCCCAACCTGTTCATGCCGACCAAGATGCCCCATCTACTCTAGTCCCACCTGCCTGCATCTGGCCCAATAGAGTCATGGAGTTATAGATTTAAGTCTTTTGCTGGTTCTCATCTGCACGAGGTTTGTCACAATAATC
This sequence comes from Leucoraja erinaceus, assembly GCF_028641065.1. NCBI lineage: Eukaryota > Metazoa > Chordata > Chondrichthyes > Rajiformes > Rajidae > Leucoraja > Leucoraja erinaceus. The sequence goes on from NC_073384.1 coordinate 44,096,769, forward strand.
ATTTGGTATTTCACAATGTAGATATACAAGATCATCAGAATCAAAGCATTCTCAATTATTTAGAGTTTGAGAACAATATACATTCATAGAGTGGAAAGTGCCTCCTCAATAGATTAACAGCCGTAGAAGAAAAATGGAATATCATTGCAATTTATTTCACACTGATCAAAGGATATCCTGACAACATTCTCAGATACATGGTCAGGTCTTAGTTAATTATATACTTCAGTACAAATTGATTGAACAAAAGTTGACAGCAACAGAGCTCCCTGCAGTGGTTTGATTCAAAGAGCATTAATAGGATATCATTAACTTGGTTTCTAAATAATTCCATTACTCTGGTTCCTTCCATCCAAACACATGCACATGCACACCATTATTTGAATTAAAAAGTCCTGTCCCTTCCCTGGTTTCCTTCACTGAGCCCATTTAAAATAAGATGCAAAATGTGGTGCGTTGTGAGCAGCACTACCATACAAATGAATTGACATCTTCCTTACTCTATGGCCAGACCCTCTTAGATCAGTTTAGAGATACAGCCCTTTGGCCCACTGAGTCCACGCCGACCAGCAACCACCCATACACTAGTTCTATCCTACACACCAGGGGCAATTTACAGAACCAATTAACCTACAAATCTGCGCGTCTTTGGAATTTCTAGGAGGAAACTGGGGCACCTGGAGAAATCCCACGTGGTCACAGGGAGAACGTACAAACTCTGTCCAAACAGTACCCATAGTCAGGATGGAACTCGGGTCTCTGGGGTTGGAAGGCAGCACCTCTACCACTGCGCCACTGTGTTGCCCACTTCACCTCAACCATCCAATGTTATGATACATAGCGCACCTCAAGTAACCGAAAGACAAAGGGGCAAGGGAATTTTCTCCATCCTGCACCCAGGAACTGTGGTTAACCAATGGCCTTACCCTTCAGACTGAGCTGTTTGTTCTTAGCTGGCACATAATGCAGAAAGTTATTATTAATTGAAAAAAAAAGGAAAGCTAAATAAAGATTGTGATGTATGGTTTAAATTCTGCAAATTTGAAGATACAGTAATGCTATGGTTTAGCAGTATTACAGTTGTAGATGTCCAATGATTTCAGCAAAACGCTGACATGCAGAGATTAGGCTCGTGTTTAATTAGGAAATGTGTAGGGCAATACGTAGTGAGTGAGTGAGTGCCAAGCTCGGTGAGAAGGAGAATCACTGTTTAATGCAATTCTCTGAAGACCATATGCAATGCATGGAGCCAAGAGTAAAGTGCAGAGAACATTGAGGTGTAATCGCAGTGTTTATAAGGCGGGGAATACTATATTATGGACACTAAATGCTGGAGTAACTCAGCGGGTCATGCAGCACCTCTGAAGAAAGGGAATAGGTGATGTTTTAGGTCTAGACCCCTATTACTATATTATCCCTATTCATATGGATGGTAAAAGCAATGTTTGGAATATTGTGTAGGAAGGAGCTGTAGATGCTGGTTCCATAGACACAAAGTGCTGGAGTAACTCAGCGGGACAGGCAGCTTCTCTGGAGAGAAAGAATGGGTGACATTTTGGGTCAAGACCCTTCTTCAGACTGGAATATTGTGTTCAATTTCAATGCCCTCACACAGTCATAGAATTTTGTGATCTCCATCAATCTTTTGTGCATAATTTAAAGGCTGTGAAAACGTGAAAGATGAGATTACTAATCTAATTCAAAGGCATCCTAATTGTCAAGATGGACTATAAGACTCTAATAGTGTTCATTTTAAAGTAGCATATATTGGAGGACAATCTAATCTGTCTTTTATGAAATTATGATGGGATATTCTCAAATGTTGTTCCAGTTGATAATATGTTCCAATGAGGTTAATTCCGGCAGACCAGGATGTCAATTTATACATAAGTAGCTGGGTCCAATGGAAGGAAATGGTTCTTTACCCAGAGAATATTTAGCCCTGGAATTCACTGTCAGTTTGTGGTGATTTTTTTGTTCATTGACAGCTGGTCATATTCCAAAAGAAAGGCAACTTGGAAGGGGTTCGGAGTAATCAGAGGCATTAAGTTAGATTGCCTTGATTGAGAGGAATTTCCCATTTGCTTTACCCCAAGTTTGTAACCTGGGGTATCTCACCAGTCCCAAGAGACTACTTGCTTTTGGGTGGGGCAGAGAGTGTATTATACATTGCAATGTACTGTCGCAGACACATGGTTCAGGAGATTTTTACAAGTCCATCAGTGCTTATATGTTCATGAGTTATAATTCCAAACATACGAACCATCCTAATGTCTCTTTCTGCCACCTTAGCGGAGATTCTAACCCAAATAAATTCCACATATTGATAGATTTGTGAAAATAATAACGATATAACTCGATATGAGCATATAAAGGATCGGCATCAAGTGAATTTTAAGATATGCAATCATCCATGAAGCTAATAGCTGCAGAGCCATTGTCATACATTAGGGAAAATATATTTTCATTGCAGAGATGAGGAATAATTTCTGCTCACAGAAATTCATTAAGAGTATCCAATAGGCCCTTTAGCCCAACTTGCCCATGCCAACCAAGATACCTAATCTAATTTGCCTGCATTTGGTCCATATCTTTCTAAATATTTCCTGTCCGTATACCTGTGCCAATATTTTAAAAGCATTGTATTAGTACCTGCCGCTACCCCCTCTGACAGCCCATTTCCTATATCTACCACACTTCCCTCTCAGATCCCCAAGGGTGGCACAGTGGCCCAACGGTAGAGTTGCTGCCTTACAGCAATAGTCCGAGGGCCTCCAATGAGGTAGATGGTAGGTCTAGACCGCTCCTCTAGTTGTAGATAGGATTGTTCTGATGCCTGCTGATTGCAGGGAAGAAACTGTTCCTGCATCTTGAGGTGTGAGTTTACACACTTCTGTACCCCTTGCTTGATGGGAGAGGGGAGAAGAGAGAGTTACCGGGGTGAAACTTATCCTTGATTGTACTGGTGGCCTTGCCGAGGCAGCGTGAAGTGCAAATTGAATAAATGGAAGGGAGGTTGGTTTGTGTGATGGTCTGGGTTAGGTCCACAATTCTCTGCAATTCCTTACCATCTTGGATGGAGCTGTTCTCAAACTATGCTGTGATGCATCACAATAAAATGCTGTCTGCGGCGCATCTGTAGCAGTTGGAGAGAGTTGTCAGGGACATGCTGAACTTCCTAATCCTTCTAAGGAAGTAGAGGCGTTGGTGTGCTTTCTTGGCCATTGCTTCGATATGGCTGGTCCAGGACAAGTTGCTGGTGATATTGACTCCTAGGAACTTGAAGCTTTTAACCACCTCTACTTTGGAGCCATCAATGTACACTGGGGTATGTCGCTTCCTGGTCAATCACTATCTCCTTTGTCTTACTGACATTGAGAGAAAAGTTGTTGTCTTGACACTAGGTTCCAAGATACGTGCCTCAGTACGTGTGGCAATAATAATAATAATAATAATAAATAATTATAAATAATAAACCATATTAATGGCCTTCTGAAAATCTAAGTGAACAACATCACTGACTCTCCTTTGTCTATCCTGCTATTTACTTCCTCAAATGATTCTAAAATCTTGCCAATCAATGAAGTCAGTCTAACTGGCTATAGTTTTTCCTCTTTTGCCTCGCTCCCTTCTTGAACAGTGGAGTAACATTGGCAATTTTCCAATCTTCTGGAACCACGCCCGCCTTGAGTTGTTCTGGAAAGATCACTACTAATGGTTCCACAAACGCTAATTTTTTAAGAACCCTGGGGTGTGGTGCATCTGGTTCACCTTTAGACCCATCAGCTTCCCAAGCACCTTCTCCTTAGTAATAAAAACTCCACTAACCTGCCCATTGATACTCTTGAATTCCTGGCACATTGCTGGTGTCTTCGCTGTGAAGTATGATGCATAAAACGTATCAATTCATCCACCATTTCTTTATTCCCCATTACTACTTCTCCATCATCATTTATCAGTTGTCCAATGTCCACTCTTGCTTCTCTTTTACTCTTTATATATCTGAAGAATCTTTTGGTATCCTCTTTTATATTATTGACGTCATATTTCATCGTTTTTACAAGTTCATCAGTGCTTATATGTTCATGTTATAATTCGTTGCCTTCTGTTGGTTTTTAAAAGCTTCCCAATCCTGTAGCTCTCCGCTAATCTTTGCAATATTCTTTGTCTTCTCATTTAGTTTAGTTTAGTTTAGTTGAGTTTATTGTCATGTGTACTGAGGCACAGTGAAACGCTTATGCTGCATGGTAACCAGTCAGCAGAAAGGCAATACATGATTTAGTTTTATGCTGTCATTGGATTCCTTTGTCAGCCACAATACCCTCATTCTCCGCTTAGATTCTTTCTTCCTCTTTGCGTCTTCCGAATTACTCCCAGAAATTCCTGCCATTGCTGTTCCACCATCATTCCTGGTAGGGTCCCTTTCCAATCAACTTTACCCAGCTCCTCCCTCATGCCTCTGTAGTTACCTTTATTCAACAGTAATACAGACACATCTCATTTCATATTCTCGCCCTCAAACTGCAGGTTGAATTTTATCATATTATGTTCACTACATTCTAGAGGTTCCTTCACCTTAAGCTCCCTAATCAAATCCGGTTCATTACATAACATCAAATCCAGAATTGCCGTTTTCGTAGTAGACTCGACCACAAGCTCTTCTAAGAAGCTATCTCGTAGTCTACAAATTCCTTCTCTTGGGATCCAGTGCCAACCTGATTTTCCCAGTCTGCCTGTACATTGAAATCCACCATGACCACTGTAACATTACCTTTCTTACAAGATGATTGTATCTCCTGATGTAATTTGTACCCTACATCCTGGATACTGTTTGGAGGCCTATATATATCTCCCATCAGGGACTTTTTACCCTTACATTTCTTAATTGTACCCACAAGGATTATACATCTTCTGATCCTATGTCATCTCTTGTTAAGGATTTAGTTCCTTTACCAGCAGAGCCACCCCAACCCCTCTGCTCACCTGCCTGTTTTTTCAATAGGATGTGGATCTGTTTGGAGAGGTTGAGCTGAAGAATCATGTTCAAAACTGCTGGTGTTGAATCAGCACTGTGAATTGATTGACATTGTACTCACCATGCTCCTCACAGCCAGCAGCAATAAAATGCACGCATGCAAATCCTTCCAACAAGATCGCAATAACTGCATTTCCTATAGATGCGTGCGTGAGCACTTTGGATGGAATCTACAAAATTAATCAGTTTCTGCAGAACAATGTTTTACTCCCTCCATCTTTTTCATTCTCTCCCATCTCTTCGAAGCTTTATCAGATGAACCTTGCTTTATCTGGACTTTCACTAAATCTTAATCTCTCCTACTTTAACCATTTCTTTCCCTGAGCCTGTTTGTGAAACACCAATATATATTTTTTTAATAGTAAAGATGCCTTATAAATACAAGCTTATGATTATATATTACTGATACAATTACTTCTTTAAACTTAATACTGTACGTACAAGGACCGTTTGATGGCTCTTGGCCTGGACTTACTGGAGTTTAGAAGGATGAGGGGGATCTCATTGAAACCTGCCAAATAATGAAAGGCGCAGATAAAGTTGATGTGGAAAGGATGTTTCTAGTAATGAATCAGAGGTCACAGCCTTACAATAAAAGGACATCGTTTTATAATGGACATGAGGAGGAATTTCTTTAGCTAGATGGTGGTGAATCTGTGCAATTCACAGCCACAGACGGCTATGGAGGCCAAGACATTGGGTAGTTATAAAACAGAGATTCATAAATTCTTAATTGGTAAGGGTGTCAACGGGTACAGGCAGGGCATTCGGGTTAATAGTGAAAAATAGATCATCCATGAGCGAATGGCGGAGTAGGCTCGATGGGCTGAATGGCCTAATTCAGCTCCTGTGATTTATGGCCTCATAATCTGTTGTTGGAGAATTTCAGACTAGCCAGTTTCTGGAATGTTTGATTTCACAAACGGACCCTGGAAAATGTTATAACGACACACTACCACAAAATCCAATAAATCTTTAAAAGTATTCCGTCCATTTTTAGAATTTTGGCATTACCTTTCTCTGATGTAATTTTCCAGCTATTCTACATATATTCAAATGTTTACCTAATTTATATTGCTGCTCAATGTAGCTGTTCATATTAGCAATGATTAACCTTGAATGGCCAACACTAATTCATGTTTCTAAATGGTATCTATCTATCTATCTATCTATCTATCTATCTATCTATCTATCTATCTATCTATCTATCTATCTATCTATCTATCTATCTAACTATCTATCTATCTATCTATCTATCTATCTATCTATCTATCTATCTATCTATCTATTTGTTTGTTTATTACCGCTTTATACCTTCTTTTCTGAATCCCTGTTCAGAACGTCTAAACACATAGTGATATATGATTCCACTTTTATTTTGCAGCAAATAACTAGTGAGGTGTAATTGTGCTGCTATTGGGGAGATGCAAGTGCAGGAAAGTAGACTGAGGAGATGCATGTCTGTGTTGAGCTCTGAGTCAATCTGCAAATGCCAATATTGTCTTCCTCTCAAAATGTCCATTCCACTGATCAAACATGAAACCTCCAGCAGAAGACCAAGGAGGCAAGGCCAGAAAGATTGCTTCATTAGCCAAACTTCCCCCAGAAAAACAAGCCCAATCCAGAGTCCACACTGTCACTGCCACAGCATGGAAACAGCCCCTTCAGCCCAACTTGTCCATGCTGACCAAGATGCCCCATTTAAGCTAAACCCCTTTTGCCCACATTTGGCCCATTACCCTCTCAAACCTTCCTATCCATGTACCTATCCAAATATCCTTTAAATGCTATTATAATACCTACTTCAAATACCTCCTCTGGCAGCATGTCCATATATTCACCACCCTCTGAGTGAAAAACTTGCCCATGAGGTTTGTATTAAATCTTGCCCCTCTCACCATCAACATATGTCCTTTTGTTTTTGATTCCCAATGGTATTACTTCATTTCTATCCAAATTGTACATGAAAGGTCCATTCTTTCTTTTGATTATCAGCATTTGGAGTCACCGAGTGAAAACCAGTTCTACTCCCACCACACTGGTCATTCCCATTCCTTTTTACTGACCCCAGTCTGTGCTTACCCTCTTTACTGTTCCCAGTCCATCCTACATTTACTGACCCCAGTCCATGCTTATCCCTCTTTACTAATCCAGTCCACACCTTGTCCCAGTCTCCATCCATTTCTCATTACTGATCCCAATCAATGTTCATCCCTCATCACTGATCCTGTTCCATGTCCATCCCTCTTTACTGTTCCCAGTTCACATGCATCCTCCATCATTGTTCCCAGTAGTGCTGCTCACCTTGATCCTGTCTCTCACTCAGACCCTGCCTACTGGAGGCTTGCTCCTGAGCCCAGCCTGTCCTGTCTCTACCCAAGATAGACACCAAATGCTGGAGTAACTTAACGGGTCAGGCAGCATCTCTGGAGAAAAGAAATAGGTGACATTTCAGGTCGAGAACCTTCTGCAGACTGAGAGTCAAGGGAGAGGGAAACTAGAGGTATGAAAAAGTTCAGTGTCTGTCACTACCCACCTCAACTCCCAGCTCTATATGATGCAGAGGGAGCACAAAGTGGTGGGAGAAACGTGCAGACATAAACTAAGGCAGAGAGTGCCAGATGAACCAAAGGGGAAAGAGGGTGAAGAATGTTGATATGGACTGTGCGAGTATAACTAATGTTATGCATGGTGAATAGCACTAGGTTGGAATGTGTAGTGAAAGGAATTGAGAAGTACACTTTATTGTCACCATCTTATTTGTATAAATAACCTAAAACCTTGAGCTGGTAAAATAGAGCATCACTGATTCTCTGCAAAGCCTTCAGATAAATGAAGAAAGCTCCTACTTGCGTGCTAGTGGTGGAATGCTGATATGCCAGTTGCTAAGTTAGGGCAGGACCCGTTGCACTTTTAATGTAAGCAAAAGCTGCCTGCATCATAACTGATTGTAACGTGGCTGATCTTTGTGGCAACTCTTCCATCATTCAGCCAAATGCTCCCAGTTACCAATGGGATAAGAGACTTGATTTTTTTACTTCCTACTGACCTCTATATTTGCTGGTTTTATTAGTCCCAAACTTAAACAATTATTGTCTCCATATCGCTTATCCATCACCCGGCTTTTAGCTTCAAAATAGATTTGGAAAAGATCACGTTATTAAAGAATATAATGAAAACACACATTAACAAGGATATTAAAATTTTGTATCTGTGCAAAATGGTTGAAGCATGAATTCACAGCCATTAATCAGTTATTGTAAAATGAGAATTAAAGTGCCTTCCATCGAATAATAATACATAACTTTAATAAGGTGACTTTAATGCATTATGATGACGGTTCCTCTCCATTAGAAAATTATGCAGAGAATATATTTTATCGATAAGCATCAAAAGAGCTTTGAGATGGACTGAAGGAATAACTGAAACTTGATTTGTCTCCCTGATTTATGGCACAGGTTCACACTGAGAACAGAACATACAGATGAAGCCAAGGCATTCACAAGTCAATTGGAAAGTCTCATTTTAGTTTCTAGTTCAGTTGACTGTGGGATAAGAGAATAAAGAGGGTAAAGGATTTTAAAAAAACGAATCAGTTTGAATCCTGAAACAGAATTTAAATCATTTATCAAGTGGGCTGCTCTGAATGGGTTTTTTTTCCACATTCTAATTTTTTTAACTCTCTCTCATGTTAACATTGTGGCTTTATTAATTGGTAGCGATAAATTTCCAAGGCACTACATGCACGCACGCACATACACGCATGCGCACGAGCACACACAGGCATATACAAATGCACACACATGCACTTGTTTGCACATACACACACACACATAACTCCCATTGCCCCCAGGCAACTGTGTAAAATATGACATGAAGATTAGTATACTACTTTATGACAGGAAATGGACAACTGAAATTGACCATATTCACATATTTGGTTCCATGTATAGATTTTTCTAATAATATCACCAAATAGTGATCAGAAGCAGAACATCCTCCAAGACCTGTTAGACCATGAAGTGTGCTCAGTGGGCATATTGTGATGTATATCAGTGAGCAAAGGAGGTTTGACTCCACAATGATGTAGATAACATCACGTATTCAACTCACACTTTATGATCAGCGTGTTGCAGCAGGAATGACATCTATTTAGGGGGATCACGGATTACTCTCACGTTTCTATCTGATTGATGTACAATATGTTGGTTGGATTTAGTCGCCGTTTAGAGTACCTGTATCTCATAAGGCTTAAATTAAGGTTTATTTATTATTCTTATGTGCACTGAGGTACAATGAAATGCTTTGTTTTGGTTGCTATCCAAACAGATCAGATATACCATACATAAATGCAATCGAGTCAAACTCAAGTAGAATCAAGTACAAACTCAATAGAGCAAAGGGGAAGATTCAGAGTGCAGAATATAGTGTGGTTCACCACTTTGTAGCGCATAGTAGCCTATCATTTCCATAGACTATGTCCAATGTCTACAATGAGGTAGAGATAAATCACAGCTGATGCGAATAGTAGCAGAAAGGTGTATTGTGTATTGCTAGTTTGGCAAAAGAGTGTTGTTGCCGGACAGGGATGCTTTCCCCAGGAAAACTCGCGTGTTAATAATCCATCACGGATTCTGGCTAGCAATATGATTTATGTCTTTATTTGCACTAGGTCTTAATTTCTTTGCATGTTTGTAGCATATCACGGATATCCTGGATGAGACTGAACAGGATTCTCATTGTTGCTATCATTCCTGTGACTCCTGAATTTATACTTTTTCACTTGCGCTAAAAAAATAATTATCCCAACTGATATTGCTGTGATCTGTGGACATCTCAAAAGCCTTGTGCAGGGGCTGCATGTGGTTGACCAATGGTAGAGTTAATGCCTTACAGTGCTTACAGCACCAGAGACGTGGGTTCGATCCCGATTATGGGTGCCATCTGTACGGAGTTTGTACTTCTCCCTGTGATCACGTGGGTTTTTATCTGAGATCTTCGGTTTCCTCCTACACTTCAAAGACGTACAGGGTTGTAGGTTAATTGGCTTAGTATAAATGTAAATTGTCCCCAGTGTGTAGGATAGTGTTAATGTGCGGGGATCGCTGGTCGGCACGGACTCGGTGGGCCGAAGGGCCTGTTTCCGCGCTGTATCTCTAAACTAAACTAAACTAAATGAAATAGTCAACAAATGAACCAATGCAGCCTCCAGCTTACAGCCTAGAACTCTCGATAAAATACATTTTCAAGAAAACGAAGACTAGGTAAAACATTTTCTGATCCATTGTCAGTCTCTTATTCAGATCAATGGAGGCAAAATAATGAAAGTGACCTAACTACTGTTTACTCACTTTAGAGATACAGTGTGGAAACAGGCCGTCTGACCCACTAGGTCCATACTGATCAGCCCCGTACACTTGCATTATCTTACACATTAGGGCAAATTTACAATTTTTACTGAGCCAATTAACCTACAAACCTGTGCACTTTTGGAGTGTGGGAGGAAACCAGAGCATCCTACATGGTTGCAGGGAGATTGTACAAACTGTACAGACATCACTCGTAGTCAGGATCGATCCCGGGTCTCCGGTTCTGAAAGGCAGCAACTCTACTGCTGCGCCACGATGTCACCTGCTCCAGGAAATCTTTACAGACCAATGTTCAATGGAGCCATTGCTAGAATCCACCATTGAAGCAATTGTCCACTCTGCACAGTGCTACAGGAATATCTGAAACCAGAATCCACCTCCCATTGAATACAGTCAAATGGAGTTAAGGAGGTGATGCCTTGAAATTTTGACAATACTGATTCCTTCCTGTGGGTGCTAAATAATTGTGGCATCATCCCAGCAGCCAAGAAGTACTGCTTTCATCAAATTGCTTTTTGCGGGGCATGTTTTCTTATTAATACATAGAAAGACACAAAAAGCTGGAGTAACTCAATGGGTCAGACAACATCACTGGAGAACATGGATAGGTGATAGTTTAAGTTGGGATCCTTCTTCAGACGCCAGCATCTGTAAACCAGCATTTGTAGTTCCTCGTGTCTACTTATTAATGCATGGTTTCTTCTCAGCATTACTTCACTGAGGAGGCTGTCGTCCTTGCAATTTGCTGTCCCTTTCTGAACGGAGAAGATCTGTGGAAAAGAAGATGTTCCAATGCTGGAAGCAGCTCCAGCAAAATACAGAAAAGAGTAGACAGAGAGGATCAATTCTTCCAGAAAGTTGGTAGAGGCAGAGGAGAGAAATACCATTCACTGTGCTTCACGGCAACTTTTAATGGAATCCATTTTTTGATATTGATATATAACAAGGCTAACAATTAGCATTTTTTAACCACCTATTTAAACCATCAACTCCATTGCAGGCAAAGTCCTTGATTACATGTGAAGCATGTTACACTCTAGATAAAATACATTTTCAAGGAAATGAAGACTAGGTAAATGCATGAAGATTAGTTGATTTATTCTCTGCCTAGGGTTAAGGCAGTCTGAGTATGTACAGTTTGCATAATTTGCTGCATTTATGGAATGTTTTCTTTACCTCAGCACTTTCAGCAATGTATTTTATATTCAAATAGTTCTGAAAGACAAGATGGGAAATCTCAAAACATTTACTGAGGTAAAACATATATCATATTTTCCCTCGACAATAAGAGACAAAGTTCTTTCCCATTTGAATGAAAAAGAAAACAGTGTCCTACTGTAAATACTCGTCTTATGAACAATAAGATTTTCTAAATGTTTTAAAATAAAAGATGGAGTAAAGATGGGTTGAGGAGAGAGCCCTTTCTTCATTTTATTTTATTTCAGTTTTCAATCAAATGAAATTAACTTTTGAAACTAAATAATTCTCTTCACCAGAAAATGTGGTCATAAGTTCATAAGAGATAGGACTAGAATTAGACCATTCAGCCCATCAAATCTACACCGCCATTCAATCATGGCTGATCTATCTCTCCTAACCTGGTCGACACGGTCTATGTGTGCCTAAGGGCCTGTTTCCGCACTGTATCTCTAAAGTACTAAAGTAAAACAGTGAGAAGTGGAATGCAGAGGAAAGTAAAGACATTGAGAGTCAGGAGAAGTAAAACAGAAAATCAGTCACATGGAAACATGAGGCAGAAGAGGCAGTGATCCCTTTCTGTCAGTTACTTTGAACAATGCAAGATAGATAACTAGCCAAAAAATTTAGGTCAGTGTATTTTTCATTGAAACTTTCATAGTGGCAGCAACATTGAAGAAGCTTGGCACTGTCCGGGACAAAGCCCACCACATGAGAAGCAACCTGTTGCATCAGCCCAGTGTAAACATTCACCAGCAATGTCCTTGGCTGCAGAAATCAACATTTGCAAACTGCACTGGATCAATTTGCTTCTTCATGAGTATTGTACAAAACCATGAGCTCTATAGACCAGCAGGTACCTGGGAATACCAGCCATAGGATCCTCTTACCTAACACTTCTGTGCAAGTACCATTACCAGTGCATCATGAAAGCAGGTCTTCTCAAGGACTATTAAGAACATGTAAGTAATGACTACATGTTATATAAATGAATACTAGTTCAGTTTATTATTGTCACGTGTACTGAGGTACCATGAAAACCTATCCAGTCAGTGAAAAGACTATACATGATTACAATCAAGCCGTTCAAAGTATATGGATACAGGAAAAAAGGTATAACGTTTAGTGCTTGGTAAAGTCCGATTAAAGATAGTTGAAATGTCTCCAATGGGATATATGGGAGGTCAGGACTGCTCTCCAGTTGGTGAGAGGATGGTTCAGGTGCCTGATAACAGCTGGGAAGAAACTATTCTGGAATCTGGAGGTGTGCGTTTTTTCAAACTTCAGCACTATGCTGGTGGCCTTGGCAAGACAGCATGAAGTGTAGATGGAGTCAATAGAAGGGTGGTTGGTTTAAGTGATTGTTTGGGTTACTAGAGATAAGTAGCCACATGGAAGTCCAGAATGGTGGCAATAATACTGTAACCTTGTCACATTTCAACCCAGGAAACCCGTCCATGAGAACATAGGAATCTTTATTTCCATTCTCCTTAACATCAAAAAGATGTGTTGGAAGGTTCCACACTCCCAACATCAGTGAGCTGCAGCAGATGAGTTCCTGAAATCTAAAATATCTTGTATCTAAAATATCTTGCTGCTTCCAATTTTGAAAGAGGCCCTGCTGTTACAACGCTGTTCACCAGGCTCTTTGCTTTGAACGAGTTAATGGGTTTATCGAAAATTGTTCAGCAATTCCACTGATAGAACCTAGAAATGTAATGATAAAACTATTGACTTTTATAGCTGTTGATAATGCATTGATTTTGTGACCTTTTCTGATTTATTCAAAGGAAGCAAGATCAATCACCATGATGATAAATGACACTTAGGAAACTGTCTATCGGGGCTCCCACGGGTATCTTAATCCTAGAGCAATGTTGTAGATGGGTGACAAATGTGGGCAGTTCTGGATGATCAGGAAACGTGAACCATATATAATGGTGCAAAGAGACAAAGTAATGCAAGTGTCAGTATTTGAAAACGCTTCCGTCTGATATCCTCTGTCCACCTTGAAGTCAAGGAAAATTTACTTGAGCTTTGAGACTCTGCACCTTTCTCCCCCTGTTTGTAAAGCTGGCTTCCAATGTAGTTACGGAGAGGGGGGGAGGTTGTGGTTTCATCTCAGTGAACTGCAAGATAATACAGAGCGTCCCCGGGTAACAAACAATTCAATTTCCGCAGACGTCCATATGTTGATTTGACTATGTGGGAAGGTACACAAAAGTCACTCAATGTGATAACCAGATCTCCACAGTATTGTAATGAATGGCATCAAAAGCACATTAGACTGATAGGGGAGAACAATTACTGAAAGTGGAGAGAGAAAGAAAACTAGTAGTATAGGAAGGGACTGCAAATGCTGGTTCATACAAAAAATAGACACAAAATGCTGAAGTAACTCAGCGGGTCAGGCAGCATCTCTGGAGAATAGGAATAGGTGATGTTTTGGGTCAGAACCTTGAAATGGGAAGAAAACTAGTAGTGCCTTTTGTCGGAATAAACTCATGTATGTAAGTTGGGCCTATGAATTTAATAATATTATGGGAGCTTGTTTGGTTGTAGATGTGTCCATATGATGTGTTCATAACTGAGGATGGCTTGTAATCCAACTGACAAGTTAACACACCTCAGAAATATGACATTTGTGTTATTTCTCTCAAATCCAAAACTGGATTTATTTATAAGAACATAAGAAAATAGGAGTGAGCCTAGATTGCTTGGACCCTCAAGCCTGTCCCACTATTCAATATTCTGTTACAACGCTGTTCACCAGGCTCTTTGCTTTGTACGAGTTATCTTTGCTGAATTCCCTTAGGCCCCAACTCTTCTTCTGTGCCAATTCCCCATGGCCCTCAATTCCCTGATCCTTCAACAATTTATCAACACTACATCCTCTTTAAATACTCCCAACCATCTCACCACCACAGCCCTCTAACGTTGATGGTTCCAAGGATCCACCACTTACCGTCAAATTAACAGTTGTATGAATATGTCACAGTCATACAGCACAGAAACAGGCCTTTTGGCCCATCTTGTCCATGCTGACTAAGATGCCCGTTTAAGGAGTCCCATTTGTCCGCACTTGACCCATATCCCTCTAAACCTTCATGTCCATGTTCCCGTCCAACTGTCTTTTAAATGCTAATATAATACTGGGAAGTAATTATTTTAAATTTTGTTGAAGCATGTTGCTCAGCCAATACAACAATAAACACATTTTGAATGCAATTCCCCGATTATACCCAGACCCACGATGCCTGTAGTTGATTCCCAGCCCCATGCTGGGGGGTGGTTTCTGTATAAGGTGTTTCTGATAAAAGGATAGCTTTTCATTTAGTTTAGGGACACAGCATGGGAACAGGCCTTTCAGACCCTGTATCTGCCAGAACCAGCGATCACCCACACACTAGTTCTATCCTACACACTATGGACAATTTACAGAAGTAAATTAATCTACAAACCATGGAGTGTGGGAAGAAACCAGAGCACCAGGAGAAAACTAACGTGGTCACAGGGAGAACGTACAAACTCCGTACAGACAGCATCCGTAATCAGGATCGAACATGTGTCTCAGGCAGCAACTTTACCACCGCGCCACCGTGCCACCCTAATCATTCTATGAATTTTGGATATAGATTTTTTCTCTATCATTTGAAAGAGCCATTACACTGGGGTCTCAAGAAACCAGGAAAAATCTCATGGCACTGTTGGAAGAAATGAACAAAAATGTTACTACGATGTCGTGGCATTTATCCTTCAAACAAATCTCACTGAACACCCATTTTCTAGCCATCCTAACAGTACTGTTTGTATGTAGTGATGTGCACAAAGTTGCCATTTTTTCTACACATTATGCTGACTACTCTTCAAAGATTTTTCATCCAGTCTTTCTTCATATGAAAGTCCTGACATCCCAGGAATCATTCTTCTCTGTACTCCCTCTATGGCAAGAATGTCTTTCCTCAGATTAGGAGACCAAAACTGTACGCAATACTCCAGGTGTGGTCTCACCAAGACCCTGTACAACTGCAGTAGGACCTCTCTGTTCCTATACTCAAATCCTTTTGCTATGAATGCTAACATACCATTCGCCTTCTTCACTGCCTGCTGCACCTGCATGCCTACTTTTAATGACTGGTGTACCATGACACCCAGGTCTTGTTGCATCTCCCCTTTTCCTAATCGGCCACCATTCAGATAATAGTCTACTTTCCTGTTTTTGCCACCAAAGTAGATAACCTCACATTTATCCACATTATACTGCATCTGCCATGCATTTGCCCACTCACCCAACCTATCCAAGTCACCTTGCAGCCTCCTAGCATCCTCCACACAGCTAACACTGTCTCTCAGCTTCGTGTCATCCGCAAACTTGGAGATGTTGCATTCAATTCCCTCGTCCAAATCATTAATGTATATTGTGAATAGCTGGGGTCCCAGCACTGAGCACTTGCAGTACCCTACTAGTCACTGCCTGCCATTGTGAAAAGGACCCGTTTACTCCAGCACTTTGTGTCTATCTTTGGTACATACCAGCATCTGCGGTTTCTTTCTGCACATTGTTTGATAGTGTGCTGTGGTGGAAGGCGAAGTGGGATTTGTTGACTCATTTACCAGTATCAATGCCCAGTAACCTAGAGAGTTATTCAAGCAAGGAGGCTAGAAAACTTTGCTTGGTATCAAATCTCTATGAGCAAATTTTTTTCATCAGCAGAGATATGACTAATGTGTAGAAACAAAGAACTGCAGATGCTAGTTTAATACACAAATGAACACAAATTGCTGGAGTAACACATCCTTCTTCAGTCTCGACTCGTGACATCACCTATCTATGTTCTCCAGGCCTGCTGAGTTGCTCCAGCACATTATGTCTTTTTGAGTTATCTGTAGTTGGTAAATTACTGGAGAGTATTCTGAGGGATAGGATATACAGGCATTTGGATGGGCAAGGGCGGATAGTCAGCATGGCTTTGTACTTGGGAGGTTGTGTCTCACAAACCTGATTGATTTTTTTGAAGACGTGACCAAAAAGGTTGATGAGGGCAGAGCTGTAGATGTTGTGTACATGGACTTAGGTAAGGGGTTCTTTCGCATGGTGGGCTGCTATGGAAGGTTAGATCGCATGGGATCCAAGAAAAAATAGCTGAATGGATAGCAAATTGGCTCCATAGAAGGAAGCAGAGGGAGTGTGTGGGAAAAAGACTGTGTGTTTACCCGATATACCCCTCTCATGAACAGGGTACTGATTGTGGATGATCAGCCATGATCACATTGAATGGCGGTGCTGGCTCGAAATGCAGAATGGCCTACTCCTGCACCTATTGTCTATGTTCTATGTTTCTATGATTTTATATATCTCTAGAATATTTTTGTACATCCCTATAAGATATTTGTACACCTCCATGAGATTTTTGTATAACTCAATAAGATAGCCATTATGTGTCGGAAGGAACTGCAAATGTTGGTTTACACATTGATCCGAAGATAGACACAAAATGCTGGAATACTGATTGTGGATGATCAGCCATGATGACATTAAATGGCGGTGCTGTCTCGAGGGGCCGAATGGTCTACTCCTGAACCTATTGTCTATTGTAATATTTCAGGTTCAGACATTCAGATAGCCATTGTGTTTGTTTGGGTCGTAGTGTTGCTTAGCAAGAATAATTGGTAAATGAATCCTGCTATTATTTGTTTAATGGGTTGCAGTTGTGTATGAGGAAACCATAAATTCCACCTTTTTCGTTCCTTCTTCTTTTAGGTTTTGGCATGACAACTCCAGCGACAGTGACTGGGAAAGTGTTTCTGATATTTTACGGCCTTCTTGGATGCGCAGGGACTATTCTGTTCTTCAACCTCTTTCTCGAGCGCACCATCACGCTGCTAGCTTTCATCATGAAGGCGTGTTACCAGAGGCAGCTGCAGAACAAGGGCCTGCTGCCTCCCATCATTGGCCGCCAGTCTGCCCTCATGGACGCGGCCAGCCTGGCGGGATGGAAGCCGTCTGTGTACTACATCATGCTGATCCTGGCCATTGCCGCTGTGGTGATATCCTGCTGTGCTTCCGCCATGTACACGCCGGTGGAAGGGTGGAACTACACCGACTCACTGTACTTCTGCTTCGTCACCTTCAGTACTATTGGCTTTGGGGATCTCGTCAGCAGCCAGAACGCGGCCTACACTAATCAGGGATTGTACAGATTTGGTAATTTTGTATTCATACTCTTGGGGGTGTGCTGCATCTACTCGCTCTTCAATGTTATCTCCATCGTGATCAAACAGTTCCTCAACTGGTTGTTGAAGAAGCTGGAGTGTGGTTGCTGCCCGAGATGTCGGAGGGGGAAGATGCGCACTGGGCGTCGTAACGCCATCACGCCGGGGCAGTCCCGCATCCGCAGGAACCACGTCCTGGCGGAGGAGGACGAGCCGTGTGACAGTGACACCGAGGGAAGGAGGCTCTCTGGGGAGATGATCTCCATGAGGGACTTGACTGCCTCCAACAAGGTGTCCCTTGCCATCCTGCAGAAGCAACTGTCAGAAACTGCCAACGGCTACCCCAGGAGAGTGTGCATCAACACAAGGCAGAACGGCTTCTCGGGAGGGGTGGGAGCTTTGGCCATCATGAATAACAGGTTAGCGGAGACCAGTGAGACAAGGTGATAAGTACAAGGCCTCACCAGCAATCAGGGTGGTCTGATTTCATTCAGCAAATGCATCGACGGGCAACTCATGCCGGTGTCTTCTACAGCACAGCTCCATGACACGGTGAGACTGTCGCTGCATCTCACTCCACATACACTGCATCCTCTGAGGCTACGTCAGAGTTTTTTTTCCCAATGCAGGAGGTATAATCTCTTCCCACATGCCATTTTGTTGCCTGCAGTATTTCCTCGAAGGATTAAATGTCTCCCTCCACCAGGTGAGAACTGCCAATTTGTTCAAGATAGGACCAGCTTGTTCAAAGGCTCTCAAAATCGTTAGCATCTGACTTTTTTTCGTTATTTAAGAAATGTGCCTGATGAGGAAACTCTACTTCATACTTAAAAGTACGGTGCAGCACACATTGAATGTCTAGATTCTGCTCACTGGTTTTCAGATAGAGGTCAGCAAAAGAGTTGGACTTGTTTTATTTGAAACCTGCCTTTAAGCAGGTATGCAATCCCCTGGTAATATTGGGAACTATATATCATTCAAATTTTAACCATATTAGTGAAGAGGAAATCAAATGGCAAAAAGGATTAAGTGAATTAGGGGATTAAGTAAAAATCGTTCTACGTTCCAACAAGACAAGGAAGATAAACAGAACAGATTAAACAATCGATTTGGATTCTGACCAGATTATACACTGTGACAGTGTGTGTAACAACCCATCCATATCCCCCCCACTGGTCCAAAACAACATCCCTCTCAAAATATTGATAGTTGTCTCTTCTGCGTTTTGGGCTAAATCGCCTTTAGACTTTAGGTATACAATGCGGAAACAGGCCCTTCAGCCCACCAAGTCCGTGCCAACCAGCTAACACTATCCTACACACTAGGGACAATTTACAATTTAACCAAAGTCAATTAACCTACAAACCCGCACGTCTTAGGAGTGTGGGAGGAGCAGCCAGAGAAAACCCACGTGGTGACAGGGAGAACGTGCAAAGTCTGTACAGGCAGCACCGTAGTCAGGATCGAACCCGGGTCTCTGACAATATAATGCTGCAATGGTACCGCTGTGCCACTGTGCCACTCACTACCTGAAACAAATGCAATCCAGATACAAAGATCGCAAGGGATTGATGTGTAATTGGCCAGTCTGCATTTACACCATGAACCTGGTGCCCAAGAACGCATCTCAAACTAGGGGAAGTTAGGGTTAGGCAATGCTGGGCATAGCCATGCATGTCCACACCCGTAAATGAATACAGTGATTACCATTCTGGGTAAAAAAGGAAATTATTAGGGCACTAATAATACTTCAAAATCAAATGACAACCTTGCTAAGATCTGAGCAGACACAATTAGGGTGATTTTAATTTGTTGCTTACTTGCAACATGTCTGAGGAAAGTTTGGGAGGAAAGAAAGTTTGGTCCTAGTTAGATACCCAAGACTAATTTCTTATAAATTTGCAGACATCACATCTACCCGTTTTGAGCAGGAGGTTTTTATATATTATGTCAATTGAAATCCTACATAATTTTAGCCCCCAAACTGCAACTTTGAAATGCAAATATGTCGAGTAGGGGTGAGTTGCCTGACCAGTTAGAGCGTGCCTTCCATATAACAGTGCAATGTAGAGAAGGAACAGTTGCTAAGGACATAAAAGACAGGGGTATGAGTCAGCCATCTTTGAGTACCTTTGAAACTGCTCTGCCTTCCAGTAGAATCATGGCTCATGCTGTTCCTCAAGATAACCAAAGTACTATGTCCATCCCCACCTGCCTATCCTCACTTCAACATCCTGATTTCCTGTCCTCCCACAAACTTTGAGCTGCTAGATGGTTGGAGGAATAAACCTGTGTGTCTTTTCCACCTTTCCATGAGCTGCACAAGCATTTCACTTTCATTTTGTTCACACTAAATAAAGATTGTTAGACAGATATGTTGAATGGTTTATCCCGACACAGATATTTAAAGAAGAGGCTAAATTTAAAATGTGTATTCCTTGTTTCACCACTTTCGGTGAGTGGGATTTGTTCATCTGTGCCTACTTAAAAAAAGCACCAAAATGTCAGCTGGGAGTATTAACATTGAATAAAGCTGGATCAAGCTGAATTTCTCAGTTGGACAGAAAGAAAAATTGGTAGAAACATAGTATGTTAATCCAACACAGCACAGAACACACTTACTGAGGCCAAGGACATAGAAACAGTGAAGGACGCACAGTGCTGGCATAATTCAGCAGGCCAAGCAGCAGCCCTGGAGAACATAGATAAATGACGTTTCGAGTCTGGACCCTTCTTCAGTCTAACTGAAAGGTTGGGAGCCTTCTTTAGACTGATCAGTGTGAAGAAGCATCCTGACCCGAAACGTTTCCATGTTTTCCAGGGATGTTGCCTGGAGCATTTCTATTGCCGACTTACGTGATGTCTGAGTTACACCAAGGTTTGTGGGACCTTGGTAATGTAATGTAAGTTGGGGAGCATGTGTAATATTCAAATATAGAATTGAATGTCTTTCAAAGAGCTGAATGAACAAAAAGCATACCCCAGACAATGAAATAATAAATTTGTTGTTACAAAAGCAAAACAATGCAGATGCCAGACATCTGAAAAAATAATTTGAGCTTGAGTTTAGTTTATTGTCACGCGTACCAAGGTGCAGCGGAAAGTTTTTGTTGCGTGCTATCCAGTCAGTGGAAAGACTATACACGATTACAGTCGAGCCATCCACAGTGTACAAATACATGATAATGGGATGAATTGAAATGCTTGAATTCAGCAGATCATGCAGCAGCAGTGCAGAGAGAAAGCCAACATGACTTCACGTGGCAATGAAAGATCATCAATCTGGAACGCTGTTTTTCTTGCCATGGATTCTGTCAGACCGACAGAATATTTTCAGCATTTCTGTTGTTAAACCCATAGTTAATTTTTATTATTCTTTATAATTGAAGGCTAACATGCCCTGAGTAACAGGGCATGAATACACCAGGAGAATGCACTTTGGAAGAGGATGATGTAAAATATAATTAGCACAAGATGTAGAGCTTAGGTCGAGGAGCTTACAGATGGTGCAAGGCAGGTACGTAATGCAATATTCCTGTGGTAGACTAATTTGGTTAAAGTAATTCACAGTTGAATCAATGAAAGAGAAGTATGTGAAAGGAGATGTCCTACGTGCTAATAACATCTCATCTACTATTTTCATAGAGCAGAGAAAACATTTTGATCATCTGATTACGCTGTATGTGAACCATCATCACCTGAGTTAACAACTCGATCACGGGCACTTTGCCTGCATTACTTAGCAATGAGGATATGGCATTGCAAAGTTCTTCTTCATATAGCAGAGATGCAATGTTCTGTCCTCACATGAGAGGGCCTCATAAGGAAATGCTCCCCAGTGATCTGGATACGCAATTTAACATTCACCTGACGGGACTGGCATTTCTGGGCCAGTGCATTGTCTTGGACAATGGATTTCAGTTGTCACTTAAGAAAGTATTAGGTCTCCAACAACTGGAGAACAGGATAAGTGAAACTGTTGCACATCGGTGTTACTCTCAGGTGTAATTGGCAGGTCCTCTTACTTTACTTTGCTTTAGACTTTAGAGATACAGGTGTGAAAACAGAGATACAGCCCACCGAGTCTGCGCTGACCAGCGATTACGCCGTACACTAGCCCTAACCTAAACACTAGCGACAATTCATGGAAGCTAATTAACCTACAAACCTGTATGTCTTTAAAGAGTGGGCGGGGAAACCGAAGCACCCGGAGAAAACCCACGCGGTCATAGAGAGAACGTACAAATTCCATACAGACAGCATCGAACCTGGGTCTCTGGTGCAGTAAGGCAGCAACTGTGCGACTCTGGGTGCCGCACTATCCACTTAATTATAGGCAGCAAATCGACAGCCAGAAGCAACTGCTTTACCTCAGCTAGCGAGCAACTTGGAATAAGTAGTAAAAATTATGCAAGTATTCTTGAATCGCAAGGGCCCATGCAAATCACCTCAGTAAAATCATTTTGAGTCCTTCACTATGTGCCTCCAAAACTTCATGCACTCAACCTAAATGTGAATTTAGTTATTAATAAAACTTTGCACTAAGAATATATCTTGTGGTCTATGATTCTTTCGCTGTACCAAAAGGAGAACAAAAAATATTTATTCACTTTGTGCAAAGTGTAAAACAGATGACAGGAAATCTTTTCCCTCCTGCTTTTTAATTTGATTGCCTTGGATTAAAATAAACCGAGAAAGGTGGATAACATATTCCCATAAGAAGTACAAGGATGTACATGGAGATCATTTTGGTCATCAAGGCTGTTCCACCTCTCTGGGCACCCAGGCCCCCTTAACACCCACCATTTTCATCATCTCCCTTCATTCAATTATCATTGGGAGTAATTTGCAGTGACATTTATACCAACCCGTATGTCTTTGGGATGTGGGAGGAAACCGTAGCATGGGGATCCCATGCAGTCAGAGTGAGAACATGCAAACATCATACAGACAACACACGTGGTCAAGATTGAACCCAGTTTTCTGGAGCTGCAAGGCTGTGCCACTGTACCACACCAGCACCACAACAATTCTCCCTGCTATTTGCACAATAATCCACATTGACATGCTCTCTGGGCAACTTCCATGCATGGAGTGGTGCTTTCGATGGTTCTGCTCTACAGACCTGAAGAACCATACACCTACTAACTAGCTCTTCTTGATTCTTGTCTATACTACGCTAAAAGGCAAAACCTCAAGACAATGCCTTCAAATTCACTAGAACTTATTGGAAGAAGGCTGCCTTACTTCAACACTTTGTGTCCATTTTTGTAAACCATCATCTGCAGTTCCTTGTTTCTACTATAACTAAATGGTATGGAGTTCCTGTCTTGTAGATCTTTGGCTCTAAACACTCAGACCCCACATAATAAGGAAGGGCCTCGACACAAAATGTCATGCATTTCCTTCCACAGATGCTGCCTGACTCACCAGCTCGAGTTCATCCAGCACTTTGCTTCTTTGGTCACATTTCTTACATGTACAATCATTTGTGTTTCCCACATAATACAGCCCTGATTTGTGGACAACTTGTAGCCTTTGTGATGGAAAAACCTTATATTCTCGTCCAAGGTGTCTGAATCAGTTCAGCCATTCAACACTCCTTTCAAGTCCGTGCCTCATTCTTGGCATAATTCTTGCTATAATGCTCGTAGACTATAAATTTCATTTTTGTGTTTATAACAGCTTCAACATGAGACAATCTTGGCAAGCATCCTATGTACCATTTTGTTTAGATTCCTTTATTGAATGTCAAAATCATGTGACTCCATGTGACTCCAAATATAATAATTAATGTTTCCTTCATCATTAAAGCCAGCAATAAGCTTCTCATGACCACGCTCGCTGCTGATACAACTTAATGTTGCTCAGTATCCATGGTTGGAACCATTTCAAGCAAGTTAAAAGTGGTGATTAATGCTATAATTCATCAAAAAGGACTTTTGCTGCAACAGTGCTCCTTACAAAAGATTGTACAGTTTCTGCTGCTTCTTCCCCCTACAGAATTGTTGTGCTTTTACAATAGTTAGAGAAGCAGTATTAATACTGTTGCAAGATTGTGCAGAGACGTGGCATAATATTGAAGCATACCTAAAAATCATTGATACTCAGCAAACTCTAAGGTTTTACACCAGTCTCAATTGGTATTATTAATTGGCATCTTCTTCTTGCGTATGGTGTGCACAGCCTAAAGTTGTAGGACAACTTGTTCTATTTGATCCTGTTTGATTGTGCACACCAGGTTGATTGCATGTGTTGAAACAGGGCGGACCACGTGAAGGTTGCAATCTCCCACCCCATTAATTGGCATCCACTCCGGATTAAGCAAGTCATTTCCTTCTGCACAAGATCATGTTTGCTTTAACATTATGTTTGCATAACCTTTTGAATTCTTCCTCAATTATCCAAAGATATTCTTCTCTCTGCCTATTAGGATGTCAACCTGATTGCATAAAGAATGCTGGACTCTTATCCATGGTTACCTGAAAGATTTTTGATGATGACTTTATTGGTATATGAATACTAAACCTTACAAATGTCAGTTAATAATAGGCAAATGTCAGTTAATAATTGGCTTTCTTTGTCCAGGTCCAGCCAGCATAGGCATGGGACAGGTTCAACTTATTAAATTCTTGGCTCTTGTCAATTCATAAGTTCATACGGTATAGAAGCAGAATTAGGCCATTCGGCCCATCAAGTCTACTGCGCCATTCAATCATGGTTGAGCTATCTTTCCCTTTCAACCCCATTCTCCAGCCTTCACCACAAAACCCCTGACACCAGTACTAATCAAGAATCTATCAATCTCTGCCTTGGAAATATCCATTGACTTGGCCTCCACAGCCATCAGTGGCAATGAATTCACCTATATTCTCCAGAGATACTGCCTGACACGTTGAGCTACGAGGAGGTTGCCGGGACTCGAGAACCTAAGCTCTTTTTACGAGGATCTTGCCAGGACGAGGGCCTGAGCTACAGGGAGATGTCGAGCAGGCTAGCATTTTATTCCTTGGAGCAGAGGAGGATGAGTGTGACCTTTTAGAGGTGTACAAAATCATAAAAGAAATAGATCGGGTAAATGCACAGAGTCTTTTGCCCACAGGGGAATTGAGAACCAGAGGACAGCTTTTTCTAATGCCTTCCTCTGTAATCATGACCACCCACCCATCCCATCCTCATACCCCAATATGTGATTCCCCAGGAAAAACAATGAAGGAACTAATTCTGCAGGGACACCGACATTGTAAATGCAGCATGGAAACAAGTCTTTCAGCCCAACTCGTCCAAGCCGACCAAGGTAGTTTAGTTCAGTTGTTTAGTTCAGTTTAGTTTATTATCAAGTGTACCGAGATACGTTGAACATTTTTTGTTGCATGCTGTTCAATCAGTGGGAAGACAATACTTGATTAGAATTGAGCCATTCACAGTGTATAGATACATGATAAAGGAATAATGTTTGGTGCAAGATAAAGCCAGCAAAGTCAAGGGTAGTTCGAGGGTCACCAATGAGGTAGATAATAGTTCAGGGCTGCTCTCTGGTTGTGGTAGGATGATTCAGTTGCCCAATCATAAATAGCAAAGGAATAGGTGACATTTCAGGTTGAGACCCTTCTTCCGACCCCAGAGGTCAGGATCGAACCCAGGGTCTCTGGCGCTGTGATGCAGCAGGTCTGCCAGCGACTGCCACTGTACCGTACCTGAGCTCGTCTCATTTGCCTGAGTTTGGCCCATATCCCTCTAAATCTTTCCTGTGCAAATGCCTTGTAAACATTGTAAATGTTCATGTCATAGGAGCAGGATTAAGCCATTTGGCCCATCTTCTACTCCGCCATTCAATCATGGCTGATCTATCTTCCCTCTCAACCCAACTCTCCTGCCTTCTCCCCATAACCCTTGACACTGTTACTAATCAAGAATTTGCCCATCTCCGCCTTAAATATACCCCATGACTTGGCCTCCACAGCTGTCCGTGGCAATGAATTCCACAGATTCACCACCCTCTGACTAAAGAAATTCCTCCTCATCTTCTTTCTAAAGGTACGGCCAATTAATCTGAAGCTGTGCTCTTTGGTCCTAGACGCTCCCACTAGTGGAAACATCTTCTCTACG
This sequence comes from Leucoraja erinaceus, assembly GCF_028641065.1. Taxonomy (NCBI): domain Eukaryota; kingdom Metazoa; phylum Chordata; class Chondrichthyes; order Rajiformes; family Rajidae; genus Leucoraja; species Leucoraja erinaceus. The sequence continues at coordinate 44,122,692 of NC_073384.1, forward strand.
TCCACTCTATTCAGGCCATTCACTATTTGGTAAGTTTCAATGAGGTCCCACCTCATCCTAAACTCCAGTGAGTACAGGCCCAGCAGTGTCAAACACTCATCATATGCTCACATCACCATAATTGTAACTGCCTCTACCACTTCCTTTGGCAGCTTGTTCCGTACACCTATCATCCCCGGTGTGAAAAAACTTGCCACTTGGGTCCCTTCAAACCTTTCCTCTCTCACCTTAAACCTATGCCCCCAAGTTTTCTACACCCCCTACCCTGAGAAATAGACTGTGACCTTCAACACAACTGCCAATGATCACCTTCATGCATTCATACATGGCTGCACATATCACTCGCCCAACAAGCATATGAAGTGAAGGGATTTCATTGTTTGCCATTACATAGGAAGATTTGCAATGTAGCCAGTTTGATAAATCTTTAAATTACTAAAGGCAATATTCTCCTTTGTGAGTGAAGCAGGGATTTAATACCACCATTGCCTATTGAGGATATGTCATGTTTGAAAAAGCCTGCTCTTTAGTAAGATTATATCTGTATGGGCTCAGAAATGTAGCTTCAGTTGAAAAAGTTTCCAATAATTTTTTTTAAGTTATGAGATTGAAAAATTCTGCATTAACTTATCCTCAAGTTCTGATTCTTTTTTTGGCTCAATTCCTTTGTGCCATGAGTTTCTGGGACAGTTTTGATACTTCATTAAGCACTCTGAATTGAGTTCAGGCCACAATTTAGTTGGTGGACCAGGAGTGTCTGAATGCAAAGGTCAAATTATTTATCATGCCAGTGAAGCGAAGGTTGTAACCCAATATGAATCAGGGCACAAAAAGATTGAAACTTGAGTTGTTTCAGTGAATGCGTGGGTGGAAATCCTGTAATTGTAGAGACTGTGATCGGGAACTTTAATCAGTACTCTGTGACTCTCTCGGTACCTGCAACACTTTATAAATCCAGTTAAGTTGCACCCAAAGGAAATCATTCTCACAAATTGCCTTCATTTAGTCTATCATAGCAGTTACATTGGTTAGAAGATATTTAGAAACATTACAGCAGAGAAAGAAGCAATTCAGTCGGCCAAATGCATGTGACACTCTCAGCGATGTTCAATTCTTTTTTACAGAGTGGGCTGGATTTCCGACTGTTTTGCGCTGGCGACTTACATAAAAACACATTTTAATTTAACCAAACTGCTAATTTTAAATCACATAAATTCACAAATGCAGACTTTCTTGCTGCCCTCTTTAATTGGACTTTACCTTGCACTAAATGTTGTGCCCTTTATCCATTATCTGTGTACTGTGAATGGTTTGATCGTTATCATGTAGCCTATTCTCTGACTGGATAGCTCGCAAATAAAAGCATTTCACTGTACCTCGTTTCACGTGACAATAATAATCTAAACTAAACTCACGCTCCATTTGCCACCTTCTGACTGCCCCAGAAGATGGTACTCCCTACATTTCTGCTTCCCCTCACCACCCTGCCAACAACCTCTACTCTCCTATCTGCTTGGATTTCCTTTCACATCCCAAAGACATGCCTTTCAGTAGGTTAGATAGACACAAAGTGCTGGAGTAACTTAGCGGGTCAGGCAGCATCTCTGGGGGAAAAGGATGGTTGACATTTTGGGTCGGATCCCTCCTTCAGACTTTCAATAGGTTAATTAGCTGCTGTAAAAACTGCCCATAGTGCAGGTGAATGGTAGGATTTAGGGGGAGTTGATAGGAAAAGAGAATAAAATGGCTCAACCCGGGTAAGCATTCCTTGTCTTTTGAACCCCAGCCTTCACTGAGTAGCCAAAGGCAGTGGCATCCAAGCACCTACTCAGGGTTAAAGCATTACTTTGTATGATTACTTTTTATTTATTTTTTCCTATTTTAATGGTTGCCGTTTGGGAAATACATACAACTCCATCAGAAATTATCTATCTCTTTCAGATGCCTTCAAGCCTACTGAATAATTTAAGCTTGTTCTGTTTCCCAACATGTTCAAATGATAATATTTTTCGCATCACGTACAAATGTTAAAATTATCAACCGACGAGAAAAGATTTGTCAGACATACAAATCCCAAATCACAATTACTAAAGTTTCTCAATGTTTCTACAGCTCTTTAAGTCACCAAGTTACATTTGAAAAAAAAAGCAAAAAAGACAGCTGCTAATAAACTGAAAGAAATCAAGAAAGGGATGGGGATATACTGTAGAATAGACAGTTTCTGTGGTGGGACAAACAATGCCTTTCGGGTTCATGACTTGTCATCAGAATACTTTAATAGTTTGATCAATAATCTCTTGCCAACCACTCTGCCTGAAGTGTTAACTTTGATTCACGCTCCACAGATGCTATCTGACCTTCTATACCCAGCTTTATTCAAGGGATTTTTCCAGTTGAATTTTACAGAATAAATGGTCATTTGTTTCATGTTATTCACCCATTACTCTGTGCATAATGCACCTCAAATTAAAGCACATATACATTTGGCCAAAGACTGAAGCGTTTGTTGATAATCATTGGTAATAAACTCAGACATTTGTTTCACAACACCAGTGCTGCCCACAGTCCTGTAATCATTGACCAACACTCCTCATTGTAATCAACACACTGAAGAGCCACATTTCAGTGGTTTATAACCATTGTTTACTTTAGTTTTGGTTCAATTTAGAGATAAAGCGTGATAAAGCATGGTTGACGCAGACTTCAGCCCACTCAGTCCACGTCAACTATTCATCACCTGTTCACATTATGTTATCCCACTTTCACTTCCACTCCCTTCCACACAAGAGACATTTTACAGAGGCCAACTAAACTGCAAAACTGCAGTCTTTGCGTTGTGGGGGAAATCAGGAGCATCATGGCCACAGGGAGAATATGCAAACTCCATGCAGACAGCACCCGAGGTCAGGATTGAACCTGATTCTCTGATGCTATGAGGCAGCAGCTCCACCAGCTGCACCACTGTGAACATTAAAATTGTTTTTAACCTTGAAGTCACTGAGTGTTTGACAAGGTGAATTTTCAAAGTGTTTGAAGCAGGTATTACTCTATTCACATATTTTGTGAAATAAATATTTTATTCAGCAACTGACCAAAGCTGGAAATAGTGATTCACATAATTTTCTCAGGGCCCTTTTGTTCCTCAATCAGGGTCTGGCAGGAGACTGGCATTTCAGAGATGTTCAAACTTTTTTTTAAATTCGAAGTCTGAACATCAGGAAAAAAAAGACCTGAATGAATAGTACAAAAATGTCATTTAGAATATTCAATTCTCTTGCTTGCATTCTTGAACTTTAGGAACACTCAGACTAAGAATTGATCTTTGATTATTTTTGAATGTATTTTGTTAAAAACAAATTAGAGTTTTTGATTAAATTACAGAGAGGGGAACATAATCAATGTGGTGTACACAGACTTCCAAAAGGCATTTGATGAGGTACCTCATAAGATTAAAACCCGTGAAATGACAGGGCCCCCGGGCAATAGTAGATAGAAAATTAGCTGCGGGCAGGAAACAATGTGGGCAAAAAATGTGTTCCTCATTCTGCCTTTCATCTTTGCCAGTCCATTTCTCTGTTGGGTACCAAAATTCACATGAATTTCAAGAACGATACATTTCCCATCATGGGCTGTGCTCTTTAATGTTGTTTTGAGTGACCTAGAGAAGCTTATAACCTCTACCTTGGCCCACATTTACTGAAGATACAAGGGGGGAGTTCCCTACAAAGAGGTTGTGTCTGTTCAGTGCCTTTGCAATAAAACACCACTTTCATGTGTTTAATCAGGGTAAATCGTTATAATGTGTTTTGTGATCCGCAGCACTAAATAGCAGGTGATCTTTTTCATACGTTTATGTTTATCACAGGTTATCAGCAAATTCTGGTGACCATGGTTCAGAATACCCGATGTGTGATGTCATCAATAATAAAGACTAGACCAAGTGCACCCCAACGCTAGATGCCACCACTCACCCATTCCCCCAACGCAAGATGCCACCACTCACCCATTCCCCCAACACAAGATGCCACCACTCACCCATTCCCCCAACACAAGATGCCACCACTCACCCATTCCCCCAACGCAAGATGCCACCACTCACCCATTCCCCCATTCCCCCAACACTCACCCGTTCCCCCAACGCAACCAGTTCCACCAATGCAATATTCCACCACTCACCCATAGTCCCCAATCAAGATGCCACCACGGCTCATTTCAACGCAAGATGCCCCACTCACCCATTCCCCCAACCAAGATCCTCCACTCACCCATTCCCCCAACACAAGATGCCACCACTCACCCATTCCCCCAACACAAGATGCCACCACTCACCCATTCCCCCAACGCAAGATGCCACCACTCACCCATTCCCCCCATTCCCCCAACGCAAGCCGTTCCCCCAATGCAAGATTGCACCACTCACGCATAGTCCCCAATAGCGCAGGCACGGCTCATTTCACCTCATCCCCCAGCACTCCCTCCTCCTCCTCTTCACCCTCCAGTTCAATCCCTAGAAAGGGAGGGGGGTAGGAGGGAGGGAATTAGAGAGGGAGGGGGTAGGGAGGGTGGGAGTGAGGGTAGATAGGAAGGGGGCCCCCTCCCCACCCCATCTCCCTCACTCCTCATTTCTCTACCCCTCCCCTCTCCCTCCCTGCCCCAGGACCTACCCTTTCGTAGAGCAGCGATTGGCCTGGAACTAGGGTGAAGACCCGGCCCCAGACTCCCGTCAGCTCGGCCACCACCTGGGCTCCACTGCAGGCACCAAATTCATCTCCGGGCTCGTCTCTGACCCCGGGCCCAGGCTCGTCCTTGGTTCCAGCAGTGGCTTCTATTTTATCCCCGGTCATGGCCCCATCCCAAGCCTCGGGCTCGGTCCTCACTCCAGCTCCAGCACCACCCTCCCCACCGGGCGTCGGGCGCTGGCAGCTGCCGCCACGCGAGCGCTGTAGTGCCCCTCCCTCACGGAGTGTCCTGTACTGCCTTGCGAGTGCATTGTGACGTCACTCGGGTTTTTTTCCCAAAATGGGTGAGTTTTCGGGCTGTTTTTAAAACTTTAAACGATTAAAACGTTCGGAAAGATAGGTGGGAATGCAACGGGAAGATGTTTATCACCCCAACGGGAAAAAATGTTAGTAGGATGTGGGAAAATGGGAAGGCCGTGGCGTAGCGTTTGGAAGAAAATAAGAAAATAGGAAAATTAACCAGATTGACACACACACACACACACAGCCACAAACAAGACGAAGAGTTTTAGTATTATATAGATAATATCAATGAACCTTAATACAATGATGATTAAAAACTATACAGGAGAATAATAATATAATGATATAATGTGAACATCCATACCAACTGAAATTGTACAGGGATTCTGGGTGAAAGGGAGTATGTTCACCCAAGATACTTTCCTGCACATTTGTTGGAAGGATCCTTTTCTCCTGCTAGTGTAGAACCAACCACTGCAAATACAAAACAAGGGAGAAATTTTAATGTTTGTCTTTTGCAGTAACTATACAATTAAATGATTAATAAAAATGAAGGTATTTTTTCTCATAGTTAAAACAGCTCCTGTACATTTAGATCCAGATTGTCAACCATATTCCCTGGTGCAATTATTCTGATGTTATTTATGTTTCCCCCGATTTATTTTGTGGATCCAAATGTCCCATCACTAACTATTGGGCCAAATGGCCTAATTCTGCTCCAATAAGTTATGAACTATTGAACTCCGATAACAAATTGTATGTATGGGGGTATCTGACACTGCAAGTCCTGCAGTTTTGCTGTTTCTATGATTGACTTTTAATAATCTCAACTGTCCCTGATTTTCATCTTTAAGGTTTCACAATCTTGTTCAATGTATGTTCCAATTAAATTCCATCTTTTGTAGACGGTATAGGAACAAAAGCGATAGCACACAATTCTTGGTCTGAGAGAGGATGTAGGCAGACGGACATGCAACAATCCTATTCACAATCTCTGCTCAAAATACATAAATGGAACCCGAAATTAACCCATTGCACGGATTTAGTACACAACACTAGTCTGATCAGTTTTAACTAGCGCATGTATCTGTGTTGGAATGCAAATGGCACAACACGAAGGCACAAATTCAAGTCAACACTCATGTAAATGTGAAGGTGGGGGGAGAAAATATCTCCTGGATATTTTTATATAGAGATAAAAGAACGATGTGATTCTTGCTACTTTTGAAGTTTGCAGCCTTATTTATTTTAGGAAGACTTTGCCATCTGTACAATGATGCATGTTTGGCATTATAACTTTGAAGATGTAAAATGTCAATGCCTTTATTCCTTTCTAATTAGAAACTGTTCAGTGAGCAGGATGAGTGCTGCGTCTCTCATTTTGCATCAGACAATCCAGTGTGTTTGTAATTAACAAAAAAATCAAACCAGGAATTGAATATTTTTTTATACATGCTTTTTTTCTTCCCCTCTACCTGACGAGATGAAGAGTAAGAATATTAACTGTTGCCAAAGAAGGCAAGCTCTGTACTCTGGTTCAGCTTTTGTGTTGACAAAAGGTTTCAAGCCTTATCGAAAGCAAACTGTCCCAGCTATTGCCCGCATTTCTATTTTTTTTGCATTTGCAAAATGTATTTCCATTGATTGCAATGGATTGGAACAAGCGATGTGCGTGTTTTTCTCCAAGAAATAAAACTACAGGAGGCTGCATCAGTTGTACTATTTACGAGTGACTTGGGGTGAACTGCAAGAGTGGTGTGTGCTATTTTCTAAGGGGTAATGTGCTTGCATCTTGCTGCACCACTGTATGCAAAATGATTTCTTGTTGCAAGTTGCACATTTATACCAATGATTGTACTTTTATAATTCAATAAAGTCCAAATTGGAGTTTTGATGGTGAATGCTAAAGGATTTCTCAAACGATCTCTCTGAGTCATAGTTTGTCGGTAGTATTTACGTATGAGCGGTTCGCGCCACAAGTTTGAATGGACATCAAAACAGTCTGAAATGGGAAACATTTAAATTTGAACTTTTCAAAAGCTATTCTAAGTGTCGATTGCTGGGGGTGGCTCGGATGCTCGCTGCTGGAGGAAGGAAGTTCCGAACAGCCGACCTGGTATCTGCCGGCTCGCCCTGCTGCTGCACACGGGTGTTTTGGAACCGTGGACTCGTCCACTGATGGGCAAGAAGCGGAGGAAGGGGTATACAATTGGGTAAGATGTAATGTAAAGTAGCTACCGCTACTTACAAGGGGTAACCATGTGCTCCCAAATGAATGCCTCGTGATTCTCAAAACCTGTCTCGAAAGCGTTTCCATTTTGAGCGGACATGGGCCAGATGTGATTTTCCCAGATTAGGGGAATTGAGAACCAGAGGACATAGGTTTAAGGTGAGAGGGGAAAGATTAAATAGGAACCTGAGGGGCAGCTTTTTCACACAAGAGGGTGGAAGGTTATGGAATGAGCTGCCAAAGGAGGTGGTTGAGGCAGAAACTGTAATGTGTAAAAGACATTTGGACAGGTACACACATAGAGTCAAGAGTGTTTTATTGTCATATATCCCAGATAGGACAATGAAATTCTTGCTAGCTGCAGCACAACAGAATATGTAAACATAGTACATAACGGGAGAAGGAAAAAAGTTCAGTGCTTGTATATATATGCACACATACTCAATCTCAATAAATAACGTATATAGTACAATAATGATAATCTGTTATCTGTTGTAGTTCAGAGCTTATTTGTTGTCGTGTTTAATAGCCTGATGGCTGTAGGGAAGAAGCTGTTCCTGAACCTGACGTTACAGTTTTCAGGCTCCTCCTGTACCTTCTTCCCAATGGCAGTGGTGAAATGAATGTGTGGCCAGGATGGTGTGGGTCTCTGATGATGTTGGCTGTCTTTTTGAGGCAGCGACTACGATAGATCCCTTCGATGGTGGGGAGGTCAAAGCGGTGATGGACTGGGCAGTGGTCACAACATTTTGCAGTCTTTTCCGCTCCTGGACGTTCAAGTTGCCGAACCAGGCAACGATGCAACCAGTCAGTGTGCTCTCTACTGTGCATCTGTAGATGTTAAGCAGAACCCTCTTTGACATACCGAATATCCGTAATCTTCTCAGGAAGTAGAGTTGCTGATGTGCCTTCGTTATAAGTGGGCTGGGTCCAGGAAAGAGCTTCGGAAATATGCACGCCCTGGAATTTGAAGTTTTTGACCCTCTCCACCATTGTTCCATTGATGTAAGCAGGATTGTGGGTCCTCATCCTTCCCCTACCAAAGACCACAATCAGTTCCTTGGTTTTACTGGTGTTGAGAGCCAGATTGTTGTGCTGGCACCATTTGGTCAATTGGTCGATCTCACTTCTATACTCTGACTCATCACCATCTCTGGTTCGTCCAACAACAGTGGTGTCATCGGCGAACTTGATGATAGAGTTCGCACTATGTCCGGCTACGCTGGCATAGGTATTGAGGAAAGATTCAGAGGGATTTGTTCGGAACACAAACAGATGGGACTGATGTAGACAATAGACAATAGGTGCAGGAGTAGGCCATTCGGCCCTTCGAGCTAGCACTGTCATTCAATGTGATCATGGCTGATCATCCCCAATCAGTACCCCATTCCTGCCTTTTCCCCATATCCCCTGACTCCGCTATTTTTAAGAGCCCTATCTAGCTCTCTCTTGAAAGCATCCAGAGAACCTGCCTCCACCGTCCACTGAAGCAGAGAATTCCACAGACTCACAACTCTCTGAGAAAAAGTGTGTCCTCACCTCCGTTCTAAATGGCTTACCCCTTATTCTTATACTGTGGCCCCTGGTTCTGGACTCCCCCCACATCAGTCAGCATGGGAAAACTGGGCTGAAGGGCCTGCATCTGTGCTGTATGACTCTATGAACCAGTGGGGGTGTTTCATTTCTTTAAGGAAGCTTGAGAACAAAAATAAATAAAATCAGGAGTATTGTATTTTGAGTTTGTTTGCCATTCAATTCAAGCATGGCAAATCATTCAAATTCATTATCCTGTTCCAGTTTTCTTTTTGTATCCTTTGATAATTTAAATCGTAAAATTTACATCTAATTATATCCAACACCTTAAAGATATTCATTGATGTGACTTTAACTGCAATCTGTGGTAGAAAATTCCACAGGTTCATCACTCTCTGGGTAAAAAAAAAACACCCTTCACCTGAACATTCGATTGTGGTTAAGGAGGAACTGCAGATGCTGGAAAATCGAAGGCAGACAAAAATGCTGGTGAAACTCAGCGGGTGAGGCAGTATCTATGGAGCGAAGGAAATCGGCAACGTTTGTGGTCCTTGGTCTTGGGCTCCCCACCATCGGAAACTCCCCACCATTGGTCTTGGGCTCCCCACCATCGGAAATACCTTCCTGCATCTAGTCTGTGTAGTTCTACAAGAATTTTATCGGTTTCCATGAGATCCATTCTTATTCTTCTAAACCCTAGTGAATATACTGTAAGCCTAATCTTTCCAATTTTTCTCTTCATATTATTGAATCTTTGTCGCTGTCTGCCTGATAATCTTCTCCCATGACCGTGCTTCTGTCGATCACATTGTTCTGTTATCAGGGCTGCTGAGAACAATTGTACCATCCCACCAACTCGGCTTAGACCAGCTAACGCAACATGGCCTACGATCAAATCCATGGCCCTTGTGACTTTGATTGGTTACATCCACGCTCCATACTCACTGCTCAACACTGGGAGAGATTTCTAATCTTTCAATTTGTCAAAAAATCTTCCATTCCAGTGTTTAATTTGGAGCTCATATCTCTCAATTTTCATGAGCCAGTGTGATTCGCTAACGTTGCAGCATCACGCTAGTCCATTGGTGGTTTTATCCTCTATTGTTTAGGATGCGCTTTCACGGTATAATTAAATACATGCAACTGTTTTGTCACTTCAGTTTCAAAAGTGGAGCTGACAATGGCTAATGAAAAATGTAGCATGTATTCAGTGGCGGACTGGCCAGGGTGTCAGCTTGCCCGCTGGCAAGTGGGCCCCTGATGAAGTGATAGCAAGTGATGGCAAGTGGGCCCCTGTTAAATGATAGCCTTGTAGTTGTGGGTGGGCCCCCTTTGTCTCCTGGCAAGCAATATTTTTAGACCCAGTCCGCCACTGCACGTATTGCTAAAAAATTGAAACATTTTTTTTAAAATCTTGGATTGCTTGGTTCCGGTATGATTCCGTGTGAGTGGAGTAATGGGAAAAAAAAACATTTGAGAGCATCAGAGGTTGAGGGAAAACTTGATTAAAGTATATAAGATTATGAAAGGCATTGAACAGTCAGAGCCTTTCTCCAAGGGCAGGAATGTCCAAAACTAGAATGCATAGCATTAAGATGATGGGAGCAAAGTGTAAAGCAGATGTGTGGGGCAAGTTTTTTGCAGAGAGAGTGGTGGATGCCTGTAACATGCTGCCGGGGGTAGTGGAGAAAGCAAATACAGTAGCAGGGTTTAAGAGGCTTTTGGATAGACACGTGGATGTGAAGGGAATGAAAGGATATGGATCATGTGCAGGAAGAGGAGGTTACATTAACTTGGTATCATGTTCGGCAAGGAAATTGTGGGCTGAAGGGCCTGATCCAATGCTGTACATTTCATTCTATGATAGCATTGAGAGATGAGCTCAGATTCATACTCTGTTGCAGAAGGTTGATGATGAATCAGGTGAAGGTAACTACTAATTTACAGCATTTTGTCAGTAAATAAATTCACAAAATGATGTTTAAACTGATGACAGATGTTAATAATAAACAATGTCTTCCTCGTGTAGATTATAAGAAAACCCCAGTTTTTGTCAGTGATATCTCATTGCTGTTGTGAACAGATCCATCTATAACAAGCACTGCAAAAGTTCCAATAACGAGAATCAACTTAAAATAAAAGCAAAATTGTGTTATTGGAATAGCAGAAAGACACGCTGCAACAACATCAAAACAATCCATCCTAATTAAATTGTGCCCTTTAATAGTGTGGCATGTTTTCTCACTGTTCTCTCACTGTTTTCATCATTGCAAGCAATGAATCACACTGGTATATAATTGCATAGGAAGAGAGAGCCTCCAGTTCTCAATTACTCAGTGGTAAAAACAACACACAATAATACTCACTGTACGCATATCTATCTATCTATCTATCTATCTATCTATCTATCTATCTATCTATCTATATCTATCTATCTATCTATCTATCTATCTATCTATCTATCTATCTATCTATCTATCTATCTATCTATCTATCTATCTATCTTCCCTAAAACTCTGATCATGTGCCCTTCCAGTTTGCGCAGTTTTAATATTTGCACAAAATCGCTACGAGATAGCTCTACGAATATTTTTTGCCCGGTTACTCATCGTTCTCCTGTGCTGCGAGTGCAACAAGTTTCGTTCCGATCGGTGATATATTGTAAAAGTTATCGAGGTTTAAAAATCTTTAAAACCGCACGTGTGCAGATGCTTCGGGGGGGGGGGGGGGGTGGTTCAGTGCAGTTGGGGGCTAAGCGTGAGTGGTGCAATATTGCGTTGGGGGAACGGGTGAGTGGTGGAATATTGCATTGGGGAATGGGTTGCGTTGGGGAACCAGGCCTCCTGTGTGTCAGGGACCCAACGGTTCCCACTTAATCTAATATCCCTCTAAACCTGTCCTACCCATGTACCTGTCTAAATGTTTCTTACAGGCTGTGATAGTACCTGCCTCAACTACTTCCGCCGGCAGTCGTTCCAGATACCTACCACCCTATGTGTAGAGAGGTTGCCCCTCAGGTTCCTGTTAAATCTCTCCCCCCCCCCCCCTCCTCACCTTAAATATTTGCCCTTTGGTTCTCGATGCCTCTACTCTGTGTAAACGACTCTGTGCTTTTAACTTATCTATTCCTCTAATGATCTTCTACACCTCTATAAATCACCCCACATCCTCCTGCACTCTAAGGAATGCCTGCACGGAACATGATGCCAGGCCCAACTCTTATCTGCCTGCACTCAATCCATATCCCTCCATTTCGTGCATACTAAAGCACCTAACAAAAAGCTTCTTAAATGCCTTTGATGCAAAGTGTACAAAACGGGGACCAAATTGAGCTGTACAGATAGTTTACCACCAATGATATTGGCAAAGACCATATCAATGTCTTGTAACAGGTGTTAGGACATTTTCAACGTCAGGGAGCAGCCCTATACAAGTGGAATTCCTTTCCACAACTGCGCTGTTCTGAATGCAGCAGATGTCAGGCCTGTTACATTCAGCATCACCATGTATATCATCGCTAATGCTGATGTGTAGGAAGGAACTGCAGATGCTGGTTAAAACCGAAGATAGACACAAAAAGCTGTAATAACTCAGCGGGACTGGTAGCATCTTTGGAGAGAAGGAATGGGTGACGTTTCGGGTCAAGAGTGTTTTGATGTCATATGTCCCAGATAGAACAATGAAATTCTTACTTGCTGCAGCACAACAGAATATGTAAACATAGTACACTGGAAACAATATGATATCGAGAGAGAGAGAAAAAAGTTCAGTGTGTATATACAGTGCATTCCGAAAGTATTCAGATCCCTTCACTTTTTCCACATTTTGTTATGTTACATACTTATTTTAAATTGGTTAAAAAATTTTTTTTTTATCATCAATCTACACACAATACCCCAGATTGAAAAATCGAAAACAGGTGTTTAGAAATTTTTGCAAAGTAAATAAAAATAAATAACTGAAATATCATATTTATATAAGTATTCAGACCGTTTGCTATGACACTCAAAATTGAGCTTAGGTTCATCCTGTTTCCATTGATTATCCTTGAGATGTTTCTACAACTTGATTGGAGTCCACCAGTGGTAAATTAAATTGATTGGACATGATTTGGAAAGGCACACACCTGTCTATATAAGGTCCCACAGTTGACAGTGCATGTCAGAACAAAAACCAAGCCATAAAGACAAAGGAATTGTCCATCGACCTCTGAGACAGGATTGTGTCGAGACACAGATCTAGGGAAGGGTATAAAACAATTTCTGCAGCATTGCAGGCCCCGAAGAACACAGTGGCCTCCGTCATTCTTAAATGGAAGAACTTTGGAACCACCAGGACTCTTCATAGAGCTGGCCGCCTGGCCAAACTGAGCAATCGGGGGAGAAGGACCTTGGTCAGGGAGGTGACCAAGAACCCGATGGTCAACCTGACAGAGCTCCAGAATTCCTCTGTGGAGATGGGAGAACCTTCCAGAAGGACAACTATATCTGCAGCACTCACAATCAGGCCTTTATGATAGAGTGGCCAGATAGAAGCCACTCCTCAGTAAAAGGCACATGACAGCCCGTTTGGAGTTTGCAAAAAGGCATGAGAAACAAGATTCTCTGGTCTGAAAAAACCAAGATTGAACTCTTTGGCCTAAATGCCAAGCATCACGTCTGGAGGAAACCAGGCACCGCTCATCACCTGGCCAATACCATACCTACGGTGAAGCATGGTGGTGGCAGCATCATGCTGTGGGAATGTTTTTCAGTGGCAGGAACTGGGAGACTAGTCAGGATCGAGGGAAAGATGAACGGCGCAAAGTACAGAGAGATCCTTGATGAAAACCTGCTCCGGAGCGTTCCGGACCTCAGACTGGGGCAGAGGTTCACCTTCCAACAGGACAACGACCCTAAGCACACAGCCAAGACAATGCAGGAGTGGCTTCGTGACAAGTCTGTGAATGTCCTTGAGTGGGCCAGCCAGAGCCCGGACTTGAACCCGATCGAACATCTTTGGAGGGACCTGAAAATAGCTGTGCATCGACGCTCCCCATCCAACCTGACAGAGCTTGAGAGGATCTGCAGAGAAGAATGGGAGAAATTACACAAATACAGGTGTGCCAAGCTTGTAGCGTCATACCCAAGAAGACTTGAGGCTGTAATTGTTGCCAAAGGTGCCTCAACAAAGCACTGTTTAAGAAAAAACTGTAGATGCTGGAAAAATCAAAGGTAGACAAAAAAGCTGGAGAAACTCAGCGGGTGAGGCAGCATGTATGGAGCGATGGAGTAGGCGACATTTCGGATCGAGACTTCTTCACGGGTCTCGCCCCAAAACGTCGCCTATTCCTTCGCTCCATAGATGCTGCCTCACCCGCTGAGTTTCTCCAGCTTTTTGTCTACCTTCAACAAAGTACTGAGTACTTATGTAAATGTGATATTTCAGTTATTTATTTTTTAATTACTTTGCACCTGTTTTTGCTTTTTTAAATTATGGGGTATTGTGTAGATTGATTAAATTTAGTTTTAATCCATTTTAAAATAAGGCTGTAACGTTACAAAATGTGGAAAAGGTGAAGGGGTCTGAAAACTTTATGAAGGCACTGTATACACATACTCACAAGTACACACACACACTATATGTGTGTATATATACACATACTCAAAAAACAAACAATAGTAGTGCAATAATAATAATAATAATTTATTGTAGTTCAGAGCTTATTTGAGGTTGCAGTTTTTAATAGCCTGATGGCTGTAGGGAAGAAGCTGAACCTGAACGTTCCAGTTTTCAGGCTCTTGCACCTTCTTTCTGATGGCAGTGGTAGGATGAGTGTGTGGCTAGGATAGTGTGGGTCTCTGATGATGCTGGCTGCCTTTTTGAGGCAGCGACTCTGATAAAACAAGTGAGAGCTCGTGGCTTTAGATGGTGCTGGCAATCTTTTGTTGCCAGATACGTTTTACTTGTACTACACAGTACGGCCATTGTACACTAACGGTGGGTGGGTGGGGGGGGGAGACTTTTTAATCTCTTCCCTGTATGGGGACCCGACCTTTTCCCTGTCAGGTCTCCGTTGTCGTTGGGCCTAACATCGTGGAGCCGGCGACCTCCAACCGGAACCGAGCTGAGGAGCCTGCGGATTCACCATCGCGGAGCTGGCTGACTTCGGAGCGTGGAGAGCTGTAGTGGTGCGCGGCTGCGACCTAGCTTCGGAGGCTCCGGCTGCAGGCCCTGTGGACGGTGACATCGGGAGCTCGCAGGTCCCTGGTGGGAGACCGCTTTTCAGAGCTCCCGCAACGGTAACTTCTGCCGCCCGAATCGCGAGGTCAAAACGACCCAGAGCAGGGCCTTACATCGCTTGCCGGGGGCTTTAACATTGGGAGCCCCAGTCGCCTTGGGAGAAAAATAAAGAACAGGGAAGAGACTAGAGTGACAAAACTTTTACCTTCCTTCACAGTCAGGAGGGTGTTTGGAGACTCACTGCGATGGATGTTTATGTAAATTGTGTTAATTTGTGTAAAATGTGAGGTTATCCACTTTGGTAGCAAAAACAGGAAGGCAGATTACTATCTAAATGGCGTCAAGTTGGGAAAAGGGGAAGAACAACAGGATTTGGGAGTCCTTGTACATCAGTCTATGAAAGAAGGCACGCAGGTACAGCAGGCAGTGAAGAAAGCGAATGGCATGTTGGCCTTTATAACAAGAGGAATCAAATATAGGAGCAAAGAGGTCCTTCTGCAGTTGTACAGAGCCCTAGTGAGACCACACCTGGAGTATTGTGTGCAGTTTTCGTCCCCTAATTTGAGGAAGGACATTCTTGCTATTGAGGGAGTGCTGCGTAGGTTTACAAGGTTAATTCCTGGGATGGCGGGACTGTCATATGCTGAGAGAATGGAGCAGCTGGGCTTGTAAATTCTGGAGATTAGAAGGATGAGAGGATATCTCATTGAAACATATAAGATTGTTAAGGGTTTGGACATGCTAGAGGCAGGAAACATGTTCCCGATGTAGAGGGAGTCCAGAATCAGGGGCCACAGTTTAAGAGTAAGGAGTAAGCCATTCAGAACGGAGACGAGGAAACACTTTTTCTCACAGAGAGTGGTGAGTGTGGAATTCTCTGCCTCAGAGGGTGGTGGAGGCAGGTTCTCTGGATTCTTTCAAGAGAGAGCTAGATAGGGCTCTTAAAAATAGTGGAGCCAGCGGATATGGGGAGAAGGCAGGAACGGGGTACTGATTGGGGATGATCAGCCATGATCACAATGAATGGCAGTGATGGCTCGAAGGACCGAATGGCCTACTCCTGCACCTATTATCTATTGTCTGTTGTCTAATTATGTGTCTTGTTTTTTTTTTATGTTGGGACAGCAGGAACAAAATTTCGTACGAACCATGTCTGTTTGTATGACAATAAATGGTGGTATTATTATTATATTATTATTCAGGTAAGTGGAAAGAATTCAATCGCACTTCTGGTTTATGCCTTGTAGATGGTGGAAAGGCCTTGGGGTGTCAGAAAATGAGTTATTTGCTGCAGTATAACTAGTTTCTGTTACAAGCATGTTATTTATGTGGTTGATACAGTTGAGTTTCTATTCAATGGTGACCTCCAGGATGTTAATGGTGGTGTACCTGGCGATGATAATGTAATTGAATACAAATGTTAATCTCTTTCGTTGGTCTTAATTTCTTTATTCTGCTATCTTTATATATAAAGAGTTTAATCCTGAGCATTTCACTTTTGACATTAAACATCTAAATAATCACAAATATTTCCATGGATGTTTTATCAGAATAAAGTAAATGGCAGGGGGATGGGAGCATGAGCAGAGAGACAGAGGGGTGTAAAATGAAGGTGGAAGCGATAGGTAGCAAGGTGAAAAGTAAAAGTGGCAGGCAAACAAATCCAGGGCAAAAATCAAAAAGGGCCACTTTTCAACATAATTGTATAAGGGGTAAGAGTGTTGTAAAAACAAGCCCGAAGGCTTTGTGTCTCACTGCAAGGAGCATTCGTAATAAGGTGGATGAGTTGAATGTGCAGATACTTATTAATGAATATGACATAGTTGAGATCACGGAGACATGGCTCCAGGGTGACCAAGGCTGGGAGCTGAATATCAGGGATATTTAATATTCAGGAGGGATAGACAGAAAGGAAAAGGAGGTGGGGTAGCGTTGCTGGTTAGAGAGGAGATTAATGCAATAGAAAGGAAGGACATTAGCTTGGAGGATGTGGAATCTATATGGGTAGAGCTGTGAAACATTAAGGGGCAGAAAACGCTAGTGGGAGTTGTGTACAGGCCACCTAACAGTAGTAAGTGGAGTTGGGGATGGCATCAAACGGGAAATTAGAAATGCATGCAACAAAGGTAAAACAGTTATAATGGGTCATATAGATTGGGTGAATCAAATTGGCAAGGGTGCTGAGGAAGAGGATTTCTTGGAATGTATGCGGGATAGTTTTCTAAACCAACATGTAGAGGAACCAACGAGAGAGCAGGCTATTCTAGACTGAGTATTGAGTAATGAGGAAGGGTTAGTTAGCAGTCTTATTGTGCGTGGCCCCTTGGGCAAGAGTGACCATAATATGGTTGAGTTCTTCATTAGGATGGAGAGTGACATAGTTAATTCAGAAACAATGGTTCTGAACTTAAAGAAAGGTAACTGAGGGTATGAGACGTGAATTGGCTCCCGTGGGGGCGGGGCGGAGACGGTGCTCCGGTGGCTGAGGCGGCGTTCTGGTGGCGGCGACCTGAAACCGGGGCTCGGCCGCGGGCCAGTGGACGACATCGTCGGGAGCTCGCAGGTCACAGGCTGGTGCCTGTTTTCCGGAGCTCCCGTGGCAACAGCTGCATCCGCTGGACTGGAGGGTGACAGCTTCGACCACCCCCGGGCTGCGGAGCTTGAACCGCGGGACTGACTTACCATCGCCCGGTGGGGTATCGCCTCAGCGCAGAGGGAGAAGAGGAGGGCAGAGACAGTAACCCTAAGACTTTTGCCTCCATCACAGTGAGGAGGTGCTTGGTGAACTCACTGTGGTGGATGTTAATTTGTGTTTATTGTGTGTTGTTTATTATTACATGTATGGCTGCAGGCAACGACATTTCATTCAGACCGAAAGGTCTGAATGACAAATAAAGGATTCAATTCAATTCAATTTATAGATATGTGAAGACAAAAAGATTAGTTAAAACAAATGTAGGTCCCTTGCAGTCAGAAACAGGTGAATTGATCATGGGGAACAAGGACATGGCAAACCAATTGAATAACTACTTTGGTTCTGTCTTCACTAAGGAAGACATAAATAATCTGCCGGAAATAGCAGGGGACCGGGGGTCAAATGAGATGGAGGAACTAAGTGAAATCCAGGTTAGTCGGGAAGTGGTGTTGGGTAAATTGAATGGATTAAAGGCCGATAAATCCCCAGAGCCAGGTAGGCTGCATCCCAGAGTACTTAAGGAAGTAGCCCCAGAAATAGTGGATGCATTAGTGATAATTTTTCAAAACTCTTAATATTCTCGAGTAGTTCCTGAGGATTGGAGCTAATGTAAACCCACTTTTTAAAAAGGGAGGGAGAGAGAAAACAGGGAATTACAGACCAGTTAGTCTAACATCGGTAGTGGGGAAAATGCTAGTTATTAAATATGGGATAGCAGCACATTTGGAAAGTGGTGAAATCATTGGACAAAGTCAGCATGGATTTATGAAAGGTAAATCATTTACGAATCTTATAGAATTTTTCGAGGATGTAACTAGTAGAGTAAATAAGGGAGAACCAGTGGATGTGTTATATCTGGACTTTCAGAAGGCTTTCGACAATGTCCCACATAAGAGATTAGTATGCAAACTTAAAGCACTTAAGGTATTGGGGATTCAATATTGATGTGGATAGAGAACTGGCTGGCAGACAGGAAGCAAAGAGTAGGAGTAAACGAGTCCTATTCAGAATGACAGGCAGTGACTAGTGGGGTACCGCAAGGCTCAGTGCTGGGACCCCAGCTATTTACAATATATATTAATGATTTGGACGAGGGAATTGAATGCAACATCTCCAAGTTTGCAGATGACACGAAGCTGGGGGGCAGTGTTAACTGTGAGGGGGATGCTAGGAGGCTGCAAGGTGACTTGGATAGGTTGGGTGAGTGGGCAAATGCATGGCAGATGCAGTATAATGTGGTTAAATGTGAGGTTATCCACTTTGGTGGCAAGAACAGGAAAATAGACTATTATCTGAATGGTGGCCGATTAGGAAAAGGGGAGATGCAACGAGCCCTGGGTGTCATGGTACACCAATCATTGAAAGTAGGCATGCAGGTGCAGCAGGCAGTGAAGAAAGCAAATGGTATGTTAGCATTCATAGCAAAAGGATTTGAGTATAGGAGCAGGGAGGTTCTACTGCAGATGTACAGGGCCTTGGTGAGACCACATCTGGAGTATTGTGTACAGTTTTGGTCTCCTAATCTGAGGAAAGACATTCTTGCCATAGAGGGAGTACAGAGAAGGTTCACCAGACTGATTCCTGGGATGTCAGGACTTTCATATGAAGAAAGACTGGATAGACACGGCTTGTACTCGCAAGAATTTAGAAGATTGAGGGGGGATCTTATAGAAACTTACAAAATTCTGAAGGGGTTGGACAGGCTAGATGCAGGAAGATTGTTCCCGATGTTGGGGAAGTCCAACAAGGGGTCACTGTTTAAGGATAAGGGAGAAGTATTTTAGGACCGAGATGAGAAAAACATTTTTCACACAGTGGTGAATCTGTGGAATTCTCTGCCACAGAAGGTAGTTGAGGCCAGTTCATTGGCTATATTTAAGAGGGAGTTAGATGTGGCCCTTGTGGCTAAAGGGATCAGTGGGTATGGAGAGAAGGCAGGTACAGGATACTGAGTTGGATGATCAGCCATGATTATAGGTGCAGGAGTAGGCCATTCGGGATTGATCCTGACTACGGGTGCTGTCTGTACAGAGTTTGCACGTTCTCCCTGTGACCATGTGGGCTTTCTCCGGGTTCCTTCCACATTTCAAAGACATGCAACTCATCAGGATTGTCATCACCCTTTAGTCAGAGGGTGGTGAATCTGTGGAATTCATTGCCTGTGGAGGCCAAGTCAATGCATATTTTTAATGAACTTTAATGAATTTATGAACTTATATACTTATGTAATGCATACAAGACTCAACCATGCCTGCAAAGAATATTTATAATACTCCAACAATAATGAAAAATTGACTTCTTAGAAGAGAAAGTGGCCTTGTTGGACCATAAGACATAGGAGCAGAATTAAGCCATTCGGCCCGTCAAGTCTCCTATACCAATCAACCATGGCTGATCTATTTTCCCTCTCAACCCCATTCTCCTGCCTGCTCCCTATAAACTTTGGCATTGTTGCTAATCACAAACCTATCAATTTCCACTTTAGGGAAATGACCAAACTATGAACCACAGAAACTCTAGCCTGGACCTCAAAGAGCCTCTGATAGTTTATCACACTTGACACCCAAGACATTGTGCACAGTCAATCATGTCACAGAAGGCAGTGGGGTGACCGTGTGGTGGAGTATGAAATCATGACGGGAATAGATAGGGTAGATGCACAGAGTCTTTTTACCCAGAGTAGGGGAATCAAGAACTAGATGGCATTGTTCTAAGTTCAGAGGCGATAGATTTAATAGGGACCTTCAAAGTTCACACAGATGGTGGTGGGTTTATGGAACGAGCTGCCGGAGGTGGTAGTTGAGGCTTTGATGGGGCAATTGGTGGGATATGGACTTTAGAGATACAGCATAAAAACAGGTCCTTCAGCCCAGGAAGTCTGTGCTGACCAATGATTATCCTATACACTAGCAATACCCTACACACTATGGACAATCTTACATTTTTTACTGAAGCCAATTGACCTTTAAGTCTATACACCTTTGGCAGATCACATTAGAATATCTTGGTATCATGTTCGGCGCAGACATTGTGAGCCAAAGGGGTAAATTAGTTTAGTTTAGAAATACAGAGCGGTAACTGATCCTTCAGCCCACCGAGTCCATGCCGACCAGCAATCCAGCACCATCCTACAGACTGGGGACAATTTACAATTTTACCAAAGCCAATTTACCTACAAACCTGTATGCCTGAATGTGGGAGGAAACCGGAGCTCCCAGAGAAAAATCACATGATCACAGGGAGAATGTACAAACTACATACAGACAGCATCCATAGCCAGGATCGAACCCAGGTCTCTGGCGCGAAAAGGCAGCAACTCTACCGCTCGACCACTGTGCTGCCCCATTACATGCAGGCAAATAACATTAGAATAGAGAGGCCCGGGGAGCCGTTGGTGCGAGGAGGAGTTACCTGGAGCTGTGAGTATACCCAAATCTGCAACGTTCCATCTCACTTCCAGAGAAGGAGTCTAGTGGAAGAGGACCAGAGGAAGCAGCTGATTGGCTTGTATCCCGAGTAAGGCTTTATTGTATTCGGATAAGGGCGAGAATGAGGGCCAGGGCAGTTTACTGCTCTGGATGTCAGATGTGGGAGGTCATGGAGTCTGAGTGCCCTCCAGACGTCCACATCTGCGCCAGGTGTGTCGAGATGAGGCTCCTAAGGGACCGTGTTAGGAACCTGGAGCAGCAACTCGATGACCTCTGTCTGCTCAGGGAGAGCGAGGAGGTCATAGAAAGGAGTTACAGGGAGGTGGTCATTCCAAGACCACGGGAGACAGAAAACTGGGTCACAGTTAGGAAGGGCAATGGGCAGAGGCAGGGACTGGTGAGTACCCCGGTGGCTGTACACCTTGAAAATAAGTACTCATGTTTGAGTAAGGGTGGGGGAGACAGCCTACCTGGGGGCAGCAACAGCGGCCGGGCCTCTGGCACAAAGACCGGTCCTGTTGCTCAGAAGGGTAAGGAAAAGAAGAGAAGGGCAATTGTAATAGGGGACTCTATAGTCAGGGGGTTAGATAGGCGATTCTGTGGACGCAGACAGGAGTCCCGGATGGTAGTTTGCCTCCCTAGTGCCAGGGTCAGGGATGTGTCTGAATGTGTCCAAGAAATCCTGAAATGGGAGGGAGAGGAGCCTGTGGTTGTGGTACATATAGGTACCAACGACATAGGTAAAAAAAGAGAAGAGGTCCTGAAAGAAGAATTTAGGGAGTTAGGTAGAGAGTTAAGGAGAAGGACTGCAAAGGTAACAATCTCAGGATTACTGCCTGTGCCACGCGACAGTGAGAGTAGGAATGGAGCGAGGTGGAGGATAAATGAGTGGATGAGGGACTGGTGCAGTGGGTATGGATTCAAGTTTCTGGATCATTGGGACCTCTTTTGGGGAAGGTGCGACCTGTACAGAAAGGATGGGTTGCACTTGAACTCAAGGGGGACCAATATCCTGGCGGAGAGATTTGCAAAGGCTACTGGGGAGACTTTAAACTAGTATGGTTGGGGGGAGGGACTCAAATTGGGAAAGCTAGCAGTCAGTGTGTGAGGCAGGAGGCAGAGAATGGTAGCACTCTGATCCAAAATGTAGGGGAGAGAGAAGAAAAAGACAATAAACAGAGAATAAGAGAGGGTGGGTTTCTTAAATGTGTATATTTTAATGCTAGGAGCATTGTAAGAAAGGTGGATGAACTTAGAGCCTGGATTGACACCTGGAAGTATGATGTTGTGGCGATCAGTGAAACATGGTTGCAGGAGGGCTGTGATTGGAAACTAAATATTCCAGGATTTCGTTGCTTCAGGTGTGATAGAATTGGAGGGGCAAGAGGTGGAGGTGTTGCATTGCTTATCAGGGAAGATATTACAGCAGTGCTTTGGCAGGATAGATTAGAGGGCTCGTCTAGGGAGGCTATTTGGGTGGAACTGAGAAATGGGAAAGGGGTAGCATGAGGGGGAACTTCTTTACTCAGAGAGTGGTGGCTGTGTGGAATGAGCTTCCAGTGAAGGTGGTGGAGGAAGGTTCGTTTTTATCATTTAAAAATAAATTGGATAGTTATATGGACGGGAAAGGAATGGAGGGTTATGGTCTGAGCGCAGGTATATGGGACTAGGGGAGAATACGTGTTCGGCATGGACTAGAAGGGTTGAGATGGCCTGTTTCCGTGCTGTAATTGTTATATGGTTAATATCGTGGTATCATTTTCGGCACAGACATTGTGAGCCAAAGTGCCTGTTTCGTTTAGTTTTGAGATACGGAGCAGAAACAGGCCATTCGACCCACCGGGTCCATGCCGACCAGCAATCCTTGTACACCAGCACCATCCTAAACACCAGGGCCAATTTACAATTCTTACCAAAGCCAATTTACCAACAAACCTGTACATCTTTGGAATGTGGGAGGACACCGGAGCACCCGGAGAAAAACCACGAGGTCACGGGAGAATGTACAAACTCCATACAGACAGCATCCATAGTAGTCAGGTCTGTGGCGCTGTGAGGCAGCAACTTTACCATTGCGCCACTGTGCTACCCTTTCTGTGCTATCCTGTTCAATATTCTATCACCTGATCTGCACTGCACTAACCCATCTCCATCTGACCACTCCTTCTTTCTAACCCACCACAGTGCAGTTGCAAAGACTGCCAGTCATGACACACAGTTTTAATACCAAAATGAGGAAAATATGAAACCTAAATAAAAAGCCTGACATTTGTCACAATCAGGAAAAAAATAATTTAAAGGTGTTTAAAGCAAGAACGCATTTACAACTACTGCTGGCAAGATGGAAAATACAATTAAACAGCATTTCTTGGGCTCTGCAGTTTTACGGGTTGTTTGCAGTATAATTATTTAATGCACGGGAGCTGAAATCCTATTTAAAAAGTAATGCTTGTTGGATAAAGGAGGTAGTGAAAAGGTTGGCAACTCGTCAAACCTTGAACCATAAAGAGATTAGTAGGGTTTTGATACAATCCTGAAATCTATTTCAAGGCATATTATTCACCCATTGCAATTCTAATCATTTCAGTTAATTACTGTACTCCCACTCCAATCTCACTGCTGCTTCAATAATCCCAATTATTATCCTCCCACTGCTTAGCATTGCAAAATAATAATCTGTAACATGTACTTCTTATTGATACAAAGCACTGAAATAAATGAGATGCTTTGGTTAATAAAAAGAAGCCCAGACTATAGCATGAGAAAAATTCTATATATTTTGAGAAGCATAGAAACATAGTAAATAGGTGCAGGAGTAGGCCATTCGGCCCTTTGAGCAAGCACCGCCATTCAATATGATCATGGTTGATCATCCAGAATCAGTAACCTGTTCCTGCTTTCTCCACATATCCCGGTTCCGTTAGCCCGAAGAGCTACCGGTATATATAACTCTTTGAAAACATCTTGTGAATTGGCCTCCACTGCCTTCTGTGGCAGAAAATTTCACAGATTCATAACTCTGACTGAAAAATGTCTTTCCTCATCTCAGTCCTAATTGTGCATTCTAATCCCCAAATTATATTTCACAGAGAAATACAGCATGGAGACAGGCCCTTTGTCCCACTGAGCCCACACTGACCATTAACCAACCATTAACACTAATCCTGTATTAATCTAGTCAAAGTTTTTATTCTCCCAATATTGTCATTAACTCCCCACAGATTGCACAGTCCAAGCTGCAGCTGACCATAAAGGCTTGTTGCAGCCATCACTTCATTCAGATCGCCAGCTGGCCTCTCCTCTCTGAGCCTTCAGCCTTGGTGTCTTTGTTGAAACTCAGTTGGCAATGCATTTATTGATGAAACCTATGAAGGCTGAGGAACGCTCATTCTGGCATGATGAAGTGGTCCTGACCATATTCCGGTCCACCGACTCAAGCAGTACTGAAGTGGACCCTTGGCCCCCTGTTCTAATGTCAATGGTTGCATTTCAGTCACAATCTGTAAGCCGACAGAACCAACACTGACACACTGGCCAACATGAGGGTGAGGGATGGAGTGATTATGCACACATGATCTTGGCGTGACAATGATTAATACTCAATGTGAGGCAGGAGACAAAGATTTGCCCATTAATCTTGCCTCACTTGCAAAGGCTGTTTAGGTCCCAGGATGATGGTGATGGAAGAGGTGTAACAACAAGTGTTGTTGTGTCTTAAGTGTCTTAAGGATAAGGGGGGAAAGGGGGACAAGTGTCTTAAGGATAAGGGGGAAATCCTTTAAAACCGAGATGAGAAGAACTTTTTTCACACAGAGAGTGGTGAATCTCTGGAACTCTCTGCCACAGAGGGTAGTTGAGGCCAGTTCATTGGCTATATTTAAGAGGGAGTTAGATGTGGCCCTTGTGGCTAAGGGGATCAGGGGGTATGGAGAGAAGGCAGGTACGGGATACTGAGTTGGATGATCAGCCATGATCATATTGAATGGCGGTGCAGGCTCGAAGGGCCGAATGGCCTACTCCTGCACCTAATTTCTATGTTTCTATGTTTCTAACTGTTGTACCTCCTGCGGTTGCAGGGGAAAGGGCCAGGAATTAGGGTGAGGTGGATGGTGGCCGGGGGGGGGGATGAACGGCCAGGGATTGATGGAGGAAATGGTTCCTGTGGAAGGCAGAAAGGAGGAGATGTGGTTGGTGGTGGGAGTCTGTTGCATCGAGCGGAAATGATGAAGGAATTTGAACTCAATTTTAGCTGCAAGCAGTTAATGAGGCATATGCCGTCATTTATTTAATTATGATTAACCAAACGGTGTGATGGGAACATGGGAGGATGATGAGAAGGATCAAGGATAGACAATTAAGCTGCTCCAGGCTGTGATCGCGTTTCCTTAGACAACGATTGCTTAAATGCTCAATTTTGTCTAACTACCTTTGATCCACGCTGTACAAAACTAATCAATATCATTTTTTTTAAATTGCCAGTTTTGTCTCAGCCTCCATTTCATTTTATGAGAGTTCCATAAAACTACAAGTGTTCGTGTGGAAATAGTGATTTCTATACAACTTTTATATTATTGATTATGCACTCTTATTCCAATTCCATCTCTGAATGAAATTATGTGCGTACATTTATTACCAATTCACTTCTTCATTTTAAAGTGAAATATTTAATAGGATCAGTCCTCAACCTTGTTAATTTGAAGGAATGGGACCCCATTCCGGTTGGGACAAACGCCCGCAATTCTGATGAGATTAACACCTACTATTGACAGGAATTGTAGGCACGGATCAAAGCTACAGTTCCGAGGCACTGCATGGTGACATATCTACCCAATCCCCATGGCCGGACCTTGTCTGGGCTACTTAGCGCAATTGAATATCCAGGTCCTATTTCACACATACCCAAATATTATGAAACTCTGTCACAAAGAATTGCATAAAGAAAAGATGTCTATCCTGGTGGATAATGTGGATTTTTTTTCAAAATAATATTTGAGAGCGCTATTTAATAGTCAGAATCCCTGAATATCGACCAGTCCACTGACTCAAGGCAGTCTTGCAGGATGTAATCCATGTCCGCCAACCAGCATTGTACAACTTTCTGTACTGAGTCCTCTGCTTCAGTGCTGCCAGGGGTGATGATTGAGGCAGATAGTTGTGGCATTAAAGAGGCTTTTGGGTAGGCACATGGATATGCAGTGAGTGAAGGGACATGGTCCATGTGCAGGCAGATATTAGTTATGTATAGAGCTCAAACTCACACGGGTTGAAACACAAGCATCTTTATTGTTCAGGTCTTCAACTACACGGCAGGTCATCACACGTTCACATTGCAACTCAGACTGGCAACAGTGGGCAGGATCTTACACTATGAATGTTACAATTAGGCGGGGTTATAATTACTAAGCATTCTAATTGGCTAACATGCTATATCCAATGATACAAGTTTGCCATCATGTATGACATGGACTTTATGGGCCGAATGGCCTGCTCCTTTGCTATGCTGTTCTATGTTTGTTCATCCCAAGATCACTGGATCTTGGCCCTTTTCTGCAACGGGTGCAATTTTCCTCTGACCAGCTCATTCAAAATTTTAAATACCTCCTGTGGGAGGCATTTGGGGAAGGGAGGTAGGGAGACTGAAACATAGGAAGGCATTGGGGTGTGAGGCCAGGGGGAACCAAGGAAAAGTTGTGGTCCAGGTCATGTATTTGTGCCCGTGTGTACATGTGGTCAGTGCGTGCGATATACAGTATGAGCTTTGTGTATTTAGTCTGTGAAAAATAACTTAGGCAAAACTGCCTTTCATAGAAACATAGACATAGAAAATAGGTGCAGGAGTAGGCCATTCGGCCCTTCGAGCCTGCACCGCCATTCAATATGATCATGGCAGATCATCCAACTCAGTATCCTGTACCTGCCTTCTCTCCATCCCTGATCCCTTTAGCCACAAGGGCCACATCTAACTCCCTCTTAAATATAGCCAATGAGCTGGCCTCAACTACTTTCTGTGCCAGAGAATTCCACAGATTCACCACTCTCTGTGTGGGGAAAAAAAAATGTTCTCATCTCGGTCCTAAAAGACTTCCCCCTTACCCTTAAACTGTGACTCCTTCTTCTGGACTTCCCCAACATCGGGAACAATCTTCCTGCATCTAGCCTGTCCAACCCCTTAAGAATGTTGTAAGTTTCTATAAGATCCCCCCTCAATCTTCTAAATTCTAGCAAGTACAAGCCAAATCTATCCAGTCTTTCTTCATATGAAAGTCCTGCCATCCCATGAATCAGTCTGGTGAACCTTCTCTGTGCTCCCTCTATGGCAAGAATGTCTTTCCTCGGATTAGGAGACCAAAACTGTACGCAATACTCCAAGTGTGGTCTCACCAAGACCCTGTACAACTGCAGTAGAACCTCCCTGCTCCTATACTCAAATCATTTTGTGATGAATGCTAACATACCATTCGCTTTCTTCACTGCCTGCTGCACCTGCATGCCTACTTTCAATGACTGATGTACCATGACACCCAGGTCTCGTTGCATCTCCCCTTTTCCTAATCGGCCACCATTCAGATAATAGTCTATTTTCCTGTTCTTGCCACCAAAGTGGATAACCCCACATTTATCCACATTATACTGCATCTGCCATGCATTTGCCCACTCACCCAACCTATCCATGTCACCTTGCAGTCTCCTAGCATCCTCCTCACAGCCAACACTGCCCCCCAGCTTTGTGTCAGCCGCAAACTTGGAGATGTTGCATTCAATTCCCTCGTCCAAATCATTAATATATATTGTAAATAGCTGGGATCCCAGCACTGAGCCTTGGGGTACCCCACTAGTCACTGCCTGCCATTCTGAAAAGGACCCGTTTACTCTGACTCTTTGCTTCCTGTCTGCCAGCCAGTTCTCTATCCACATCAATACTGAATCCCCAATACCTTAAGTGCTTTAATTTTGCATACTAATCTCTTATGTGGGATCTTGTCTGAAAGTCCAGATATAACACATCGACTGGTACTCCCTTATCCACTCTACTAGTTACATCCTCGAAAAATGTTATAAGATTCGTCAGACATGATTTACCTTTCATAAATCCATGCTGACTTTGTCCAATGATTTCACCACTTTCCAAATGTACTGCTATCCCATCTTTAATAACTGACTAGCATTTTCCCCACTACCGATGTTAGATTAACTGGTCTTTAATTCCCCGTCTTCTCTCTCCCTCCCTTTTTAAAAAGTGGGGTCACATTAGCTACCCTCCAATCCTCAGGAACTACTCCAGAATCTAAAGAGTTTTGAAAAATTATCAACAATGCATCCACTATTTCTGCGGCTACTTCCTTAAGTACTCTGGGATGCAGCCTATCTGGCCCTGGGGATTTATCGGCCTTTAATCCATTCAATTTACCTAACACCACTTCCCGGATAACCTAGATTTCACTCAGTTCCTCCATCTCATTTGACCCCCGGTCCCCTGCTATTTCCGGCAGATTATTTATGTCTTCCTTAGTGAAGACAGAACCAAAGTAGTTATTCAATTGGTCTGCCATGTCCTTGTTCCCCATGATCAATTCACCTGTTTCTGACTGCAAGGGACCAACATTTGTTTTAACTAATCTTTATCTCTTCCCATATCTATAAAAACTTTTGCAGTCAGTTTTATTGTTCCATGACAGTTTTCTTTCATAATCTATTTTCCTTTTCCTAATTAAGCCCTTTGTTCTCTTCTGCTGGACTCTGAATTTCTGCCAGTCCTCTGGTAGGCTGCTTTTTCTAGCTAATTTGTATTCTTTTGTTTTGATACTTTCCCTGATTTCCCTTGTTATCCATGGATGCACTACCTTCCCTGATTTATTATTTTGCCAAACTGGGATGAACAATTGTTGTAGTTCATCCATGCAATCTTTAAATGCCTTCCATTGCATATCCACCGTCAACCCTTTAAGAAACAATTGCCAGTCTATCTTGGCCAATTCACGTCTCATACCCTCAAAGTTACCTTTCTTTAAGTTCAGAACCCTTGTTTCTGAATTAACTATGTCACTCTCCATCTTAATGAAGAACTCAACCATATTATGGTCACTCTTGCCCAAGGAGCCACGCACAACAAGACTGCTAATTAACCCTTCTTCATTACTCAATACCCAGTTTAGAATAGCCTGCTCTCTCCTTATGCATTAAAGAAATTGCAGGTACTGCAGCTACAAATAAATATACAAAGTACTGGACTAACAATCAGTAATAATCAGTCTGAAGAGTGGTCCCGACCCAAAATATTGCCTATTCATGCTCTCCAGAGATGTTGCCTAGGAACCTTCTTTCAATTCATTGTGCAGTAGGGGAGGGAAGAAAGGAGGCCAGGGCAAAAGCTGGCAGGTAATAAGCAGATACAAGTGGTGGGCATTTGTGACAGTCAAATGTTTGCACAAAGACCAGAGATGAAAAGGCAGGTGGTGTGAGACAACAGGATTGAAGAGTTGCGAAATGTGCAGCTAGAGGAAGGAATGTAGATGGAAGTCAAGGGGGAGGAGAGAAATAGATGCAAGTCCAGATGGGGCACAGGGAAGGGGGTTGTGGGGGGCGGGGGGAGAGAAAGGACAGAGGAAATGTTAGGGGGAAGAAGGGAGAGGGGG
Source organism: Leucoraja erinaceus (assembly GCF_028641065.1). Classification (NCBI taxonomy): domain Eukaryota; kingdom Metazoa; phylum Chordata; class Chondrichthyes; order Rajiformes; family Rajidae; genus Leucoraja; species Leucoraja erinaceus. Next base: position 44,152,415 of record NC_073384.1, read on the forward strand.
AGGGATTTGTAGTTACCTAAAATTGGAGAATTTCTTTTGTCAGGAAAGATAACTATTATCAGATTTCTGACCTGCAAACTCTCCAGGCTAGCACCATAAATGAATTGCAATTGCATTCTATGCTGAGAATTGTTGTGAGAAAAATGGAAATGCATTCATTTCACCACTGTAGAAACATATAAAACAATCAAAACACTCTTGCGAATTGGGCCATTGAGATAATGGGATGAGGCAGTACAAGAAACACATTGCAATATCCTTTGATAAAAACTGCTTACAATGGCGCAAATAAGTTGATATACCAATAGACTAAAGTACCTACCAATTCGACTAATACCTTGAATGGATAGGTTGTCTGATGAGGAAAGGTAGATAGGTTATGCCTGTGTCCACTAGAGGACAAGGTGAGAAGGGACTTGTATTGAATCATATAAGTTCCTCGTACATTGAACAAGGACATTCTGTCCATCAAGTCAATGGCAATTCCCAGAACCTATTTATTTTCCTCTAACCTATTCTTTTGACTAAACACTGTTACTCACCAGTAGGGTTGCCAACTTTCTCACTCCCAAATAAGGGACAAAAGGTCAAAATAATGGACAACTTCCCTACGGCAATTCGTTGACTGACTCGGCCGTGACTGGGAGAATGATGAGGTGGCCGGGGTGCTGGCCTGCACACAAAGCCCAGCCGGCGGGCCAGCTGAGATTTGGCCCAGGCGCGGGACTTTGATCGTGATATCCCGCACCCCTTCCAACTCATGAACCGATGATCGGCCAATAAGAAGGAGGGGTGGTGGTGTCGGCGATAAGCGAAGGTCCGAAGGTCGGACAGCTGGCCAGGCTGCCGACCGACGGGGCCACGGGCGAGGCGCTGCTGCTGCACTCCATCGGGACGGGTGAGGCAGGGCCGGATGAGGGGCTCTGACCAGACAGCCCCCTCGACCCGAGTAGTAGCAGTCAAATACAGGACAAGGGCAGTCCTGTAAGGGACAAACCAATGTAGCCCAATATACGGAATCCCAGATAATATGGGGCAGTTGGCAACCCTACTCACCAGTGATTATTCAACCAACACCTTTCAGTAACTCGCCAGCATGTGTTTGGGAGTGTGAGAGGGAAACCAGAGCTGTGTGGCAGCAGCTGCACCTTTCTGTCGCCCCATGATGCCTAGACGGGGTGAAAATGGCAAAGATGTTTGTTCTAGTGGGAGATTCTGGAACGAGAGGGCTGAGATGCCAGGTGGCGGGTCCCCGCAGACAGACTCGGGGTCGGCGCCAGGGAGCCATCAGGAGTAACCCGGCGGCAGTTAAGGAAAGGGCCGGCAGTCAATATTAATGGCCGGCAGTCGTGGAAAGGCCCACTTGAGTGCCAGAGGTCAGATGGGTCCATGTGGGTGCCGGACACGCTGCAAGAAGACAAAGGAGGAACCAGCTTGGGGGGGGGGGGGTTGCATCATGCAATGTGATCATGGCTGAACATCCCCAATATACCAGTGTGTCCAAATACCATTATATAAATATATACACACATGAATAGATAAAGTGTAAATAAACAGATAATGGGCTATTAATGTTCAGAGTTTTGTTTGAGTTGAGTTTAATAGCCCGATGGCTGTGGGGAAGTAGGTATTCCTGAACCTGGACGTTGCAGTCTTCAGGCTCCTGTACCTTCTACCTGAAGGTAGCGGAGAGATGAGTGTGTGGCCAGGATGGTGTGGGTCCTTGATGATGCTGCCTGCCTTTTGAGGCAGCGACTGCGATAGATCCCCTCCAGATTGCAAACATCATCTAACTAAACCTGTAAGAACATAGGGCAGCTGGCATTTTCATCTGGAACAAAAGGGGACCATTTTAGGACTAAATGGAATACTTTGCAACTTTGTCAATGCCCTATATGTGGCTGCTCTTTGCATATGCGTATGCAAAACAAAGAATCTCACTGTAACATGTCACATTCATTCATTTATTTATTTACTTACATTGTGCAGTTTGGTACTAAATTATTTCTGAATGTTCAGACCTTGAGATTACTTTATATCCATGGTATGGTGTTAAGTTTGAGGTGGAGAAGAGGAAAGGATTTTTTTGACATTCCTTACGCTCTCCCACGTCGGAAACATTATTTTCCAATGCCAGTGGGAGGTGACCACATAACCGTTGGAATCGATTGGGAAAATCCTTTGTGATTATATTTGGATTCAACGTTGCCCTCTGGTGTTCAGCAAAAACAAATGCAGCATAAGGGGCTTACTGTTCTGAGGTAAGGAATCAATGGAAATGCCAGCTGCCCTATGTTCTTACAGGTTTAGTTAGAGGATGTTTGCAATCATTTTGATTCCTCAATTTTATTCCAGTCCAAAATGTATTTTTATTGATAACAAACAGGTGATCATGAAGTATTCAATTATTTTTGTTATACAATTATCATTTAAACTATTGCTAAAATAATTTTAATATTAAATAATTATAAAAAAGCAATATTTTATTTGAAGTCACATTAACAGTCATGGACATGCCTTCAAATCACACATAAAACTCACATTTAACCATCAGAATTTTTTTTCATAATTTGTACATAATTAGATGGCCTTTTATTGATACGACAATATTTTAATATAACCAAAAAAACTATACTTCCATGATATTTTGACTAATCTTTGACTGCATACTCTTCCTGGCTTTTAGCTCATTTAAATATACATCTTCTGTTCTATATTCATATTGAAATAATCTGGTTTTGCTTAATCTAATCCATTAATATATCTTCCTATCATACACTTTCCTCAGTTTATTCTTTTAATGCTGAGATCAATATGATCACACTCATTTACATATGCATACATTTGATGTACTGCAATCAGATTTTGAGAAATGTGCTCCCACTGTCTTGACAAATGACTTACTATATTTTCAGCTTAACCTCTGCAGTCTGAACCTCTAATATTTTGAGTACATGCTCTTTAAATGTCCAGGTAAAGTCCCCTGACATTGAAACTCCTCAATTTATTAAAGACACAATCTCCCAGAAATACTAGGGGTCCGATGAGCTAGTGGGATGTAGAAATTGAAGGGAATCCATATTAGTCAGGAAATGGTGTTAGATAAACTGTTGGGACTGAGAGCAGATAAATCCCCAGGGGCTGAGGGGCTGCATCCCAGAGTACTCAATCAAGGAGGTGGCCCTAGAAATCACAGATTCATTGGGGATCATTTTCCAATGTTCTCTCGACTGGATCAGTTCCTGTGGACTGGAGGGTAGCCAATGTAACCACACTTTTTAAGAAAGGAGGGAGAGAAAACAGGGAATTATAGACCAGTTAGCCTTACATCGGTAGTGGGGAAGATGCTCGAGTCCATTGTTAAAGATGTTGTAGCCGCACATTTGGAAAGCAGTGACAGGATCGGTCAAAGTTAGCATGGATTTATGAAGGGAAAACCATGCTTGACTAATCATCTGGAATTTTTTGAGGATGTAACAAGTAGAATGCATAAGGGAGAGCCAGTGGATGTGGTGTATGTGGACTTTCAAAAAGCCTTTGACAAGGTCCCACACAAGATTAGTGTCAAAATTAGAGCACATGGTATTGGGGGTAGGGTATTGACATGGATAAGAGAACTGGTTGGAAAACAGGAAAGCAAAGAGTAGGAGTTAACAGGTCCTTTTCAGAATGGCAGGCAGTGACTGGTGGGGTACCGCAAGGCTCGATGCTGGGACCCCAATTATTTACAATATATATTAACGATTTAGACGATGGAATTAAATGTGACATCTCCCAAGTTTGCGGATGACACAAAGCTGGTAATGAGCTGCAATGAAGATGCTATGAGGCTGCAAGGTGACTTGGATAGGTTGGGTGTGGGCAGATGCATGACAGATGCAGTATAACGTGGATAAATGTGGGGCTATCACTTTGCTGGCACGAACAGAAGGCAGTGGTGGCCAATTCACTGGATGTTTTCAAGAGTTAGATATCTATATTACTAAATGTCTGATCTTGACCACTTCCTGTTCTGTATATTGATTTTAGAAAAAAAAAGCGCTGCCACTTACGGCTGTGATTTTTGGCCATCTTACACAGAGTCCTTCTCTGCTGCGCACTCTCAGGCACAGTTTGATCTCACAATCTGCAATGAGATTAATGATGGCTATGGTAGTAATCGTATTGAGACAAGTTTGAATGCCATTCTTGAAGTTGTGCAATAGGATCTTTCATGTAAACCGTGTATGTGTGTACAATTGGAGTGGAATATTGTGGTCGGTTTTGGTCACGGTTATAGGAAAGGTGCCATTAAACTGGAAAAGATGGTGAAGAAAACATTTGGCACGCTGGTCTTCAATTGTCAGGGAGTTAATTATAGAAGTTGGGAGGTTATGTTGCAGTTTAAAATGTTGGTGAGGCACTTGGGAGTATTGATTTCAGTTAGGGACAGCACTCGTTATGGAGTATGGGATCACTGGTCGGCGTGCACTCTGTGGGCCAAAGGGCCTGTTTCTGCGCTGTTTCTCGAAATTAAACTAAACTTTTGGCCACCCTGCAATAGGAAAGATGCAATTACGGTGGAAAGGGTGCAGAGAAGATTTATGAGGATGTTGCCAGGACTCAAAATACTGAGCAAAAAGGAGAGGTTGAGCAGGCAAGGACCTTATTTCTTGGAATGCAGGGGGCTGAGAGGTGATCTTATAGATATAAAATCATGATGGGCATTGATAGGGTGAAAGCACAGTCTTTTTCCCCACTGTCGGGTAATTGACAACTACAAGGCACAGGTTGAAGGTTAAAAGGAAAAGATTTAGTAGGAATCTGAGGGGCAACATTTTCACACAGTGGGTGTTGGGTATACTGAACGAGCTGCCAGAGGCAGTAGTTGAGGCAACTACAATGTCAACATTTAAAAGACACTTGGACAGGTACATGAATAGGAAAGGTTCATAGGGATGAGGGCCAAATGCTGGTAATTGGACTAACTTACATGGGCCATCTTGGTCAGATGTGTTTTTTGGCCAAACGACCTTTTTCAGTGCTGTATGATTCTATCACTCTATGAGTGAAACTAACAGAGTATAGTATAATGTAAATGGTAGCTAATTAGTCCCCCAAATAGTGTGCAGGATTGAGTATAGCAGTGCAGTTTAAAGTGATGCAGCTGATTCCAATCCATTATTTTGGTTTTGTGTTTCACGGAAATTTGCATTATTTATTTCTCATCTTCTGTAAAATACCCACTGTCATCACTTCAAAAGTCCAAGGTGCAGCAAAAATACTTCAGAGCAATGGGTTGTACAAAGTACAGGGTGTTTTCCCCAACCCCTCCATCAGTGTACTTAAAGAAGTGGTTCTAGAAATCGTGGACGCATTGGTGATCATTTTCCAATGTTCTATAGATTCAGGATCAGTTCCTGTGGATTGGAGGGTAGCTAATGTTATCCCACTTTTTAAGAAAGGCGGGAGAGAGAAAACAGGGAATTATAGACCAGTTAGCCTGACATCGGTGGTGGGGAAGATGCTGGAGTCAATCATAAAAGACGAAATAGCAGCACATTTGGATGACAGTAACAGGATCGGTCCGAGTCAGCATGGATTTTCGCAGGGGAATTCATGCTTGTCTAATCTTCAAGAATTTTTTGAGGATGTAACGAGGAAAATTGGCAAGGGAGAGCCAGTGGATGTCATGTACCTCGATTTTCAGAAAACATTTGATAAGGTCTCACGTAGGAGATTAGTGGGCAAAATTAGGGCACATGATATTGGGGGTAGTGTGCTGACGGATAGAAAATTGGTTGGCAGACAGGAAACAAAGAGTAGGGATTAACGGGTCCATTTGAAAATGTCAGGCAGTGACTAGTGGGGTACAGCAAGGCTCGGTGCAGGAACCGCAGCTATTTACAATATACATCAATGATTTAGATGAAGGGATTCAAAGTAACATTAGCAAATTTGCAGATGACACATAACTGGGTGGCAGTGTGAATTGCGATGAGGATGCTGTGAGAATGCAGGGCGACTTGGACAGATTGGTTGAGTGGGCAGATGCATGGTAGATGCAGTTTAATGTGGATAAATGTGAGGTTATCCACTTTGGTAGCAAAAACAGGAATGCAGATTATTATCTAAATGGTGTCAAGTTGGGAAAAGGGGAAGTACAACGGGATCTGGGGGTCCTTGTTCATCAGTCAATGAAAGTAAGCATGCAGGTAACAGCAGGCAGTGAAGAAAGTGAATGGCATGTTGGCCTTCATAACAAGAGTAGTTGAATATAGGAGAAAAGAGGTCCTTCTGCAGTTATACAGGGCCCTAGTGAGACCACACCTGGAGTATTGTGTGCAGTTTTGGTCCCCTAATTTGAGGAAGAACATTTGTGCTATTGAGGGAGTGCAGTGTAGGTTCACAAGGTTAATTCCCGTGATGGCGGGACTGTCTTATGCTGAGAGTATGGATCGGCTGAGCTTGTATTCTCTGGCATTTAGGATGAGAGGGCATCTTACTAAAACATATAAGATTATTCAGGGTTTGGACACGCTCGAGGCAGGAAACATGTTCCCGATGTTGGGGGAGTCCCGAACCAGGGGCCACAGTTTAAGAATAAGGGGTAAGCCATTTAGAACAGAAATGAGGAAACACTTTTTCCACACAGAGAGTTGTGACTCCTGAACCCATTGTATATTGTCAATGATTTCCAATTAGCCAATATCTCAATTTTTAATTCTCGTTCATTTAAATCCCATTATATTTTCATTTCCACTTGAGGGTCCCCTACCAGGCCTCCACTGCTCCTTGACCTTACCTGCATTTGTTTTCCAACAACAAGAAGTAATCATGTTTTGTGTTGCTAGGGTCCAGCACTGTATTTTAAATCAAACCTCAATCCCTTTTCTCAAAACTCTACCTCTGATCAAAGCGTCAATGATCTTGCCTTCGACATACTCCATTTGCTTAGTTTCATTTGGATTATATCTGGGACATATTTCCACATTAGAAGTAATATATAACCGCATGTTATTTTCTTTTCACAATTGACTTTTAAAAACAGTTTGTTTTTTTACAGCTACAATTTGATAGTAACAACAAACAAGAAACAATCAGCTGGGGATTTTTAATAATTTTATTATAAATGTCATCTATAGAAAAGAAAACCATATCAAAATGAAGTGCAATGTGACTCACATTGCAGATACAGTATGCAGAATAAATGAAGTAAAAAAAAAAGCAAAAGCAAAAGCACACTACGTAGACTCCAATTTTACACTGGCCTTCAGCATGGGTGATGCACCTCTCAAACTCTTCATAACATGACCGACTTAGACACAGCCAAGAATAATGCCCACAGGCACAGTTTATGAACCTGACAGTTTTACACGTTAGTTTGCGTTCACTGTGAAGAAATCTATTCTTCCCATGATTGTCCATGTTATTTGGCTTGATTTCAATTTATAATTTCTTTCACTTTGAAGTTTACTTTAAAGCCATGACCTTGGACTTTGCAATCATCTCATTGACGAAACTGTTATTCTGTGCCAGCACCTTAGATTTCAGCATCACCAACCTCTGTTTTACCTCTTCCTCAGACATGTCAGAAATGGGCAAAGCTTTGATGCTTGACAGAAAATCAGCAATGATTCTTTCACCATCCTACAGAAATGGAAGGGAAATATTATTCCACAGTTGCAAACATTTCTTAGAAATGTTGTGATATTTCAGTCTCTGTAATCACCAGAGGCGCTAGACATTCCAGTGAATTATTCTCCACGTGAGGAAATTGCTCTATTAAATTTAATCAAATAGCTAAAGTGTTGCATGATCTTGGAAATCCTACAGAAAATAAGCAGTTGCCTAACCTCCAACGCATTCAATGGTCTGATACTTATCGGAAATACCCATTGCCATTCTTAAATTATGGGAAAACATGCCTCACCTTGTAGCTACTACCAAGGAGGAATCTTCAGATTTAAAAATTGGAAAAAGGTGGAGCCTGAAGGCATCATTTACCAAGATCGTAAAAACTAAATTTTGTGAATGCACGGTAGATCAGGCAGCATGTGTGAAAAGAGAAAGAATTAGCACTTCAGATTCAAACCCTTTAACTAGTAGGGTCTTGGACCTGAAACTGTAAAACTGTTTTTCATCCTACTTTTATTTCAGATCTCTAACATCTGCAATAAAAAACAAAGACCTGAAGGAACTCAGCAGGTCAGGCAACATTTATCACGGGAAATGGGCAATGATGTCGAGAGTCAGGACCCTTCTACAAGCTGATAGAGTTGGGGAAAGCTAAAAAGTGAGGTAAGGGTGGGCAAAGCGATAGGTGGCTACATGTGAGGAAGGATGATTGGCACACCGAAGGAGATGGTGAGAAAGTAAAATGGAAACAAATGGGTTTCAGATAAGGAAGGACAAGTGAAATATAAAGCTGAAGGGAGAGCTATGGGTGGAAGGGGGTGGAGATGGGGGAAAGAAGGGGAATAAAAGGAAAATGTGGGACAGTAGGGCGGAGTGGGAGATGAGTAGAAGGTGAAGGGTAAAGGTACATGGTGACAAGGGTGATGGGAAAAGGTGTGCAATACTGGCGTAAGGACGTTCATTTCAGATTGGAGAATATTCTTCATGCTGTTGGATTGTAGACTTCAAGCACAATATGAAATGCATTTTTTCCAGTTTGTTCGAGACCTCACTCTGGGACAGAAAGGTTGGTATAGGAGTGGGAAGGGAAATTAAAATTGCTGGCACCCAGAGCTCCTGCATATATGGACAGGATGCAAATATTCAGCTAAATGATCACCTTGTGTATGCTTGTGTTTTTTTTTAGAGATACAGCATGGAACAGACCCTTCAGCCCACCATGTCCGCGCTGACCAGTGATCCCTACACATTAACACTATCCTCCACCCACTAGGGACAATTTTTACACTAACCAAGCCAATTAACCTACAAACCTGTACGTCTTTGTAGTGTGGGAGGAAACCGAAGATCTTAGAGAAAACCCATGCAGGTCACAGGGAGAACATACAAACTCTGTACAGACAGCACCCGTAGTCGGGATCGAACCCAGGTCGCCACCGTGATCGTCTCGCTGTTTTTGCGAACTCTACTCCCTCCTCCTTTTGCTCACCTCCATCTCCATCTATTCCGATCCCCCATTTCCCTTTTATAGTCCAGCACTTGGCTTTCCCTCTAGATTCTAGCATCTGCAGTTTTTATTTTTACTTTCCAAGATAAAAATATTATAGACGGCTGCAATGTACATTCTTCGATAATGCTATTTCTAGTTTAAATTGTTTGTTTAAACTGCTAGACTGCACACGAGCTGTGGGTTTTTTGGTTTCAGCATCCACTCTATCTATGCACATCTCCAACACCTGTAATACTAAAACATAAAAATAATTCCTCTTTCCTCCACTGCAAAAAGTGTATGCAATTTGAAATTCTGGCGGATGGGGGGGGGGGGAAGAATAGTAGGTCCATGTACGAAAATTGCACACGGTCCATGCAAGATAAGTAGACACTAAATAAAATAATTGATGATCAAATAAGAATATTTGCTGCAAATGAATTGCAGCTTGAAACCAATCATAATGATAGTACAATGTAAATGTTTTCCTGCTGCCCCTGAGGCTTAGTTAAATGACCATTGGAATAGAATGATTAAAAAAAAAACATAATTCATGGCTAATGAGCACCAGCTCGTCCACACTGGGCGAAATAGCAATATTGACCACAGCACGGATCACTCTTCTTGTCAGGTTTATAGTACATTCCTGAGGCAGCGTTGGGTCTAGCCTGTTCTGTTAAATTAAAACAGATTAGCTTCAGTTACAAACCTGCTTTTCTTGACGAGATTTCTTGGCCATTGGCTCATCATCAAAATCTTCGGTACTCCCTGTGTTCTGGAACTCCTCAAGCTCCAGGGCTTTGTCTTTGGCACTAAGAATGACATGTCTGGGAAACTGAGCAAGCTCCGCCACATGAATTCCAAAACTCTGATCACAAACACCTACAAGCAAAAAACATTGTAGAATGTTTACAAAGACTCAATTCATCCAGTTACTGCATGCTTGGGAAGTAATATCAATATGAAGATTTAAAGCAGCTAACAGTACAACACATCTTGTTACCTGCGGAGTAGGTGTTGCAGAGATGAATGACAGCTTCAAGTTCCGAGGAATCCATATCACCAGAACCCTAAGATGCATCCTATCAGAATACATTCAGTGGCACATCTGCAGTCCTTCTAGAGAATCCCTTGTGGACATGCTGGTTTTCACAGTTGTCCAAGAAAGTAAATACATTGATGTATCAGTATGAAGGGACCACGTTAGGTTGCTAGTGATATGAATTTATAGGAACTTGAAGCTGTCGACCATCTCTGCAGCAGCTCTTTTGGGAAGGACAGAGATGTTTACAACCTCCCACCAACAGTCAGCTCTTTTGAAGTCTAGGTTGCTGTCCTGACACCATGAAGCAAGGTTCCCGATCTCCTTCCTGCATTCAGTCTCACCAATGTTGTCGATCAGGCCAAAAACATAAAGATTGAGTTGACGTTGTACATGGCCACACAGCAATGGGTGTAAAGGAAGTAGAGCAAGGGACTGAGGACACAACCCTGAGGAACATCAATGCTGACGGTCAATGTGGAGGAATTTTTATGACATCCGATCTGACGGAGGTTAGCCAGCCAAGATGTCCAGAAGCCAATTGCAGATGGAGGCACCAAGGCCAAAGTTCAGAAGTTTAGAGATGAGCTTATTTGGTATTATAGAATTAAAGGGCGAACTATATAGTCAATTAATAGTATCCTGACATTGATGTATTTATGGTCAAAGTGATTCAGAGTTCAATTTAGTGCAAGGAAGATGGCAAACTCCAGAGACCTATTTTTCTTGTATGCACGAGGTTTAGATTGTCCAGGAGACTGGAGCAAATGTGGGCATTACGACTCTTTCAAAGCACTTCATTATTTTAGTTACTGGGCAGTAGATTGAGATTGTGGCAAGAGATATCATATTCACTGTCATTAATTAATTGTTATCTAATCATGGATGGATGTTACAGGAAAATGTGTGCAGTTAGGGACGTTTTCTTTAAGGCAATACACTGTGAAAATAATCAAATTTAGAAGGACAATGATCCTTTGGTGCACTAAGATCATTACAGAGACCAAGCAATAAAATGGTTGATGTGCAAGAGCAGTAATTGCCCATCCACGCGAGTCTCCATGTAATACTGCAAAAGAACATTAAATACAGACATTCAAAATAAATTAAATATGGAAGCACACAAATCCTGCTGATGTTAAATTGAGATCAAAAGTGAAACTGTTGGACAGCTCAGGCTTGTAAACAGAATGAATTGTGGTGAAGCCCAGTCAGTGAAACAGCTAAAATATCAATTTTGAACATTTTTGATCGATGAGGCAAATAACTCAGCTATCCATGGGATAACGATGCTGCTTCCATAATCAGGAATTCATTAGACACTTGTAAACCTTTTAAAGCTTGCACTGACTCATGCATATTTTATCGGCATAATTAATTTTTAAATAGGATTAAAAAAAGATGATCAAACGTCAAATCTTATATCTTGTTGCCTCAGATCCAAGAGATACTATCAGGCATATTGTCTAATCTATTTGAGATGCGAAGCTAAACCATAAGTAATAATGCTACCTGTTGATGGGGATGGCATGCAAGTTGCTTTCTACTGAGCTGGCAACTCTTTCAGAACAACGGTTGAGACAGGGGCATGTCTTTAACCCTGGGTGTTTGATGCACAAATGTTGTTTGGATGGCCAGCTACACCCATAAATTGAAGTATTTATACAATGCAAATTTACACATTTCCTTCTGGATTCTCAGGGATGTGTAACTGCAAAAATAAGAGGCCCACCATTTTCTCTGTGCACAAGAGAAGAACGATTAAACCATAGATACATATGGGAAACAAACACCATTAGAAAACCACACAATCCACTTCCCCATTTTGTTGTGTCACTTCTGAATAGTGACAACTAGTAATGTAGCTATTTTTGGCCACAGGATTCAAACTGCATCAATAACTCTCCATTTTGCTTTGATTTCCAAACCAGGCAATGAAAGACAATTTTTAAGGTATTTCAGAAATAACCATCATAGTTCACCATCCACCCAGTTTATTTAATGCAGGAAGACCAGCAATTTAAGATTAAAATACAGATTCAATCAATGCAGAATGATATTGCATTACAAGTACAAATATTTGGAGCCCAATTCTTAATCCATACAATGCTCGTTAAACTATACTGAATATTGGAATCTGTACAAGGCATTGCAGCACAAAATTTAGTTTCAAATCCAAGAAAATGATAGAGAAAAGCAACAAGGACTATTAAAGGAAAGTTATCATCAGAAAAGGTTCCTGAAAAATTAGCTTCTATTCTCATCCTTAATAATAATAATAATAATATCTTTTATTGTCATTGCACGTCAGTGCAATGAGATTTAGTATGCAGCTCCAACCGATGAAAAAGAAAAGTAAAATAAATAAATAAGCTGTGTGACGTGACCATCCGAGGGACAGTCCAGGGGAGATGGGAGGCACTCAGCAGGGCCGGTTCAGAGCCGCTATAGCTCTTGGAATAAAGCTGTTTCTGAGTCTGGAGGTTCGGGCGTAGAAGGCCTTGTAACGTCTGCCGGATGGAAGTAGTTCAAACAGTCCGTTACAGGGGTGCGATGTCTTTATGGTTGCTGACGGCCTTCCTGAGGTACCGTGTGTGGTAGATGCCCTCCAAGGCTGGTAGCTCTGTCCCAATGATCCTCTGCGCTCTGTGAACGACGCGCTGAAGAGCTCTCCTCTCCGCCTCCGTGCAGCTGAGATACCACACAGAGATGCCATACGTTAATATGCTCTCTGTGGTGCAGCGGTAGAACGTTGTCAGCAGCTGTTGGGGCAGACCAGTCTTTTTTAATGTGCTCAGGAAGAACAGTTGTTACTGTGCCTTCTTGACCAGCGCAGCGGTGTTGGTGGACCATGTGAGGTCCTCTGAAATGTGAGTGCCCAGAAACTTAAAGCTGGACACTCTCTCCACACTTTTCCCGTAGATGGCTATTGGGGCGTATTCTCCATTATGGGACCTCCTGAAGTCAATAATCAGCTGCTTGGTCTTCGAGGTGTTTAGTGACAAGTTGTTACGTGTGCACCAGTCCGCCAGGTTCTGCGCCTCCGCCCTGTATTTTATTTCATCACCGTTGGTGATCAGCCCAATCACTGTTGTGTCGTCTGCAAACTTCACGTGGTGTTGGTGTCGAATGCAGGAACACAGTCGTGAGTGAAGAGGGAGTAAAGCATGGGGCTTAGTACACAGCCCTGTGGTGTGCCAGTGCTCATGATAAATGATTTACATGAACAAGCGCAAAAGGGTAGAAAACTTAAGTGAAGAAATAAGCAAAAGTTAACAAGCTTATGCAGAACCTTTGCAGGGGAGTGGGAGACAAAGCAGCAGCAAAATCTCAAGGATGAATTCTATTAATGAGCAATGGTATCAACTAGCATAAGAGGAATTAAGACCAAATCAAATTAACTTTAAAGAAATTGGGACCTCAGTGTTATTTATATTTACGATTGTTGCTTTCCCATGTTAATTATAACTATGAAATCAAGGGTCCACACAGACATGCCTTGACAGTGCTTTCTTGAAAATAGTGACATTTTTACAAATGGTCAATACGGGCCAAACTATTGGGCGTCCATTAATTGCCCATCACATTTCTAAAACTGGAGCAGTCTTGCTATCAGCATCACTTTTAAAAGAATTATTAAAGCAGCCAACATAATCATGGACCACTCACACACTAGTCGTTCCCTCTTTTCCCCTCTCACATAAGGCAGAAGATATAAAAGTTTGAAAGCATACACCACTAAATTAAAGAATAGATTCCACCCCCTTTGTTATCAGTCTCTTGAACAGACCTCCCATAAACAAAGGGTGTATACCTGATATCTCAATCTAGCACATTGCAGCCCATGCGCTTTTGTTTCCGCACCTTCTCCGTAGCTGTGACACTATATTTTGCATTATTTATTTCCTCTTTTTGCACTACCTGTTGTACTTATGTATGGTTTGATTGTAATCAACCCATGATTTACCTATATAGCACACAAGACAACATATTTCACTGTATTGCAGTACTTGTGACAATAAACACAATCCACCACAGATTTACCGGCACCCTTGGTTCCAGAGCTTTTCTGGTTGACCCATATTGCCAAACCAGAGATAGTCCAAATGTATCAGAACAGTCTGCCTAAAGGGCCTGTCCCACTTGGGTGTCATTTCCGTGCCATTTACGCGACATCCTAAAAATTGTTTGGCGCGTGGTGGCGTATGCAGTGTCGCGCGGCAACGAGCTACGCCCAAGGCTTTGCAAATGCTCAAAACCCTCGCGTTCCACCTGCGTGAAGTATCCCTTGCGCACGCTGACATATGTTTAGCGCGTGGTGCGCACGAACATTGCCTATACTAATTTATTATGCGTCATCTTGCATTGCATCGTCATTTGAGCACCGCACCTGGCATTGGCGCCACATGGGGGGTATTTCAAGTGTACTCTTGTAATTTTGTCCAGATTAAAGGAGGTGCCGGACCACCAGCCGGAAAATCGGTGGTGGACCTGTACCATTAATGTGCTTTATGCCATTGAATGAACAGAGCAGATTACATTTCAAATTAAACTAATGCCACTGTATGTTTATACCTTACCTTTCTTCACACGGTATAACATGGTTAGTGTTTCATCTGTGGTGAGGGCAGTCACATGCAAGTTATTCACTGTTGGTACTTGATCAGCCAGGGCAGTCAACTCATGGAAATGAGTGGCAAACATACAAAATGCACAAATCTTGGTGGAAATATATTCTGATATGGCCCAGGCCAGGCCAAAGCCATCATAGGTAGAGGTTCCTCTTCCCAATTCATCAATAATGATCAGTGAGTGTTCAGTTGCTGATCTGAGAAAGAAACAACACGTTAAAGTTAATGATCAAAAGAATTGTCACAGATCTCTACATAGCTGGTGATTTTCATCCCCCATTAAACACCTGCATTATCTTTGATCGCATACAAGAAGCGTATTCTCTTCAACTCAAATTGATATAAAACTGAACTTTTTTCTTTACACGGTCCACAGTGCTCACTGTCGTTCCCATAACTCACTGTGGTGAAATCAAAAACCTGATTAATGTGATCCAGTTTTTTATTTTCTGATATCAGGATCTGAACTATAACTGTTTCTCCCTCTACTTAACGCTCTTTAAATTGGAGACTTGGAATAAATGCAAGAAGTTTATTTCCCCCCTCTCTCTTCAACATGCCAATCTGTTGGGTTTTTTAAAAAATTATAGAGCTGTACTACTCACAGCAAAATAAAATGAGTGGGGCATTTTTTTTAAACATTTAAAAGACGATTTCTCTCTTACAATGTACAGGGGGAATTAACATGAAAATGTTCAATTTCCAAAGCTCCACATACTGAAACAATGCCTGGGTGTTTGGGGGATAAGTAAGGGGGGTGTGTCTTTCGTCTTTCGTGAGAAAGACACCCAATAAAGCTACGGAAAGGAGTAATGAACCACCATGGCCTAAAAATCCATCAGGCGAGAATGAAATGCTCGGAGAAGGAGAAAGAGGTGCAGCACACAGGCCTTGAACCTGGTGAGACACAGGAAGAGTCCTGCCCAGGACTCACCCCATAGAGCCCAGTCCCTCCACGCATTAGAATCTCCCAACCCCTGCAGAGAAGTTATTTAGGTAGCTGATCCGTGGGCAGTTGCTGCTGGGACGCAAGGAAGAGGAATATCAGCTGCTGTGTCTAACCACCCGTTCAATCGAGCCCTCCAATTCATTGACTTCACTGCACTGATTTTATGGACTGGTCAAGCAGGCTGGAAGAGCTGTATGAATGTACCCACTCTCATTTTAATGGAACTCATGAGTCAGGTTTCTAGAGCATGATTTCACTCAGCATGAATTGAGCTACAACAATTGTTTAATACCCAAGTAAAAACATATGGGTCTTATCCAGACATGCTGGGAATTTGATTGTGATTATAAAGATCAATAAAAAGCTAAACACCGAGCAGCAGCTGAACGTTTATTCTAAATTACAGATTTCTAAGATTCTAAATTATCCACTAGGGTAGGAGGCCCTCTGCTACTAAAATAATTAAGTTCCACATTTTTAGCTCTTTTCTATGAAAGCCATTTTCAGAACTCACAACTTAAAAACTAAAGTTGTTAAGTCATAGGAGCAGATTAGGCCATTCAACCTAGCGTCTACTCCACTGTTTAATCATGGCCGATCTATTTTTCCCTCTCAACCCCAGTCCCCTACCTTCTCCTCATAACCTTTCTAAGGGTACATCCTAAAATCAGATTGAACACGTGCTGACTGATTTAGAAACATTTTCATTTAAAAAGTCACTCAGTTAAGGTGGAGCGCCAAGGTAGCTATGAGAAGCATTCTTACCTCAAGATAGCTGCAGTTTCCAACATTTCCGCCATGAATGTTGAAACCCCTTTGAGTTGACTGTCACCAGCGCCAACCCGAGCAAGGATGCAGTCAACAATACTTATCTCCGCAGAGTCACAGGGTACAAAACAACCAATCTGGGCCATCAGAACCACCACACCAGTCTGTCGGATATATGTTGATTTACCACCCATATTGGGACCTACACAATAGGTACAAACAAGAACCAGATCGGCATCATCAAGAAAAGAAGATACAAAGTCAAGATGGTGAATCACATTTCCAATCAACCACGTGTGTTTGCCTAACTTTGACAATATTTGCTAAGCTGCTTTGGAGCACCTATGTGCTTACTTTGCCACATTTAATAGGGCAACAATATTCTGACCCAGAGTCTTCAGGGTTTCTATCTTGTCTGTGCCCATATGGACTTGTATGGACAGGTTACAAAGATGGAATATCCATGACTTGCAGTCAATCGCTGTCAGTCAAGTTAAATTACATTTGGTTTCCATAAACTTCCTAAAAACGAGGGAAAAAACATGGAAAATGTAACGTCATATAAAGTGGATTTACACATATAAATGATCAATGGACTGAATCAGCAGCTGCTACAAGAGCCAAACATGGCAAATGATATTAAAAGACATTTGGAAGGGTTTGGAGGGCATTGGGCCAAATGCAGGCAAATGGGACAAGCCCAGTACATTAACTTTGTAGGTACGGACAAGGTAGGCCGAAGGGCCTCTTTCTGTGCCTTATTTCTCTATTACGTTGTGACTAAATCTGAAATAGAAAATGCTGATGGCGCAATGGGCTAAGTGTTCGGCTGGCGACCGGAAGGTAGCCGGTTCGAATCCCGCTTGGAGTGCATACTGTCGTTGTGTCCTTGGGCAAGACACTTCACCCACCTTTGCCTGCGTGTGAATGTGTGTGAGTGATTGGTGGTGGTCGGAGGGGCCGTAGGCGCAGATTAGCAGCCACGCTTCCGTCAGTCTGCCCCAGGGCAGCTGTGGCTACAGAAGTAGCTCACCACCACCGAGTGTGACTGAGGAGTGAATGAATAATGCGATGTAAAGCGCCTTGAGTATCTAGAAAGGCGCTATATAAATCCCATCCATTATTATTATTATTACTTTTGACAAAAGGTCATTAACCTTTAACATTGGCTCTGTCCTCTCTCCAAGGATGCTATCTGACTTTACTGTTTTTAGCATTTCGTGTTTTTGTGATATTATTTTCAGTTTCAGATTTCCAGCATCTGCTACACTTTGTTTTTGCTCCAGCTACAAGAAACTAGCAAGGACCAGTAGGCAAGGACCTTCACACCTCTGCACAAACAAAATCGCTCTTTTTCTAAGTTAGGTCAACCATTCTTCAGGCACCAAACCATTTTCCCCTAGTTTGGAAATTATTGCACTGTGGACAGCGCAGGGCAGATTTAATCCTCCGGCTGAGATCAAAAACAGGATAATAGATACTGTGACAAAATTGTCAGAGGCCTAATTTATCAGGACATTGACTCTCATTGAACTTTCAACAGCACGCAGTGACCAGAGCAGAGTTGTACATGGCAAAATCACAATTAGATGAATTATTAACTTATCTTAGTTTTATCCAGTAAAATCATCAACATCACCTGTTATTATCTGGAACATCTGTTTATCTTTTTCAAATGTAACATCATTGGGTATGAAGGCCACATCATCTTGGACCTCAATACATGGATGCCTGGAAGCCTTCAAGACAATCCGACCTTGACCTTTTTCAAGGATTACCGGCCTCACATATGGCACAGGGGCTCCATTAGCTACATGGGCAAAGCTGACCACTGCATCCAGTTGTGCAATCACATCATTTAGAGTCTGTTGAGGTTCCACATACCCTGTTATTAAAAAAAAGGGGGAGATATTATGGTAAACCACAAACCTTTTGTCGGATTTTGGATAGCTTCACCGAAAAGGTTAAGCAGCACAGATGGAAAAAAAAAAAATTAGTGTTTTAGCTCAATACCTTTTTAATCATTAATTCACACGAAGCATCAAAGACTCAAAACATTACTTCACTTTGATGTTTGCAGATGCTGCCTGGCCTGCCATGCATTTTCAACATTTTGTTTTACTTTAGATTTAGTGTTTACTTTTAATATCTGGGTCTGGAAACACACTTTTAATGGAGATTTGGGGTGGGCTGGGGGAAAGGTACTGGAGAATATGAAGGCCTAGTTATATAAAACAGTACAATCTCACCCTACCCACAGGACAGATAAACTGACAGTCTGGCTAATTGAGGTGGGGGTGATAGCAGGGAGTTTGGTCACAGCATCTTCCCACAATGGGGAAGAAAGTCTGTGACTTCTTGGTGTGGTCTGGAGAAGCACTCTGATCCCATTACAAAAATAAGTTTTGGAACCAAATTTTGATAGGACATTCCTTCTATCATTCCATCCATCCATCCATCCATCTTCAATCTATAACATTCCTTCTATCATTCCATCCATCCATCCATCCATCTTCAATCTATACATTACTAAAACTCTCATCTTGTTATCTTCCGGTTTGCTTTGTTTTGACATTTGCGCAAGAACAGTACAGGATAGCACTACGATTTTTCGCCACTTTACTCCTATGCTGCAAGTGCAAGAAGTTTTGATCCGATTGGTGGTATATTTTAAAAGTTATTAAGGTTTAAAAATCTTAAAAACCGTGCATGCGCAGATTGGTATCCTCTCGTGTCAGTCACTGCCGGGATGGCGACGCCTCTTCCTGTACCATCGCCGCATTAATTGGCCGCGTCCGCTGTCAGTCACGGTCGGCCGGCGCGGACTCCGGTCAGAAGAGCGGCAACCTCAAGATCCTGGGGAGGTGAGGAGGGAGAGTGGGGGATTTTGTGTACGGATGTGGCGCCGACAGACGAGAAGCTGAAGCAAAGAAGTCGAAGCCAAATAACTGAATGGAAACGAAGCCGAAACGCCAAATCTCTCTCATAGTTGTTAGTAACAAATCGAGCTGCCTGTCTTTGGACACGTTCGATGGAAGAAATATTTTTATTTGTGTATGGGTCCCATGCTGCAACTGCGTAGTCCAAATGAGGTCTAACGAGAGTGAAGTATAGCTTCTCCTTGACAGAAGGTGAATTTGATGATTGATCAATGCCGGCCAAGGCACCTGGAAATGAGCTTTGTCTTTTCTTTAAATATTGAAGCGTATCAATGCACACAAGCAAACAGACCAACCAGATTTCCATTCAATGCCTTAAAAAGTGAAATTTCTTCTAGAACATTTTACCTGCAGAGATATTAATGATTTCTTTAACAATTGCATTCTGCGCTTCTTCATATTCTCCTCTGTTCTTCACGTATTCCTCATTGTAGGAGCTCAGCTTACTAGGAGAAAGATCCACAAAATAAAGTTTCACAAACTCCGTTCTTGAAATAAACAGCCTCCCATTTTTGAAATAAGCAATGCATTTGGAAAGGACAGTCCATCTTTGCATTTCAGATCAGATTCAGATTCAACTTTAATTGTCATTGTCAGTGTACAGTACGAAATGCAGTCAAGGCAGCTTGAAAGCAGATGGCAGTTTGGAATTGTAATACTGAAGGGAAAGTGGTAGGGACAGTATTTCACTTTTGTACTAGCAAGAAAATAATGTCCAAGACGGATACAAACTGGAATATTTAAGGTAGAGCCCTACCAAGGTACGCAATCTACTGTACAAGTTCAAATTTAGACAAAAGGGATTCAGAGAGAACAGAATAAAACAAGGTTTTCATTTAGAGACACAATGTCCTGGAGTAAATCAGCAGATAAAAAGGATGGGTGAAGTTTCGGGTTGAGACCCTTCCTCAGACTGAAAGTCGGGGGTGAGGGGTGAAGAGCTGGAGGCGAGATGATAATCAGGACCAATCAGGGCAGGCCACAAATGACCTCAGGCACAGTGTGCCTGGTAGGCTCATTGTTGGTTAGGGAAGGTGTGATCTCAAGGGAAACAATGTAGAGAACTGTGGAACTGGTAAAACAACTAGGGTTGCGGAAGGGGCAGGGGGAGGGGAGTGCAAGTAGAAGTTATTTAAAATAAGCAAATTCAATGGTCACACCACTGGTTTGTAAGCTACCCAAGTGAAATATGAAAACAAGACCCAAAACGTCGCCTATTCCTTCTCTCCATAGGTGCTGCCTCACCCGCTGAGTTTCTCCAGCATTTTGTCTACCTTCAAGTGAAATACGAGGTGCATTTCTTACAATTTACATGTGGCTTTATTCTGGCAGTATAGCAGGCCCTGGACAGAAAGGCCAGTATGGGAATACGATTAACTACTCCGATTGTGCAATGTGGAAAATAAGTAAAATAGTGGGAACTGGCTGCATCAAATTCAGGGGTGTTGAGTAATTTCAGAAAGTGCTCAACAAGGATTTGGATACACAGAAAGAGGATATGTCCTACATTCCCAGACAGTGGAAATAATTAAGAATAACACACAAATAAAAATGTTGGAGGAAGTTATTGCTTTAACTTTGTAACCTTTCATCAAACTGGGAAATGTTTTTCCAATAACCCTCATCTTTAACTCCACATTTGTTCCGATAAGTATATTACATTAATTTTGTGGAAAAACGCAGGTCATTTTGATTTTGTACTCTGTCCTACATCATGAGATTGTCATCCAGCTCCTACTGACTTTTCCTCTGCATAAATCGTCTTAATGCTGTGCATTAAGACATTACCTAACTAGAAATATGTGCCCTGTAGACTAATGAAGCATTAATAATGGAGAAGCAATACCTGGTCATGCTCTAATAGTCAGCTCCCTGTCCCAAATGCAAAAACCAACATCCTCAGTAGTTAAATTGACTATGGAGTAATTAGAGGTCTCAACCTACTTTGCTCATAAATAGCACTAATACATATTCATTTTTTGGAATTCAAAGATAACATCCTTCCCTCCCCTAACCGAAAAAGTGGAAAAACATAATTATACCAGGCAGTATCTTACCTTAAGGAATAAAATATTGCATTCTATTTTAGACTTAAAAGCGAAGGTATAACTGGGCTGAAAGAGGTTAGAGATAGAATGACACATGAAGGAATGACTGTGAAATCAATGTCTGAAAGATGGGGCAATCAGAGGTGAACATCAGAGGAGATAACATAGAACAGCACAAGAACAGGCCCTTCTGTCCAAACTGTCTGTGCCAAACATGATACCAAGACCATCTCTTATCTACCTGCACCAATTCCATATCCCTCCATACCCTGCATATCCATATTCCTATCCAAAAGCCTATTAAAAGCACTATCGCATCTGCCTCAACAACAAACCATGGCAATGTGTTCTAAGTACTCACCACCCTGTGTGTAAAAAAATGCCGCATATCTATCTATCTATCTTCTATCTATTATCTATTATTATATCTATAAAACTCTGGGGCCATCCGACCGACTGCCGACCGGCGCCCTTCCTGCCTTTCGATTCGTGCCCGATACTCGCAGATGTCCAATCGGAATGGCCGATGCTCGCAGATGTCCAATCGGAATGGATTCATTTGCATGTACGGCTGCCGGCTGCATTTCTTCCTTTGATTCATTGCCACGCCCAATCCAGACGCTCAATCTCCGAGATATTTTCCATTTCGGTAGAGATTTCGCTTTTCTTTCTAAGTATCCGCTCCTCATTTCATTTCGTCGTGTTAAAGTACACGTTTTTAATCAAATCCTTCTCCCCCCACCCACCCCCAAGTATTTCAAAAATAAACAGGCTTCTCCATTTACATGTCAGCTTCCAACACACTTCGAAACAAAGTTGCAAGACAAGGAACACTGAACTTTTCACTGCTGCAGCAGGCAGGGGAGGTGCCATTGGATTTTTTTTTAATCCATTGCTGAGGGAGGCAGGGCAGTGCTGGAATCTTACTTTTGAGAACGGCTTCAGTTCCATTGGAGGAGACGGGTGCATGGTGGAATATTGGGTTGGGGGATCACACCATTGGGGGAGCAGACCCAACGGGTCTGCACTTGGTCTAGTCTATATTTAAAACTCTGGCCCCATCCGACCGACTGCCGACCAGCGCCCTTCCTGCCTTTCGATTCGTGCCCGATACTCGCAGATGTCCAATTGGAATGGTCGATGCTCGCAGATGTCCAATCGGAATGGATTCATTTGCATGTACGGCTGCCGGCTGCATTTCTTCCTTTGATTCATTGCCACGCCCAATCCAGACGCTCAATCTCCGAGATATTTTCCATTTCGGTAGAGATTTCGCTTTTCTTTCTAAGTATCCGCTCCTCATTTCATTTCGTCGTGTTGAAGTACACGTTTTTAATCAAATCCTTCTCCCACCCACCCCCAAGTATTTCAAAAATAAACAGGCTTCTCCATTTACATGTCAGCTTCCAACACACTTCGAAACAAAGTTGCAAGACAGGAACACTGAACTTTTCACTGCTGCAGCAGGCAGGGGAGGTGCCATTGGATTTTTTTTGAAAGAGGCAGGGCAGTGCTGGAATCTTACTTTTGAGAACGGCTTCAGTTCCATTGGAGGAGACGGGTGCATGGTGGAATATTGGGTTGGGGGATCACACCATTGGGGGAGCAGACCCAACGGGTCTGCACTTGGTCTAGTTATATATTAAAACTGTGTGGCTGCCGCCTGGCGTCCGTCCGGCTGCCTTTCTGCCTTTTGATTCGTTCCATCGTGTGATATCACAATGCCCAATGCTCGCAGATGTCCAATCGGAATGCCCAATGCTCCCAGATGTCCAATCGGAATGGATCCATTTACATGTATGGCTGCCGGCTGCCTTTCTTCCTTTGATTCCTTGCCACGCCGAATCCAGACGCAGAATCGCCAAAATCTTTTCCATTTCGGTAGAGATCTCACTTTTCTTTCAAAGTATCCACTCCTGATTACATTTCGTCGTGTTTATGTACACATTTTTAATCAAATCCTTCTCTCTCCCCCCCCCCCCCCCCCCCCCCCCCCCCCCCCCCCACCCATATATTTGTAATCAAATCCTTCTTCTTCCCCCCCCCCCCCCAATATTTCAAAAATAAACTGCCTTCTCACCCATAGAAGCAGCCCTGATTTTTTCCATTTCGGTAGAGATTTCACTTATCATTCCAAGTATCCACTCCTCATTAAATTTTGTCGTACACATTTTTAATAAAGTCCTTCACCCCCCCCCCCCCCCCACTCACTCTCATTTGTCGCCTCCTGCTGGCCAGCGACCATAACGGCTGCTGGCGCCCGCATCTCGCCTCAAAGACTCCATTTAAAAACAACTGCACTGCTGATTCCTGAGCCGCTTGAGTTGGAGGACCACGTCTCCCATGGGGGCTACGGGTAGGGAACAGCTGCGTTGGGGGGGCAGACCCAACGGGTCTGCACTTGGGTCTAGTCTCCTTTAAACTTTGCACCTCTCACTGTAAAGCTATGGCCATTAGTATCTGATTTTTCCATCTTGGGGGAAAAGATTCTGGCTGTCTATGCTTCTCATAATTTTATACACTTTTATCAAGGCTCCTGACAACCTCAGGCATTCCTGAGAAAACAATCTAAGTCTGTTCAACCTCTCCCTGCAGCTAATGCCCCCAAGAAAAGATGAGGAGCATTTCATGCAGGTGACTATATAAATCGACACAATGTGATTGCAAGAGGCCAGTCAAATTAGCAATGCCAATAATGCCAAAATGTGGATAAATGTGAGGTTATCCATTTTGGTGGCACAAAAACAGGAAAGCACAGACTATTATCTAAATGGTGGCCGATTGGGAAAGGGGGAGATGCAGCGAGACTGGGTGTCATGGTACACCAGTCATTGAAGGTAGGCATGCAGGTGCAGCAGGCAGTAAAGAAAGCGAATGGTATGTTAGCTTTCATTGCAAAAGGATTTGAGTATAGGAAAGCAGAGAGGTTCTACTGCAGTTGTACAGGGTCTTGGTGAGACCACACCTGGAGTATTGCGTACAGTTTTGGTCTCCAAATCTGAGGAAGGACATTATTGCCATAGAGGGAGTGCAGAGATGGTTCACCAGACTGATTCCTGGGATGTCAGGACTGTCTTATGAAGAAAGACTGGATAGACTTGGTTTATACTCTCTAGAATTTAGAAGATTGAGAGGGGATCTTATAGAAACTTACAAAATTCTTAAGGGGTTGGACAGGCTAGATGCAGGAAGATTGTTCCCGATGTTAGGGAAGTCCAGGACAAGGGGTCACAGCTTAAGTATAAAGGGGAAATCCTTTAAAACCGAGATGAGAAGAACTTTTTTCACGCAGAGAGTGGTGAATCTCTGGAACTCTCTGCCACAGAGGCCAGTTCATTGGCTATATTTAAGAGGGAGTTAGATGTGGCCCTTGTGGCTAAGGGGATCAGGGGGTATGGAGAGAAGGCAGGTACGGGATACTGAGTTGGATGATCAGCCATGATCATATTGAATGGCGGTGCAGGCTCGAAGGGCCGAATGGCCTACTCCTGCACCTAATTTCTATGTTTCTATGTTACTATAATCGTGGGTGAGAGTTTGGCTGAAACAACCGGCTCTTCTGTAATGCCAGACATTGCTGCCAGGCATCACAGCAACAATTGTGCAATCCAGGGCAAGAAATATGGCTGGGTACCACCAACATACTAAGCATAGCTACAAAGTAGCAGCATTAAAATGAGAAATACAAGGCTGCCAAGTAGCAAAACATGCAAATGATTACCTATATGCAAGCAGGCGTATTGTACAAGTTGGGTGGAGTCGGGAGGAAATGGAACAATACCTCCAGAGATGAAGAATACAAGGGGGTGGAGGACAATCCTAAAGATAACATTTGGGAATCTCAGCGGTCATTTCTATTAACCAGTGACACCATTCATGCACTACCCACCAGTGATCAGACCACACTGGGTGGTTATGCCCACACTCCACCCCCCCCCCTTCACCCAACCCTCGCTTCAAGTTACTTACTCACCATCTTACCACAAAACTGAAGCATTAAAACCAACTTTAATATGCAAGCTGTACCTTTACCTAACTTGACATGTGGCACCAACTACAGTTTCTAGACTAAACAGCTCGGCTCTTCAACCAAATAACATATTTGGAGGCCATCCCAAAGAGCATCGAGTTGAAAGGTTGATGGTATTTAGTCCATGCATACTCCAGCTGGGTTTCATCACTCCAGAAATGTACACAGGATCTTTCAAAGAAGTTCAACTTCCGTCCATGTAGCTCAATACAAACATCTATCCGACAGTGACAAGCACAATGCAATATGACCCTCAGACATGTCAACATTCAAAAAGATGCAAAGTGTTGTTTTGGCTACAAACCAAAGCCAAACACGTGACAATAGCACCAGAAAAGAGTAAACAAAATAAAATTCTAACCCATTTGTGAACCGGACTCCATTCTTCTGGATATCTATAGTATTAAATTTCTTATTGTTGCGAAGAGCCTTTTCCTCCTTGCAGGTGACGCGGAAGTAATAACCCAACTGAGCGTTTGACTCCAGTTTCACAGTCTTTCCAGCTTCAAGACCTACATAAATCAACAAGATTATCAAAGGAAACTATCTCACAGATATTCAATTACAAAGTATTCACTTTTGATTCATTTCTCTTCACCACTCCCAAAACCACCTTTCTCAATCTTAATCCCATCTATTAACACTCTAAAGGTCAGTGTTTCTGGTGTTACCTATGGCTCATCGAACCTGCTACCCACAATATCTTTACAGGGAAGATAAAATGTAGACATCAGATTTGGATTGCCAGCCAGGAACCATCCTCTGGATTCAATATTATTAATTTTGATTTAGTATTCAAATGGAAAGTGCACTGATATCTATCACTGATGGATTGATACTCATGTGAAACATCTTGCTGTTTTTAATTATGTTAAAGCCACAATACCATGAAGTTGTTTATACAAACACAAAAAAAGTCATATAGCTATTTTGTACCTAACTCTCTGGCAGCTTGGTTGAGAGCTGACTGCATGCTTTTCTCCAGGTCATCCATCTTTTCTCTAAGTTCAGTTAGATTTGGGTCAAATGATGGTTTTACCAGATACTCGTGATTTTCCACCTGTTAAAGAGAGTGCTTTTAACATTTAAGTAATTATAGAAAAGCCATGAATCAATTTATCACCAGAAAAACTGGTGTTAAAACACTTATTATCAGTACACTGATAAGCTAGTGTTCATTTGTGAGGGAGTTTGGGAGAAGAGGAAGGGAAAAATGGCAAAAGCAGAAGATTCTGGAAAGACTCAGCAGATCAAGCAGTGTCGATAGTTAAGAGCTTAATTGTCATATGTACTGAAAACAGAACAATGTAATTCTTATTAACAACTCAGTAACAGCTAGCTCTGCACAGTATGTAGAGATAACATACATTTTAAAAAGTGCAATAAATAAAAAAACAAAACAACGCTAGTGCAAAACAAAAAGCAAGTTGTCCCTCGTGCGTCCAAGGCAGTTTGTTGTTTTGTTGGTCTTCGCAGCATTCAAGAGCTTCTGTGGAGAGAAACTGTTCATAATTCAGGTTGATGATCTTTCCTCTGATTGAAAGGTCATTGCAAGCAATACCCACATTGTTTCTCTCTCCACAGATGCCTGATCTGAGCATTTACAGCATTTCTGTGTTTGCAGGTTCTTAACAGGGAAGAATCTATCGCCTTGTATTACAAGATAAAAATACCAGAAACAAGAACAAATCTCTGTATCTGTCATGGGATGATTAACATTTTAGGTATTCACTGGTCATTATGCGCCAGAGCAGAAACTAAAACCACTAACAAATACATCAAAACCTACTAACCTTAAGAAAATAGGGACCCGAGGGGCAACTGTTTAACTCCGAAGGTGGTGCGTATATGGAACAAGTTGCTAGATGAGGCAGTAGAGGCAGGAACAGCAGCATTTAAAAGTCACTTGGACAGGTACATGGATAGGAAAGGTTTAGAGGGATATGGGTGAAACACAGGCAAATGGAACTAACAAAATGGGGCATCTTGGACGAGTAGGGCTGAAAGGCCTGTTTCTGTGCTCTATGACTCCAAATAAATAAACAAATGGTACTGGATTGATAAAGGGAAGCAGCAAGGTGAAATTGCTACCTTCAGTGGCGCTGCAGTTCTGCCACTGGCCGTGTGCGCCACTTTGGCGCCTTTGAGAGGGGGGCGGGTTTAAAATGCCGTTTTCTCAAGCCCGTTGAAGTCGATCTTTGTCAGGCTGTTTAGCTGCTGAAAAATAATCGATCCGACGTGTTTTATGAAGTTTTTTTAAAAACATCACTGGATAATTTAACAGGAGTAAAATAAAAGGCGACTTCTAAAGCCGTCAACGCCAACAACGGGACGGATCTCACGAACGGGTCAAAGCAAGGTAAGCCGTTTATTTTTACATACAAACGTGCTTTTTAGGATGCCTTTAATCAAAATTTCACGTTGCGAAAAGGTGATTTAGGCCCCATACCAACCGGCAGTGTTTTTCCTGCCGATATGGGGTTTAAATTCACCGCAAATGCAACGTTCCAATTGATCGCGTTCCACAAAATCCCACTCGCAAGATGATTTAAATGCCCATTAATTTACGGGAATTAAACACTAAATTCCTTCCATTTGGCCTATAAATTCATGACAATGTGATTTAAAAATCATGTTATATTATGAATTCTTGTGTGAATGTTATTTTGACACTTCGGCTATTTAAAAATGTTAACCTTTTCTTAAGAAATGGATAGATGTTTAGATCTAGTAATTGAATTTTGTAATTAGCTACAATTAGGTAACTAGCTAATTATATGCTTTAATTTCAGGTCATCCAAGTAAGATTGCTTCATTTTTGTTTCAGAATGCTTCAATCTATAACTGAAAATTTATGGGCTTTTAACTGTCCTCGATCACAGCTTTTGAATTAAGTCAATGGAAAAGCAATAGGGAACAAGATGTTAATTTCAGAGTATGAAAATGGCCATAACTTTAATACTGAAGATATGAAAGTGAATTAGGTGTCAAATTAAACTTCTTTTTATGCTTTATCTGATGGGATAAATTGCAGACTTGATTTTTAAAATCTTAAAATGTTGTAACATTGCTACTAGAGCTCAATGCTCTTAAGACAGTGGAATTGATTGTAGACATTAGGAGAGCTCCCCCTCCCCTCACCCCACTCACCATCAACAACACCACAGTCACATCTGTGGAGTCTTTTAAGTTCCTGGGAACCATCATCTCCAAGGACCTTAACTGGGGGGCTACCATCTACTCCACAGTCAAAAAGGCACAACAGAGGATGTACTTCCTATGGCAGCTGAGGAAGCACAATCTGCCACTGGCAATGATAGTCCAATTCTACACGACCATCGTAGCGTCTGTTCTCACCTTCTCCATCATGGTCTGGTTTGGCTCATCCACCAAGCACAACACCTGGAGGCAGCAGCAAATCGTCTGATCAGCATAGAAGGTTATTGGCTGCAACCTTCCCTCAATTGATGAACTGTACACTGCAAGGGCCAGGAAGGGAGCGGGCAAGATCATCTCTGACCTCTCACCCTGGCCACAAACTCTTTGAATCACTTCCCTCTGGAAGGCGACTCCGGACAGTCAAAGTTGCCACAGCCAGACATAAAACAGTTTTTATCCACGAGTAGCTGCTCTACTCAACAGCCAAAAACCTGTAGCCTCCCTTTGATCTAGTATTTTGTTGGTTCACATACTTGATCAATGGTGTTTTATCATTAATGTTTTATTATTATTAACGTTTAGTGTTTTCTGAGTCATTCGTAACTGTCACTGTATGCCACGTTGTTACCTGTGGGCGGAGCACCAAGGCAAATTCCTTGTATGTGAATACTTGGCCAATAAACTTACTTATTTCTCCAAACCAACATCAAATAATGTTTTGTTTATTGAAATCTCCATTAATAAAGACACTCGTGTGGATCTATGAGAGAGAAATTGCAATATTTCTTCCTGCAGTAAACATCTACCGTCACGCCAACAATTACATTTTATTTTTTCTTCACTTTAAAAGCATTTGTTCACCTCTTAGACATTTGTCTGCAATGTCTCATACCAGACTAATGAAGGCCATTTCCTTTCATCCTACAGTACCAAACTAAAACTGGTTCACTCAACCATGATACAAAGATGACAGTGATAATGCACCATCCACACAGCCTTTTCAGGCAAGCATTTTCCACAGACTTGCTTCCACAAGTCGAATTAACGTTGTCAATAGCACTTTAGGGAAAACAAAGCACTCAGGAGCTGAGACTTTCTAATTAACGTACAACCAATTCAATGTCAGGCATTTGCAGCGAAGTGAGAGCACGTTCTGATCGTCACGGCAGTTCTATTACTGGCATTTGGATATGACCTTAGACTCATATCCAAAGATAACATCTTTCTAAATTTGAAATGTTTACCATGCATAATACAGAAATTAAATATTATAATTCTGTTCTCAAACAATGATACAATTTTACAGCATAATGAGAATAAGTTAATTGGCCTCCAAAGTGTCATCCAATCATTTGAGAAATAAATTAGTTTATCTATCTATATATTAAAACTCTGTGTGGTATGTGTGTGTGTTTGTGGGTGTCAGATTTGGCCTTTGATTCCTTGGTCCGCCAAAACCACACGCAAAAACTACGAGATTTTTCCATTTCGCTAGCGAATTCGCTTTTATATTCACTAATGCACTCCTCAAAACAGTTGGACATTTTTATGTACACATTTTTTAAATAAAATTCTTCCCACCCCCTCACTCACTTTAAAATCTGAACGGGACTCACCAGCTGCTGATGTCACAATCCCACATGCAGACCAATGCAAGTCGCTTCTCTCTCTCTCTCTCCATTTGGCAGCCCGGCTCTCCTCCACTCCCCCCCCCCCCTTCAATTACGCTCGTGCCACCACTCCCGCAGGTCGACTCCCCGCCAACCCGCGCACCGAGCCCCGATAACAGCTGCTGCCGCCTGGCTCTCCTCCACTCCCGCCGCTCCGGCTCTGTCACGCTGGCGGAAGGCATAGATCGGCTGCTCCCCTCGCTGCTACTTTCGCCGTCCTCGCTGCCGACCCGCAGGCTCACTCGGGATCACGCCCGCCTGCCCACTCCACCCTCCCCGTACTCGGGGTCTGAAGCACCGAGAATGCGAGGCCATGGAGCTGAGGCTCACTCTGAGGCTGTCGGCTGCTGGGCCCCTCTGCTCCCCTCCCCCTTCTACCCCCCCCCCCCTATCTCTCTCTCTCCTTCCCCCCTCTCCCTCCCTCCCCTCTCTCACCCTCTCTCCCCCCTTCCAATCCCCTAAACCCCATTCCCCCACCTCTCCCCCTCCCTCTCCCCCAACCTCTCCCCCTCCCTTCTCACCCCATCTCCTCCCCCCTCTCTCCTCCCATCTCTCTCCCCTCCCATCGCTCTCCCCTCTCCTCCAGCCCCCCTCTCCCAGTCTCTTGCCCTTCTGTCTCTGCCTCTCTCACTGTCAATCCCCATTCTCTCTCTGCCCTCACTCTCTACACCCCCTCTCCCTCTCTAGACGCGCCTGTGAGTTAGGGGCTATGCATCAGTGGATAGGGCGGTTATGGGTTAAAAGGATCTAATTAATAATATCAATATAATATCAAGGGGGTAGTTAGCGTAGGGGTGGTTAGTGTGTGTAACGCAGCATGCCGCCCCTCCCCAAACGCGCGCATTTAGCCATTTTTCTGTACCCATTTTTAATAAATATCCTCCCCCCCCCCCCCCCCCCCCCCTCACTCATTTTTCGCCTCCTGCTGGCCAGCCACCATAACGGCTGCTACCGCCCACCTCTCCTCCAACGTCACTCTCGGAAAATCCTGCGCGTCAACAGCCTGTCAGCCCACAGGCGCATTGAGGGCGTACGCAGCTTCTCGATGTCCTACGCAACTTCTCGACGGCGTACGCCTAGCACGTGGCATTGTGCAATGACGTCAGGCCGCCCCCCCTGGCAACCACGCGTTGCGGGAACAGACCCAATGGGTCTGCACTTGGTCTAGTATACTTTTAAAAGTGTGTGAGTGTGTATGTGTGTGTGTTGAGGGCGAGTGTGTGGGCGGGTGTGACGCTGCATACGCCCTCAATGCACCTGTGGGCCGACAGGCTATTGGCGTGTGAGATTTACGGACAGTGCAAGATTTTTGGAGCCCCGCGTGATGTCGGAACCAGCCCCGTACAACTCCGTACGCCTCAGCCGATCGGAGTGGAGAAGCGGTTTTATACCGCACGCATGTGGGACGGGTCTGTAGGTCTTAGATATGGAGATTTTGTGTGACCATCTATACGTCCCTGTATGCGTTATTAGTGTTTTGGGTACTGTATTATTTAGCCATCACAGATTAGTGTGTTTATGCTTATAGGCTTGCATTTAGTTGTGCTTCATTTCATTTCTATGAGGAAAGATGTAGATTGGTTACTCCACACTAACCAATGGTAGTGCTTTATTAGTAGAAGCTCCGCCTACTACAAGGTTTATATTATCAGAACTCAGCTCATGCTGGCGGTCTAATCTTCGTCACACTGCTGTAACAACATGCTGAAGTGTACTGTATGTGATCTTTAATAACACTATGTTGTACCATGTTGTGAGAATGACTGGAAGCATAGAAACATAGAAAATAGGTGTACAAGCAGGCCATTCGGCCCTTCGAGCCTGCACCGCCATTCAATATGATCATGGCTGATCATCCAACTCAGTATCCTGTACCTGCTTTCTCTCCATACCCCCTGATCCCCTTAGCCACAAGGGCCACATTAACCATCTTTTGTTGAATAAGATTGACATAAACAAAAAATGTGTTATGACTGATGAAATAATGGTACCCATGTAGTAGATAGTATATCTTCGTATAGTTGTTTACTGCACAATATAACTGGTGGCCAATTCTGCTGTGAAGTCAGAGAACTGGTGAGCAGTTAACTGCCGCTATCTCTTCATGATATCATGCAATCTTGAAGCAAACCTGTTAAGTCTCTGCTTTTCATTTCCCTTTAATTTCCCTCTAAATTAATTTCTTCCACAAAGCTCTAACAGTTTTGTACATTAGCTGCCTCAACTCAGCCACATACCTGATTCAGATCCAATGTGGTCTCAATCAACTCCTGAAACTTGGCAAAATCGGTGATGAGGTCAGTCAATGGGGAGATAAAGACAGCTTTTAGTAACATCTGGTGTGCTCCTGTGGAAACAATTAGCATCGATTACATTGGATAAGCCAAGGCTTTAACATGCAAGAAGAAAGATTTATCTCAGTGAACAATATATTAACGAGCATTCTATTAGGCAAGATACCAGCATTTCATTGAATGACTTAATTATGGGCCAATGAGGGTATGAGCAAAGATTTTTATTTATGTGTAATTATCACAGCACTATAGCATGAATGCAGATGCAGGGTTAGAGAAATCTATATTTTCTCTCCAATTTATGCCACTTCAGCATTAGCTTTACATAAACACCATCTGACTGACCATTGAAATTGCTGTGATAAATACAATGCACGTTTTCCATAGAAATTCTTCCCCATTTCATGCAAAGCACCCTTTTAACAATTGCCCATCAACCTGGAGTATGAAAGTTAATTAGGTGAGGAACATCATTCCTTTGGGGCGTCACTGATGATTTTACTCCTGTTTTTTTTTTAATTCTTCAGGTCCCTTCTCTCTCTCCATACTAATTATGTTCACTCCCCCTCAATTACTTGTCTTTCGGTACCCAAATTCATCCATCTATACAAATCCTTCTCAGTGCTTGGACTGTTAAAAGATAAAATCTTTCATTTTGCTGGTTAAGGAAACACAGTTCTCCTTGCTCACCCACAGTCCAGTTTTCCCTGATCATTCTGCCCTTGCACTTTCAGCGCTCTGCAATGCACAAAAAAATAAAGCTCCAGCAACCAACATTGTCAGGTGCACAATCACCTGGTTGAATGAATTATGACTGAATGGACTGTAACTCGTTGTTATTTGGTTTAAATACATGGTCACATGCCTCCAGGTGTTATTCAATGTCCATATCTAAGACTGGCAAAGACTGGTAGCCTCGTCACCGACAAGGTTGTGGGACTCCTGAAAGGCATGATTGCCAGGCTAGGTTTGCAGCAGGTTGTGAAGCAACACAAGCATTAATCTGCCCGATGTCATCCTCACTATTTTATCTGTTAATACTGATAAACCTTTGTATTATAGTATTGCTACGTGTGACTACAGAGTTAATTCTTGTAAAACAAACACCCAATTTTATACTGAGGACTTCAAGATTTATGAGGATGTTGCCAGTACTCAAGGTCTTGATCTACAGCAGAGGTTGAGCAGGCTAGGACGTTATTCCTTGAAGCGCAGGAGGACGAGGGGTGATCTTAAAAGGGTGTATGTCTTTTACCCATAGTGGGGGAGTCAAGAACCAGAGGACATAGGTTTAAGGTGAGGGGAGAAAGATTTGATACGAATCTGAGGGGCAACTTTTTTTTTTACACAAAGGATGGTGGGTATATGGAATGAGCCGCCAGAGGTAGTAGTTGAGGCAGGTACCATCACAATGAATAGGAGACATCTGGACAGGTACATGACACGATAGGTTTGGAAGGAAATGGGCCAAACTCAGGCAGATGGTTCTAATGTAGATGCGGCATGTTGGTCGGCATGGGCAAGTTGGACCCCAAGGCTCTGCTTCCACGCTTTATGACTCTCTCCTTACATTGTTGCCATGATCATCGTGCTATATGAAGGAGACATGGACAATGCGGATGGTGAAAATGGGGATCCACAAGTTAGTTGGGGCCATCATCAACATGTGTGTTCCAGTATAAAATGGAACTGCATGATTAAGCAAGGACCATTACTCAAGGGTTCAATGGAAAGTTCAGGAGAGCTTTTCCGGAGCAGCAACAAATGTAGTAAAAATAAAGTGCCAGCTTAATGATGGTGCGACTGGTACACATACACTGAATAGCAAAAGTGACATGGAACACAGGGTTAAATAATCCCGCAATAAATGGATGAGAACGACGTTTTTTCGTCCCTGGATAACCCACAACAAAAAGCTTTATGGGATTAATTATGAGATCAATCATCCCAGCCTCAGTACTTTAATGTAAGAGTTCCTATTTCTCTCTGACCTTTCCTACAAATTAAAACTGATTTATTTTTTCTTTCCCAATTCTGCAAAACCTGAAACAATAACTCTATTTCTCGTCTTACAGATGCGGCAAAACCTGTTCAGCTTTTCCAACATTTTCTATTTTAATATCAGATTTCCAGCATCTGCAGCTTTGTTTTAATTTTCAATGCCAAATACTCTGCACACTATGCTGAATATACAAGTATTGTATCTTTTACCTTGGTACCTATCCAACACCTGCACCACGTTTGGGAGGTGGTTGACAGCCTGGTAAATCCGGTAGCAATCCTGCAGGACAGCCGCATGACGCTGGAACTTCTTCGCCAGGCGATTGAGGTCAGGAAAGCGCCGAAGAAGATCCTCCTGTAAATTCTGCCGAAGCTCCGTGTCTTCCACGAATGCCTCCACCAGGTTAAGTCTTGTCAAAGCAAATGACAAGAAATCATTAAACATTTGCTTTAATAGATCAGAGTACAAATTACTTAAATAAATTTAATTTCAAATCAGAAATTCACAGAACAACTTTACATGGAAATAACTATTTCAACCCAACAATCCAGCAGCCTGACACAAGATATGCGTGCCAATCTGAAGGACTATTGCCCAGCCTCAATTAGACATTTTTCAACTTTCCCCCATTTTATCTGTAAAACTGGCAGTCCAAGTCAGTGAACCAGGTCTGACCCAAATTAAATGGGGAAAGATTTGCGACTCCCTACATACTACCTATTGGTATTGTTCATTTTAATATTAGTAGGTACCCGGGAGCATGTTGCTGACTGCAATTCATCTCTGCTCTGCTTGCAGCTTTCATTCATGGCCAAAAAAACTGACTTGAAAGTTATGAAAAATCTTTCTACTCAAATTTCAACATCTTGTATTCTAGGTTTTAAATCTTCCCACATTGTTGCTCCATCATCAAATTTAAAAAGCCAATATTAAAACTTGCAAATAAACCAGATGATTGGGTATTATTCTGCCAATGTGTGGCTGTATTGGTGTAGTACAGATGAAAAATAAAATGAAAGAACCTAATAGAAAAAATAATTTGTTCCTCTTTCCGTTCCCCTGCACCTCATTTAAAAAGAACATTTCCCAACCGCGCTACATATTTCACAATGATACTCCTGTGATCAACATGGCTGGCTGTATGTGGCTCTCATCTCCACGTTACAGGAAAACAGTGATTGCACTGGAGAGTGTGCAGAAGAAATTCAAGAAATTTACTGCTACGCCACCGTGCTGCCTTCAAGCGCCAGAGAACTGGGTTCGATCCTGACTACAGGTGCTGTCTGTATTGAGTTTGTACGTTCACCCGGTGACGTGCAAGGGTTTTCTCCAAGATCTTTCAGTTTTCTCCCGCACTCCAGATGTGCAGGTTTGAGGGTTAATAGGCTCAGTATAAATGTTAAAATTGTCCCTAGTGTGTGTACCGTAGAGTTAATGTGCGGGAATCGCTGGTCGACGAACTTGATGGGCCTGCTTTTCTGCACTGTGTCTCTAAAACTAAAACTAAGTAATGGAAGATTAATGGATGATTTTCATACTTATATGCTGTAAAACTGATCATGTTAATTTCTCTACCTTAACTTGCACTAAGTGCAGCAATACATTACCCCTGTGCATGCTGACCTGCAGTGTAGATCTAACTCAAATTACACCTTAATCTAGTTGATCCTCCAGTCCTCAGATACCTACACCATTCTTGTTTCTTGTATATTCCACAGGCAGTCACCAACTACCAAATCCTAATTTCTGCCATTAACTTTGCTGTTATTGTTCCCTTTGACCAAGCCTTAGCTCAACTGCCCTAATATTTCCCTGTGATTTGATATCACATTTTGCTTGATAAAGCTCCATGGAATGTTTAGCCATATAAAGGCACTTCATATGTGCCAGCTTTTGTAAGTTATTACCTGCAAAAACAGAGGACAAAGGGATGTTAACTGAATGCGGTCAGCAGGGGGTAGCAAAGTCTATTTTCTTAAATTACCTCTCTCTAGTCTCCATTTTGAGAGCTAGACAAGAAATAACAAACTACATTTAAATAATAAATGTGCCTTTACTACACAGCAAGCACCAAGGTACTTTGAGACAAGGGGGGTTAAAATGCTGCCTTTCCAAAGAAAGGGTTATGGATAGGTGACAATAAACAAGTGGTGTTTCAATCAGAATATAGACAACACACACCCACAGTCAAACCACAACTATTTGCAGGCTACAAGAAGGAACATAATCCAGCTATAAAATGTTATCTATTATATAACTTCAACAATGGGAAGTTTACATGAGAAAAGTTAGGCACAGCAATTTGTGCAAGTGTATATGTCTGCAACAGGCTTCTGGACTCCTTTATTAGCAGCTCATTCTGTTAAGGGCCTGTCCCACTTGGGCATCGTTTGCATGGCTCACGAAAATTTTGTGAATTCCAAAATCCTGGGGCGCCGCTCGCGACCGATCAACCACGGCTGGGTCGCCTGGGTGAGGGTGTCTGATGTTGAAAGACCCGAAACACCCAATGAGCCCAGGTTAGATCACTGATGATGTGTTCAGGAGCATCTATCGATGTATTTGTATCAATTGCACTCGTCGTTTTCTGACTGTATATGTACTGTTTGTGAGCTTTATATGATTAAGGAATTTCATTGCCCCCTGGTATATGTGTATACTTATAAACCACTGATCTTGGATATGCGTGTGTGTCTGTGTGTGTGTGTCTGTGTGTGTGTGTGTGTCTGTGATGTTTGTGTGCGTTTCACATCTCCTCGAAAACACGGTGAAATCTTTACATATTCCTATAGAGATTTACGCCAGGTCAAAATTCGCCTTATCTGAAAATTTAATGCATTATTTCTCGAGTTATTTATGAAATGTTCACAAATCTCAAATAACTTAGAAAATAAATGAGATGGTCTCGCTGATGATGTTACAATGGATCTGACTGCCTGCCTCTGCTCGCGCTGCACGTCATCCCTGTTCTGTCTTCTATACTTCTTGGTTTCTTAACTTTCACTTCTTTAAATTTATCACTTAGTGCTTTTAAACTGCTGCTCAGGTCGTGCTGACCTCCTTGAAGTTCTAGAACTTTGCGGCAGCGGTCGTTACCGCCGCGCAGGCGCAGAGCATCGCGGTGGGAATGTGGCCGTGGCTGTCATTACTCCCTCTGAGAGAGGTAGTCTATGGAGACCTGCGATTCCTCCTTCGATCGCAGGGACTCGGGGAATCGTGACACCTTTTCCTCGCTGGTGATCCCGATCCCACCTGGCGATTTATAGTAAAACGTGGATAAGCTGGTACACACGAGACTTTAGCAGTGTCAGATTGGTTTATTTTCTGGTGTTAACACTTTTAGTTTGCTTTTTTGGATGTTACAAAGTGCCATAATAAATGTTCCATACACGTGGGTGAATGGGAATCTTGGGAATGGGAATCTTACCCCAGTGTTTCTAAGGGGAGCATGGGAAACATCGCTGGGTGAGCCGGATGGCCGGATGTCAAACCATCGGGTTTCAAACAGTCAGGTTTCAGATGAGAGATTGTTGTATTCATTCATGGGTGTACGTTATTCAGCCCATTGTTGCTGGTATAAAACAAATATCACTGTCAGGATATTTGTTGAAACTGGGGGAATATTTGGAGCTGACTGTTTGAAAAGAAAACTGTGCTGGAACTTGCCAGCTTATCAACTTATTGCTCACCAATTTGCAAGTATCCAAAACCACTGAAAATACCCCCTTTTCTCCTGCTAGGACCTGCCCTACAGTATAAATTGTGAGTGCCTTTTCAAGGTATACTCTCAGATCCCCTCAGGCAATGCTGCTTTCTGCAAAATGATTACAGGAACCAACAAAATAACCTTTATGTTTTGTAAACCAGCATCTGCAGTTCCGTGTTTCTACAGGAACCTACTCATTGCTATTGAATTAACTGAGTGAAATGCTTTGGTCTAAACACACAGAAATAAAATACTCCAGTCAGTTTAATCAGACTAATTATTACCTTCCAACAGCCCACCCAGAAAAAAAAGACATCTCAAAATTTTCCATGACAAATAATTTTGAATGTTTTCATTATAATTCCTCATCCAAATGGGCATGCAAGAATATTTGTTTAATAAATAGACATTGTTGCAAAAAAAGACATGACACAAAATATGGATGAAGTAGTTTGTGCCTGAATGATCTGGATTTGTTCCAGATATTAAAAACGTTTGAACGTATTAAAAAGCTGTGTCCCCTTGAAGACGCAGTTAAAAAAAGATACAGCATAGAAACAGGCTCTTCAGCCCATTGACCACCCCGATTATCAAATAAATGTTTACACAAACACTATGTTATCCCACTTTCTCATCCACTCTCTTCACATTAAGGGCATCTTGTTTTAAGAGAGGTCAATTAACCTACAAACTCATTGAAGTCAGCCAAGAAGGCAAGCCAACCCCTTTACTTTTTAGAAGGCTTAGGAAACTTGGCATGTCCCCAATAACCCTCACCAACTTCTACAGACGCATTAAATTTGCACAAAAATGCTACCCTATATCGCTAGGATTTTTTCGCCATCTTATTCAACGTTCTCCTCTACTCCAAGACACCGAGTTTTGTTCCGATCGGTGAAATATGAGAATAGTTATGAAGGTTTAAAAAATCGTGAGATCAGCAGATTGGTCTTCTCGCCTGTCATTCACCATGAAGGGAATGCCCCTTCCGGCACCCGCTGGAGAATAAAGCCCCGGAGGTGGGGCTGAGTAAACAAGCCATGCTGAATGAGTCAGCAAGAGTGGAGTCGCGAAAGGCGCAGTGTGGAGTTGGGAAAGGCGCAGCGTGGTCGGGAAAGGCGCTGCGTGGAGTCGGGAAAGGCGCGGCGTGGAGTCGGGAAAGGCGCTGCGTGGAGTCGGGAAAGGCGCTGCGTGGAGTCGGGAAAGGCGCTGCGTGGAGTCGGGAAAGCCGCTGTGTGGAGTCTGGAGGTGCTGCGGCCGGTGGCGCTGAATGGAGTCCATCCATCCCCACACACCAGGAGAAGGGGGGGGGAGGAGAAGGGGGGGGGGGGGGAGGAGGAGAAGGGGGGGGGGGAGGAGAAGGGGGGGGGAGAAGGGGGGGGGGAGAAGGGGGGGGGGGGGAAGGGGGAGGGGGGGAGGGAGGAGGAGGGAGGGAGAGGGGGGGAGGGAGGGGAGAGAGGAAGGGGGAGAGGAGGGGGAGGAGAGGGGGGGGGGGGAGGAGAAGGGGGGGGAGGAGAAGGGGGGGGAGGTGGGGAGGGGGTGGGCGGGGGGGGAGGGGGGGGGAGGGAAGGGGGGGGGGAGGAGAAGGGGGGGGGGGGGGGGTACTAAAATACACTTTTAGTAAGTATAATAAAGCTTCGCGGGCAATTAACCTACCGATCGGTTTTCCTTGGTCCTGAAAACTCCAATGAGCCAATCAAAATGCCCAGTCATCGAAGGAGATTGCCTACAGCTGCCCTCGACTGACTGTAGCTAAACTGCGACCACACTCCACTGCACCACGAGTTAAAAAGAAGCATGCTGAAAGCCGCGAGTATTCGGGAACTTCCCTCAAACATGAAGGAGAGTTCTAGTGACCACATAGGACCCCCTAGGACCACGTGTCGACCATGCTGTGAGTTTGAGTCGAGGGCAAACTCGTCTAAACTCACAGATTAGGTCGCCGCAGTGAGACAGCTCCTTTAATTTTCTCTAAGGAGAGCAGTCACACTGCAACTGGATGCCAAGATTTCCCTCTGTGCAACAGCTTGGCTAACATGGAACTAAAAAGGATCAGTAGTTCGAAAATACAGACCAAATAAAATATAATAAAAAGGGAACTGCAGAAGCTGGTTTATACCTTGGACACAGAATGCTGGAGTAACTCAGCAAGTCAGGCAGCATCTCTGGAGAAAATGGATAGGTGATGTTTCAGGTTAGGAGACTTCTTTCCCAACCCAAAACATCACCTATCCACTTTCTCCAGAGATGCTGCCTGAACCGCTGAGTTACTCCAGCATTTTGTGTCTATCTCCAAATAAAAATAATCTTACCTCTCCTCAATCCTGTTCTTGTCCATCATAGGCTGTTTGATCCACTGGTTGACAAGGCGTTGTCCCTGAGAAGTCTTGCACTTATTCAATAAACCAGCTAGTGACTGGGTATTGCTTGCATCTTCAGATGAGCCCTTGGATTAAAAATACTGCAAGTTATCCACTGTATTGCATGTCAGCTCACCAGAATTATATATTCAGAACAGCAACAGTACAAAACTAAACATGGACTTAAGCAATTTTGGATCACATGTAATACAATGAAGAGATGTGAGTGGAAGACAAGTCAAAAGTATGAAAGACAGTAAATTAGCAAATCACAAGACATCCAACTTCAATGAGTTGCCTTATTGCTCCAGAAAGTAAGATATCTGCAACTCAATGGCTGTCACAGAATTATTGCTTAAGTGGACCTTGACGACTTTGCTAACATATGATTAATCAAAACTAAATTGATGTTTTATCAATTTTCTTTGTTCCAACAGTTGTCTTCCTCAAGAAATGCAACTTTAATGACAAAAGCCTAATATCTTTCTTGATCAAAATGTAGGATCCAGAAATACATGATTTGGTGGGTACCAGTGAAAACATGACGACCTATTATTTTTTTACGCTTTTTTGCCCCAATTCTGTCATGTCTTAATAAAAAAACAATTGAAACATTATTGGCTAATGGCAGAAAATACTAGATTCCTAAAGGGCCTGTCCCACTAACGCGACTTTTCAGCGACTGTCTTCGACCTACAATCTTCGATCTTCAACACTCGCCAGAAAAACCTCAAAAGTAGATCGACCGTCGCACACAAAGGTCAGGGAAAGCAGGGGAGCGCAGTCTGAAATTCACACCCGCGATGAACAGGAAGGTAAAAGACTGCTGGCAAAGTGTACGGTAAGTCCTTTAGAGGGTGCAGAGGTGGGGGGGGGGGGGGGGGGGGGGGAGAGATGGGAAGAGATGGGGAGAGAGGGGAGGAGAAGGAGTGGAGACACTTTTAAGAAGCCAGACAACTTTTAATAAAGTTTAGCAGGCATTTAACATTACCAGTTGGTTTTCCTTGGTTTGAAAGCCTCCAGTGAGCCAATTAAAATGCCCGGTCAGCGAAGGAGATTGCCTACGGCTACCCTAGACTGCCTATAACTACATAGCGACCCCACTCCACTGCACAACGAGATCAAAAGAACCATGCCAACCAATTTTTACTCGCGGAAAATTTTTCAGCATGCTGAAGATTTTTCCTCAACCAAACTGAGCCTGCAAGAATGCGGGAACTTCCCTCGAGCATGAAGGAGAGTTCCAATGACCTCCTAGGACCATGTGTCGACCATGCTGTGAGTTTGAGTCAGTCAAGAGCAAATTCTTCTCTTAAAATCTTTTTATTCGTTTTTTTCAAAAGCAAAAACAAGACACAAAAAAAAATGATAAACATAACAATGATATTGATACATAGGGATCAGCGTTACATTAATAGCAGGTATAACCTAAATATGAGTCTGGTGTCAAAATACACATTGAATATAAACCACCCGGTGTAAATATAGTTAAATGTGTAAAAGGGAACTTATACGTATAAAAACAAAAAGATAAGAAAAAAAAAAAGAAAAAAGAAAAAAGAGAAAAAACAAAGAGAGCAAATTCTTCTAAACTCGCAAATTAGGTCACCGCCGTGGAACAGACCCTGAAGTTTCAACATTACTCATACAGCTCTCACATATTCCAAAGTATTCAATGCAGAATCATTGAAAGTGATCACAGAAAGGTAGCCTTCCTCACAATTAAACTTCTCCACTTCTAGACATAGAGCTAAAGGTTCTTACTCCTCCTTGTGCTATCACATCCTTCCTACTATGGTGATCATAAATGTATCCAATAATCTAGTAGCTTTCTAATACTTTATACAGCTAAAGCACAATGTCTGTATTCCTGTAGGAGAAAGGTGCTGGAGTAGCAAGCATGTTTGAAGGATATGGATAGGTGAAGTTTCAGGTCAACACCCTTCTTCAGACTGATTGTAGGGGTAAGAGGTAAGCTGGAAAGGAGGGATTTTGATCAGCAGATGGTTGGAAATGACCAGATATAAGAGCAGAAGGTACGTCATGTTTGAAGAGTTGAGGATTATGAAGACAGATGGAGGAAAGTAACAAGGGGGAGAAATAGATGGAAATCCAGGTTGGGCACAAGGGAGATAAGGGGGCGGGGGGGGGGGGGGGGGGTTGATGTTTGGAGAATGTTGTGTTGGGTACAGTTGGGTTGTAAGCTACCCAAGCCAAACA
Organism: Leucoraja erinaceus; assembly: GCF_028641065.1. Classification (NCBI taxonomy): domain Eukaryota; kingdom Metazoa; phylum Chordata; class Chondrichthyes; order Rajiformes; family Rajidae; genus Leucoraja; species Leucoraja erinaceus. The sequence continues at coordinate 44,195,339 of NC_073384.1, forward strand.
TTGTGCCATTTTGCATGTGGCCTCACTCTGGCAATGGAGGAGGCCCAGGACAGAAAGGTCAGTGTGGGAAAAAAACAAATGGTTAGCATTCTTCTTTATATTCTTTTATTTTGTGCTGTAGAGATTAAACAGGTAAACCATACGGCTGCTTAACAATTTTATTATCTGCCTTCTTTCATATTCTGAACTGTTACGCATTTGTGACATGATGTACGGTAATTGGAATTCTCTCACCTCTCCTTAAATGAAAACGGTTGTTGATTGATTAGTTGATGGAAGGATACAGCATAGTAATAGGATCTTTGGTCCACCAAATCCACCTATTCTGTTATCCCACTTCCACATCCACTCCCTACACACTGGGGGCAATTTCCAGAAATCAATTAACCTACAAAGTCACCGATCTTTGGGAAGTGAGAAGAAACCAGAACATCCAGAGGAGAACCACACAATCACAGAGAGAACGTATAAACTCCACACAGACAACACCAGAGGTCAGGATCAAACTCAGTTCTCTGGTGCTGTGAGACAGCAGCTCTACCAGCTGTCCCCACTGTGCCACCTGTTGTCTTCAGACTGGGACAGGCCCTGCAGCTCACCTGGAAAAGATTGAGTGCGCTGACTGCTGCATTGTCCAACCTCATGTACTGGTTCAGATCAAAGGTGATCAGCTCAAATTGACCAAAGTTAGTGCTATCCGACAAGAGCTCCAAATACTTGATCACAGCGGATACAGAAGACATGGCAACCTTTAATACAAAAATCAAAATGTTTTTAATCAGTTGGCTGGTCACTTTCAATCTACAGCTATAGACAGCATGACTAAAATAATGCACATTCATGTCCAAGAGCGATTCTTGAAAGAGTACATTATTTGCAACTTAGTAGCATGCAGATTGCAGGCTTTTACACGATCATGCATTTGTCCTCACAATATAATAAAATTAAGCCGAGTTTAACCAACTACAGTGCTCTCAATAATGTCTGGGACAAAGACCCATTATTTATTCATTTGTCTCTACTCCACAATTTGAGATTTGTAATAGGAAAAAAAAAAAAAAAAAATCACATGTGATTAAAGTGCAGTCATATTTTAATAAAGGGTATTTTTGATACATTTTAGTGTAGAAATTACAGCAGTGGTCATACATAGTCCCCCAATTTTAGGACACCATAATGTTTAGGACACAGCAATGTCATGTAAATGAAAGTAGTCATGTTTAATATTTTGTTGCATATCCTTTGCATGCAATGACTGCTTGAAATCTGTGATTCATGGACATCACCAGTTGCTGGGTGTCTTCTCTGGTGATGCTCTGCCAGGCATGCGTTGCAGCCATCTTTAGCTTATGCTACCCTACCACCGTGTTTCACAGATAAGGTGGTATGCTTTGGATCTTGGGCAGTTCCTTCTCTCCTGCATACTTTGCTCTTGCCGAGCAATAAATGGCGTCGCGTGCACAACGCGAGGCTCTGCGTCTCCGTAGTTTCTCTAAGTTAGTTTTTCTACTGTTAATAATTACCTTAGTTTTCGCCCGGAACACTGGAGCGAAGACTGTGTACGGCCGTCAGGAGCTACTTGAGCTCGGCCGTCTCTGCATAACGCGCACCAGAAGCGACTTTCAACTGCCGCCGGAGATCACCAGGACACCGTGGTCTAGCGGGTCCGCGCCCCCGACAGGAAGTGTCCGGAGGCGGCGCAGGGACCGCAAACAAAGGCGTGGGAAGCGGGGAGGCCATCGAGCTAGGCTGCAATCAAATCCTCACCAGCCAGCTCTGCCCAGCATTTTCCTCGCGAATGTCCGGTCCTTGGTGAGTAAAATAGACGAACTAAGGCTGCGGATCACCACACACAGAAGGATCGCCGACTGCAACGCCATGGTCTTCACTGAGACATGGCTAAAGGACAACATCCCAGACAACGCCATTGAGCTGGAGGGACGCACTGTCTTCAGGGCCGACAGATCAGTGGAGGACTCCGGTAAGACCAAGGGCGGCGGACTATGCATTTATGTGAATAACACATGGTGCACGGACGTTGTTAAGATTGGTAGTCACTGCTCTGCTGACCTGGAATACCTGATGTTAAAGTGCAGGCCCTTCTATTTGCCCAGGGAATTCACATCAACTGTTATCACTGCAGTCTATGTTCCCCCGGACGCTAATGCCAGGCTAGCAATGGAAGAGCTGCAAGCTGCTATCAGCAAACATCTATCTGCCCACCCAGAGGGGGCATTTATTGTTGCGGGTGATTTCAACCACTCCGACCTTAAAACTGTACTCCCCAGGTTCCATCAGCATGTTTTCTGCCCAACCAGAGGAAACAATGTTCTGGACTTAGTTTACACTAATATCACTGAAGCCTACAAAGCCCTCCCCCTCCCCCACCTTGGACAGTCTGACCACCTCTCCCTGTTCCTGCTCCCCAAATACACACCTCTGATCAGACGTGTGAAACCTACCATGAGGACAGTGAAGGTCTGGCCTGAGGGGGCTGTCTCTGACTTACAGGAGCAGTTTCAGCAGACAGACTGGAGTCTCTTTGCTACTCAGTCCACCTCCAATTCACAAGTGGACATCAACTCGTACACCTCAACAGTTCTGGACTATATAAAATTCTGTACCGATAATGTCACTACCCACAAGGAGATAAAGACTTTCCCTAACCAGAAGCCGTGGATGAGCAGGGAGGTCAGACTCCTACTGAAGGCTCGCGATGCCGCTTTCAGATCTGGTGACGCTGAGGGATACAGCTCATCCAGGGCCAATCTGAAAATGGGAATTAGGACTGCTAAACTAAATCATAAACGGCGGATTGAGGAGCATTTCCACAACAACTCTGACCCCAGGCGCATGTGGCAAGGAATCAAATCCCTTGCCGATTATCAGAAAGTTAACACCCCTCCCCCAGACAACGACACCCTGCCTGATGAGCTAAACCACTTCTATGCTCGCTTTGACCGAGACAACAAAACCCCAGCCATTAAAGTTGCTCCACCCCCGAATGAACAACCTCTCAGCCTCTCCACCTCTGCTGTACAAGATGCACTGAGCAAGGTGAATGAGCGCAAAGCTGCCGGCCCCGATGGCATCCCTGGCCGGGTGCTTAGGGCATGTGCTGGACAACTATCCCCAGTCCTCGCCGACATTTTCAATCTCTCACTGGCCCAGGGTGTTGTCCCCACTTGCCTCAAGACATCAACCATCGTGCCAGTGCCCAAACAGTCAGCTACAGGGAGTCTCAACGATTTCCGCCCAGTGGCACTCACCCCTGTCATTGCAAAGTGCTTTGAGCGGCTGATCTTGGCTCACCTCAAAGCCTGCCTCCCCCCCACACTGGACCCCCATCAGTTTGCCTACCGGACCAACAGGTCTACAGAGGACGCCATATCGGCGGCCCTACACTCTGCCCTGACCCACCTGGACTACAACAACTCCTACATCAGGCTGCTGTTCATTGATTTCAGCTCTGCCTTTAACACCGTCATCCCCGCCAGCTTGATCACCAAACTCAGTGGACTTGGCATCTCCACCTCCCTCTGCAACTGGACATTGGACTTCCTCACTAACAGACCACAGTCTGTTAGGGTCAATAACCTCACCTCCTCCACTATAACACTGAACACTGGAGTGCCACAGGGCTGTGTGCTCAGCCCTCTCCTCTACTCCCTCTTCACCCACGACTGCATCCCAAAGTACGGATCCAACGCCATTATTAAGTTTGCTGACGATACCACGGTAGTAGGACTGATCAGCGACAACGATGAGTCAGCCTACAGGGATGAGATCCAGCACCTGACCACCTGGTGTGCCGACAATAACCTCGTCCTCAACTCCAAAAAGACGAAGGAGATTATTGTCGACTTCAGGCAGACCAGAGGAGGCAATCATACCACCATCCATATCAACGGGACTGAGGTGGAGCGCGTCTCCAGCTATAAATTCCTCGGAGTGCATATCTCGGAGGACTTGTCCTGGTCCCTCAACACCTCCAAGCTGATCAAAAAGGCACAGCAGCGCCTTTACTTCCTTAGGAGGCTCAAGAAAGCCCACCTGTCCCCCCAGATCCTGACCAACTTTTACCGCTGTACCATAGAGAGTATCCTGACCACCTGCTTCACGGTATGGTACAGCAGCTGCACTGCTGCGGACAGGAAATCACTACAACGGGTGGTGAAAACCGCGCAGCACATCATCGGTGCCCCGCTCCCTGCCATGGATGCCCTCCACCGAAAACGGTGTCTGAGACGGGCTGGGAAGATCATCAAAGACCCCTCACACCCCAACCATGGACTGTTTGCCCTCCTCCCATCAGGGAGGCGGTACAGGAGCCTCAGGTCACGTACCAGCAGGATGAGGAAAAGCTTCTATAACAACACAATCACACTGCTGAACTCGGAGTCCCGACGATAGATTTCTCTGGTCCCTCCGTCCCCCTTTGTTTAATTATTCTGTATTTCCTGATTATTCTGTATCTTCTCTCTTTCTATTTTTTTTCTTGTTTTTTCTCTTTATGTACAACTACTACGGACTGACGCAAAACTGCATTTCGTTGTACTGATACTTGTATTTGTGCGATGACATTAAAGTTGAATTGAATTGTCATCACTCTGATACAAGTTAATCTTCGTCTCATCTGTCCACAAGAGCTTTTTCAAGAACTGTGGTTGCTCTTTTCAAGTATTTCTTGGCAAACTGTAAAGTGACCATCTTATTTTTGCGGCTAACCAGTGGTTGGCATCTTGCAGTGTAGCCTCTGTATTTCTGTGGAGAAGACTTCTGTGGGTAGTGGTCATTGACAAATCCACACCCGACGCACCTGAAGAATGTTTCTGATCTGTCAGACAGGTGTTTGGGGATTTTTCTTTATTATAGAGAAAACTTCTGTCATCAGCTGTGGAGGTCGTCCTTGGCCTGCCAGTCCCTTTGCGATTGGTAAGCTCACCAGTGCTCTCTATCTTCCTAATTATGTTCCAAACAGGTAATTTTGTAAGCCTAAGGTTTGGCTGATGTCTATGACAGTTTTATTCTATTTCTCTGTCTCATAATGGTTTGTTTGACTTTCACTGGCACAACTTTGGTCCTCATGTTGATAAACAGCAATAAAAGTTTCCAAAGGTGATGGAAAGACTGGAGGAAAGACAAGGCCTTTAATAAAATATGACAAATCGCATTTTAATTTTGATTTTGTTTCTATTACAAATCTCAAATTATGGAGTAGAGGCAAATAAATAAATGATGGGCCTTTGTCCCAAACATTATGGAGGGCACTGTATATTTTATGGGTCAGATTGTTAAATTGATGGGTTGACAAATCATTAAATGTTAAACAACAGTGCGGGCAAATTTTCCTCCTACCCCCTAAAAAAAAAAAAAAAAGAACAGTATACACAACGATCTAGTGAAAGCCTCCTGCCATCTGCTCTCCCTGGGGCATTGTTGCAGGGATTTCCTGAATATAATCCCAAGCTTCATATTTAATTCCCCAGGTTCAATTAGAGAGTCAGGCTGCCTGCTCCATGATTCATTGTGCGATTGATCATGTATGTTAACACAATACCCGTCAGGGATCACACGTTTATTCATGTAACTGGACTAAGTGGGATCCGTTGGGTCCCAGCATCACACGGGAGGGCTGGTCCCCCAACCCAATATTCCACCTCTCCACCAATTCCAATATTGGTGACCAGTGTGGGGGTGGGAAGGGCTTTCTGGAGTGCTAGTATGGGTGTTGTGGGCTGAAGGGACTGGTTTCCAGAGGGCTAGTATTGATATTGTGGGTCGAATGGATTCTTGGCCTGGCGGCTCAGTCACTCGAGCCTGTTGTACTGGCAGCTCACTCACGGCTGGTGGGCTGGCAGTTGACTCACAGCTAGTCCTTGAAATTCCAAGCAGGGTGCAAGGCGACCAAATTCAAGGGCAGTTTCTTACCACTTCAAGCAGGGTGCAAGGCCACCAAATTCAAGTGCAGTTTCATACCATTTCAAGCAGGTTGGAAGGCCACTAAAGACAGCGAGTTGTGACCTCTCCCTCCTCCATCTTGCAGAGATTGAGCCACGCCCACACTTCTGGGTTTTATAGTTCCCCCCCCCCCCCATCAGAAGGGGCGTGGCCTTCATTACATGATTGAAGGAGAGAGAATCTCAACATTTTGTAAACACTAATAACTCTTTTATTTTTCAGCGATGGGAAAAAGCCTCGGCACCTGATGAGCGGTGGGGGACTCCCGAGTAAGATGGCCAAAAATCACAGCTGTACGTCGTAGCGTGTTTTCCAAAATCAATATATAGCGCAAACAGGAAGTGGTCAAGATTAGACTTTTAATTATATAGAGGCAATTTTAATTAGGCAGGGCAACTTTAATTAGGCAGGGCAACTTTAATTAGGCAGGGCAACTTTAATTAGGCAGGGCAACTTTAATTAGGCAGGGCAACTTTAATTAGGCAGGGCAACTTTAATTAGGCAGGGCAACTTTAATTAGGCAGGGCAACTTTAATTAGGCAGGGCAACTTTAATTAGGCAGGGCAACTTTAATTAATTAGGCAGGGCAACTTTAATTAGGCAGGGCAACTTTAATTAGGCAGGGCAACTTTAATTAGGCAGGGCAACTTTAATTAGGCAAGGCAACCTTAATTGGGCAACACAGCTTTAGCATTTCCAAACCAAAGGCAACACAGATTTAGCATTTGGCCTGGACCAGACTGTCCTGGCCAATTTTAGGCCAATCTCCAAGCTGCCATTTATCTCGAAAATCTTGGAGGAAGTAGTTTATGCTCAGCTGAAACTCTTCCTGGATGAGCACAACATCCGGGAGGTCTTTCAGTCTGGCTTCAAGGCTATGCATAGCACAGAGTCGGCTTTGCTAAGGGTCTCTAACGACATCCTCCTGGCAAACGACTCCGGTAATTATGTGGTTCTTGTCTTGCTGGACCTATCTGCCGCCTTCGACACTGTGGACCATGGAATATTAATTTCCCGATTACAGCAACAAGTGGGCATCTGTGGCAGTGCCCTGGGATGGTTCAGGTCCTATCTGGTAGATAGAACCATGCGTGTAAGCCTTGGTGGCCTTGAATCCTCCTCTGCTCCCTTGGCATATGGGGTTCCACAGGGCTCAATTTTAGGGCCCCTGCTTTTCTCCCTTTATCTACTTCCACTGGGCTCAATTTTAAGAAGGCATGGCATCTCCTTTCACTTTTACGCGGATGATAGCCAGTTGTATATGCCACTCAGGAAAGAAGATAATTATTCCCTAAAATCACTTCTGTCTTGTCTTGAGGACATTAAGTCCTGGATGGCCTTAAACTTTCTGGGACTTAACGAAAAAAAGACAGAAGTGATTTTGTTCGGACCTAATGGCTGCCGTGAACCTCCCTTTGTTGACTTGGGTCCACTGGCAGTGTTCGTAAAGCCAACAGTTTTAAACCTGGGTTTTATGATGGACGGTGATTTTAAATTAGATAAACAAATAGGCGCAGTGGTTAAGTCCAGCTTCTTTCACCTAAGGAAGCTGGCAAAGGTGAAGCCCATTCTCGAGCGGCAGCATTTTGAAACAGTAATCCATGCCTTTATTTCATCTCGGCTGGATTACTGTAACGCACTCTACTCTGGAGTCTCACGAGCTTCGTTGGCTCGTCTCCAGTTGGTCCAAAATGCTGCCGCTCGCCTTTTAACCGGAACTCGAAAGAGGGAGCACATTACGCCAATTTTGGCCTCACCCCACCTTACCTCTCTGAGCTGCTCCACCTATATGCTCCTGCCCGGTGCCTCAGGTCAGCGGATCAGCTGCTCCTTGAGGTACCAAGGTCTAAGCGGAAGCTCAGAGGGGATAGAGCCTTTTCTGTTGCTGCCCCGGCACTGTGGAACACCTTGCCGCTGCAGATCAGACAGGCCCCTTCACTGTCCATCTTTAAATCCTCCCTAAAAACTCACTTTTATTCACTGGCTTTCGACACTGGCTGAGACTTTGTTCCTGTTTTAGTGCTTTTAATGTCTTTTAATTTTTACTGTTTTTATAGTCCTGTCGTCTTAATGGTTTTAGTAGTTTGTAATAACTTTTTGTTGACTTCCCATGTACAGCACTTTGTGGTAACTGATGTTGTCTAAAAGCGCTTTATAAATAAAGTTATTATTATTATTATTAATATTTCCAAATCCAAAAACATCACAGCTCTAGCATTTCCAAACCAAAGGCATCACAGCTTTAGTATTTCAAAACCAAAGGCAACACAGCTTTAGCATTTCCAAACTATATTTTCAAACCACGTTAAGGGCACTGACAGGTCAGTAAAACCACTCACAGTTTAGTAGACATGTGTTCAGTGTTATTCACAGCTCAGGCTGAGAGACGTGACCCTCTCGCTCCCCCATCTTGCAGAGACTGACTGAGGCACTCAACACTTTTATAGTCCCTCCGGAAGCGGCGTGGCCTTTAGGAAAGAGAATCTCAACTTTTTTTAAACACTAATAACTCTTTTATTTTTCATCGATGGGAAAAATCCTCTTGTCCTGCACAGCGGAGGGGGACTGAGTAAGATGGCCAAAATCACAGCCATAAGTGGCAGCGTTTTTTTCTAGAATCAATATACAGAACAACAGGAATTGGTCAAGATCAGACTTTTAGTAATATAGATAAGTAGGAACTGCAGATGCAAATTTATCAGGTTTATACTATAGAACACCACAAAGTCCCGGAGTAGCTCAGCTGGTCAGGCAGCGTTCCTGGAGAACATGGATAGGTAATGTTAGTTAATAGTACAATAAAGAAATGAAACAGATGAGTGAAACAATTTAACGATGAAACATCTCTTTTTCCTGCTTAGGACAAGATGTTATAGCAGAGAACATGCATCTCATGTGGCAGCAAAATCAGAAGATCCTTGATTCATCTGAACCATCAATGAAAGACTATACTTACTTGTTTTTCCATCTCTGGCAGAGCTGCACTTGACACATGTTCTCCTTTCTTTCCTTTCAGTAGCCGGTTCAGGTCTTGCACTATGTCTTTATTTGTAAACTCGCTCTTCTTCCTATCTGTAATCAAAATGCCTCCTCGCTGCACTATCTGTATCAAACATCAATAAAAACACACTGGCTCAGACAACAGCAGCATAGTTCAAAACAAACAGCATATTGATCAGCACCAGGTAACGGACGTGTGGCATCATTCTTCACCATCATTGACTGTTTTCATGCTACCTTGTGGAAACAGGCAATAACTCCCAATCTCCACTACCAAACGGGCAATGATTCCCATGTCCATATCACAAATCTAACGCATCAAGCTTTTGACAGAGCAGACACAAAGTGCTGGAAAACTCAGCGGGTTAGGCAACATCTCTGGAGAATATAGATAGGTGATGTTTTGGGTCAAGACCCTTCTTCAGACTGCCAGACTCCCAGAGATGCCACCTGACTTGCCAGGTTACACCAGCACTTTCAATTTGGGCAGAATGTTAAAGAACAAACAGCAACAGTCAGAGTGGACAAAACACCAAGAGTGGAGGATTAACACAAAGATAAATGGAATACCACATTGTTAGTGAGAAGAATTCCTTACATTACAGCAGGAATGTAAGCAAGGAAAGAAAATTCAATAGAAGTTGGTGTGCGAGGATGGGGTGAAAGAGAGGAAGAGGGAGATAATGAGAATTTCTGCCAACAAATTACATGCAGCAATCACCCTTGTCAATTAATAAACAGGTTTGTTGGGTGGAGCCAGTCAAGTGCACCGTGTTCAACATACAGAATCAAGCAGCAGAGAAATCAACCATTGCACCCAATCTGTGCTTTGTTCTTTAATGCTTTTAGCTTTGTTTAGAGATACAGCACGGAAACAGGCCCTTCGGACCACCGAGTCCGCGCTGACCAGCGATCCCCACACATTATTATCCTACATACACTAGGGAAATTTACATTTATACCAAGCTAATTAACCTACAGACCTGTACGTCTGTGGAGTGTGGGAGGAAACCAAAGATCTCAGAGAAAACCCACACAGGTCACGAGGATAACATACAAACTCTGTACAGTTAGGGCCCAAAGTCAGCACTGAACCCTGGTCTCTGGCGTTGTTAGGCAGCAACTCTACTGGTGAGCCACCGTGCCACTTCTATATTCTTTATGGAATATGGGAGACCAGAACTGCTCCCAGTACCATAACTGTGCTCCAATCAACATGGAGATTAGCAAAGACTGGAGTTCAGTTCTGCCATCTTTTATGCAATTTGCTAATCTTCAGGGTCCAGACTAATGGACACTTCCATTAAGGCAATTAAAAAAACTGAAATGCTCAAAGCCTCATCCAATCATGGGTGACTGCCTTCAGATGAACTGGAGTTAAAACAAAAAGGTCGAACTAAACATTCAACTCAATATTCCAGATGCTTACATTGTCCTGAAGATAAAGATTTACAAATGATTGGATTTTATGCCAAGGCTTGTGTCATTTTAGATCAACCATAAAGGTCATTGTTACCTTGCATGGCAAAGGTTACTGTTGGGCAAGCAGTTCGTGCTATCATTTGTAATTTATTAAGCGTTATGCATACTCAGAGTCCTATTCAATTAACCTTCTTGTCTTATTTTAATTGAATTTATAAGAAAAATACACCTGACTTTGCATTGCAAGCCAACATTGTTACATCATTTCTCTCATGCATAGTCCCATTCTTTGTTCCAAACTAAATTCTTTCAAAATCTTGTGTAGGAAGGAACTGCATATACTGGGTTAAACCGAAGATAGACACAAAATGCTGGAGCAACTCAGCGAGACAGGCAGCATCTCTGGAGAATGGGTGAAGACAGAAGGTAGTTGAGGCCAGTTCATTGGCTATATTTAAGAGGGAGTTAGATGTGGCCCTTGTGGCTAAAGGTATCAGGGGGTATGGAGAGAAGGCAGGTACAGGATACTGAGTTGGATGATCAGCCATGATCATATTGAATGGCGGTGCAGGCTCGAAGGGTCGAATGGCCTACTCCTGCACCTATTTTCTATTTTTCAATGTGAAGTTTCGGGTCGAGACTTCAGTCTAATTCCTTCTCTCCAGAGATGCTGCTGAGTTACTCCAGCATTTTGTCTATCTTTCCAAATCTTGATGGCTACTATCAAATTTTGCTCCATGTTCATGGTAGAGCTGAAATCAGACACTTCACAACCAAGATCATTTACACAGCACATCAACAGGTTGATTGAATGGAGCGACGAGGGGTTCAATCATAATGTGGCAAAAGGGTAAATATTGGAGCCTAATGTGTCTATGACTAGCTACAAAAGTGTCAACACCTTCCAGACTCCACATTTGCACTACAGTGCAAAAGTACACAATCCATTAGAGGTCAGATTTGGACATATCTCATCCCTTATCACATCTCCAGACGTATCAGATTCCTGGGGAAAGTTGAAGTAACTTCTGCAAGTTACCTGACTAGGGGACAGATACACTTTGATCACATTCATATGAATGGGGTCACAAAACTTCATTACTGGAGGCAAGTGAAATTACTATTTAATTTATTTTAATTAAAATTGAATTCTAATTTACAATGTTTTTATTATTCCCACTCTTTTTCAAACAGCTTGTTCTTGTTCTTGGGTCCTCCAAAATATTCCAACTGGAATTTAAACTGGAGGTGGTGAAGGGAGGGATTAAGCCAGAAAGGGTATAAAGAACACACACTATAGAATTTAACATAAAACATCCCCACACAGCAGAATCAAAGTTTCCCACTGTGTGGGAAGGCACCAAAGTCAGTCTCTTCCCCCACTGTTCCTCGTGGTCAGGGCCTCCCCAAGCCCTCCACAGTTGCAGCTATGGGCGGCCCGATGTCCAGAACCGCTCGCCGGGGTTATACAAGTCCGACGTCGGGGCTGCGGGACGTCCTCAGCGGCTTGGACACCAGAGTCGGCCCCCTCCTACCAGAGTCGACGGCTTCCAAAGTCTGCAGGCCACGCCGGGTGGAGACTGCTGCTGGTGGCCCTCTGCAAGGCACCCCAGGACTCCACGATGTTGTTCCGCGTTGGAAGCTCTCCGCACCAGAGCTCCACGATGTTGGAGCAGCGGCCCAACGCTCCGCCGCCGCTGTAGCAGCCCTGGTCCGGTTCCCGGTCCCCGGCAGGAAAGGCCGCTCTGATCCAGCTGGTAGGCCGCGAGGTGGGGGGGGCGAGGACGCGACTCGGAGAATTAGTCGCGTCCCCACCAGGAAGAGACTGGGAAACGGTTTCCCCCTTACCCTGCCGCCCTCCCCCACATAGGAAAGTTAAAGTTTCCCCAACACAAAACTTTAGACTAACTAAAAATAAAAAAAAGATTGAATAACAGACTGGCTGACGGTAGAGGCTGCTGCAGTGCAGCCCCCCCACCGGATGAGAAGCATGCAGAATATATAAAAGGCCTTTGAGGTTTATAAACTATTTCAAGATTCAAGATTCAATTTAATTGTCATTTGGACCCCTTGAGGTCCAAACGAAATGCCGTTTCTGCAGCCATACATTACAAACAAATAGACCCAAGACACAACATAATTTACATAAACATCCATCACATCGCTGTGATGGAAGGCCAAAAAAACGTATCTCTCCACTGCACCCCCCCCCCCCCCCCCCCCCCCCCCAATGTCAGAGTCAGTCAAAGCCCCCGGCTGGCGATGGCGATTGTCCCGCGGCCATTAAAGCCACGCCGGGTGGTGCGAGGTCGCACACCGGGTCTTGGTGTTGGAGCCCCCGGCGTGCGCTCGCAGAGTCCCGCGGCCATTCCAAGCCGCGCGGGGCGTTGATGTCAGGCCCCGCTCCAGGAGCTCTTCGACCCCGCAACTCGGGCAGGAGAAGTCGCCGATGCCAGAGCCCTGAAAAGCGGTCTCCCTCCAGGGACCCACAGGCTCCCGGTGCCGCCATCCACCAGACCCGCAGTTGCAGCCTCCGGAGGTCGGGCCGCAGCAGCAGCAGCGCTCCACCACCGCTCCGGACTCGGCCAGCTCCGCGACGGTGAGTCGTCGGCACCAGAGTCCCCGGTCTTCTCCTGTTGGAGGCCGCTCCTCGTTGCTGCCCCAACGACAACGGAGACCCGACAAAGAAAAGGTCGGGTCTCCCGTGCAGGGAGAGATTTAAAAGTTACCCCCTCCCTCCCACCCCACCCCCCCCACACACATACCCCAACAAAAAATAACAAAAACTACATAAAAACATAGACAGAAAATAATTAAAACGCAGACGGGCTGCAGAGGCCGCTGCTATTTCTTGTTTATAGAAACAAGACTTACTATTTTGTTTCTATAGACCCTCACACGAACAGCACTAGGAACTAGAAGGCCATTCTGCAGGTCACGGCTAGGTCTCAGCTTGAACACCTATGACATATTTATTTTGCCTCATAGAAGATTCACAGCATTGACCAGGATTGCATTTGGATGTCATAGAGCCATACAGCATGGAAACAGGCCCTTCGGCCCAACTCGTCCATGCAGGCCAAGATGCCTCATCGACACTAGTCCCATTTGTCCCTGTTAGGCCCATATCACTCTAGACCGTTCTAATCTAAGTATCTGTCCAAATATATTTTAAATGCTCTTATAGTACCTGCCCCAACACTCTCCTATGGCAGCCCATAAACCCACGACCCTCAGTGATAATGTTGCCCCTCAGGTTCATATTAAATCTTTCCCCTCTCACCTTAAACATATGTCTTCTCGTTTTTAAATCCCCTACCCTGGGCAAAGGAATTCACCCCATTAATTCCCCTTTTGATTTTATACACACCTGTAAGTTCACCCTTCATCCTCCTATGCTCCAAGGGATAAAGTCTTAGCCTCCCCAATCAATTTTCCCCTAAAGCTCAGTCCCACAAGTCCTGGCAATATCCTTGTAAATCTTCCCTGCACTCTTTCCTGAAGCGCAAGGTAGGAGTTGCTGACTGATCCAGCAAAATCCAGACTATCTTAATTGAGTCTGAATTGCGATTAAAAATAACAATGTGTTCATCTACTCACAAAATACAAAAGGTACAAAGCCAGAGGTTCACCTGTCTGAGTTTTGTGCCGTCTCCTGGAGTCTCACCACCTGAAAGCACACATTCCTTGGGCCCAATCTGCACCAGCAGGGCTTCCAGATTAGAAAACTGATCATTGTCCGGGAACTCGCACACACCAAGCTTCCGGAGTATGGAGTCGATGTAGCCAACACCGACTAACCTCTGCCCATCTGCAGTGCCCAGTCTAACGCCAACTACACCAGCTGCAGTAGACATATCATTGGTGCCAAAAAGAATCTCTTCAAACTGTGTGAGATTACCTGGAGAAGCCTGGAGAGAAAAGAGAGAAAAAAGGATTTTTATCAAGCAGACAATTCTAGACATTTCCAAATTACAAATCGCAATTATTCCTGTCTGTTTAATTAACAATAATTTCAATGGGAATGTGTGCTTCATGTTATCGCAACAGTGTGCATCAAAAGAGAATTTGATACATTCAAGATATCTTTCCTGCAACTTATCCTGCACATAATCATTCTCTTCGCACCTCCAGTGTTTCCTTTCTTGAAAAATGTGTTCTTTACCCCAAGACTAAAATGATATGCCTCTCTCATACATTTCCATTTTTGTGTTCTCCCATTGATATGTTCTGAAATTAGGGAAGCTCTAATCATATGGAATCAGCCATAACCCCCCCACCCTGCATCAGTGTGAAGAAGGGTTTTGGCTCGAAACGTTGCCTATTTCCTTCGCTCCATAGATGCTGCCACACCCGCTGAGTTTCTCCAGCATTTTTGTCTATCTTCGATTTTCAAGCATCTGCAGTTCCTTCTTGAACAAAATATTATTTTCATCGCCATTATTTCACAATTGTTTTTGTGGTACTGTTTGAACTTCACTCAACGCATTGATAAAACATTCAACACATTGATAAATCATTCTTTGGACACCTCCAACAGCTCTGTCCAATGCATTGAATTTTTAACGTATGCATTCATTACATCTTTCGCACACCAACCCTGTTTTTTAACATTATGCATTAAAGACTCCAACCTGACTTGGAGCTAAGTGTTATATTGATTTCCAACACTCACCTTACAGGCCAAGTGCCAATCATTCTCCTTTGAGCATTTACTGGCAGCTTTGTTTCTATAAACCTCCACACGGTATTGCCGGACTAACAGAAGATCCCTGACCACAGATTCAAAGTTCATTTTGCTCAGCACCACACTTTCCAGCTTATTGCTTCCTGCAAAATGAACAAGTGACAATGAGTTCGCTTCATAGATGCTGCCACACCCCCTGAGTTTCTCCACCAGTGAAAGAAGGGTGAAAACTGGAAGAGTAATTTTGTCACCGAGATGATCATTGTAATCCATAGGGCAATCGCTGAAGGGGTGGTGGCGACATGTTGAGGCATTATTTAAGACATATTTACATGAAATTGAAACGCAATACAAGAGAAGCCTACAGGTCGAGGTTGGGGAATAGGATTGGCATTGATGAATACTAATGACCCGCATGCTTATTTCTGTGCTGAAGAAGGCTCTCGATCCGAAACGATGCCTGTCCATTCCCGAAACAGATGTTGCCTGACCCACTGAGTAACTTTAGCAGGTACACAAAAATGCTGGAGAAACTCAGCGGGTGCAGCAGCATCTATGGAGCGAAGGAAATAGGCAACGTTTCGGGCCCAAAACCCTTCTTCAGACTTTAGCACTTTGCTCAAGAAACCAGCATCTGCTGTTCCTCGTGCCTCCAATAAACAGGAGGTGGCGGATTTTATAAACGGATTCCCGATTGAGCAGCATAAGAGGTAAAGTCACGATGCAGATGACAATGGCAGCAGATTGAACATGTTTGCCTCAGGGGTAGGGGAGGGGGCTACACATATATAGCAACGTGTATTTGCATCTCTGCAGGTGAAGCAACAAATGGCAGTGAATGATTCCAGGTCACGCTAGAACCCGCCAATTCAGCAAGCTGGAATCTCCGGTTGCAATGAATGAAATGCAGCCCCATAAACACTGCTCCCAGCGGGCAGCGGCCCCGAGTGGCCTTGACTTCGTCCCTGCCTACGGCCTCACCTGAGCCCAGGTGCTTGATGACACCGTTGGTTTTGAAAACTTCTTTGGCGGCGAACAGCGCGTCTTTCCCGTGCACCGTGTAATAGTCGCTGCGGTCGAAGACGCGGAATGTGGTGGCAGGTTGCTCGGGCATAGATCTGTAAAAGGCCACAAAGGCGCCGCTATCCTGTCCGCCGTCCGCGCCGCTCAGCCGGTCGCGCGGCTGCACCGCCATCTTGTCGCTTTCGCGGTCACAGAGCAGCGCGGGAGATCCAGCGGGGTGGGCGGGACCTCGGTCCACGCGTCATCGCGGAGGCGTGGCAGGCCACAACCGCCCCTCCCCCAGGGGGCGGGGCTAGGACGCGCCGTCACCATGTGGGCGGGACCTCAGTCCACGCGTCATCGCGGAGGCGTGGCAGGCCACAACCGCCCCTCCCCCAGGGGGCGGAGCTAGAACGCGCCGTCACCATGTGGGCGGGGCCTCAGTCCACGCGTCATCGCGGAGGCGTGGCAAGCCACAACCGCCCCTCCCCCAGGGGGCGGTGCTAGAACGCGCCGTCACCATGTGGGCGGGGCCTCGGTTCTGGTGTCGTCGAGGGGGCGGGGTCTAGATCTGCCGTCCACCGGGAGGCGGGGCCAGGATTTAACAGCCCATCGGTACACAAAATTGCTGGAGAAACTCAGCGGGTGCAGCAGCATCTATGGAGCGAAGGAAATAGGCGACGTTTCGGGCCGAAACCCTTCTTCAGACTGATGGGGGGGGAGCCTGAGGGCGGGCGGATGGGAGGGTGGGAGGAGACAGCTAGAGGGTTAAGGGAGGGTGGGAGACAGCAAGGGCTAGCAAAATTGGGAGAATTCAATGTTCATGCCATCCGGACGCAAGCAACCCAGGCGGAATATGAGGTGCTGTTCCTCCAATTTCCGCTGTTGCTCACTCTGGCAATGGAGGAGACCCAGGACAGAGAGGTCGGAATGGGAAGGGGAGTTGAAGTGCTGAGCCACCGGGAGTTCAGGTAGGTTATTGCGGACTGAGCGGAGGTGTTCGGCGAAATGATCGTCCAACCTGCGCTTAGTCTTCCCGATGTAAATCAGCTGACACCTAGAGCAGCGGATGCAGTAGATGAGGTTGGAGGAGATGCAGGTGAACCTTTGTCGCACCTGGAACGATTGCTTGGGTCCTTGAATGGATTCGAGGGGGGAGGTGAAGGGACAGGTGTTGAATAGATGCTGCTGCACCCGCTGAGTTTCTCCAGCAATAGGTGTGAAGACGAGACATCTAAACAGATGTCGTTCAAGGAAAATGTAGAATAGATCATTGTTAGATGGGAGAAGGTGACAACGAAACAAACAGATAAAAAAATTTAATCAGGGGCAGTCAGACTGGTCGGAGATCTAGGAAAGGGGAGTGATGGAGAGAGAGGGGAAACCAGGGATTACTTGAAGTTAGAGAAGTCTGAAGAAGGGTCTCGACCCAAAACATCACCCATTCCTTCTCTTCAGATATGCTGCCCGTCCCGCTGAGTTACTCCAGCTTTTTGTGTCATCTTAGTGAAGTCATTCAAACCGCTGGGGTGTAAGCTCCCCAAGTGAAATATGAGGTGCTGTTCCTCCAATTTGCACTGGGTCTCACTCTGACAGTGGAGGAGGCTCAGGCCAGAAAGGTCAGTGTGGGAATGGGAGGGGGACATAGGTAGGTTTAGACGGACTGAGCGGAGGTGTTGAACGAAACGATTGCTAAGCCTGTGCTTGGTCTTGCCAAAGTGCACACCTGGAACAGCGAATACAGTAGATGAGGTTGGAGGAGGTGCAAGTGAACTTCTGCCTCGTGTAAGAAGACTGTCGGGGTCCTTAGACATGGATAGGCAACATTTCGGGATGGGACCATTCTTCAGTCTGATTGTAGGAGGGGTGAGAATAAAGCCTGGAAAGTAATAGGCGGATGTACGTGAGGTGGGTTTGATTGGCAATTGGGTAGACAAAGCCAAAGATGGGAAGAAGACAAAAGGTTTTGAGATAAGGAGAGGAGACGCACAAAATGTGAAGTCCAAGGAAGGGACAGAAGTGGAAAGAGACGGGTGATGGGGAAAGAGTTTTTCTTGAATGGTCACCTAAAATTGGGGAGCTCAGTATTGTAAGCTACCTAAGCGGAAATGAGGTGCTGTTCCTCCATTTAGCATGTGGCCTCATTCTGACAGTGGAAGAGGCCAAAGTCAGAAAGATCTGTATGAAAATGATTAGCAACTGGGAGGTCTAGCAGGTCTTGGCAAGTGTTCAGCAAAACAGTTGCCTAATCTATGCTTGATCTTGCCAATGTTAAGGATACCATATCAGGAGCGCCCCAAATGTTGACAAGGTTAGAGGAGGTGCACGTGAAGGACTACCTGCGTCCCTGTATGGAAATGTGGGAAGTGGTGCAAGGACAGGTATTATATCTCCTGTGGTTATACCACACCAGTCACTTCTGCATTATACTCATTTCCCCCCCCCCAAAAAGTTGATGAGCACATGGTTGTTGATCAAATCTGGAATTATACTTAGCAAACCGGGCCCTTTGGAAAGCATACAGGATGTAAATGAATGGTTGTGGTTAAGCTGAAGAAGGGTCTAGACCCAAAACATCACCCATTCCTTCTCTCCAGAGATGCTGCCTGTCCAGCTGAGCTACTCAAACTTTTTGTATCTATCTTCAAAATCAAAATCAAAATTGTTTGATGATATGAATGCTAAATTTAGGGGAAGAAACTAACTTTGGGTAATTATCTTTGATAAATATAAATAACCACTGCATAATTCACCGTGAGCTGAGAAGCTGATGACATTGTTGACGCAAGCACAAATTAATACAAAAATATAATATTCAGTACATTTCTTAAAATCGAGTGACGATGAAGCGAAGGTCAGACACAACGTTTTATAGAAAAGTAAAGAAGAATTAGATATTTTTAACAGCTGGGAAATAAGACCAAAAGTAAAATATAATGCAGTTTTTCAAAAAATTGATCTTGCAATTCAAGGGAATTGAGGACAGTGATTGTCAAATCCACAAGGAGGAAAGAACCAGAAAAGACAAAGCTGAATGTTAATGAATTTATAAAATAAGTAATAGGTCAGTTGTTGGAACACTACACAATTAATGCTGACCGTTGAGCTCAGAAAAAGTCACAGTGATCCTAAAATGGAAGCACCAAGAGGTTTTCTGCAACCAATTCATATATTTTTTCGTTTGTCACTCACTTATTGGATGATATCACAATCCTGTGAAAGTCAAAGAGAACGTTGAATGCATCACACTCCCTTGAAACAAGTTTCAACAGAGTTGTGGAAATGGTGCTCACAGACATTCCACAGCAGAGAGAGAACCTATCATTTTACATGCATTTTACATTTCTATTGTGCAGCTCTGTGAGCATCTGAAAGCAGAGGACCTGAAGAGAACGTGTGACCCAAAGAACAGATAGTGGATGAAAGGAGTGCAGGAGAACCTGCAACACACTGGTAGCTAGGACATGCACTGATCATCTATTCAAGCTCCACTCCACGGGAGCCAAGAACGGAGGTGAACTCATCAAGGACGGAAGGTATTCAAAGACCACTGGAAGAAACATTTCCCAGAACTCCCAGGCTCTGTTCTTGATGTGATCGGACTTAACTCCATTCCACAACAGACTCTTTAATCCACCTTTGCTGCCATCCCTGGCTAACAATAACTTGAAAGACAGTATCCCAACTGAATAAACAAGGTTTTGGGAGCAGATGGTAGATATCTCACTGCAGTTCTAAATTTTGCTGGGAGTGAGGTTCAGTCATCAAACCAACTATAGAGGTTCCCTTGAAGCTGTCACTCAGAAACTGATCATCTGAATTTTCAAGTGTCTCCTCCATTCCTGATAGGCTCTTTTCCGAATCACTGTGTGGATTTTGCCTAACGATGCACAATTCTCCTCCAAACTGCAGGAAGAAGCCACCACACATGACCTTTATTGACCTTGCTAAACCTTTAGCACCATTAACCAGGAGGGACTGTGAAGCACACTCCTTCAATTTGATACCCTACAAACGTTTCTCTCCATCTCATGCTTGTCGCACGGAAATAAAGCTAATCTTCAGCAGAACTATAAACTTTGTCTAGGACAAATTGCTGGTGATATTTATTCCTAAGAACGTGAACCTATCAACCATCTCTACTTCGGCACCATCAACGAATATTGGGATTTGTATGCCACTTCACTTCCTGAAGTCAATCTTCTTTGTCTTGCTGATATTGAGGGAGAGGTTGTTGTCTTCCTATCAACCATCTCAGGAAGCTCAGGATGATGAACTATCCATAGTGCCTCTAGGTAGAGAGATCAAGGTCAATTTGGTCTCAAAGGTTCAATGGTGCTTTTATTGTCACATGTGCAAAGTGCTAACACACTGTGACATGCTTTAACTTAAAAAGGGTCTCGGCAATGCATTGCTAGTGGCAACTAAATTTAAAAAGTGATTATGTACTCATCAGAATGAATGAATGAATGATAAAGATAGAAAGATCTGTATTACAAAAACAGTTTGTGAATAAAGGCAATCATTGTAAAGGTACTGGGACTGCAACACAAGGGAACTGTTCACTGTGGTGACTAACCTCAAAGAGAAATTGCTGCTGGGAATTGCAAGGTTATTGTGCTGACATGAGGAAGTTGCTGTAGTGAGGTGCACACCAGCATCATAAGCAAAAAGTATCTGTACACAGCACAATGGTTATGGTGAGTTTCAGAAACCTCCTCTGTAGACATTTATTTAACTTCTGTTTATCTTAGCTGCAACTCTCTCACATCCTACTTTGCCGATTTGTTAAATTGAATCTCTTTAGATGCACCAATGAACTGCAGTTAGGAAATGTAGAAATGTGATGTGCACTTGAGGAAATGTAATCATTTTGCAATAGTCCAGCACCTCATACTCCACATTTATCCAGTAATTCATAAGAACACAAGAAAATAACAGGGATAAATCACTTGCCCCCTTCAATCCTACCATTTAGTGTGACCACATGGTATTATCTGGCCTTCCCCAGGAACCATCTTCTTCTGTGCCATTAACCCCGAACTTTCCATTCTCAGATATTTCATTTATCTACTTCCTCTTTAAACATTCCTAAATGATCTAGCCTCCACAACACTCCAGGGTAGAGGATTCCAGAGATTCTCTACTCTCTATAGCGGCACAGTGGTGCAGTGGTAGAGTTGGTGCCTTATAGCACTAGAGACATGGGTTCGACCTTGGCTACTGGTGCTGTCTGTACAGAGTTTGTACGTTTTCCCTGTGACCGTGTGGGTTTTCTCCAGGTGTTTTGGTTTCCTCTCACATTCTAAGGACGGGCAGGTTTGTAGATTTATTGGCATATGTAAATTGCCCCTAGTGTGTAGGATAGTATTAGTGTACAGATGATCAATGGTCCATGTGGACCCAGTGGGCCGAAGGGCCTCTTTCCACCCTCTATTTTTAAACTAAACTAAGAAAAGGTTCCCATTGATCTCCTTGTGACAACTCACAAGCAGCCTGCGCCAACGTTGAAAGGTGCAGACCCTTGCTCGGTTTCTTCATCTAGACATTGAACTGGATTCTTCTTCCATCACTCGGGATTGAGGATGCAGTGCGTCTACTGTAGTCTGAGGATAGGATGATGTCTCTATGTGAGCTCTTTTAATGCTGGGTGACAGTTGCTCACCAGCCACCATATGTTTCTGTCATATGTAATGGCAAGGGAATAAAGACAAATTTAATTTCTGGGGTCAAACTCAACTGTTGCATAGGACATTAAAGCATAGGAACAGGCCCTTCAGCCCATAGGTTCCTTGCTGAACATGATTCCAATTGAAACTGCACATAAGCCTGCAATCAGTCTATATCCCTCAAGTTCCTGTGTCTATTGTGGTATAACAAGCTGATGCAGACAGTGACTCTCACACAGTGCTAAGCCGTAAACTGTCATCCAGCTTCTACTCCCTGTGGCACCAACAAATTCAATTTAATAATCTTAAAACATGGGCTGGTGGGAGGAGGGGAAAGGTGGAGGGGAGGGTAACCAAAAATAAAAGCAGCAAATGCTAGAAACACACAATAGACATGAAAAGGGGAAGTGGAAGTGCTGCCGCATTTCTTGATTGTAAATTTTGTTGTTTTTTACTTTTTATTCCTCTCACGTCCTTACAGCAAGTATATTCTTTCCTTGCCCAACGCTGCCTTATTTAATTTACCTTAATTATTTTCATTCTTTCGGAAAAGAAACAATTTTAGAGAAGGAAGTAAAGTGAGAAAATAGACCCTAGAAAAGAAAGAAAGAGAAAATAGAAACAATCGCTCTATTATAACATTAAACTGCCGCATTTCTTGATTGTAAATTTTGTTGTTTTTTACTTTTTATTCCTCTCACGTCCTTACAGCAAGTATATTCTTTCCTTGCCCAATGCTGCCTTATTTAATTTACCTTAATTATTTTCATTCTTTCGGCAAGGACAATTTTTCAAATCCAGTTTTCATCTCTTTCCAGTTTATCAAAAGAAACCTACCTGCAACCTGTTTAATCCACCAACACCCACTGTGTGAGCAAAGTCAACATTCCTGATGCTTTAGTTCTCGTCCCTTCCCCCTCCCACCCCTTCCCCCACTAATGTTAGTGCTTCCCTATTCAGGATTTCATTTAGCCTCCAATTACCTTTGGATGTCCAGGCAATATTTAACGAATCTTTTCAGATCCTCAATGTCCCATGAATTTCCTTCCTTGAGTGGTCAAGAGTTTGTTGAAATCAAAGCTTGGAGCTGAAACAATATCTTGTATTATTCCAGACAACAGATTAACTAATTGATCTACAAGCTATATAGAACACCATATTTATTCAGTAGGTTGAAAGGTAAAAATAATAACATGGTATTTTGTAGCAGGAAATTCAATATTGCAAATGAATTAAGCTTAAGCTAAATTAAAATTCAGGCAGGAAACATTGTGATCTCTCTGTATACTGCATTCATGCACAGAACAGTAATAATTAACTTTTCATCAGCTGCTTTAAAAATAGAAAAAGAAAATAAGCAGTATGTGCAGGAAGGAACTGCAGATGCTGGTTTATGCCGTAGATAGACACAAAATGGTTCAATGGTCCTTTATTGTCACGTGTACCATTTAAAGTACAGTGAAATTTGATTTACCATACAGTCGTACCAGAAAAATGCAACAAGCCACACAACCTCATAAAAGTTAACATAAACATTCACCACAGTGGCTTCCCCACATTCCTCACTGTGGTAGAAGGCAATAACGTCTTAACTTCTTTCCTCCTTATTTTCCCGCGGTCAGGGCAGTCGAACCGTCCGCAGTTGGGGCGATTAAAGCTTCCGCAGCCTGTGATCGAAGCTCTCACGTCAGAACGATCGAAACTCCGGTGATTGGGGGCGGTCGAAGCTCCTGCTGCTTGGAGCTCCCGAAATCGGTCCCAAACCAGGGTACCACGAGCTCCACGATGTTAAGTTCGCAGGCTCCTCGATGTTAAAATTCTGCAGGCTCCCGCAGTTGGACAGGCAGTATCTCCAGATAGAAGGAATGGGTAATACCCCTGTCCCACATAGGAAACCTGAACGGAAACCTCTGGAGACTTTGCGCCCCACCCAAGGTTTCCGTGCGGTTCCCGGAGGTTGCAGGTGGTCGCCGGAGGTTGCAGGTAGTGGAAGCAGGTAGGGAGACTGACAAAAACCTCCGGGAACCGCACGGAAACCTTGGGTGGGACGCAAAGTCTCCAGAGGTATCAGTTCAGGTTTCCTAAGTGGGACAGGGGCATAACTGAGCAAGGGCCAAAATTGTAAAGCCATAAAATTATCCCTTCCACCCTCCCTCCCCCCCCACACACACACCATTGCGTTGGGGAACGGGTGAATGCTGGAATATTGCGTTGGGGGAGCAGACCCAATGGGTCTGCACTTGGTCTAGTAGAATCATAAAGCCATGCAGCACGGAAACAGGCCCTTTGACCCAACGTGCCCCTGCTGACGAAGATGCCCCATCTATGCAAGTCCCACTTGCTTGTGTTTGGCCGATATCCCTCTAAACCTTACTATGGGAGCACATCTTCTGCTTTCTACTCTATCTGTGGCCCTTATATTTTTATATACCTCAATAATGTCTTCCTTTAACCTCTGAAATTCTTCAGATACTTTGACAAACCCTTCACCCCAACCAGCTGGATGTGAATATGCATGGAAAGTCTCATCTTGGAGACAGATGCGATGGAGACGGAAGAATTGAGTCGTCAATGTAGCATTCACTTCAGCTCTGTGGGTTCTGTGGTGGGATTTGTACACTCTGCCATAGATAGGTACCAGGCATGTGCCGTCAGGGTGGGCAAGGTAGGCACTGCCTACCCTGACTAAAATTATGAAATGGCAATTAAATATAAATAGTAAAGGCATGGGAGAATTATGCCTATCCAAGAGATCGATCTGTTAGGTAGGCATAATTCTCCGTGCCTTTCAACCACAGCACGTGTAACACGCGAAGGTCTGTGCAGCCCACGTGCTGTCAGCGTTGTTTCAAGCCGTCAATTTAAAGCGGGGCTGAAGGCAGCTGAAATTCTGCCTTTGCAGTACTGCGCATGCGCAGCGCTAGTTTCTTGGCGGGTTTTTTAAATATGGATTGTCATTATTTTAAGAGTATCTTAGGAAACAAAGAGAGAATAGAGTTTGTGTACCAATAACGTGGTAAGTACATGTCTTGGTGCTTTATGGTTTTAAATACCGTATTTACCGGGGTGGGTGCGGAGAGTTCCTTTCAGTGTTTGGGGAGTCTTGCCCGGGGTAAAGTTGCGGGGAGGGCAGGAGCGTTGTGAAGGAGGGGGTCGGGCCAGTAACCCACTTGCGACGCTCCAGGCACGGAGCCACCACATTGTGGCCAGGGAATGAATTAGCTCGGGTGGCTGCCGCAGGGCTCCGGGCCCGGACAGCAGATCTGGCCGCCACTTCCGAGGAAGGGAGCAGCTCGGGTGACTGCGAGCGGCCGCCGGGACCCGACAGCAGAACCGGCTGCCACTTCAGCTGGTTCCGGCTCACCTCTGGCAGTGCTCTCCGTCTGAACACCTGCCGTTCGCCGGCCTCACTCATGTCAGCCGCTTCCCGCAAATCCTTAAATTCCGACCGCGCTCAAGGGACCAATTGAGGTTACTCGGCTGTGCTATCCTTAAGTCGAAACTGCCAACATGTCCCATCTCCACTAATCCCACCTGCCTGCTTTTGTCTCATATCCCTCTAAACCTGTCCTTTCCATGTACCTGTCTAAATGTTTTTTTTGTAAACATTGAGATATTACCTGCCTCAACTACCCCATCTGGCAGCTCGTTCCATACACCCACCACCCTTTGTGTGAAAAATTTAGCCCTCAGGTTCTTATCCCCCCTCACCTTAAGCCTATGTCCACTGGTTCACGATTCCACAACTCTGGGCAAGAAACTCTGTCTACACGATCTATTTCTCACTTAATTTTGTATATGATCTTGATTATGATCTTTGTACTGAAGTTGAAGTGACCAACTTTGGATAGTTACCCATTTGTCCTTTAGGATAATTTCACACCAGCAGGGAGCTTGGTGGAGGTGAGGTGAGGTGAAGTTGTTCAGCAAGGTTTTGAGAGGGTAGAAGCAATGACAAAATCTAACTCTACACTGATCTGCACTGAGATGTAGGTTGGAGGTGAATCCGTAGGTGAGGAGCATGTCTCTGACAAGCAGATGAAGGATGCTAATAATATTTTGAAGGGAACCAGAGGAACCCTCAAAATCCCTATCAGCTGACAAGGTCAAAAGTTGATCTTCCCAGAATTTGTACTACGATATGTTAGAATCATTTTCTTCCTGATGATATTCATCATGATCATGAGGTCTTCAGAGATTCTCACCATGGTGGCTGCCTTGCCAACAGTCTCTCAGTCTCCTCTCTGTTTTTCTTATTTTAAGTATGTTTTAAAAGTATGATTTAGTGTTTCTTGGTTTGTTTTATGTGGGAGGTGGGGGGAGAATCGGGGGAAACGTTTTCCAGTTATTTAACTCGACGGAGATGCAATTTTTCTCAGTGTCGCATCTCCGTCCCCCCCCCTGCGGCCTACAACGTGGAGTGGTGCAGCCTTTCCTGGAGACCGGCCCAGAGCTTCAAGTCACGGGTGCGGCGCAGACTAACATCAGGAGCTGCGATCCTTTGCCGAGGGTCGCCAGCGGAGCTCCGACGGCGGGGCCTGTTAACATTGTGAAGCCGCAGTCTCCGGTAAGAAGCCGACTCGGGAGCTCCATGGCAGTGTTTTCCGATCCATCCCGACGAGGGCTTGAACATTGGACCTTCGGCAGCAGCAAGTGCAGACGGTTCAAAGGCCCTGACCATGAGTGAACATCGGAGGAAGATGTCTGAACTTTATTGCCTTCCATCAGTGAGGAATGTGGATTCCACTGTGGTGGATGTTTATGTTAAATGTTATGTGGGTGTGTGTATTGTTGCTTTTCACTTAATATGGCTGTATGGCAACTCAAATTTCACTGTACCTTAGTTGGTTAAGTGACAATAAATGCAAACTTGAACGTGTTTTTATCTTCCAAAAGTGAGATTTAATACCATTTTAATACTTCAATTGTTGATTTATTTCTCTAACTTTCAGATGTTCATTTTGGCTTTGGTAATGCTGATGTTGTGGAAGATGTTGAAGTTGTAGGTTTTGGTCGTCATCCTAAAACTGTTTCTACCAGTAATGCCGACAGCCCTAGTCTTGCTGCTGAGATCGTTACTATTTGCTTGTTCACGCTGTGGTTTGATAGCAAAGAATCTGTGCATGCCATACTGTCAGCTAATTAGTTATACAGCCTTTTGAGTAATTTTTTTTTTACACTTTGAATTACCATGTTGCTTACAATTCATCAGTTTGGTGTGTCTAGACCCAGTCACCTGCACATTCTTGCACGGTTGCTGCCTGATCCAAGTTTCCTTTTTTTAATTTCATGCATGTTTGCACCAGGATCTTCATCCATCTGCAGAACAGTCTGTGGTAAATTACAGGGCAGATGAGACCTGTTAGCTAGGACTCATCTAATTGAAAAATACGTCTTACGTTAGGAGAATGTTACTTGAAATTGAACTCTCTAATGGCTACCCAAGCAAAAAAGCCGTTCTTCCAGTTTGTATGTAGCCTTACTCTGGCAGTGGAGGTCGCCAAGGACAAAAATGGTAGATTATGGGAGTTAAAATGGTTAGGGACCAAGAGCTCCAGCTGGCCTTGGCACAAAGTGAAAGTTCAGCAAAATGGTCACTAATCTATGCTTGGGTTTGCTGATGTAGATGAGCACTGAATGTCACACGGTTGAAAGAGATGCAAGTGAATCTCAGTTTCACCTGGAAAAGGTCACGATTCCAGCACCTGTGGCACCGCCTAATCTACTGGTTAGAAAACATGTAACCTGGTGGAGAAAAGCCAGAAGGTGCATTTAAAGGTTAAATTGCAGAGGCCCTTTTGCAATGTTCTTAACTGTTACATGAAATTACTGAAAGTATGCTAGTACTTCATAGCATTGGTCAGGTTTTGACAATCTGTTTAAGAGTTTGAAAGCATCAGAGCCTTCCAATTTTCCCCATTGGATCAAGTTCAGATAGAACTAGGAGAAACAAATTCTACTATTTATTTGAACAAGCTAGGCACCAAGATTGTTCTTCCTGGGATGAACTCTGTTCACCTTGGCCAAACAGTTATGATAGTAGCAAGATTGTACTTGGAAATTAATGTCCATTGTCAAGGTTATCCAGAGCTTTGATAGCCCAAGTATCAAAATGTAATTGAATGTAGGTATACAGCACACACCAGTTGAGGGACTTGGATCAAATGCTGCCACTTGCCTTCAGTTCTGCTCTGCCCTTTCTTGCCAGCAGAAATGGTCCCTTCCCCAAATCCCAGTCAACAGAATACAATTAGTGTTGCTGTTTTGGACAAAGAATTACTAAATTTAGCAAGACAATACAGTATTGAAGCTGGATAAATGTTCAGGAAACCCATTTGAGATAGATGAAGTGCAAAACAGCAGAGATTGGACAGCAGGAGGTTTGTTACAGTCTTTATTAAAAATTAAAATTTCCATAGCAATAAAAAAACAGTACTTTGTACACAAGCTTCAAAGAATTGCTAAACCTATTAAAGTATGGTGACCCAAAACAAGCTGTTCAACTGTACAGCAGCTTAAGAAGTTAACTATTTGCAAAGTTCCTTCAATATTATCCCAATATATGCAATCCTAGTTTTTAAAGGCTAAAATCAATCGTAACAAATTCCATATATTTAAATATAAACAAACCACAATCCAGCGAGACCATTTGAGAAATTGCAACCAATTCCTGGGGGGCAAAGTCCTGTAACATTACCATTTTGTATCAAGCAACAGTCTCCCATAGGCAAGTGGAGAGGATGTAATGTAGTTAACTTAAAAGGAATGGAAATTGGAGCTGCACAGCAACTTGTAAATAATCCTAAATGAGATGACTATCCACTTGCTTTGGTTTAAATTTCCCAAAGTTTTAGGATATTGATTTGTACAAGTAAAGATGCTAGTTGTCGGATTAGGTAGTCAGCTGCTGTTTCTGAATTTCATCCAATTCTCTTCCCTGCAAGGGACAAAATGTAAACATTAAATTAGAAGCCCTTCTTAAAAAAAAAAGGCAACAGCAGCTTACAATGGTGAACAACTTACCTCAGCTTTTTGATAAATGTGAGACTTGGCTGCCCTCCTTTGTGTGAAGAACTGGAAAATAAACCAGAGAAGACATTAGGCACAAAACGAAGCTGCAATTCAATACAAAGGTCTGTGGAGCAGTGGTAAGTTTATGCTAAAGATAAACACAAAAACTGGAGTAACTCAGTGGGGCAGGCAGCATATCTGGAGAGAAGGAATGGGTGATGTTGCGGATCAAGTCTGAAGAAGGGTCTCAACACAAAACATCACCCCTTCCTTCTCTCCAGAGATGCTGCCAGTCCCGGGAGATACTGCAATTTTTGTGTCTATCTTTGGTTTAAACCAGCATCTGCATTTCTTTCTTACACATGTAAGTTTATGCTAGACGGTTTCATGTGGAGAAGGACTGTAATCATCCATTCCAGATTGTGTTAAAATTTATGTTGACACCATCGACAGGCCACAATTTCAGACATTTATAAAATAAAGTAAGCAGTCCGAACTGCTGATGTCTATAGGTGAATGTACTCTGTGTTGTTTAGGTAGGGTGTTGTTTGAACTGCTAGGTAGATTTATGGGATTGGGGAGGTGCTGTTCAAAGTCTGGAGGATGTTCCAGTGCTACTTGCTTAATTATAAACGCCAAACTTAAAATATGTAGCCATATAACACAGGAACTAGTTGTTCAAACTATCAAGTCTATGCTGAACATCCAATCTTACACTCTCCCACACGCCAAGGGGATTCTAGTGGCAAATGCCTACCATTCCTTGTTACAGGGAGAAAGTGAACCACCCAAGGAACCGTGTGTAAAACATTCATATTCCACAACACCCAAATTTAGGATTGATCTAGAGCAGAGTCTTTTGTGGCTCTATCAGCCACATTAAAAGATAACAAGCTAGCATACTATTTGAACACAAGGAGTTATTGGAGCCAATAGTAATATTAAATATAAGAGACTTGAAACTTATCTGCAGACTTCCTACTAGCCAAGCAGCAGACTATAAACCCGTTTCACTTGGATTCAAGAAAATCTATGCATTCAGAACAGTTTTTTTAAATTTTTATATAAACCCAGCTTAAATCTGTCTGGGGTTTCTTAACACTAAGATGCATCAATGCAAGCCGTCATGTTTAATACTTACAAGCACAACGAGTCCAGCCACAACTGCCAGGCACACCACCACAATTACTGCAATAATACCAGGGGTCATTCCTTTCATGGAGAACTCTGGATTCTTTGAGTCAATGTAGTATACATAAGCTTGATCAAAACCAAGCTTCATCCCATTATATAGCATACCATCCTCCTTAACGGAGCGATTATAATTGACAGAGAACAATGTGTTGCCCTTGATCTAGCATGGAAGAGAAAAAAGGTTAGTTTTGATTTTGTAGTCAAAATTGTCAATAAAAAACAAATTCCTTTTGGGATAGAACTAGTGGAAAGATTTGAAATGTACTTGCAAGCTTTTTAAAAAAATATATATAAAAGCCTCCTTTGCATTAAGATTTTGAATGTTACCAGCTTTAAGTTTTCTGATCAAAGTGCAGTCAGGTGCTTCTAGTTAACATTAAGCAATTAAAAGGTTTTATCTTAATCTTGCTGTCAATCTGAACAAGGACTAAGTTTTAGTTATTACTTCCAGTTAGTTTTGCAGGGTATTCAAATGTCACTTACATCCTTTTCTAGGTAATATGTTGCAGTTGCAAGATCAGTTGGTGAATTCACAGTCATATTTTGTTTCAGGTCAACTATGATATAACGATCCTCTTCATAATACTGAAATAAAAAGTGCACAATAATTCAAACTGCGCCCATAATACTACTTTTTGTAGAGAAAAAAACAAAACACTTCTAGGCAAGGAATGGGAGAAAAATCTTCAACCATCCCAGTTACCCCAAATTTGTATAGAATTAAGTGACCTAGCCAATTGGATTCAAAATTGGCTTGGAGGAAAGAGTAGTTGTGGAAGGTTGTTTTTTTCTGATTGGAAGTCACAGAATTGAGTACTTCACTGTGTTAAAGATGCAAAGGACACAAAAATAGTGGTATAGTAGACAGTTAGGAAGGTTATAAGCAAGATCTAGATCAGTTGTGTAAGTGGGCCAAGGAATGGAAAATTAATTTAACTCCAAGTATGACAGTTTGGCATATCAAACCAGACAAGTCCTGGTAGAGCCATGGAGAGCATAAACATCTGTGTACACAAATGCATGGTTCCCAAAAGAGTCCAATGAACATTGTGGTACCTTCATTGGGATGTACAAATGTCAGGACGTCATACTGCAGCTGTACAAGCCGTTAGCAAAACCACACTTGTTATGAGTACTGTGTGCAAATCTGTTAACCCAGCAATAGGCAGGACATCATTAAGTTGGAAAGGGTGCAAAATAAATTCACCAGGATGTTATCTGGGCTTATGTTACAGGAATAAGTTGGATAGGCTAGCATTTTTCTTTACATAGGAGGCTGAAGGATTACCGTAGAGGTGTATAAGATCATGAGAGGCATTGATAAGGTCTTTCCCCAAGATAGTGAATTCAAAAACTAGAGACCACAGGCTTTTAAGGCAGATGGGAGAGATTTAAGAGGAACTTCAGGGCAATTTTTTCCACTCAGAAGGTAATCTGTATCTGGAATGAGCTGCCCCATGGAAGTGGATATAATGAAAGCTTTTTAAAAATACACTAGACCCAGGAGGACCCATTGGGCCCTGTCCCCTCAACGTGCGGTTGTGGGGTGGGGGAGCCTGTGGCTTCACACTAACCACTCCCCCCCCCCCACACACACACACAAACACAGAGGGGGTGGGAGAGAGGGGGGAACCCAGTGTAGAATGAGGGGTGGCATGATAGTCAATGAGAGGTGGATAGGGTAATCAGTGCATGATGAATACATGGGGGGGGGGGGGGGGGGGGAAATCGGAGGGGGAGAGGGACACGCACCAAGGGCATTATAACACAAAGATGCTAAAATTTGCCATTTGTTTACCTCAACTTTTTCAATGTACTTTCGGTCCACCTGGTAGGATGCAAACATATTTATGATAGCTCTGTTGAAAGAAGTTGCAATTAAAATATTAGCCAAGCTATTACAATTTACAAACTCAAATTGCATTTTACTTTAAAGCAATATCAAAATTAATGCTGCTTTAACAGCAGAGCAAAATGTGGCTGCTCAGGAACATTTTGCACCTAATTGGGCACAGGTCCAATTCAAGCAGCTCCTACCAAAGAGTTCCAAGGTGCTTCTCAGCCAGCAAGTTACTTATAAAATAACATTTTGTACAGATACATAGTAAAATCTTAAACAGTTACACAAAGGACCCAACAATGGTACAACACTAGAACAGTTTAAAAATTGAGACACTACTTTGACATCCTGGGCGACAGGTGGCGCAATGGGCTAAGTGTTCGGCTGGCGACCCCGCTTGGAGTGCATACTGTCGTTGTGTCCTTGGGCAAGAAACTTCACCCACCTTTGCCTGCATGTGAATGTGTGTGAGTGATTGGTGGTGGTCGGAGGGGCCGTAGGCGCAGATTAGCAGCCACGCTTCCGTCAGTCTGTCCCAGGGCAGCTGTGGCTACTGAAGTAGCTCACCACCACCGAGTGTGACTGAGGAGTGAATGAATAATGCGATGTAAAGCGCCTTGAGTATCTAGAAAGGCGCTATACAAATCCCATCCATTATTATTATTATCATCCAAGTGTGGCCTTGGTTAAGGCAAAGGTATTATTATCAAATGTCTATATTTGAAATTACACAATCCATCAGCAAATGCAAACAGTTGTGTGCACTTACTCCTCAAGTTTAGTTTGATCCATCTTTTTCTCCATGGGTTTGTGTCTTAGTTGAACTTGAAACCAACTATCAAAAGAAAAACATTGCATAGGGCGTAATTAGTACATTAACAAATACAAAGGGATCCTTACATTTTGTAGGGAGCTTGAAAGCAATAATTACTTAGGTTTCATTTAGTCAATAAAGCAATTAGTTATGTTCCATTTAGTCAAATCAATGGTCAATGAAGCAATTAGACAAGTACATGGATACAACAGGTTTAGAGAAACATGGGCCAAATGTAGAATGGTCATGTTGACAGCATGGGCAAGTTGGGCCAAAGGACCCGTCTCCACATTGTATGACTAATGTAAAAAAAAGTAAAGAACTCTATCAAACCCCGATAACACAAGTGGTCAAAGAGTTGACACTTCAACATTCCTCCCCGCAGATTCCTTTTTGCCATGGAACACCTCACCCCCCCCCCCCCCCCCCCCCCCCCCCCCCCCATCTGAATAAACCCCCCCCCCCCCCCCCCCCCCCCCCCCCCCCCATCTGAAATGAATGCTAGTCATGGCAGTGAAAATGTGACCATTCCACTTCCACCAATTCTTCACATCCCTCATGTCTACTATTTATCCCAAATATTTTGGATTGCAGTATACTTACAAGGTCTCCACAAGCTCAGGGCACTTGAGGCTTGTATCTCCTTTATCAGTTCTGCGAACACCCGCAGTGTTAACACACCAGCACGTGTCAGTCTCATTACATTGTCTGGCATGGAATTTCCCATCAACCTCACATTCGGGATCATAAAGCCCATCATTATCCAACATGGCATGCTCAGTGGGAATTCTGCGTGTTCCAATACCATTCTTTTTCCTGTACATTTCATTCTTCATCATCCAACATTTACTGGTCACTGCAATGGTTCAAAATTGTATTAGGCATTCAAAAGGCCTATGTTGAAGTAGCAACTTTAACGTACATAAGATTTAATTCTACTGAACAGATGGTTAGTCCTTTGGTGCAGGCATTGTAGAAATACACTTGCTCAAGTTAATCACTTTTACTGTGAAAATTGTTCAACTGACTCAGTTTAATATGGAACCATATGCAATCAGAATCAGCACCCCCACCCCACATGCACAGCACTATTCCGAGTAATCAAACTTTTAAAAAAACTCTGCTCACCCAGCATGTGTAAAGCAATTAAAGCAGAGTTAAATTTTCCCATTTCTAGTTACAGAAAATCTCATCTTGTGTATTAAATACTACTCAGTCAAATATTCTATACTCATGTTTCCCTTATTCTTTCTCAAGATCACAAACACCGATTGCATTGCCCAAATATTTCAAACAACCGTTGAAAACTCTTTCGCACCACGAGTACAATAGAGTACTGCCACAGAGTACAATACAAAAGAGTACTGCCAAAGTGGAAATAATCTGCCAATAGTTATCAAATTGCCCAAATTTGGCCAAGGAGTCATTTTTGTTTAGATTAACAAAACAATTACAAAAATACAGCAAGAATTAACCCCCTGCTGACATTGGCCAATGATGCACATTTCATCACCAATGCCAGAAGGGAAATATGGTCACTTTCTTGCTTAGGTGTAGTCAGACATCACCCCACCTTCTCCCTCAGCAACAACTGGTTGAAAGAAGTCTAGTCACGTGTAAGCACATCAAATGGATGTTCAGGTTTATACTAATACAAGTAAGTGTATTGGTACTTGGCATATGCAAGAATCTTGAGCCAAGATGAGGGATTGTTTCCAATATTTCACATTCCATGGAAAAATCCCAGGTTAGTGAAGCAAGATAGTGTATATTAATTTTTCTAATTAATTTAAAATTAGAATTCAAAATGTAGAAATGCATTGCTGTCCTATGCAATGAGCTCAACCTACATAACTGTCTGAAGAGTCTCGACCCGAAATGTCACCCATTCCTTCACTCCAGAGACGCTGCCTGGCCCACCGAGTTACTGCAGCTTTTTGTGTCCATCTACGTAACTGAAGTGATTTAGTGGCTATCAATCACTAATTTCCATACGTTTCATAGAAAAATAGAAAATAGGTGCAGGAGTAGGCCATTTTGGCTCTTCGAGCCTGCACCGCCATTCAATATGATCATGGCTGATCATCCAACTCAGTATCCTGTACCTGCCTTCTCTCCATACCCCCCTGATCCCTTTAGCCACAATGGCCACATCTAACTCTCTTTTAAATATAGCCAATGAACTGGTCTCAACTACCTTTTGTGGCAGAGAATTCCAGAGAGAATTCCAGAGATTCCCCACTCTGTGTGAAAAATGTTTTCCTCATCTCGGTCCTAAAAGATTTCCCCCTTATCCTTAAACTGTGACCCCTTCAGAATTTCAGAAACAATCCATGCACTAAATTTAATTTAGCAGTTTAATTTAGATTGAAGAGCAATGTTGTTAAACACTTAGTATTTCTCAGATTATGTTTGATTGGGAACCATCAGGCAAGCAATCAATTTTAAGTTGTATTCATCGTAGTATTACAAGGAAGTTCGAATAATATTCTTAATTATACAGTACTTTAAATATACATTACTTCACCAATGCACATGCCATTTGATTTTCACAAATCTAAAACTTACATTTGGTGCAATTTACTGGTTGGCTCGTATCAGTTGATACTTTCAAAGTACACTCACAGGCAGCACCACTACATTTGGCGAACTGGTTTGTCATGCATTGAAGACAGTCTGAAAGGGGAAAAAACACACAAAATGCTATTACAGCTAGAACGTTTTCATGCTCAAAATTGAGGCTATATGATCTAATCGAACAAGCTTCTCAAATTAGTCAAGGGGATGAACTCTTCTAAACAAATGTAAATTCTCCTTCTCTCAAGACACTGGGATCATTTAAAAGACCAAGTTTTTAAAAAAAGTGTCAAATCGTAGAATTATCGCCGTTGACCCGGTCTCTCGAATCCGGACAAAAATTATAACCTTCACTTCCATACAGAGAATCCTGCCAGGATCAGTATTTATTGTTAAACTGGAGTATCATTAACTGGTTTCAATGTTAGAATCCTGGAGGTCTGATCGGAACAATAAACACTGATCGGAACTGAAACTCACGTCCCACGGAAAGAGCTCCAAATCTGGGAAGGTCACTGAAAATCAACATTTAAATTGAAGACCAACTAACTAACCCTGGGACAAGAGGTTAGGGGAGACAACAGGCCAGGGAGACACCCAGGGCCACACCCAACGAGATGCTGCACCTCCACAGCGCGCCCCCGCTCGCCGGGCACGGGAACTACCGACCCGCCCCACACCCCGGCGCACCCTGGCGGGCGGAACAAGTCAGCGGCGGCTGCGGCGTCGAAACTCGACGGTCGGGGCGAGGAAAGTAAATGGAAGCCAAGAAGTCAATGTCGACACAAATTTCGGTGGGAGCGTCGACAAGTAACCCGGGGCCGCAGATTCAGTGAACTAAAACAATAATCGTTTCACCCGCTCACCTAGGACGCGGCCCGCAACCACTCACTCACCTTTATCATCATTCTGCGCCAAGGCGGCCAGCGAGCACAAGGCCAACACCAAGGGAACCAGCACCCGCATTCTCGTCCGCTCACAAATCAAGCCTTTCCGACCACGAACTCCCTCAAACACACGAGTCAGACCAACTCCGCAACTCTTCAAATGTGGATTTTAACCTCCCAAAACAAAAAGGATCTCAGTAAACAAACACGTCTATCTAGCCACCAGCTCGCCTCCTGCCGTCTCAATGCTGGCTTCCTCTTCCTCCCTAGAATTTATACCTGCGGGGAACTGACGTCGTCGTTACCTGGTGAAACTGGGACCAGTCCTGAGTGATACTCTTCCCTTCAGTCACTCCCTCTATCACACCATATTAGTCTCTTCCTCTTCGTGGTGGGGAAAAGGAGGGCGTGATCACACCTCTGTTTAGAACAACAAAATTCCCCACTTGATCCCACCCAGAAAGTGCATGGTCTTTGAATCATTGAGGTTTCACCATCTTGAGACTTCAGACATCACCTAGTTTCATATTACACAATGAGATCATCGGATCGCCAAGAATAATTTAGTTTACAACAAAAACAGTGTTGGAATAACTCAGCGGCTCAGGCAGCATTTGTGGAGAACATGGATAGGTAACGTTCTTTGTGCCTACATAACTTAGTTTATATTTACTTAATGTCGACTACGTAGGCACATGGACTTACTTCAATTAAGTAGTTTAAAATTGTATTGATTTTCGCTGTTACTCTAAATAAATAAATGAGCTACACTCCAGTCCGTGAATGACCAACATAAAAATCAAAGTGCCAGGAATGATCAGCAGATCAAAGCGAATCAGGGGAGAGAAACAGTTGGGACAGGTCGATGACCTTCGGCCAAACAAACGGCAAAATAGGTCAGTTTTAAAGCACAAAGTGGAGGAGGGGCGAACAAAAAAACCCGAAGGTTTTTACACAATGCAGTGAGAAAAGAGACGGTAGGCCTTGTAGATTTTTACATTTCATTTGTATTTGTATTGATACATTAATTACAATCATTACTCGTGTTTCAAGTGCTCTCATTAATACAATCTCTTAAAATGCGTCAGCGCCAACCCTGTTTCCTTAATGCGACCATGAGGCGTTTGTGAGGCTGTTTGATAACCTTTGTGGTTTGGTTCTTCCGCACAGAGCCTTTGTGCGGGCTGCACCGAGTATCAATCCATCAGATAGAAAAAAAGGCTGGAGTAACTGAATGGGATAGGCCACATCTCTGGATAGAAGGAATGGGTGACGTTTCGGGTCGAAACCCTTCTCCAAACGGGTCTCCCAACTGAAACGTCACCCATTCCTTCGATCCAAAGATGCTGCCTGTCCTGCTCAAAGATACTATAGCAGAGCTTTGGTCCTGCTGAGTTACTCCAGCATTTTGTGTCTATCTTCGGTGAAAACCAGCCTCTGCAGTTCCTTCCCACATATTCAATCCATCAGCATGTACTCCTACACTTTGGAATATGCCAGACGGCAGCATTTACTTGCGGATATATTACAATGGAAAATAATCAGCTGACCAGTCAGACTCCAGTCACTCCCTCTTCACCCCTCTCTCATCAGGCAACAGGTACAGCAATTTGAAAACACAGACCTTCAGATTCAGGGACAGTTTCTTTCCAGCTGTTATTAGGCAACTGAACCATCCTCTCATCAATTTAAGAGTGGTTCTGATCAGACTTTAATGGACTTAATCTTGCACTAAATGTTACACCCATTATCCTGTATCTGTACACTGTGGACGGCTAGATTGTAATCATGTGCAGTCTTTTCACTGACTGGATAGCACGCAACAAAAGGCATTTCACCTTACCTTGGTACACGTGACAATAATAGACTAAACCAAAATGACAATTCTACAATACAATTCAACTGGCATGTCTTTGGTAGTGAGGGAATTGTTTCTCAAGTTTGTGAATTGGAGAAAGATGGATTTCAACATAAGATAGGATCTGGCAAAAGTCGAATGGGAACAGCTTCTCACACGTATGTCTACATGCAACCAGTGGGGGTCTTTCAAAAGTGAGATGATACGAAATCAGGGCCAATGTGTTCTGTAAAGGTGATAAGAAAAGCTAAAAGTCCCAGATACCAAGAAAATTGCACCAGCATGCAAAATTAAGGAAAATCGCAAAGCATTTTGCAAGCATATGACAGGAAGATGATAATCTGGGAAGGAATTGAGCACATTAGGTACCAAAATGGCAATCTGTACGTGGGACCAGAAACGGTAGGACTCTCCCATGATTGGGGTATTAAAATCAAGAGGGCATGGGTATAAGGTGAGAGGCAGGAGTCTTAAGAGGTATGTTTTCCTCTACATCCTTTACAGAGGGTGGTTTAGATTTAGGTTTATTATTGTCACATGTACCGAGAAAAGCTTTGTTTTGTCAGGTCTCTAATCAAATCAGATAATACTATACATAAATATAGTATAATCAAGCCAGACTCAAGTACAATAGCTTGAGCAAAGGAAAAGATACAGAGTGCAGAATATGATTCTCAGGATTGTAGCATTGTGTGTAGTTCCATAGACGTAGTCCAATGTCTGCAATGGGGTAGAGGTGAATTGGACAGTACCCTAGAGGACTTCACATTCACAAGAAGATTTTGGACAAGCATTGTTAAAATATGCACTGAACATGGGTGCAAACAGATTTTGGAAGTCTTATATATTTTGATAAAATTCAATCACATGAAAGATTTATAATTCATCATAGATTTTCTACGCCACTGTTTGCTGTGGTTCTGTGGTGAGTCACCTGGCTTTGACAACTGCCACAACATTGGGTCTCAATGTCATAGGTTTATATCTTTTGACTGATAAGATTAGGGAAATAAACAATTGAATCTAATGAGCTGCTTATCAGTGTCGTTACAGCAGTAAACATATTCGAGATAATTCATTTATTTCTGTGTAAACTTTGTTCATCACACGTGTAAGCTCTGTGCACGTTGTGTTGGATAAAACTGAACAAAAAGCTTCTGATTTTCAAGTGAAATTAAGAAATATTTTAGAGACAGGGAACTGCAAATACTGGTTTACAAAAGAAATGCACAAAGTGCTGGAGTAACTCAGAATTAGTGCTCCTCCAGCTAACAATCTCAAATAAATGAACAATTCCATTTTTGGGATTCCTGCAATCTTTTCCTCTGCTGCATGTTAGATTTGCATTGATTAAATTGAGGGTATTTGTAGTGCTGGAAATCTAGCTACAAATGCATTACATAAAGTTTAGTTTAGAGATACAGCATTGAAACAGACCCTTCGGCCCACCGAGTCTACGGCGATCAATGATCACCTGGTCACTGGATCTATCTGACACACGGGGACAATTTCACAGAAGCCAATTAACCTACAAATCTGCATGTCTTTGGAATGTGGGTGGAAACCAGAGCACCCAGAGAAAACCCGTGCTGACGTACAATCTCCATACAGGCAGCATCTGTAGTCAGGATCGAACCCGGATAACTGGTGCTGTAAGATAGCAACATATCGCCACCATGACCAAAGGGTAAGTTACTGTAGAATGCGATTTGTAGGGCCTGACGATCGACAAGTGCAGCTGAATAGGCAGAAGAATCTGGAAAGTGCTAAAGCCCTGACCATAGATTATCAAAGCTAGTAAAGAGTTTTTGGAACTTACCTTTGGGTCCTCCTCCATCAAAGGACATCGGGATTAATTTAGAAACCATAGTTATATATTGTTTGATGTGACTGAGTTATGCAGAAAATTCTGGAGGTACCAAATGGTCTAGGCAACATCTGTGGAGAGATGAATTGAAATAAACATATGTTGAAACATATTATTAGAACTAGAAGAATATGGAGATTTAACAAATGTTATGGGCCTGGATATAAAAGGGAAGAAGTGAAAGATTAGGTGTTAGAGCTAAAATCAACAAACAAAATCCTTGCATAGGTCCCCCGGCGGTCCAGGTACTGGAGGATGAAGTGCAGGCCTAGGTTGACTGCGTCATCCACCGATCTATTTGGCCCAGTATACAAACTGCAGAAGGTTCGTGATTTTTTTCAGCTTGGCCAGCACAAGTCTTTCGAAGGTCATCATGACTGCAGAGGTCTTAAGACCAGTAATCCTCATCTTTTTGGGTTATGGGAAAATAGTGGAGACCTTGAAGCAGGCATGGACAGTACAGGTTTGAAGGGACTGGTTGAAAATGTCAGTGTAGACCTGTGCCAGTCGTTCGGCACAGAGCTTGAGGGTAGAGGGGGAAACATTGTCCGGTCCTGGAGATTTCCGGCTTTTCTGTCTTCTGAACAGCCTCTCCACCTTCTGAATTTCTACTGTTTGTGATGGAGAAGTGGCCAGACTGATGCTGGGCAGCAATGAGGGGGTGGGTAGTGGACGAGGGCCCAGTCTTTGCAGACGAGTCAGGCTGTAAGTGGGTGCTAAGTGGTGATTGGAGGGGTGGGTGGGGAAGGGTCCAGTCTT
Source organism: Leucoraja erinaceus (assembly GCF_028641065.1). NCBI lineage: Eukaryota > Metazoa > Chordata > Chondrichthyes > Rajiformes > Rajidae > Leucoraja > Leucoraja erinaceus. The sequence continues at coordinate 44,235,887 of NC_073384.1, forward strand.
GCAGACTGGAGTCAGGCTGTAAGTAGGTGAAATGTTGGTTGGGGAGGGAGTGAGGGGGTGCCAGGGTTAAGTTTCTGTTTATTGAACCTGCAGTAGAACTCGTTCACGTCATTGGTCAACTGACGATTGTCCAAAGAGAGGGGGGCTTTCCTCTTGTACCTGGTGATTTCTTGCATGCCCTTCCAAACTGAAGAAGAGTCACTAGCTGAGAACTTGCTCCTCAACTTCTCAGAGTACCTTTCCTTGGCAGCTCCGATTCCTTTTCTGTTGGTTTTGAGTCCTTGTAATAATAAAGAACCTCACATCTTGGCAGGTTATACACTGTTTATTTAGAATAAACAACTACAAGCTCTTACTTGAGAGTTAACTTCATACTGAGGAGCAAAGTGCTCCTCTAGTATCTTTGCTGAGGAGTGCAGTAGCTCGCAACGCTAAAAAGCTAGTGGGCGTAACTACAAAAGCATAACTCATAACATGAGCCATTGATCTACATCTTCCCAGCTTGTACTTAGCCTCCCTGTAGAGGTCTGCATCAAAGGGTCAATGGTTGTTGAAATAATGCCTTATGTAAATAGTAAAATAAATAAGTGATGATTATTTAATATTTTGTTAAATGTGATTAATATCAAAGATGTCTAATGCCCGCACTTCTGCATCAATGTAGGTATGTATACACTATATTTCTTTACACTAATATAGAATGAAAAAATATCTTGGCATGTGTTCATTTATATTTATTCACAATATTAGGATTTCAGAGAAAGAGGTTGAAGGAAAGAAAAAAAAGTTCAACAAAATTAGGAGATCACAAGAAAGAAACTAGAGAGACATACATATGTGTGTGTTATATATTTATATACATATATATCACACATATATACGCATCATATATATATATATACAATTAATATATGTGTTTATTTATATATATATATATATATATATAAGAAACTAGAGGAATATATATGTGTTATATAATTATATACATCAATATCACATTGATATATGTGTGTGTATCATATATAATATATAAATATAGGCAAATATATTGGCTTATGGCTTATGTTCCTTATATCTTATATCAAAATATAAAGGCAAATATAATTGCTTTTATGCCTTATGTACATCATGAGAATGACTCATCTACATCATGAGTTGCTTGAAATCAAAGTTGCTTCTGATCCATGAGGAACTTTGAAATATATTATCTTTATCTTGCCACTCACACACAGAAACACACACATACCATTCCCCCACAACACTGATTAAACCAAAGATCATAGAATTCATATGGTCCAGAGACCTTTCATTGCGCATTGTTGCTCATTTTATACGCAGTTTCCCTTTTTAATTTTTTTTTAAAAAAAGGAGCACCTTATTTATTATCAACAAAGATAATAATGGTCTAACATGGAAGGCTAAGAGACCAAGACAAACTGCAAAATTCAATGGACTGACGTGGATTAAACTGTGAGAGGCATAACAGAGATCGGGGTCTTATTCCTAAAATGGCGGAAGTTACGTTCCGTTGCGTGCCGATCCATACTACACGTCAGTCCATTGGATTTCGTAGGAGTGGTCTATCTTGCTCCTCTAGAATCTTTGGTTAATATGTAGTTAATATATTAAATGGAATGAATGTCAACAAGCTTTGGAAATGTAACAAAGAAAAGGAACAGACAGTTAACAGCCCATTGTTACATAAAAACTAGGTTACATAAACCCAGTCTGCACTACTTAAAGAGAAGGAGCAATGAGACTGCTAAAGATCATTCAGAATATTAGTGCGGCACACAAATCAACGGTTGACAGTGGAAACGAGCAGCATCAAGCTTTCATAACATTGGACTGAAGGGCTTGTTGAGATCTGTGGATAACATAGAGAGGAGAGGAAGGAACAATGGAGAACTCTGGTTCACTGAAGAAATAGGAACAGAAAATAATTCATTTTTAAAGCATTTTCATTCCCTTTCAGACCGCGAAGCACTTTCTTACATTATAATGCCCAACAATCTATATAGTGAAATGCTTATGAAGGAAATTTGGTGCTCAAAGAAAATGGCTAGTTTGTTCACAGTAAGCTCCCATATGATAATAGCTAGATGGAAGAATCTCTCCCTCAGTGTCAGCAAATCTAAAGAGTAAATGCGATCTAGTCACTGTGTACCTAGACCCAAGAAAGCACACCAATATCTCTCAGTATATCATGCAAACCAGTCTTCTTCCTTTGAGTTTATAGACCTTCACACTGTCGGAAAGCAGCCACTCATATCCTGATCATCCCTCTTCTCCCCTCTCCCATTAGGCAGAAGATACAAAAGCTTGAAAGCACGTACCTCTGGATTCAAGAATCTCTTCTTCCCCGCCGTTATCAGACTGTTGAACGGACTCCTTCTAAGCTAAGGATGAATTACCAATCCCCTAATCTATCTCATTTAGACCCTTTCACTTTCTTTTGACTGCACTTTTTCTGTAGCTATTGCACTATATATACAGCATTGTTTATTGGTTTATGATACAGTGAAAAACATTGTTTTCTGTGCTATTCAGGTAAAAAAAACATCCATAAAAACGATTGCTGTTTGTATTTGTTAGAATGTTTTACCTGAATAGTACATGAAGCAAAGCTTTTCACTGTATCAAGATACAGGTGACAAAAATAAACCAATACCAATACTAGATGGCCAATTCCAGCATGGGGCCACCTGAGAAGGAAGATAAGTTCAATGCAATGCTGATAGGTAGCACTTCCAGCAATGAAGTGCCACCTATTGCCATCTATTAACCCAGGTTGTTTAGTGAAACCTCTGGAGTGGGGCTAATCCCATATCTTTCGATGACACAGAAAAACTGCTCACTGAGTCACAGATGACAAACATTCATCACTTTCCTGAGAACACCAGGAAAGCTGCAGGCCCAGATGGTATATCTGGGCGAGTACTAAAGTCTTCTGCTACTCAGCTTGCTCCAGTGTTCACCACAATATTCAACCTCTCCCTGGCCCATTCCGTGGTCCCTGCCTGCTTAAAAAGATCCACCATTGTACCAGTGCCAATGAATGCCTCTCCAGCCTGCTTGAATGACTACTGACCAGTGGCCCGCACCTCGGTAGTCATGAAATGCTTCGAGAGGCTGATCAAGAACCACATCTGCGCCTTCCTCCCTCGTACCACGGACCCGCTGCAGTTCGTATACCGTCCGAACAGATCCATGGATGATGCGGTCTCCCAGGTTCTGCACACGACTCTCCCTCACCTTGACAGCCAGAAGGTGGGTTATATGAGGATGCTGTTCATTGACTTCAGTTCAGCTTTCAACACCATAGTCCCCACCAGACTTGCTGAGAAGCTGCTGGAACTGGGGCTGAACACATCCCTGTGTGCCTGGATCGTGGACTTTCTCACCGCCAGGCCCCAGGTGGTCAAGATGGGGAGAATTAAATATCACAAAAACTAAGAAGCTGATTGTGGACTTTAGAAGGGCTCATCATCTGAGGACATACACGCCACTGGAGATAAATGGGGCTACTGTGGGTAGGGTGAGCGGCTTTAAATACCCGGGAGTCTACATCACAGAGGAACTGACATGGACAACACACACTGCCGCACTGATGAGTAAGGCAAGGCAGCTCCTTTACCACCTCAGGCAGCTGAGGAAATTCAGAGTCTTTCTGAGGATCCTTCAGTGCTTCTACTCTGGGGCTGTAGAAAGCATCTTGTCCGGCAACATCTCAATCTGGTTTGGGAACATCGCTGCCCAGGACAGGAAGGCTCTGCAGAGAGTAGGCACGCTGTGAAAACAGAGAGGATGAGACTGAGTTTCTTCCCACAGGCCATCAGGACTGTAAACTCTTATCTCTCCAATGACTAATTTACTGTTGTGTTGTGTCTTTTTAAATTTTTTTTTCTAAAATGTAAATACTGGTTCTGTTCTGTTCTGTTGTTTTTGCACAATCCGCAGGCATTGCCACTTTCATTTCACTGCACATCTTGCATGTGTATGTGACAAATAAAGTTGACTTGACTTCGACTCTGAGAGGTAACAGAGGGATTTGAAATTGGATCCATTAGGCATAAAAACAGGAGTTAATGCTGAATGACCTCAAGATTTGACTTTTCGACATCTGGTCCAAGTTTGCAAGCCGTTTTACTATGATGGCATAGCTCGCATAGCAATGAATGTTCGCAAACAAGAGTCAAGAGTCAAGAGTCAATTTAATTGTCATTTGGACCCCTGGAGGTCCAAACGAAATGCCGTTTCTGCAGCCATACATTACACACAAATAGACCCCAGACACAACATAATTACATTTAACATAAACATCCATCACATAGCTGTGATGGAAGGCCAAATAAACTTCTCTCTCCACTGCACTCTCCCCCCCCCGATGTCAGAGTCAAAGTCATAGCCCCCGGCTGGCGATGGCGATTGTCCCGCGGCCATTAAAGCCACGCCGGGTGGTGCGAGGTCGCACACCGGGTCTTGGTGTTGGAGCCCCCGGTGTGCGCTCGCAGAGTCCGCGGCCATTCCAGCCGCGCGGGGCATGTAGTTGCCATTTTGGAATCCTAAAGGCCATTAAGACACTCAAATAGTGGTGTAACCTGTCTCCTATGAGTTCAGGAAATGTTGAAAAGATGGTGTACTGAGAGACATATAGAGAGCATTATAGGCCTGGCACACTAAAAAAAAATGTGGTTTGATATTTACATGAGTTAGTCGGAAACTGAGCTGAACAGGAGTTGTGAGACTGGACATACCTGTTTTGGAATTACAGCTGCATTAACATACCATGGTTGTTAGGGCGTAGTCTATAGCAACCATTTCAGAGAGCTAATGTTTAGAAGGAGGTAAGGTTGAATGTTCATTTATTTATACATTGAACGCTTGTAACCCTTTCTTGACCATACAGTGTTTTATGCACCAATTTACAAACTAGAATCCTGCACTTTTTTATCTACACTTTCTCAGTAAATGTAACGCTATATTACTGTAACACTGCAATCTACACAAGATACAAGATACAAGATAAATTTATTCATCACATGTGCCAGATGGCACAGTGAAATGAAATTCCCATACAGCCATACAATAAAAAAAGGGACACAACACACATAGGGTTTGACATAAAACATCCCCACACAGCAGAATCAAAGTTTCCCACTGTGTGGGAAGGCACCAAAGTTAGTCTCTTCCTCCATTGTTCCCCGTGGTCAGGGCCTCCCCAAGCTCTCCGCAGTTGCCGCTACGGGCGGCCCGATGTCCAGGACCGCTCGCCGGTGTGTTGTAAGTCCGACGTCAGGGCTGCGGGACGTCCTCAGCGGTGTGGACACCAGATCCGGCCCCCTCCTACCGGAGTCAGCGGCTTCCAAAGTCCGCAGGCCGCGCCGGGTGGAGACTGCTGCTGGAGACCCTCTGCAAGGCGCCCCAGGATTCCATGATGACGGTCAGCGCCGCCCGCGTTGGAAGCTCTCCGCACCAGAGCTCCACGATGTTGGAGCAACGGCCCAACACTTCGGAGCTCCAAACACTCTGGTATCTTTCTCTTTGCACTGCCCATTGCACTTCTCTATGGCTTAATTGTAATCTTATATAATATGATTTGACTGAATAGCACGCAAGCATAGCTTTTTGCTGTTTCTCAGTACACGTGACAATAATAAATCAAAACCATGTTCAAGAAGGAACTGCAGATGCTGGAAAATTGAAGGTAGACAAAAGCGCTGGAGAAACTCAGCGGGGGCGGCAGTATCTATGGAACAAAGGAAATAGGCAACGTTTCGGGCCAAAACGTTACCTATTTCCTTCGCTCCATAGATGCTGCCGCACCCGCTGAGTTTCTCCAGCACTTTTGTCTACCATAAATCAATACCAATAGACTTGTAATGACACTTTGGTCCACCGAGTCCATTGATCACCCATTCACACTAGTTCTATGTTATCCCACTTTCTTATGCATCCCCTACACACTGGGGCAATTTTCATAGACAAATTAACTTGCAAACCTGCATATCTGTGGGATGTGTGAGGAGACCGGTACATCTGGATGTAACCCACAGGGTCAAAGGGAGAATGTGAAAACTCCACACAGACAGCACCTGAGGTTACCTGCTGCGCCACTGTGCCACCCTGGTGACAATAAGGTTGGATTTCCCCGCATTGTTCTAGGGAATCCATCTTTCTTTTCCATTGACTCAGAAACATCGTCTGTTCATTTCCCCCCACAGATTACTGTTCTTTTTACAAACCATGTTCTCGGGGTATCTAAATCTAACTTTTATTAGTTATTTAAGTTATGACATCGGATGGAAGCTTCATACCAAATCTCGTTGCGCTTATGTGCAATGACAATAAAAGACATTATTATTATTATTAGATGCTGCCGAACTGCTGCGTTCCTCCAACAGTTTGTTTATTACTCCTACCAGACCTGGAGTAGGATTGGAGTCCATTTGTTTTCATGGGGGATCTGTCTTGGAGATTGAGGAAAATTGGTTAATTAAAAGCTTTTTTACTTATTTTAGATTACCATTTTAATCGGTGGTGGTGGCACAGCGGTAGAGTTGCTGCCACAGGCGATTTTTCAGCGGACTGCCGGCGACTCAAGTTGCCGGCAGTCGCCTGAAAAACTGGGAACTGCAACGGCGACTGTCAGAGTGGAACACATAAACACATCGCTTCCTTCACCAGCCCTGTCTAAAAAATTAACACGGTGCAAATCCAAGGTGATACAGACACACACTGCGATGAACAGGAAGGTTGGCGCTGTAAATAGACGGCTAAAGCACAGTGTACGGTAAGTCCTATAAAAGAGGGGGCAACGGGGGGGGGGGGGGGGGGGGGAGAGGGGGGAGAAGGGGAAGGAATGGAGTCAACTTTTTAAGAAGCCAGAGATACACGGCTGTGAAGCTCGGCAGACATTTAACATTACCGATTATCCTTGGTTCTGAAGAATACTGCTTACCTTTTTTTCCCCAATGAGCCAAATAAATTCACCGGTCAGCACTGCTACAACCTACGAGACCCTTCGAGAACCTTTGACCTCCTGGCAAGCCACTAGAAATCCTGGCGACCCACCTACGGCTCGAGAATTCTCGCTACTCTCCATGGCGGCTTCATTCTAGTCGCCGCTTTTTTTCAACATGTTGAAAAATTCACGGCGACCATAATGAGGCCGCGACTAGTTCCCGGAATGCGGGAACTGTTCACGACCAAGAAGGCGACCCCCCCGGCAACTGCAGTTGCCTAAAAAGTCGCCTAAGTGGGACAGGCCCATTACAGCGCCAGAGACCTAGGTTTGATCCTGACTACGGGCGCTCTCTGTACTGAGTTTGTGGGTTCCCCCCGTGACCCCATATGTTTTCTCTGGGTGCTCCGATTTTCGCCCACACTCCAAAGACGTACAGGTTTGTATGTTAATTGGATTTGGTAAAAATTGTCCCTAGTATATAGCGTGTGCTAGTATAACAGGGATCGCTGGTTGCCACAGACCTGGTGGGCCAAAAAGTCCGTTTTGCGCTGTAACTCTAAAAATTAATGTTCTTTAATTATTTATGGCAATGTTAATATTTTTAAAATGTCATTGTCAAACCCAGTTAGGCCACTTTGAGGATGAGTGGGTGAGTTATCTGACAAATTCCGTCTATTCTGTTTTCATTTCACCTGGCTGTGTTCCTGTCATGAAGAAGCAAGATGATTAATGCCTGGAGACACAAGAGGCTGCAGATACTGGAATCTGGAGCACAAGCAAACTGCTGGAGGAACTCAGCGGGTCAGGCAGTGTCTGTGGAGGGAACGGAATGGTTAACCTTTCAATTTGGAAAGGCTCAGTGCCTTCTGGCTTGCTCCTTCCACGCCTCCTCCTTGGGTGTTGTGCAGGCATCATGGATTTATGTGACTAGTTGAAACTGTATCAAGAACATGCTTAGAATAGTCAGATAGTGTGGATGGTGCATGCAGCATGGAAGGTATATGGATGTGAAACTGCAGCAAATCTGAGGATAGGGGGGTCCAGTGTGTGGGAACAGGATAAAAAGTTGTAGTGGGATGTGATGCAGTAGCGGTAGAGAGAGGAGGAAAGTGGGGAGTATTGTGAGTGTTGGTGGTGACAATATGATTGTGAACAGAGTAGCTGAAGGAAGGGATTTGTCTCAGTATTTCAGCCCACTTTGAAAACCTGGCTCTGTACATTAATCTCTGCTTCTCATTCATGGATGTCCTACATTTACTTTGTACCCTGATACATGCCTCTGAGAAAACCCCCCAAGAATCTTACTCGCAACCCAAGTGGACAACTTTATTTTCTACTTTACAAGTGCAATATGCGACCATGGTATTCATCTACTTTATGCAACAATAGGGATGTCCAAGTTGTGACCCCCACACATCAACTCCCATCAAAGGAAGTTACTGTATTCAACCAGTAAGCATTAAGGTAGATCGGGAAAACCATTGGCCCATAGTACTGAGGCACAGTTAGAAATTCAAGGGATCTGTTGTAAACAGGTATATGTTACATTGTTTGTGAATACTTTTGAATCTTCCTGAATTTCTAGGCTCATTATATAATGTATCCTGATGCTCAAACATTTGATGGATAAGTAGCTCCGGTCTTGTGGGTGAGCTGGACATAGAATCATTTGCTATACAAAATCATCCAAAACTGGTTCCCTTACTCTAATGATAGAACTCATGCACACATTTTTAAGGGTCTACAGTCGTTCTGGCAGGTTGAACAAGTGCAGATAGTTCACGCAACAGAGATTCAAACTATAAGTGCTTAAAGAAAACAATGAAACCAGAATGCCTTTGGAATTTGGAAGCACTGCTTCACCTATCCCCAAAGTCCATGGCACAAGCAACACAAAGATCTTTCTCACCACCAACTTTCTTGAACACCCCACGGTTTCTGTGTGGATAAAAGGCAACGTGAGAGTGGGAACGATGGAGTAATATGGTAGGCAGCAACAGTCAGCAAAACAGTCACACAATTTGTCTTTCATCTCTCCTTTGCCTGTCCTGAAATAACTCCACATAGTAAAACTGATTTGTTTTCTATTTTGTACATTTTATGTACCACATGCAACGTTCAAAAAACAATGAGGTACATGGGTAGGACAGGTTTAGAGGGATATCGGCCAAACGCAGGCAGGTGGGACTAGTGTAGATGGGACATGTTGGTCAGTTTGGGCAAGTTGGGCTGAAGAGCCTGTTTCCACGCTGTATGACTCTATGACACTCTCTGTGGTCTTCTCAACCAGAGACTGGGCGGTTGCTTTGCTGAATTCCAGCATGGAGGGGCCGCCAAGAACAATAAGGGATCCAACATATAGTGGGAGGCTGCCGAGAACAAAGAGGGACGGGGGACGGGGAGGTGGGGGAGAAGGAGGAGGGACTATATTGAATACTTGTCGACGCCCTTTACATGACGAATCTCACATACTTTTACCAAGGATCCTATCGCGGAGCAAGATAGAACACTCCTTCTAAATGCAATGGGCTGACGTGTAGTACGCAATAGAGTGGAACGTGGGCCTTTTTTTCATCCATTTCAGTACCCTGACCCGACCCGACTCGCAATGTAATCAACGTTGCGGGGGAACAGTTTCTGTTAATAAATTATAATTCTGAAAATGAGGAGAAGATTTTTACCAAAGAACTTTTATTTTTACGAGGATGTTTCTGTAACCGGCTTCCATCTCGCACTAGTTATCTTTGCTCTGCTATGGGATCTTTGGTGCAGACCAGAAGCCGGTTACAGAAATGGGGCCGAAAATTACCCATGAATCTGCCCATGACCATACTACGTCTTTTTCGTCGAGTGATCTATCTTGCTTGCTATAGGATCTTTGCTTTTACTGTATGCAAACAAAGAATCTCACTGTACCAAGTACACTTGACTATAAAGTATCAATGAATCAAAGGTATCAATCACTGCAACTATCTTCCCCTTTGCTCCATCTATTGTACTGTACCTCGGTGCATGTGACAATAATAAACCTAAACCATATTCCCAGATGTTTAACAAACTCAACACTGACATTCTCTTCCATGTTCCATATCCATGGTCCAGAGCATCCAGAGACGCTGCCAGATCCAAAGTTCTCCAGCACTTTGTGTTTTGCTTTCACTTCATCAGCTGAAAAAGCATTGCTGCATGTTAAAATGTCTCCAAAGATGCACAACTTTATTAATCAAAACTACAACATAAGGAAACCATTTGCAGTGTAGACAGGCAAGACAGTACAAGTTTTACGAGATTTACTTGTGGGTGTGTCCCATAGCTATTCAAAGCATTGTTCTTCCAGCAGTTTATTTGAAGCAGTGCATTTTGATTTTTTTTCAGGAAGACAAATTAACATTCAGCTTTTAATTTAAATTGGTACTGACATGTAAAGTTATCCCAGTACAGCATAAAGAGACATTCCAGAAGATGGAGGGTTGGACAAAACACATGCATTTATAAATGCAAACCTATTCAGTGAGATGATCTAAATACAGCAACTTAGCTATTCGTTTTACCAGGGGAAAAAATTGTAATCGCAGTAAGGCATTCTTGTGAGTTAGAAAGGAATAAGTCATGTACATGCTTCCACAAGTAAGTCTCTTTCCCCTCACAATCCTGTGCCCATCCCTATATCAATGTTCATCCAGATTCAAGATAGCAAAGATAAGATGAGCAGGATTATAATTTGTTTTTAAACTGGAGAGGCAAGAAATAAAATAAGATAAAAGTAAACCGAAAATGTTGAAAATACTCAGCAGGTTAGCGGAATCTGTGGCAAGAGAAACAGTTGCCTGACCCACTGAGTTACTCCAGCACTTTGTGTCTTTTCTGGGTAAACCAGCATCTGGATTTCCTTGTTTCCACATTTTAGATTTGGAACCCTTTGTCAGAACTGTGTATTCAAGAGGCTATTCCACATATTCCGTTGGTTAGCTTACAACCCAATGCTGTGAACATGGAATTTTACAGTTTCTGGTAACCCATCTGTTCCTTTCCAACTCTTACCAGTCTAGTTGTTGGCTTTTGTCATTGTCTAACATGTTGGACGCAAAACGCAGCTTTCCACCTCCGGAACCGGGATGCGAAACGTCAACTGCAGGTGCGATGGAATTATGTCCTGTTGGAACGCTGTAAAGCCCCAAAGTACCTAAGTGGTCCTCGATCGCACGATATCATATCGCCAACATGTTGCGAAAACCAAGGCAAAGGTCAACACCCGGAACAATGTCATAAAAAAATTGGGAAACAGCCCATTTGGAAGTGACCCAACAACAATCTGCACTGCAGCACTCAGTGGCAGAATATGCAAGCCCCGTCTGGTGCCGTTCTAAACATGCACGCAAGGTGGACTCTGCATTGAACACTGCCTGCAGGAAAACCACAGGATGCCTGAAGCCGACAAAGGTTAAACATCTGTACGGGCTGGCTGGCATCGACGAACCATCTCGAAGACGTGATAGGGCAGCAGCAGTAGAACGCTTCAATGTGGACACAGACCCCCGTCACCCCTCGCACAATCACCAACATGCCAAGAAACGCCTGAAGAGTCGGAACAGCTTCATGGAACTAGAGCCAACCATACCAGGCACCAAAACCAAACAACAGATGGCACCAGGACACCACCTGCCTTATACTACCTGGAAAGACCTTAACCTCCACCGCACTGGAATGGGACGTTGCGGACTCAACCTAATGAAGTGGGGCTTCTCGGACTCTGATAAGTGCAACTGTGGAGTGGTACAGACAATGGCCCACCTACTGACTTGCGGCGGAGAGGCATGCACTGCGGACGATCTCCGCAGAGGCACATATGTGGCACTGGCTGAGGCAAAGCAATGGCAGAACATCGTCTGACGCACGAGCGAAGTGAACCAGTCTAGTTGGAGTCTCTCTCCCTTTTTTCCTCTTTGATCATAGTATTCCATCCATCATCTACCTGGCTCTCTGTCCATCATTCCCCTCCTCATCTTGTTCATCCACCACCTTCTGTCCTACTCACCCCTGCTCTAATATATATTGGCCATCTTTTCTCTCCCCACCCACAACTAACAAAGGGTCTTAGTATTGTTTTGAAATAATAGTAATTTAAATAAACAAATAAATAAATAAGTGGTATCAGGACCTGGCAACGGGAGGTAAAACAACAAAAACAGACTTGGTTGGTAGTCCCCTTTCTGCGGAGTTTAATGTTATAATAGAGCGATTGTTCCTATTTTCTTTTTCTTTCTTTTCTAGGATCTATTTTCTCACTTTACTTCCTTCTCTAACTTCTTTTCTAAGGGGCTTTCTTTTCCCAACACTCTTGCACTTCACGACTCTCGCGCACTTTCTTTACTTTCCTTACTTCTACCTTTTTCTTAAAGCTCAAAAAAAATGAAGCGGTACAAAAAATGTATTAAGATATATGTGTTGTGTAGTATTGTAATTTACCATACTTCTAATAAAAATAAAATTAAAAAAAAAAATAAAATAAATAAAGTATTGTTTTGAAATGTTAACAGATCCCTTTTGCTTCCCCCTGTGGGATTTGATCAGCTGAGTTGCTCCAGCAATTTATTTTTTGTCACAGTACTGAGAAGTTAGCTTTCAGTGGGAAAGAAGGTGGAGGCGAGATGGGGAGAACAAAGGAGAAAGAGTTCAATATTAGGACAAGCCCGCAAATTAGAGTGCCAGTGTTAGGGGCCTATCTCACTTTGTGATTTTATGAATGACGACGTGCGTCAGTGACTGACGCCAGATGTCGCCTAAAAACCTTCAAGTAGTACGACGCAGCCGTGTCAAGGTACGACATTCCGTGTCACCATGCCTCACCAGAGGACGGCATGCAATAGCATACGACAGCATAGAACAGTACCTGTGACGGCACAGCCATCAAGCGGCGTCAATGTATGTCCACCCGCGACACGACGCGGCAAGACACGACAGGTTGCATCATCTGGGGCAACATCGCGACGCATCATGTCGCATTATGTCGCATGGTGACGCATCATGACGCACAATAAATTAGCATAGGCAATGCCCGTGCATCACCAAGCGTCACCACGCGTCACCTGTTCGTCATCATGCGAAAGGGCGCACGACAAGATAAGACACGTAGATGTCGCGCGAGGATCTTGAACATTGCAAAATCCTGAGGAGGCAGGGAGACACCGCGCATCACACACACATCACTAAATGCATCACCACGCGTCACATCCAGACCACGACGTGACAACCTCTTTTCAGGCTGTCCTGATTTCCCCCTTATCCAAGTGGGACAGGCCCTTAAGAGTCAAGACAGGACAATGAAATTATTACTTGCTGCGGCACAATAGAATATGTAAACATAGTACATAACGGGAGGAAAAATAAGTTCAGTGTGTGTATATACACATGCACACATACTCAATAAATAAGCAAATATAGTGCAATAATAATAATAATGGTCTGTTGTAGTTCAGAGCTTATTTGTTGTCGTGTTTAATAGCCTGATGGCTGGAGGGAAGAAGCTGTTTCTGAACCTGGACGTTACAGTTTTCAGGCTCCTGTACCTAGCGATGTTACAAAACCTACCTTCAGCGGCGCTGCAGATCTGTCATGGGCTGTGTGTGCGACTCGGACACCTTTGAGGGGGGGGGGGGGGGGATTAAAATGCAGGTTTGTATCGCTTGTCGGAGCGGGATTTACTCGGGGTGCTAATCGATGAAGAAAAATCGATCGGACTTCCATTCCCGTTTTTTTTTTTAAATCGCTGGACAATTTAATAGTTGGAATAAAGTATAAAGCTACTTTTAACACCCTCAACGCCTTCAACATGACAGATTGTAATATCAGGACAAAACAAAGGGTAAATCGTTTATTTCACATATAATCTTGCTTCTTGGGGTGGCTTTAGTCTAATTTTACGACGCGAAAATGTTATTTAGTCCCCAAACGATTTGGCCATGTCTTTGCCTACCGATATGGGGTTAAAATTCACGGCAACGGCAACGTTCTAATCGATCACATTCCAGAAACACCGACTCACAAGATGATTAAAATTCTCTTTGTTTTTGGACAATCGTGTCATAAACCGTCTATATTTTGTGTTATTGTCTATCCATAATCAATATTTTATACTAAATATCCACAACAGTTTTAGTCACATATATTGTGCAAAAAATAATAATTTTGATTAGAAACATAGAAACATAGAAATTAGGTGCAGGAGTAGGCCATTCGGCCATTCAATATGATCATGGCTGATCATCCAACTCAGTATCCCGTACCTGCCTTCTCTCCATACCCCCTGATCCCCTTAGCCACAAGGGCCACATCTAACTCCCTCTTAAATATAGCCAATGAACTGGCCTCAACTACCCTCTGTGGCAGAGAGTTCCAGAGATTCACCACTCTCTGTGTGAAAAAAGTTCTTCTCATCTCAGTTTTAAAGGATTTCCCCCTTATCCTTAAGCTGTGACCCCTTGTCCTGGACTTACCCAGCATGGGAACAATCTTCCTGCATCTAGCCTGTCGAACCCCGTAAGAATTTTGTAAGTTTCGATAAGATCCCCTCTCAATCGCATAAATTCCAGAGAGTATAAACCAAGTCTATCCAGTCTTTCTTCATAAGACAGTCCTGACATCCCAGGAATCAGTCTGGTGAACCTTCTCTGCACTCCCTCTATGGCAATAATGTCCTTCCTCAGATTTGGAGACCAAAACTGTACGCAATACTCCAGGTGTGGTCTCACCAAGACCCTGTACAACTGCAGTAGAACCTCCCTGCTCCTATACTCAAATCCTTTTGCAATGAAAGCTAACATACCATTCGCTTTCTTTACTGCCTGTTGCACCTGCATGCCTACCTTCAATGACTGGTGTACCATGACACCCAGGTCTCGCTGCATCTCCCCCTTTCCCAATCTGCCACCATTTAGATAATAGTCTGCTTTCCCGTTTTTGCCACCAAAATGGATAACCTCACATTTATCCACATTATACTGCATCTGCCAAACATTTGCCCACTCACCCAGCCTATCCAAGTCACCTTGCAGTCTCCTAGCATCCTCCTCACAGCTCACAGATTATATTGAGAGTGGATGTTTCTAGATTAATGTATGGGAATTAAACATTAAATTCCTTCCATTTGGCATAAGTTCACAACAGTGAGATTTATAAATCATGTTATATTGTGAATTCTTGTGTGAATGGGATTAGTTTGTTATTTGGTTACTTAGGTTATTTAAAAAATGTAGCCTATTCTTAAGAAATAGATAGCTGTTTAGATCTAGTAATTGAATTTAGATTAATTAATTGATTAGATTTAGTAATTGAATTTAGATTGATTAGATGAATTTAATTGATTTGATGAAACTGATGAATATGAATTTTTTGTTGGGTATTTACTATTTGTTTTAGCATTTAACTTTATCATTTCTACCTTTTTTCTAAAACTGCAAATAATAACTTGTTTCTGTTAATGCTGTTCAGTGTTTTTTTCCATTACATTTTAAACAGATGTCTCCGAAGGAGAAATGGAAATTTGTCAATCCAAATGCCCAGCAAAAGAGACTGATTTAGACAGCATTTGCAGATATTATCCGAATTTGGACTACTCCAAATGTGATTATCTACAGGACATTCTTAATGGGAAAGTAGTGGGCAGAAAGGCATTGTCATGCGTGGTTTGATGAGCAAAAACTTGTAGGTTACAATGCCAAAATTTTTAAGTTGAGGAAAAACAAGGTGTACAGCGTTGCTTATTGGTTACAATCTGAGGAGTATGATGATGCTACTGATTATGATATGCCAATGTACCATCTAGCAACAGATCTTCTCATAAAGACTTGGTCTATTGCTAGAAATTGTGCTCCACCCCTGCCGTTTAAGCCCTCTGCTGCTCCTGCTACCACTAGTCCCCAGCGTGTGCTCTCCACCTCGGTTGGCTACCCCATCTAACCACGTTACCTCTCCCGCATGCTCACCCTGCCGGTCGCCTCAAGTGTCCCCAGCTGCTTTCTCCTTTTCGGGTTCACTGCCTCCCTCCCCCACTAACTTCTCTAGTATGGAGGGAGAGGGGTTTGTCTGTACGCGTTCGGGTTGTATTAGTAGACCGCCTGACAGATATGGTGAGTACGTTTAATTCCGTGTGCTTTACATTTGCCTAACAATCTTTTCTCTTTACGGGGAAGGATGCAGATTGGTTATTGCAATTGAACCAATCAGAGTAGTGTAGCATCACTAATTCCACCTTACTGTACACTTTATATTTACACCCATTTCCTACATTAAGTAGCCTTGGAAGCGGTAGTGATGAACTAACAACCTACTGTACCGCTCTGCTATATGTTATGATTAAAGATGATTTAAACTTCAGACCTGTGTTTATTAAGTCACTTACACTCTCAACAGTCAGTATTATGCTCTTTACTGTCCTACTGTGTAACAGTTTGTTATTGGTTCATTTTTGTCACCTAGATGCAGTGAAAAACTTAGCATGCAATTACAGTCAAATATAACATACATGATTACAATTTAACCATATATGAGTACAACAGGTAGTGCAAACGGAGAAAGGAAACAGAGTGCAGAATATAATGCATCCTCTGCTTAGAGAGTTCTGTTCAAGAGTCTGGTAATAGGAAAGGGGCTGTTCTTGAATCTGGTGGTATGTGCTTTCAAGCTTTTGTATCTTCTGCCCAACAGGAGAGGGGAGAAGAGGGAATGGCTGGGATGTGGATGATCCTTGGCTACTTTCCTGGGGAAAGTAATTTGATTGAATGGGAGGCTGGTTCGTGTGAAGAACAGGGCTGCATCCACAACTCTCAGCAATTTCTTGCGGTATTGGGCAGCTACCTAACCAATTTAAGATGCACCCCAAAAGGATGCTTTCCACAGGCTTCTTCTGTTCAAGGTTTGTACAAATTTCCACCATTAAAGAAAAAAGACATTCGCCTCATTTTGTGACAATATTCTTTCCACGCCTTAAGATGTAAATAATCAGTCGAGACCAATCTCCAGTTATATATGCTCACATTTTGCCCTGTTAAGATT
Source organism: Leucoraja erinaceus (assembly GCF_028641065.1). NCBI lineage: Eukaryota > Metazoa > Chordata > Chondrichthyes > Rajiformes > Rajidae > Leucoraja > Leucoraja erinaceus. The sequence goes on from NC_073384.1 coordinate 44,252,904, forward strand.
TTTTTTTGCAGGACTGGAGTATATGTAGCTGACCCCAGTAATCCACTGCATTGTGGGTGGGATTGTCTTTCCTGCTATCTAGCCACTGGCGACCATTCATTAGCTTCAGTTAACCCAGTCTGCATTATACTGATCAAAGTCCCACTGAAATAATATCACTGTGTTATAGTTATAGTTCTAAGGTTATCACTGTACCTAGTTTCTCATTTACATTCTCCCTCTACTTATCAATGCTGGATACAGAAGAGTAGAGGTCATTCAGATGCTAAGCACTGCAACATGGCTAGTAATGATACAACAGGACTGATGTGATGTTTTTGAACATGGGTAGGCAGCATTCTGGCAGACAGTGCTGCAACTGGCAATGAAACATGATCCAGCTGCACTTTATCATCTGTCCAAAAACCTAGCAAAGGCAGTAATTCTGGGGAGAAAACCACTTCTGGTTTATTTAGATCATGTATTTGTGAGGGAAGATTTCCGTCTGCAGACAGTGGACGTGGACCTCTCGTTCACCTGAGATACAAGAAACTGCAGATGCTGGTGTACAAAAAAAGACAAATTGCAGGAGTAACTCAGCGGGTCAGCCTAACCTGTTGAGTTACTCCAGCACTTTGTGGCTATAGTTGAGTCATGGGTTTATGCTGCATGCCAAAGAAGGTGGAGCAAGTACAGTGAATTTTACAGTTGAGAAACAGTCTAATTGGCACATTTGTGTTGGCTCTTTGAAAGAGATTTCCAATTAATCTCACGCCTTTGTTCCTTCACTGTAGCTCTGCAATATTTTCCTTTACAAACCAATGCAATCTCCCAGATATATTGGGGCTGGAGATGGATCAATTTAATTTATCCTTCCAAACAGGCAACATTCGAAAACACAGAGCAAATGAAAACAGGATTAAAATAGGTAGAGCATTACAGGCACACAGCAAAAGTTATATGCAGCAGTTAAAAACTCTGCTGTGAGAGCACTGCCATTGCAAACAGTTGGAAGTTACTCCGTAGAGTGCTCAGCAAGAAGAGAAGTGGCCAATGTGGCCTACAAAGGAGGTCTGTAGCTGATTCTGATTGTATTTGCACTGACAAACGAGCACACAACCACAGAAACTGGATTCGAGCCCATGGGAGATTTGCTATGCTGCAAACATGTCAGGATTTGACAGTTTTGGTGAAGGCATGTTTGAACAGTGAGGCATGGGCTAAAAATGCTGAAGTTACCAGTGACGCAATATCCTGTAAATGTCTAGCATTCGCTCTCTTCCAGGAAGAGGGATGGAGGCAAAGAGAGACAGGGGGAGGGAATGTAGAAAGGGGATGAAGGAAGGGAAGGAGAAAGGGGAGAAAGAGGAAGCGTGAGGAAAAAGAGGGAGGGGGAGGAAAGAGGGGGGAGGAAAAGAGAGGAGGGGGGGGGGGGGAGGATGGAGGGGGGTAAGGAAAGGTGTGTGTGTGTGTATCCCTGTGTGTGTATGTGTGTGTCTCCCTGTGTGTGTGTCTGTGTGTGTCTCCCTGTGTGTGTGTCTCCCTGTGTGTGTGTCTCTGTGTGTGTGTCTCTGTGTGTGTGTCTCTGTGTGTGTGTGTGTGTGTCTGTGTGTGTGTGTGTGTGCATGTCTGTGTGTCTCCCTGTGTGTGTCTCCCTGTGTGTGTGTGTGTGTGTGTGTGTGTGTGTCTCCCTGTGTGTGTGTGTGTGTGTCTCCCTGTGTGTGTGTGCATGTCTGTGTGTCTGTGTGTGCTGTCTTCCTGTGTGTGTGTCTCCCTGTGTGTGTGTGTCTCCCTGTGTGTGTGTCTCCCTGTGTGTGTGTGTCTCCCTGTGTGTGTGTGTCTCCCTGTGTGTGTGTCTTCCTTTGTGTATGTGTCTCCCTGTGTGTATGTGTATGTGTCTCCCTGTTTGTGTGTCTGTGTGTGTCTGTCTCCCTGTGTGTGTGTGTCTGTCTCCCTATGTGTGTGTGTGTGTGTGTGTGTGTGTGTGTGTCTGTGTGTGTGTGTGTGTGTGTGTGTGTGTGTGTGTGTGTGTGTGTGTGTGTGTGTGTGTGTGTGTGGGTGTGTGTGTGTGTGTGTGTGTGTGTGTGTGTGTCTTCCTTTGTGTATGTGTCTCCCCGTGCGTCTGTTGTCACATCCTGGCCTTAAGACAGGGCTGCCAACTCTCACGCTTTGAGCGTGAGTCACGCATTTCAGCCAATTCTCACGCTGATGACAGAATTCTCACGCTGTCTTCAGTCCCTGCACAATTTGTCTTTTTGCGCCATATCACAACGATCTGTGCGGTCTGTGGAAGCGTGTCAGTTGGCGGCTGTGAGTGACGTCACGTCTCTTCTCTTCTTTCTTGGTTGGATGTGCAGCCGCCGACAACATGAAGCAGCCGGAGATAATACTAACCAGGTGAATCGGTTGTAAAACATGGGGAGGACCACAATGAGGCCAAACATCTAGGACAGGGTTCGGCAACCTACGGACACGGGTCGTAACCCAAATAACCTGAACACCCTCCTCCCATCCACCCCCCCCCCCGTCGCAACGCTCCCTCGCAATTTGTCACTCTCAACTCTCACCCAATGTTGGCAGCCCTGAGCATGTACATGGTAAAAGTCTCCAACTGGGTCTACTCAAGAAGACCAGAACCACAAACAGCCCATAAATACATCAACTGGCATAAACCCTGGCCCCTAATCCAAGTCCCTCCTATATGCAGTGACTTTAAAATGTGACAGTGCTCAAAGGTGGCTGTATCCTTTAACGCCACGAGAGTCCAGACAAAATTGATGTACAAATCCTATTGTGAAATATTTGCTTCATATTTTCTTGTTGATGTGAGCTTGGTTTGCTTATGAGAATAAATCTGTTCTTTTTTTTGCAATAGCAGCCAACTTTAATAAAACATCTGCAAACTTCAAAAGGACTTGAATACTTTCTAGTTCTGGATTCACTGAATCCACAAACCTTCTCTCCCCTAACCGACAACTAACTACGACTGCATTTAGTACTGTGAGAAAATTAGAAGTAAGACAGGTTGTGGTCTATAGAAGTCGGCTGCAGCTGCTGGGTTTTACAGCTGTTGCTTCGGCTTAATGAAGAGTCGGATGAAAGAGGATATTGGGTAGTGAGTTATCACTAGATACTTATTATTATCTTTATGGAACCTACATTACAGTAACTTTCCAGCTTCTGCAAAAGTTATCATTCAAGGGATAGCACTTATTTTCTTGTGTGAAACATTTTATGTGGATTTAGAAATTACACCTATTGCCAATATATGCAGATTCCGTTTACTATAATATAACAATATGGAAATAAAGCAGTTCCTTTACATTTATAATCCAGGTAATTTCTATGATTTATGGGATTAAAATACATTTGCATGATATAGCAAGGCAAAGCTGCACTATTCATTTGCTTTGGAGGACGGGATGCAGCTAAAGAGGAGTATACTCGAGCTACAGGCAGGAACTAATACTCCTGAACAAATAATAGGCTGCTAGACCTACTGACTGAATTGCAGGTTCTCGGATACTGCACCACAGGCCCTGTTCGAATTGATTGAAAGATAGATCAGAGACACAGGCCCTTCAGCCCATTGAGTTCACGCAGACCATCAATCTCCCATTCACGCTGCACACTAGGGACAAATTTACAGCGGCCAATTAACCTATTAATCCTCACGTGTTTGGGATGTGGGAAGAAACCAGAGGAAATGCACACGGGAAACCTACAGGGAGAACATTCAAACCCTGCACAGACAGCACCCGAGGTCAGGATCGAACCCGGGTTACTGGTGTGATGAGGCAGCAGCTCTACCAGCTGTGCCACCCTGTGCTAGGAATGGAACAGGAAGAAGACACTGTATTCTCCACTGGAACAGAAAGATCTCAAGCTCATCGCACATGTACTGCATTTCCAGCTACTGATGCTTTTGCCAGCCATTCTTTCTATGTCCCTTCACATATTTATCCTTGTGTATCCATCTTGGACAGTTGCACTTACAAATTGAACTTCAGGAAGTGGGGGCTAGCATTCCCGAATCTGCCAGAATTTTACCTGCCCACAATAAGCACCTTCCATCTCCCAAAATTCCACAGTCTAAAATGATACATTGGAATGTGCAAATTTAAGGAAGAAAACAGTTGGCCTTCCAACAGTATTGGGGAGAATGCTGGAACCTATTATTATGGAACGGTAACAAGACGTGTTTAAAATAGCAATAGGATAGTGCAGAGTCAACATGGATTTATGAGAGAGATTTCTGTAAAGTTTTGCAGCAGTCACAAGCTTTATTGCTTAGATGTTTCATGCGGTGCATTTGGATGTTCAAAAGACTTTCAACTAGATGCCTCCAAACAGATTATTAAACAAAATTAGAGTGCAAACATTGGGAATACTGGATAGAGAATTGGTTATTGACACAAAACAGAAAGTAAGAATTAAAAGTTCTATTTTCAGTTGTGAGGCAATGCCCTGCAGGTGATACAAAGATTGAAGCTGGAACACCATCCACTCATGATATGTACCACTGATTGAATGGCATGATCTCGTGTAATCCACAAAGGACACAACGTGCTGAAGTAATTCTGCGGGTCAGGCAGCATCTCTGGAGAACATGGATAGGTGATGTTGTGGGGAGAAAGCTGGAAGAGTGGTGAGAGTGGAAGAGGGAGAATTGTGAAACCAGAGGAATTAATATCAGTGGGGGGGGGGGGGGGGGGGGGGGGGGGGGGTGCAGCAGCTATGGGTCTAATTCCAGGGGGGGCACAGGGAAGAGGGGGGGTGGGGGGGGGGGGGGGGGGGGGAGGGGGGGGGGGGTGGGGGGGGGGGGGGGGGGGGGGGGGGGGGGGGGGGGGGGGGGGGGGGGGGGGGGGGAGACAGGGTGAAGGGAAAGGTGAGGGTTGGGAGAGTTTGGTTAGTCACCTAAAATTAGAGAATTCAATATTCATACTGTTAGGCTGTAACCTACCCAGGTGGAGTATGAGGCGCTGTACCTACAGTTCGTGAGCGGAGTGGTTGGGAAGGGTTAAGTGAACCAAGGAGTTACCGAGGGAGTCATCTCTATAGAAAGCAGAAAGTGGGTGGGGATGCGAAGATGTGACTGGTGGTGGAATCACGTTGAAGATGGTGGAAATGTCAGAGAATGGTATCTTGGTTGCTGAGGCTGGTGGGGTGAATGGTGAGGACCACGGAAACTCTATCCTATATAAGTTTACTGATGATACTGAGCTGGATGACAGTTTGACCATAATAAGGATACCTTGAGATTTCTGGGAGATACAGCCAAGTTAAACAAATGACCAACAGCATGGCACAAGGAATATAATGGGTGGAAATGTAAAGTAATCCAATTTGATAGAAGAAAGTGGAAAGGTTAAATATATATTTTTAAAATATAACCATATAACCATATAACAATTACAGCACGGAAACAGGCCATCTCGACCCTTCTAGTCCGTGCCGAACACATAATCTCCCCTAGTCCCATATACCTGCGCTCAGACCATAACCCTCAATTCCCTTCCCATCCATATAACTATAACTAACACCCTGCTTAAATGGTGAGAAATTGCAAGTTATTGGTATTTCAAGGGACTTTGGTACACAGGCACACAAATTACAGAGGTGCACTTTCTACAAATAGTAAAGATAGACACAACATGCTGGATTAACTCTGGTAGTCAGGCAGCATCTCTGGAGAAAATGGATAGGTGACATTTTGGGTTTGGAGCCTTCTTCAGACTAAAGGAAAATGGTAAGCTTGACTTTCTTGTAAGAGAATTTGAGTATGAGAGTCTATACTCTCTTATCAACACCCTGCTTAAATATATACTAGACCAAGTGCAGACCCGTTGGGTCTGCTCCCCCAATGGTGTGATCCCCCAACCCAATATTCCACCATGCACCCGTCTCCTCCAATGGAACTGAAGCCGTTGCCAAATGTAAGTTTCCAGCACTTCCCTGCCTCTTTAAAAAAAAATCCAATGGCACCTCCCCTGCCTGCTGCAGCAGTGAAAAGTTCAGTGTTCCTGTCTTGCAACTTTGTTTCATAGTGTGTTGGAAGTTGATAGGAACAAGCAGCCGTCAACGAATCAAAAGGCAGGAAGGGATCCGTACTGCAGGCGGACGGATGGGTTTGAGTTTTATATATTAACAGACCAAGTGCAGACCCGTTGGGTCTGCTCCCCCATGGTGTGATTCCCCCAACCCAATAGCCACATGACGTCTCCTTGGAACTGAAGCCGTTGCCAAATGTAAGTTTCCAGCACTTCCCTGCCTCCCTCAATTGCACCTCCCCTGCCTGCTGCAGCAGTGAAAAGTTCAGTGTTCCTGTCTTGCAACTTTGTTTCGAAGTGTGTTGGAAGCTGACAGGAAGGAGCAGCGAATCAAAAGGAAGAAAGGCAGCCGGACGGCAGGCGGCAGCCACAGACTTTTATTTAGATAGATAGATAGATAGATAGATAGATAGATAGATAGATAGATAGATAGATAGATAGATAGATAGATAGATAGATAGATAGATAGATAGAGCCCTGGGAGACGACATCTGGAATATGTGGACAGTTTCCACGTGTAGGAGAGCAGGCATTCACAACAGATAAAAGAAAAGCAAGTGGGTTCATACATTACAGGTGGGACTAAGGGGGAAAAAAAATTGTTCGGCATGGACTTGTAGGGCCGAGATGGCCTGTTTCCGTGCTGTAATTGTTATATGGTTATATGGTTATATGGTTATTGTCATTGAATAAACAGATATTTATTTGTGGCAGATTGCCTTCCTGATGAGACTGCATTGAAAAGATCTATTCACTGCCTAGAATTACAAGATTGGCGGAAGGATACCACAGGTTTCACTAACATTGATATTGCTGGTCTCACCAGGGCATTGACATTGTGTGTTCCACTGGGGTGCCGATGTTGACATTGCAGGTACCACCACCAGGGTGCTTACGTTGAAGTTGTCAGTCTGAGTATTGTACTTGTGTTGTAGGTTTCCCTAGTGACTTTGACAGTGACTTTGTCAATTTTACTCGTGTGATCACATCAACATTGCCAGTTGACAGAAGGGCGTTGCCAGTTTATGTTTTGCAAGTTCTTGCAGTTTTTGGCATGTAGCAATATCAGAAGGCTGCTCTTAAAGGGATATACCACAAAATACACAACTCTTTACCAGCTAAAGCATAGTATTGCTTTGAAAGAGAAGATGCTGCAGTGATGGGTCAGGACAGATTGATCAGGACAACTGGCGGGGACGCTGCCTGGAGTCAACAACGTGGAAACTAACGGGAAAGAGAGTGTAGGAAATGTCACGTTTAAACTAACAGGACAGGGTGATAGGACCCAATGGAAGAAGACAGAGGGCCATAAAAGGAGGACAGAAACAAAAGGTAGAAGGTAGATAAGAAAAACCAACCTGAAAGCTTTGTTCCTTAATGCGAGGAACATTCAAAATAAGGTGGATGAATTGAATGCGCAGTTAATAGTTAAGGGATATGATATAGTTGGAATTACGAAGACATAGCTTCAGGGTAACCAAGGCTGGGAGCTAAACATGCAGGGGTATACAATATTCAGGAAGGAAGAGGAGGTGGGGTGGCATTGCTGGTTAACGGCGAGATTAATGCAATAGCAAGGAGAGACATTAGCTTGGATGTTGTAGGATCGGTATGGGTAGAACTGCGAAATAGCCAAGGGCAGAAAATGCGTTGGACTTATATACATACCATCAAACAGTGGTCTGGAGGTTGGGGATAGCATCAAGCAGGAAATTAGGGATGCGTGTAGCAAAGGTACGGTGGTTATCATGGGTGACTTTAATCTACATATAGATTGGGCCAACCAAATTGGTAACAGTGCTGAGGAGGAGGATTTCCTGGAAAGCATACAGGATGGGTTTTTAAACCAATATTTGATTTGATTCAATTTATTGTCATTGCACTTTTCAGTGCAACGAAATGGTTTAGCCTGCAATCATAACATAGAATAAATAACAAACACTCAACACAGTTTAAAGTCCCAAAGTCATTGTCTCTTCCCTCCTTGCTCTCCCTCTGCGCTGAGGCAATCCAAGCCTCCGATGTTGTGACCCCGCCAGGTGATGGTAGGTAAGTCCCGCGGCTTAATCCGTGCTCCGCAAACGGGCCGGTTCAAACTCCGCGGCCCGGGGCGGTCAAAGCTGCCGAAGCTGCCATCCTCCAGTCCAGCGGACGTAGCTGTAGTTGCGGGAACTCCGGAAAACAGAACTCAAGCTCCCGATGATGTCATCCACTGGCCCACGGCCGAGCCTCCGAGGCTCCAAAGTCGGGTCGGAAGTTGGGTCGCACCGCAACCACAGCCCCGAAGTCGGCCAGTCCTGGCTCTGCCTCCGCAGCCTCGAGGTCGGTCGCAGTTGGAGGTCGCCAGCTCCGCGATAGGCCTCAGCGCAGACGGACACGGAGACGGGGGATACGGCAGGAAAGGTCACATCCCCCCCCCCGAAGGAACAGTCAAGAAACATGTTACACCCACCCTCCCCCCCCCCACACATACACAACTAAATAAACCAAAATAAACTGTAAAAACGGGACAAGAGAAAACAAAAAACAGAAAAGACAAACGGACTGCAGGCGAGCCGCAGCTGCAAGGCAGCGCCGCCACTTCCGTATCCCTGCCTTCCCTCAGGAACCGACCAGAGGGCAGGCCATCCTAGACTGGGTATTGTGTAATGAGGAAGGATTAGTTAGTGATCTTGTTGTGTAAGGCCCCTTGGGCAACAGTGACCATAATATGGTGGAATTCTGCATTAGGATGGAGAGTGACATGGTTAATTCAGAGACTAAGGTCCTGAACTTGAATAAAGGAGACTTTGAAGGTATGAGATGGGAATTGGCTAGGATAGACGGGCAACCTATACTTAGGGTCGGCAGTGGAGATGCAATGGCAAAGATTTAAAGACCGCATGGATGAACGCCAGAAATTGTTCATCCCTGTCTGGTGAAAAAATAAAACTGGGAAGGCGGCTCAACCGTGGGTGACAAAGCAAGTCAAGGATAGTGTTAAATCCAAGGAAGAGGCATACAAATTGGCCTGAAGAAGCAGAAAGAGGCGAGAAAGAGCATGAAAGAAAGCTTGCGGGGAATATAAAAACTAGCTGTAAAAGTTTCTTTAGGTATGTAAAAAGGAAAAGATTACTGAAGACAAATGTAGTTCCTTTACAGTCAGACAGGTGAATTTATAATGGGGAAACAAGGAAATGGCAGAACAGTTAAACAAGTACTTTGGTTCTGTCTTCACTAAGGAAGGCACAAACAATCTCCTGGAAAAACTAGGGGATCGAGGATCTAATGGGAGGGAGGAACTGAAGGGAATCCACATTAGCCAGAAAGTGGTGTTAGGTAAACTGTTGGGACTGAAGGCAGATAAATCCCCAGGGTCTGATGGTTTGCATCCCAGAGTAATCAAGGAGGTGGCCCTAGAAATCGTGGATGCATTGATGATCATATTCCAATGTTTTCTCGACTCTGGATCATTCCTGTGGACTGGAAGGTAGCAAATGTGGACTGGAAGGTAGCAAACTCCACTTTTTAAGAAAAGGAGAGAGAGAGAGAGAAAATGGGGAATTATAGAGCAGTTAACCTTACATCGGTTGTGGGGGAAGATGCTGGAATCAATTATTAAAGATGTTATAGCAGCGTGTTTGGAAAGCAGTGACGGGACGGGTCAAAGTCAGCATGGATCTATGAAGGGGAAATCATGCTTGACTAATCTTTTGGGAAATTTTGAGGATGTAACAAGTAGAATGGATGAGGGAGAGCCAGTGGATGTGGTGTATCTGGACTTTCAAAAAGCCTTTGCCAAGGTCCCACATAAGAGATTAGTGTGCAAAATTGGAGCACATGGTATTGGAGGTAGGGTTTTGACCAAAGATCCTATAGGATACATCCTATAGGATCTTTGGTATTGACATGGATAGAGAACTGGTTGGCAGACAGGAAGCAAAGAGTAGGAATTAACGGGACCTTTTCAGAATGGCAGGCAGTGACTAGTGGGGTGCCACAAGGCTCGGTGCTAGGACCCCAATTGTTTACAATATATATTAACGGTTTAGATGATTGAATTAAATGTTACATCTCTAAGTTTGTGGATGACACAAAGCTGGGTGGAAGTGTGAGCTGCGAGGAGGATGAGGCTGGAGGGTGATTTGGATAGGTTGGGTGAGTGGGCAGAAGCATGGCAAATGCAATGTAATGGCAGATGCAGCATTATGTGGATAAATGTGAGGTTATCCACTTTAGTGGCAAGAACAGGAAGGCAGATTATTATTATCAGATTAGGAGAAGGAGAGGTGCAACGAGCTGGGTATGCTTGTACATCAGTCACTGAAAGTAAGCATTCAGGTACAGCAGGCAGCGAAGAAAGCTAATGGCATGTTGGCCTTCATTGTGAGAGGATTTGAGTTTAGGAGCAAGGAGATCCTACTGCAGTTGTACAGGGCCCTAGTGAGACCGCACCTGGAGCATTGTGCGCAATTTTGGTCTCCTAATTAAGGGAAAGAGATTATTGCTATTGAGGGAATGCAGCGTAGGTCCACCAGGTTAATTCCCGGGATGGCGGGACTGACATATGATGAAAGAATGGGTCGACTGGGCTTGGATTCACTGGAATTTAGAAGGATGAGAGGGAATTTATAGAGGGAATGTAGCGACCGAGAGAGGGGGGGGGGGGGGGGGGGGGGGGGGGGGGGGGGGGGGGGGGGGGGGGGGGGGGGGGGGGGGGGGGGGGGGGGGAGGATGTGAGAGGGCCCCTCCCATTGGTACGAAGCTTCTAATTTTTCAGCTTGAAATTGTGCAATCTGGTGCATACTGTAACGAGTTTTTTTTTAACTTACACTTGCATGCAATATTTATGTTTTAAATTGGATTATCTATGAATAAGGTTAGGCTAAATTACATTCCTAATTACATTGCACAGTAGAGCCAGGCTCTGATCAACAGGTGCAGCACATGAATGATCTTCGTGTATTCATGTATGGAAATCAGATTATAATCAAGCACTTGGCCCATGTTGACCAACCTGGGCCTCACTGTACACTTGTTACTACTCCTGACCCTGACTCCAGTTGCATACCTTCTCTCATTCCTGACCCTGAGTCCAGCCTTACTCCTGGCCCCCTATTCTACCCTGATCATAGCTGCTTACCTGCTTAGGTTTCCAGTGCTGAACACTCCCATTGTCCCAGCTATGACTGCACACCTAGTAACATTCCAGATCTTGACTCTGGATGGACACTTGGCCTTGCTCCTAGCCCCCTCTGCACTGACAAAATATCTGGCCCACACATAAAGCCCCATATCTGACCCCCTGGACTTAACCTATTATGTTCAAGTCCACAGGTCCTTATCTAATGCGGTAATCTTTTATGGGGCACATCACGGACCAATTTTTGAATAACAAAATGTGCTATATCCATTGGCTTCCTTGTTATCTAACATGCTAGTTACTTTGTCAAAGAAGTCATCAATTGGTTGAACACAATTTCTCATCCATACAATTATATTCACTCAGCTGTATGTATTCTATCACCATTTCCTTCATTTTCCTAACAAACTGTCCTGAAGTCAGTTTCATCCCCAATATTTTCAGTATTCTGCTGTCTTCCTCTCAGCTGTGACTTTTCCAAAATGCCAAGTCCAATAACTATATATTTAATCAATAATATTCTATTTAATGTGATCTTGAGAGAACATAATATTTTCTGTGGTATTCATAACACAAAATGATGAAGAGATCTTTGTTTTGATTGCACCTACCAACATGCATGCATACATTATTATATTACAGTTAATATGTACCGAAGGCAATTTTTTGTTCCAATGCTCCCCATTCCCAATTACTTTTACATTGAAGTGATTGAAATCGAAGTGAAGTTTAAATGGCATCAGAAAAATAAAACCTCTGGAATGGATGATATTCATTACGTGGTTGGTTGGAGTCAGTATCAGCACAATTACTATATTAAACTTTGAATCTTCAGATGTCCTGGTTCAAGCTAAAACTAAAGACAAATAATAACCTCCTCACACATTCCCCTGCAGGTATCTCTGTCACTCCTTTAAAATATGCCCCTTCTTTGAACAAGCTCTTAAACATCGCATCTGAATCAGTTTCCATCTGATTACACTCCTTGAGGATGTTCATCTACATGTTCAATTAATAAAACAACAAGATTGGGGACATTTCTATACAACCTGACAAAGGAATTTGGGGGGGGGGTTAGAAATAGTCAGTGAGGTAAACACACATAATAGTTGAGTGGCAAATGACGATAGTGCTACCTTCCCAATATTTAACTGAAGGAAATAATGGGTTATCGGGGCTGTATGTTGTGACAGATTGCCTGACACCTTGCATGTCATTTTAATATTACACTTATCCCATCCCCCTGGATATTCCGGATTAATAAATTAAGGTTTTATCAACTGATTACAAATCAGGCTAATTACAAATCAATAAGATTAGCCAACTCCGAATCACGAAGCGCTGAGCATTGGGATCCAGACATCATGGACAACTGGCCTCAGTTCACATCTGGCAGTGTTCTCCGTTTGAATCAGGGGCCGCGGACCGTTTTTGAAAGTGGGGGGGGGGGCTGAGCGATCATTGATCACTGGCCTTGGGGGTACCTGGCGAGGGAGTACAGCAACTGAGTGGGGGGAGGGTGTGGGAGGGGGATGTCCCCCATTCCACGGTTGGGATATTTGAAATTTGATGTATTAAAATCATATTTTTGTACAATGTAGAAGTATGATCTCTTTGTTTTTTTGTTTGAAGTAGTTTTAAGAGGTAACTTTTTAAGGGGTAACTTTTTCCACACAAAGGTTGGTGGGTGTATGGAACAAGCTACCAGAGGAGGTAGTTGAGTCATGGACTATCCCAACGTTTAAGAAACAGTTAGACTGATACATGCATAGGACAGGTTTGGAGGGATATGGACCAAAAGCAGGTAGTGTAGCTGGGAAATGTTGGTGGGTGTGGGCAAGTTGGGCCGAACGGCCTGTTTTCACACTGTATCACTCTATGACAACACTATACCTCCACCATGCATGAATGCTTCAAAATCAAGTGGTCGAGTTTTATTGCCATGTACTCAAGCATAGAAACATAGAAAATAGGTGCAGTAGTAGGCCATTCAGCCCTTCGAGCCAGCACTGCCATTCCATATGATCATGGCTGTTCATTTAAAATCAGTACTTCTTTACTGTTCTTTCGCTATATCCCTTGATTTCGTTAGCCACAAGAGCTAAATGTAACTCTCTCTTGAAAACATCCAGTGAATTGGCCTCCACTGCCTTCTGTGGCAGAGAAATCTACAGATTCACAACTCTCTGGGTGAAGACATTTTGTCCTCATCTCAGTCCTAAATGACCTATCCCTTATTCTTAAACTGTGACCTCTGGTTCTGAACTCTCTCAACATCGAGAAGATTTTTCCTGCAGTTACTGTAAGTGAAAATCTAGCAGGCAAGCAGGATGCTTTCTCCAACCACCCCCATTTAACGGCCGCTATCTTCCACTGCTTCTACACAGTGCTTTGTACCTACTTCCAACAGCCACTGGTTGTCCTCCAGGATGCACCGAGCCACAGCCTGGGCCATGCCGGTCACCAGGGCGAATTTGGCAGAGACTCTCACGGCAACGGCGCAATGCATCCGACGCCTCCGACGGCCCGGGACCCTTGCACTGAGGCGGCTCCATGGACGGAGCTGCACGAGCGACTCAGCAGAGCGGCAAACACTTGCCAGCTCCGGGTTCCCGTCTGCATCTGCCCCCACCGCTACGTATGAAGCTGAAAATCTCATTTCTGGTGAATAATGAGTGTGTTGTCGTTTGAGGGAGTTTATGTAAGTCATATTGGGGGTTTATATAGAAAGAGGGAAATATGGATAAAACTGTCCAGGTTAACCTGATTTTCATCAGAAGATGTGGCACAGTGGTGCAGCATTAGAGTTGCTGCCTTTCAGCATCAGAGGCCTGGGTTCAATACTGAGTACAGGTGCTGTCTGTATGGAGTTTGTATGTTTTCTCCAGGTGCTCCGGTTTGCTCCCACATTCCAAAGGTGTACAGATTTGTAGGATAATTTGGCTCGGTAAAATTGTAAGAATGTCCCTAGTGCGTAGGAATAGTGTGAGTGTACAGGGATCGCTGGTCATTGCGGACTCAGTGGGCTGAAGGGCCTGTTTCCGCGCTGTATCTCTAAACTAAATGAAAGCACAGCACTATTCTCATTGGAGTATGAACTTTTACCCCTTATGTCAGAAACTGTTAACATCTGTGCTATGTATAAGCTATTGGATAAGATAGAAGTAAGGCAGGTATAAGAACTGGATGGGGATGATCAATTAACGAGAAAAATCACGCCTTCACTGCTTGGCCTCTTGAAATCTTTCCGAAGGAGATTTTTGGAGTCGTCTGCACTAAACATTGATAATTTTTCAATGCTGCTTTAGTTTGGTGATTCCCTTACACTGAAGATTAACTGTACAAGAGAGAAGTATTATGCTTGTATTACACTGGATCACTGCATCAGGCATGACTCAGAACTAAAGATCATTCTCTAAAGAATTATCGTTACTTCATGCAGTGATCAACATTTTGAAATTTCAAATGTAAATTCTAGCTAATCTTTGTTTGTGTATGATGGCAAATGAAAGGCTGCATGGTGCAGGTACAGTAGCTGCATGTGAGGTTGCTTGGTAACTTGAATCAAATAAATGGGCCCAGTCTCAGGCAAACAATGGTTACCTTTGTGCTTCTCCTTTAAGGCTAGGCACATCATGTTCTTGTGCATCTTATCCCAGGCACTCAGGTGCTAAAAGCACTGAGACAGATTTCATGTCTGCTTTGATATTCATCTGTATACCAAGGTGCTGGTCACCCTTGTAAGCAATCCCAAATGTATTATTGTGTAGGAGTGTGACGTGCATCCACATGTCATTGCATCTTTTGCAAGAACTCACACACACATTTATCTGGTTCCTCACGAGGAATATTTTACCGAGGCAAAGTTTGGTTCCAAATAATTCTGCTGCTTCATTGTACCATAACATCTATATGTAAGCATTTACAGATGCAGGTTTGGATAACTCACTTCATCAAATTCATATCCTCATTCAAACACGAAAAACAATAATTAAACCACAACCAGTAAATTGGTTTGTGGTTCTAATTTTGGCTACCTGCTCATGTGTAACCCTCAGTTAAATCCTGTGAACCCCATAACTGGGCGACAACATCATCGTTCATGACCTGGGACTTGGTCTATTTATGGAACTTAACTGAGAGTCGAAATGGAAAGCAGAAAGAATGATAAAACATGAAGGTATTTGGAAGTCTTTTGAATCATCCATTTTTAGGGCTATTTATATTGCCTTCTCTGTCATCTCTCACTATGAGTACTGAAGAGCTCTCATGAGGTCACTTTCCATCGAATTTCACAAGACTCATCCCAAGACATGCGAGTTTCTCGGTTAATTGTCCTCTGTCAAAATTGTCTCTAATGTGTTAGGAGTGCATAGAAAGTAAGATAACATAGAACTAGTGTAAACGGGTGAGTGATTGTCGGCATGAACATGGTGGGCCTAAGGACCTGTTTCTTTGCTGAATCGCTAAACTAAACTAAACTATAGGGCAGTACAGTAGTGCAGCGGTAGAGTTGCTGCCTGACAGCACCAGAGACCCGGGTTTGATCCTGACTACGGATGCTCTCTACGGAGTTTGAACGTTCTTCCTGTGACCGTGTGGGTTTTCTCACGGTGCTCTGGTTTTGTTCCACTTTCCAAACACGTGCAGATTTGTAGGTTATTTCGCTTCTGTAAATCGTTCCTAGTGTGTAAGAAAGAATTAGTGTACGGGTGATCACTGGTCAGCACGGACTCTGAGAGCCAAAGGGCCTGCTTCCACACTGTATCTCTAAGCCTAACTAATCAACCTGCCAAAACTGCACATCAAAAATCAACTTAATTAATTGCCGTCAAGGTTTAGTTAAGATTTTAAATTCTGATGGTCTGGTTATATTGGCCCCCAGTTGACTAACAAGCATCCAATGCAGTAACAGTGAGGCATTTCCTCTTTTTAGCCCAGGTGCTGAGGTCAATTCAGCCACACCATGCTTAATAAGGCACGTCAACATGAACTGACGCCTTTACATCAGAGGTGGTAACCTCAGCTTCAAAGTTCCATAGACCTCCTGGTGAAGGCAAGAATGAGCTTGTACCTGCCTTTCCAGTCTTTGTGTAAGGACCCTACAGACTGGATCATGCAAATATTCAGTGATGACACCCTCTGACTGTAGATTCTAGTCACCAGCTGTGTCATCCAAAAACTTTATAGGACCGTCCCCACTTTGTGAGTTGGATGAATCTGACACCCTTCTTAGAATGGGGCAACATAGTGGCACAAGTAGAAAAAAACAGAAAAAATAGATGCAGGAGTAGGTCATTTGGCCCTTTGAGCTAGCACCGCCATTCAATATGATCATGGCTGATCATTTAAAATTAGTACCCTGTTCCTGCTTTTTCTCCATATCCCTTCATTCCTTTAGCCCTAAGAGCTAAATCTAACTCTCTCTTGAAAACATCCAATGAATTGGACTCTACTGCCTTCTGTGGCAGAAAATTGCACAGATTCACAACTCTCTGGATGAAAATGTTTTTCCTCATCTCAGTCCTAAATGGCCTAAGCCTTATTCTTAAACTGTGACCCCTGGTTCTGGACTTCCCCCAACATCGGGAATATTTTTCTTGCATCTAGCCTGTCCAATCTTTTAAGAATTTTATATGTTTCTATAAGAACCCCTCTCATCCATCTAAATTCCAGTGAATACAAGCCCAGTCGACCCATTCTTTCATCATGTGTCAGTCCCACCATCCCGGGAATTAACCTGGTGAACCTACGCTGTACTCCCTCAATGGCAATAATGTCCTTCCTCAAATTAGGAGACCAAAATTGCACACAATATTCCAGGTGCCGTCACACAAGAGCCCTGTACAACTGCAGTAGGACCTCCTTGCTCCTAAACTCAAATCCTCTCGCAATGAAGGCCAACATGCCATTAGCTTTCTTCATTGCCTGCTGTACCTGCATGCTTATTCTCAGTGACTGATATGTAAGCACACCCAGGTCCCGTTGCACCTCCCCTTTTCCTAATCTGACACCATTCAGATGATAACCTGCCTTCCAGTTCTTGCTACCAAATTGGATAACCTCACATTTATCCACATAATGCTGCATCTGCCATGCATCTGCCCACTCACCCAACCTATTCAAGTCCCCCTGCAGCCTCATAACATCCTCCTCGGAGCTCACACTGCCACCCAGCTTTGTGTCATCTGCAAACTTGGAGATGTTACATTTAATTCCCTCGTCTAAATCGTTAATATATATTGTACATAACTGGGGTCCGAGCACCGAGCCTTGTGGCACCCCAGTAGTCACTGCCTGCCATTCTGAAAAGGACCCGTTAATTCCTACTCTTTACTTCCTGTCTGCCAACCAGTTCTCTATTCATGCCAATACCCTACCCCCCAATACCATGTGCTCTAATTTTGCACACTAATCTCCTGTGTGGGACCTTGTCAAAGACTTTTTGAAAGTCCAGATACACCACATCCATTCTATTACAGCCTCAAAAAATTCCAGAAGATTAGTCAAGCGTGATATCCCCTTCCTAAATCCATGCTGACTTTGACCGATCCTGTCACCGCTTCCCAAATGCGCTGCTATTACATCTTTCATAACCGACTCAAGCATCTTCCCCACAACCGATGTAAGGCTAACTGCTCTATAATTCCCTGTTTTCTAACTCCCTCCTTTCTTAAAATGTGGGATAACATTAGCTACCCTCCAATCCACAGGAACTGATCCTGAATCTACTGAACATTGGAAAATGATCACCAATGCATCCACTATTTCTAGGGCCACCTCCTTGAGTTCTCTGGGGTGCAGACCATCAGGCCCTGGAGAATGATCTGCCGTCAGTCCCAACAGTTTACCTAACACCATTTCCTGAATAATGTGGATTCCCATCAGCTCCTCCCACTAGATCCTCAGTCCCCTGGTATTTCTGGGAGATTTGTTTATGCCTTCCTTGGAGAAGACAGAACTAAAGTACTAATTTAACTGTTCTGCCATTTCCTTGTTTCCCATTATCAATTCACCTGTCTCTGATTGTAAGGGACCTATATTTGTGTTCACTAATCTTTTTCTTTTTACGTATCTAATGAAGCTTTTACAGTCAGTAGACCTGTTGTCTCACACTCCAGTGAAAGGATTCTATTCTGACCTCTGGCACTGTCTGTACGGAGTTTGTATATTCACATGTGACAGCATGGGTTTCTTCCAGGTGTTCCAGTTCAAGTCCAAATTCCCAAAGATGTGGATGTTAGTAAATTAATTGGCCTCTGGAAGTTGTATCTAGTGCGTAGGTGATTGTTAGAATTTTTGGGTGGGGGGGGGGGGGGGGGGGGGGGGGGGGGGGGGGGAGGGGAAGGGAGGAGGTTGGTGAAGATATGGGGAGACTAAAATGGGATTAGTGTAGACGGCTGTATAATAGTGGGTGTAGATCGATGGAAAAAATGGGTTGTTTTTCTATATGACTGAAAGTTACTCAGAAAGAGCTATCTCAGATCCAATGGAGATCGGAAGGACCCAGAACTGGACTGGGTTCACTAGCTCTGACACATGACTAGTTGAATAACATTTCAGGTTAACCAAGCTGATGAAGTTGATGGATGGGAAGCTGCTTCATGTGGTGATCCACAACTCTCTGATTAGCTGTCTCCCAATGTTTCTTATTTTCTCATTTCAATCTCCAATTAGACATATTAGAACCCTTTGCACTCAACATTGAGTTCAACAATTTCTGAAACAGTCTTTTGTGTCAAAACTGACCATTCTAATAAAAGGTCATGGGCATGTGAAAGTAACTCAAGCTTTTCTCTTTCCAGAGATGCTGCCTTCTCCTTTTTTTTTTCAGATTTCCAAGCAACTATAATGTTCTGCTTCTCACAGTTCCCATGAATGTTTTTCCTTTCTCCTCTTTTCAAGTTCCTCTCCCACCATTTACCAATGTAGATCAATTGCAAACTACAAGATTTACTGTCCACTCTCAGCTAGTACCAGCACTGCCTGTATTGTTCCGTTTCTTTTGGGCTCCAGCCAATTCCAGATATTTTCTATTTTCTTTGCTCTTCACTTTCAGTGACAGAAAGGCCTTTAGAAACTGATGTGGGACAGGATTAACAGTCTCTTGAAGGAAAATTGATTAATTAAGTCAAACCAACATACATTTGTTAAGAATTGTATTTATCCAATGTGATAGAATTGTCTGAAGAAGGGCCCAATGGAAGATAGAGCAGAGAATGTTGTCTACATGGACTTCAGTAAAAGCATTTGACAAAGGCTCTCATGGTAGACTAATCCAGAATGTTAATTCACATGGGGTCCACGGTGAGTTGGTAAATTGCCTTGATGGTAGAGGGGTGCGATGGAAGGTTGTTTCTCTGATTGAAGATCTGGAACCTGTGGTATTTTGGAAGGAACAGTGCTGGGATCTCTATTCTTTGTAATATAAATATTAATGATTTGAATGAAAATGTAGCTGATTGGCAGAAGAAATTAAAATTGGTGGAGTTGTGGATAGTGAGGAGGGATCGGGATCAGTGGGAAATTCAACATTCATTCCCTTCCATCCCACATGGTGCTTTACAGTGCTCGTCACCTACAAAATGCATTGAAACTCAGCAAAGCTACTTTGATATTAGGACCAAAATTGTACCCTCTACCACCGCAGTAGGGGAAAGGAGCACCTGAAGATTCTGCTCCAAATCACACGCCTCCCTGCCTGGGAAATACACTGGTGCCAGTTGCAATCCACTGTGGGAGTCCTTGCACCGCAAGGACTGCAATTGTTCAGATGGTTCATCACCACTTTCTCAAAGAAATGTTCGCATTGTTACCAATGATCACATCCCAAGGATCAGTAATTGGGATGTAGACAAAAGTGCTGGATAAACTCAGCGGGTGAGGCAGCATCTATGGAGTGAAGGAAATAGGCAACGTTTCGGGTCGAGACCCTTCTACCTTCGATTTTACAGCATCTGGTTCCTTCTTAAACAGTGATTGGGATGTGGTACTTTCTTTAACCTTTTTCAGGACTTAATTGATTATGCCTTTTGAAAATAGTTTATTCAGAGCATTTTCTTGTATCCATTCATTGCCTCTTCATTGGTCAATTGTGTGTCTCCTCTACCACTTTTCATAATTTTTGTCCTAAATTTCAGCCTCCTTAAATGGGAAGGTGGGCTAAAAGACCTGTTTCTATGCTATATAGCTGATAAAATAGTAATCATTTCACGCAATGTTCAATGTTCCTGATGCTGGTCTCAGATTCCACGGATAAGACACTGAGTCTTGGGTGCCCCCATGTGGCATAATCATAATTATCTCCAAATGAATAATCTTGCATTCCCCAATCCTCCCAACATACTGCATTTTGCAAAGCTTTCATAACTACTTTTCAGATTAGGGCCGTGATACACTTCCATGTTCGCAGAATATCGGTTTTCATGAAATTGTGCCATCTGTCATCAAGTCTTTAGAGACCGTGTTGCCATTTGTTCAAACTGTCATAAGATTTTCGGTATATTAGTGACAGATTGGCTGCAATATGTCTTTGGTTGAATAACTTGCCATGGGAGAAACCTGAAACCTATGCTTTGGTCTGGCATCAATGATAGTCCTGGCAGATTTAATCTATCTCTCTCTCATGTAGCTTGACAATTGCTAAGCTTTTGAAACTGCTTAACTTTACAACACACAGCATCCACGCACCTCAAACCAATTTGGAAAATACCTTGTGATCGAAGGTTCAACAGACAAGACATCATAACACAAGTAAACTTTTTACTCTGGTATAGTGGATGACTTGTCCAGCTGCCCCTTGTCCAAGCCTCCTTTTCATCTAATTTTTGTTTGTTCTCACCTGCACATTTCTTCCTTGTATGAATCTCCCCATTCTTCTACTGAATTTCTACCAGTTCTCTCATGGACTGGTGTATCTACCATTGATGTATTAAATGAGATCAAATAGGTTTGTACCTCACATTGCTCTCTTCATCGCTGGGGCCTATTACTGCTTGCTGCTGCCTTGTGCAGCTGATAGCCTCTGAAGTGATGAGAAACAGCATTCAAACAGCATTTGTTTCAATTGAAAATGTTCCACTAATATCCCTTGGGATCTCTTTCATAGATGGTGGGTGTATGAAATGTCATCTAAACATGGCCAGTGGATAATTCAACAGGACTGAAATGGGAAAACAATCTCACCCCATTTAACACTGCCACTTTTGCTGTTCAGTATAGGAACAATCAGATGGAAAGGTCGGTCATGGAACTGGGCTCCTTATTGGTCAAAGGGTGCAGTTGACTTGGAGTGAAAAAATGCAACAAACAGCATGTGATTGAATAAGCAAACAAATAATTAGGTATTACTGGTTCGGGAGGAGTGTTGGCTAAGATGTAGTAAGCGGTTTAGAAGGATGTGGGCCAAACGCAGGCATGTGGGACTAGTGTGGATGAGCTTCTTGGTCGGCATGGGCAAGTTGGGCCGAAGGGCCTGTTTCCACGGTGTATGACTCTAACTTTCTGCTTTTCCTGTTTTACCTACATAGTGCCAGGGATTCTATCACAGGAAAAGACATTCAGAATCCAGGATTAATATCAGGATGTAACTGAGTGATTTCACATACATATCATGAACTAGACCACTAGCTGGAACTATTTTTAAATAATCGTTTGGATTAAATGACCTGACCCTCTGGTGCAAATACTATGAAATCCTGTGTAATTATTTTTTAGATTAAGAAAAATTAAAACATTTCCTCAACATGAAAAACATGCAAAGATCTTGAGTAGTTCACATAAGATTGATGCTAACAGATTCCTCCCACTGGTATTATTGAACAAAAGTATTATTGTACTAAGGGTAAGCCTCCTATTCAATATAATAGGTTACTTAATAATATAACATGGTCACTTCAATGTAATGGAGTATTCATGTTCTTATTGTATCACAAACTGGGGTACACGTGTGCCTCAGGTAACATAACTGAACAGGATCCTTTTATCCTGTAAAAGATGTCCAGAGGTCCTCCTCCGTGAGGAGAAGCATGTTTGTACTAGAATTGAGAAAGAGGCAAGAGCCTTCAATTCAAAGGAGGGAAGGAAGAAGATGGAAGGAGCAGAAAATGATTGCATGATAACACCTACTACATGGGTGATTCATACTTTTGGGGCCAAGTTTCCACTGGGTGAATGAGGCACCACTGATATGGGCTTCAGTGGGCATTCATTATGCTGCCTCTTTATTAACTCCTGTAATAAGCCCACTGTAACCTCCACACTCAGTGACTTCTGACTAAAACACCTTAAACCCATATTTTTCACATAAATTGCATTCCACAGAGGTAATGAGGACAACAATTGCATGTTTACCAGACAGATTGCCTGAGGTTGCACAATCAGTCCGTGTGTCCAAGCACATCAACTGGAATAGAAGTAAACCTACAACAAAATTGTTTCTAGTGTGGAATTGGAAGAACCAGGCAGGATCCCTCCTAACTTCGCAAAGGAACTGGGCTCAGCTGGCCTGGACCCATTGCAGCTCAGAGTTGAGCCGGTCCCAACCTGTTGCCTGAGCCGCAGACCACTCAGTGTCCTCAGGTTGCCAGACAAATGAGCAAAAGCAAACTGTTGGAGGAACTTAGTAGGTCAGGCAGCATATGTGGGGGGGGGGGGGGGGGGGGGGGGGGAGGGGGGGGTTGGGGAATAGTTGACATTTCGGGTTGAGACCCTGCTTCAAAACTCCAAATTAAATGGAAATTAAGTTGCCAAAATTGTGACTTTTCTTCACTAGATGAATGAGTGTCCAACCCACTGGGGATCCATTTGCCAAATGTACAAATTTCTCCCTTGGTACTTGTTGAGAAAGTTGAGAGTTCTGGTCTTACAGTAAAAAAAAGTATCTGTTTTATTATATCTTACAAATCTATTAAAAAAAAATTAGCAATCAAGACACAAATGAGCGTAACCCTATTCCAAAGTCTTTTATATATCATTCTTGAGATTTTGTCTCAGCATTGAGAGACAATAGACATTAGGCAATAGGTGCAGGAGTAGGCCATTTGGCTCTTCGAGCCAGTCCTGCCATTCAATGTGATCATGGCTGATCATTCCTGCCTTCTCCCCATATCCCCTGACTCCGCTATCTTTAAGAGCCCTATCTAGTTCTCTCTTGAAAGTATCCAGAGAACCGGCTTCCACCGCCCTCTGAGGCAGAGAATTCCAGAGAGGGGCAGCGTAACCATAAATGTCAACATCCACTGAACTGATTTTGTTTTGAAAAGTGACTATGTACATTCCTGGCTTACCATTCTGAAAACTTTACAATGAGTACAAACCAATATCCATTGATCAGTTTTGATTTGGCCAGTATTTCATGCACAATGTTTTTCTGGTTTACAGAGACTGATCTTTATTTTATATGCAAAAAACAAAAGTTTCAAGGATCTCTGCTTGAAATGCTGTGAAATTGAATGTGGTGGCCTGCACTCTGCTTGAAATGGAATTTCAAGGAATAGCTGTGAGTGAACTGCCAGCCCACCAGGCGCAAGTGACTGCTGCCAGCCCACCAGGCCTGAGTGACTGAGCTGCCAGCCCACCAGGCCTGAGTGACTGGGCTGCCAGCCCAAGAATCCATTCGGCCACAATGTCCACACTAGCCTTCTGGAAACCTTCGCCCCACAACACCCATACTAGCGCTCCTGAAAGCCCCCCCCCCCCCTCCCCAATATTGGAATTGGTGGAGAAGTGGAATATTGAATTGGGGGACCAGCCCCAATAAACTGCTATATACTGTATGTTCTAATAATCACCGTTTACCTCTCTAAACATCTGTATATTTCTTAAGACTGAAAAAAAATTGCAGTTTAAAAGTCCATGCTCTTTCTCTTTTGTATTATTTTGCAAGCCTACACCTAACTGCTCTCCCAGATGAAATTAAATGATCCCATGCCATACTTTAAAAAACCCAGTAATCAACACTTCTAAATAAAAGGTTTATCTGACGATCAACCACAATATTGTTTTTTGGGAGCTTGCTGCATGCATATTTATTGAACTTCATACCTCACAATAGATACTTCTGAAGATGGGTCTCAGACTGAAACCTCGCCTATCCTTGTTCTCCAGAGGTGCTACCTCACCTGCTGAGTTGCTCCAGCACGTTGTGTCCTACTGTGCTTCACTTGTTTGTGAAAAACTTTGGAATATTTTTAAAAGATGATCTAAAATGGGAGTTTTTTATTCTCTTATAAGTATACAAATAGACTTTTGTGCTAGCATTGGATGTCGTGTCGGGCCAGCATTTAAATGGGAAACAGGAGAAGAGATCCGGAGATAACTGCACTGGAAGTCATTTCTAGAGTCTGAAGAAGGGGTAACGACCCGAAATGTTACCTATCCATGTTCTCCATAAACTCCAAACACTTGCTGACAGAGAAGATTGGGAAGAGATGGTTAAGCTTTTTGTTAGTGTAGGAGATGTGAATAACTGCATTCTGGGATGCAAAGTTTTAGCAAAAAGAGCACAGAAAGCCCAAAGAGAGATTGGCAGGAAAAGAATGAAATAACAATGGCCTGGGCTATATAGAGGCAGCCACCAAACGCATGCTTTTATCCCCCTTCATTCAGAATAAAAAATATATACAAAATAAAAACTGCAAAATCTCTTCATACATTCTCAATGTCTATTCATTCAAAACTGTCATACTCAGTAGTGTTCTCACCTATCTTTAAATAAAGCACCTTTGCTATTCATGTGACTCCCCCAGGGTGATATTTATTTGCCTGTTTGAGGGGTGGACGTTGCCCCTGAATGTCTAGCAATGGAAGGACCCCTAGACTGGTTCTCTCCCTCAGAACCTTGTTAAACAAATGCAAAATGGGCAGAGAAGAATGGGAGATGAAGTATGTCTGGCATATTCATATCATATCCAGAGGATATTTGTCCTAACTTCTGGTGCCCAATGGTTTAAAGTACACTCTGTACCTTTAAATGTTCCGCCACAACGAAACAGTATCTAACTAAGCAATGCAGCCCACAGGTGCAAACCTTTACTGGCTCAACTAAACACGAACATTTATCACAAATCAAAGCTCAGTAAATCAACAGGAGGTGGCCTTTCAAAACTGAATTTCCTTTGAAGGTTTGATGATCAAGTTTGCTGGCTATGATTAGCATCCAGACTGGTTACCCAAATGGAGACGAGAAACCACATGTATTTATCAATATACACTGACTACCGTGGAGGGATTATAAAGAATTAACATACCAAAGTAATCAAACATAATGAGCAAACATGTACTTATGATGAATATGAAAATGCACAATTCATCGCAACAATTTGGAGCAATGGAACTCCAGTTCCAACATTGGCATAGAAAGAAGTAAAAGGTAGCATGAGTCTTGCAACAATTTAAGTAGAAATGGAGCAAGGTAAAAGATCAGAACTAACTTGGCTCTAACCGACACCTTGGCATTTATGATAAACTAGACTAGAAGGACCAGTTGGGTCCCATCCTCACATGGGAGGCCTGGGCCCCCAATGCAATATTCCCCCTCTCTACCAATTCCAATATTCCACCACTCACGCATAGCCCCCAACTGCACAGGAGCGGCTGATGGGTTCCCGTTGTGACCTCCTCCCCCCCCCCCCCCCCCCCAACTCGGCCCCTTGCCCTTCCCCCCCCATGCATTAACTCCACCCCCCCCTCAAACCCACCCCCCCATCCACTCTTAGCGGCCCTCCGGCGGCGCAGCACATTCCCTCCCAATGGGTTCCCATTGTGACGTAGAACTCGCAGGTATTACTGCGCAGGTGCAGGTGTGACGGGCACGGCAAGTGGAAAAGAGATTTATTAAAGCTTAAAATGTGAATAACTCTGAAAATATAACAACAATTTATATGTTAAAGAGGAGATTTATTTAGTCCATTCTTTCTTGTTGTGTCTCGTTGCGTTCTGTAGCCCGAGGAGGGGTCAGCTTCAGACGGGGGCTGTCGGGAACTGGTGGTGGGAGCGTCCTGCAGTCTGGGGAGGGGCACGTTTAGGCGGGGCTGTCTGGGGCCGGTGGGGGAGGGGGGAGCATCCCAGCAGCCGGGGGAGGGGGACGGCTTCAGGCAGTGGCCGGTAGGGTGAGGGGGGCTTTCTGGAAGGCTAGTATGGGTGTTGTGGGCTGAAGGGACTGGTTTCAAGAGGGCTAGTATGGACATTGTGGGCCAAATGGATTATTGGACCTGAGGCTGAGAGTAGTCACTCTCACTTCATTTCTAGAATTAACCTCTTTTGGTCCATATGTGAACAAGGCAGTAATGAAGAGATGAACTGAGTAGTCCTGGTAAAAAAAATGAAACTGGGAATGTATGAGCAGTATATTGGTGAGTAAGAGCCATTTGACAACACTGTCAAAAATACCTTGTTTAAGAAGGAACTGCAGATGCTGGAAAATCAAAGGTACACAAAAAAGCTGGAGAAACTCAGCGGGTGCAGCAGCATCTATGGAGGAAAGGAAATAGGCGACGTTTCGGTCTGAAGATGGGTTTCGGCCCAAAATGTTGCCTATTTCCTTCGCTCCATAGATGGTGCTGCACCTGCTGAGTTTCTCCAGCTTTTTTGTGTACCGTCAAAAATACCTTCCCTTACATCGCTGACAATTGGGAGTAGTGTTCAGTAGGCAATTGACCAGATTTGATCTGTCCTGAGTTTTGTGGACCGGACATACTTGGGCAACGTTTCACATGAGGCACAAGGAACTACAGATGCTGGTTTACCAAAAAAAAGACACAAAATACTGGAGTAACTCGGCTGGTCAGGCATTATCTCTGGAGAACATGGATAGGCCATGTTTTGGGTTGGAATCCTTCTTCAGACTCAAAGTGTGTCCCTGCAGCCCATCTTAAGTAAGGCCACAACCTTAGCCACCCTCCAATCTTCCGGTATCTTATCCACAGCGAATGATGATACAAATATAATTGCCAGGGGCTCAAAGATTTCTTCTCTTGTTTCCTCTAAAGTCTCAGGATAGACTTGGTCAGGCCCCAGGATTGATCCACGTAAATGCAGTTTATGATTGCCATCACCACTTTTGTGAAGTGGAATCACTTTTCAAGGAATCACTATTCCCTTCCCTGAATTCCTTCGCTTATGACCTTTTCCCACGGTAAATACAACTGAGAAATATACATGTAACACATATCCCATCTCCTGTGCCTCTACACGCAGACAACCACATTGATCCACTAAGGACCTGTCCCACTTACGCAACCTTTTCGGCGACTGCCGGCACCCGTCATAGGTCGCTGAAAAATGTCAACATGTTGAAATTTCAGCGGCGACCAGAAAGACGCTACTACTCTTTGGGTGACTAGGAGACCTCTCACGGCGACCCCTGGCGACCTCTAACGACCATACAGGCGACCCCCTGGCAACATGCCCCCTGGTGACACTCCGCAACACCCGAGGCATGTCTCAGCGGTCGCCTGTATGGTCATGAGAGGTCTCCTAGTCACCCAAAGCGTCTTTCTGGACGCCACTGAATTTTCTACACGTTGAAAGTTTTCAACGACCAATGATGGGTGCCGGCAGTCACCGAAAAGGTCGCGTAAGTGGGACAGGCCCTTAAGGGAGCCTATTCTTTAATTAGTTACTCTGTTACTCTTAATATACTTTAGAATTTCTTAGGATTCTCCTTTACCTTATCTGCCAAAGCAAACTTGTGTCCTCTTTTTGTCCTCTGAAGTAGCTCATAGTGCTTTTGCTATTTACCCACCTAACAGCTAACTAGCAGGTGCACCTCCAGAAAGGTCAGTATGGGAATGGGAAGAGTTAAAATGGTTAGCAATTGAGAGATCCAGCAGACCTTGGTGGACTGAGCACGTTTTTTGTGAAACGATTGTCCAGTTCACGCTTAGTCTCGCTGATGTAAAGGAGGTCACATTGGGAGCACCAAATGCAGTAGATGAGGTCAGAGGATGTGGACTTGAACCGCTGTGTCACCTGGAAGGACTGCTGGGGTCTCTGGATGGATGTGAGGGGAAGAGGTCTAGGGACAGGTGTTACTTCTTCTGTGGTTGCAGTGGAAAGTAATTGGGGAGGAGGTGGTTTGTGTGTGGGGGGGGGGGGGGGGGGGGGGGGAGACGGATGAGTGAACCAAGAATTTGCAGAGGAACTAGTTTCTGCGATAGGGGTGGGGATGGAAAGATATGAATAGTGTTGGGATCATGTTGAAAGTGGCGGAAATGTCGAAGAGGAAGCTGGTGGAGTAAAAGGTGAGGGCTAGGGGAACTCTATCCTTGTTCCATCTGGGGGGAGGGTAAGCAAGGGCAGAACTATGGGACTCAGAGGAGACCAGAGTGAATGATCCATCTGCTACAGTAGGGAAAAACCATGCTTATTAAAAAAAGAGGACAATGTGGATGTCTTGGAATGGATAGCGCCATCTTAGAAGCAGATTCGGCGGAGACAGAGAAATTGAGACTAGGGGATCGACTTTTTGCAAGAGGCAGGGTGGGAGGAGATGTAGTCCAGATACCAGTGAGAGTTGGTAAGTTTTGTAGTCTCCCTGTGATGGGGACAGAGATCAAGAAAGGGGAGAAAGGTGTCAGAGGTAGTCCAAGTAAATTTGAGGGCAGGGTGCAGGTCACTGGTAAAGTCAATGAAATTGACAAGTTCTGCAAGGGCTTATCCATTTAGCCATCAAATGTTAGCCTTGTCATCAATAACCACATCCCCAAAATTAAAATAAATTGTGAGAACCTGATCTCATGGCTTGGCAATTATCTGCATACTGAGGGATGGTAGATCCATTGGTTATGTCACTTGAAATCAATTTCCGCAAGGTATTCTTTTGTGCCCACCATCTCTTTGTTTGATTTCTTTGTAATGAATTTGACAGTGAGTCTTGGGCGCCCTCATGTGGCCTAATCACCACAGTTTCCAAATTATTTTTGTTGCATGCTTCAACAACCTCAACATTTTGCACATCCATCCTAAATTTCTATTTAGACTTTAGAGATACAGTGTGGAAAGAGGCCCTCCAGTTTTTGGCGTAGGTTAATTGGCTTCCATAAATTGCCCCTAATGTGTAGTATAGAACTAGTGTACTTGTGATCGTTATTGGCGCAGACTCGGTGGGTCGAAGGGCCTCTTTCCATGCTGTATCTCTGAACTAAACTAAACTAAATATGTATAGTCTTCTTCAAAAGCTTGTGCCGAATTTCTTTCTGTATTCATCTTAAATTGTCCAGATCTGTGGAATTACCACAAATGTTCCGAATGCATGCCAGAGATATGCTCAAGTGTTCTATTCATGTATCTTCAGCAGGTTCGTTCCTCGGTCTCAATGTCACATCCTGCTGCTGCTGATGATCACCAAACCAACAGCGAAATGTCATTCAAAGTTTTATTTGTGTAGAAAATGTTTGACAAAGAATCTTTGAAACCAATTTTCAAGCTTTATCATGACCGACAAACATTGAGATTTCTCCTTCATCATTGCTGAAGGTAAAATAATCTAAAAACAACGAAGGATAAATTTCTCCATTTCTCTCCAGCTGCAAATGAGTGTTTATTTAAATTCATTTTCACGATGTTGATGAGGTGGTGGTAACCTGCTGCTGTCCTTCTGGTGAAAGCAGTGCCACAGAGTTGCTGGGCAGGAAGTTCCAGGAGTTAGAACCCGTGACAATGAAGGACCGCCAGTATATTTCCAAGTCAGGATGGAAACTGGCTGATGATGGCAGTCCCATAGTTCCACTGCTCTTATCCCACTTGATGGTAGAGTTCACATGACTGGCATGCGCTAATAGGAATACACAAGCCAAGTAACTGCAGTGTGTATCTTTTGTGGTGTAAATTGGTGGAGAGAATGAACATGGTAGACACAAAATGCTGGAGTAACTCAGCGGGACAGGCAACATCTCTGGAGAGAAGGAATGGGTGACATTTCGGGTAAGGATTCTTCTTCAGACTTCCAGAGATTCTGCCTGTCCCGCTGAGTTACTCCAGCATTTTGTGTCTACCTTCGATTTAAACCAGCATTTACAGTTCTTCCCTACACGAGAGAATGAACATGTGTGTAGGTTAACGATTGCCCAACCTCCGCTTAGTCTCCCCAATGTAAATCAGCTGATATCTAGAGCAGCGGATGCAGTAGATGAGGTTGGAGGAGATATAGGTGAACCTTTGTCGCACCTGGAACGACTGCTTGGGTCCTTGAATGGAGTTGAGGGGGGAGGTGAAGGGACAGGTGTTGCATTTCTTGCGGTTGCAACGGAAAGTGCCCGGGGAGGGGGTGGTACGGCAGGGAAGGGAAGAATTGACAAGGGAGTTGCGGAGGGAGCGGTCTTTGCGGAAGGCAGACATAGGGGGAGATGGGAAGATGTGGCGAGTGGTGGGGTCACGTTG
Source organism: Leucoraja erinaceus (assembly GCF_028641065.1). Taxonomy (NCBI): domain Eukaryota; kingdom Metazoa; phylum Chordata; class Chondrichthyes; order Rajiformes; family Rajidae; genus Leucoraja; species Leucoraja erinaceus. The sequence continues at coordinate 44,283,435 of NC_073384.1, forward strand.
GAGGTGGCGGAAATGGTGGAGGATTATTTGTTGTATTTGTTGGCTGGTGGGGTGAAAGGTGAGGACTAAGGGGACTCTGCCCTTGTTGCGATTGCGGGGATGGGGAGAGAGAGCAGTGTTGCAGGGTATTGATGAGACCCTGGTGGTAGCCTCATCTATGGTGGCGGAGGGGAATCCCCGTTCCCTGAAGAACGAGGACATTTCCGATGCCCTGGTGTGGAATGTCTCATCCTGGGAACAGGTGCGGTGTAGGCGGAGGAATTGGGAGTAGGGGATGGAGTCTTTACAGGGGGCAGGGTGAGAAGACGTGTAGTCCAGATAGCCATGTGAGTCAGTTGGTTTGTAGTGTATGTCGGTCAGAAGTCTGTCCCCTGCGATGGAGATGGTAAGGTCAAGGAATGGTAGGGAAGTGTCGGAAATGGTCCAGGTGTATTGGAGTGCCGGATGGAAGTTGGTGGTGAAGTGGATGAAGTCAGTCAGTTGTGTGTGGGTGCAGGAGGTGGCCCCAAAGCAGTCGTCAATGTAACGGAGGTAGAGGTCGGGGATGGGGCCCTGGTACGTATTAAACAAGGATTGTTCAACATACCCGACAAAGAGGCAGGCGTAGCTGGGGCCCATGCGTGTGCCCATAGCTACGACAAAGAACACAAAACTGATTAGCCAGATAAGCTGCTCCAAGTGAAAATGGAATAACTGCAGATGCTGGAAATCTAAAATAAAAAAACATTGGAAACAATCAGCTGGTCAGGAGGCATCAAGAGAGTGAACATTTGAGTTAATGTTAACAAAAGACCTTCAAACCTTAAACATTAAATTTGCTTCTCTTTCTACAGATGTTACCTGACCTACTGGGTGTTTCCAACATTTTCTGATCCAGGTGTTACATATCGAGGAAGGAATGTTGGTGAGTATAGGGGGAGAATTGCCGGATTTTCCTTTGTCATCTTAACAATGCCACAGTCAATCACATCCACTGGAAAAGAGTTGGGATCTTGGTTTAACTGAGAGCTGTTGTGTCCTAAAATACACCACAAGCTAGAGCATAATCATTTGGGCCCAATATGGTTCAGTGGTGTCAATTCTATGAAATACCGATTCAGATTCAGATTCAGATTCAGATTCAATTTTAATTGTCATTGTCAGTGTACAGTACAGAGACAACGAAATGCATTTAGCATCTCCCTTGAAGAGCGACATTGCAAATGATTTGAATAAAAAAATAATAAGTGTCCGGGGGGGGTGGTGGTGATTGGCAGTCACCGAGGGTAAATAGCATAATTTTCTTCAAGATTACCTTTTTCCAGGGTACGGGAATCAAGAACGAGAAGGCATAGGTTAAGATGAAAGGGGAATGATTTAATTGTAACCCGTGGGGCAACTTTTTCACTCAGAAGTTGGGGGGTATATGGATCAAGCTGCCAGAGGAACTAGTTGAAAGAAGTACTATAACAACATTTAAAAGACATTTGGACAGGTGCATGGATAGGAAAGGTTTAGAGGGATATGAGCCAAAGGGTCTGTTTTTGTGCTGTTTGACTTTCTGACTCTATCTACTAAGAAAATTGAAAAAATTTCCAGTACATGAAATATGAAAAACCTTTGGGTAGTTCACAGATGTTTGATGCCAAAAGATTCCTTCAACTGATATTATCAAACAAAAGTATTATTTTACAAAAGGCAGGTCATTTATTCATTATAATACGTTATTAAGGTAACATGATCGGCACACACCAATGAAATGAGGTTTCCATTTTCTTTCTGTATCACAATCCAGGGTATTCATGAGCCTCAGGGAACGCAGTTATATAACTGAATAGGATCCATTCTCAGATTTACAGATTTTGAAACAGCATGCCTATCATGAAACAATACTTGGATAAGCACTAAATGGCATTCTAAACAGGGCATCAGTAAAAGATAGAAAACGCCCAAAGTCTTCAACAAACGATAATCTTTTTAGGAGGAAGCCTGTCTGTGTTGGAAACATCAAAGAGGAAAGAGCACGCAATCCAAGTGAAAGGAGTAAGGCGAAAGGTAGGAGCAAATGATTTCTTGAATTCAACTTTTGTATAAATCATTAAAATTTTGGGGGCAAAGTTTCCTCTGGGTGAACGAGGCACCACAGGTATGGGCTATAGTGGGCGTTCGGTAAACTGCCGTTCTTTAACCTGTGATCAGCCTTTGTAACTTCCCAACTCAGTGACCTATGACTCTTCCTGAAACAAATGTAAACTCTTGTTTTCCATATAAACCAGAATCCAAATAAGTTATTCGATAGCAATTGCACTTTTACCAGAAAGATTGATTGAGATTACGTAGTGAACAGTCATCAGCCTATGAGTTCAGGCACCCCAACTCGCGTAAAAATTGTATCTAATGTAGAGTTGGAAGAACTGGCTGGATCCTCCTGATTTCACAAACGTACCGGGCTCATCGCAGCTCAGAGCTCAGCAGACCCAGACCCGACGCCTGAGCTGCAAACAGTTTCATGTCCACAGGTTGCCTGACAAATTAAAGTGAGGTTGGGTTACCAAAATCGTGACAGCTTTTCGCCACCTGAATGAGGGCTTCAGCCGACAGGTAAAATGTCTAAATTCCACCCATGGTGCTTTCTTAAATTTTTTTTAGAAAGTTGAGGGTCTGGTCTTGCAGTAAAGAGAATATTTTCTTTTTGCATATCTTAGAAATCCACAAAAAATTAGCAATCTAGGCTTATATTCATGTACAGTAAAACACAAAGTGAGGGAGTACCTCAGCAGGTCAGGCAGTATCCCTGGAGAAAATGGATAGGTGATGTTTCGGATCGAGATCCTTCCTCCAACTGTAGCCCCTGAGTCCAAAGTGTTTTACATACTCTGCCTGAGATTTTCTCTCAGTATTGTGTTCACCATAAATAAAAGCATCCACCTTGTTAAATTTGTTGTTGAAAAGTGACTGTATATTCCTGGCTTTCTAAACTGAAAACATTGCAGTGTGCAGAACTCAGGAGGATCCTGCCTTGTTCATCCAATTCCATACTAAAAACAATGTAACGGGAGTTGGGATGCCTGGATACACGGACTAATTGTTCACTTTGTAATCTCAATCGATTTCTTCAGTAAAAGTGCAGCTGCTGTCCTAATGACTTCTTTGGAATCTGATTTACATTGGTTTCAGCAATAATCAGGAGTCACTTAGGCTAGAAGTTACCGATCAATCACAAGGGTTAAAGATAGAGGCAGCATTGTGAACACCCACTTTAACCCATAGCCTCATATCCTTAAACATGATTAATGCTTGCTGTCCATTTTGATTTGGCCTGTATCTCATTCATCGTCCATGTTTCATTCTACTTTTCTACGCTGATCTTTTGTGAGTATCGTTTAACAAATTTATTACACATCTGAAAATTATAAAATTAAACTATAATTCCTTAGGGTATGACTTAGTGAGAGGCTGCAAATATGGCTTCCATTTAGAAATCCTTTTCATATATTTGTTGAGTGTATTCAGAACTGTTTTCGGAAGGGAACATTTATTCAAATCTCAATTCAAGATCTTTAGAAACTTGTTATTCAATAATTTAATTATCATCTATACCTCTCGAAGACTTATTTTGTTTGTGTCAATTCTTTAAATAAATTAATTTAAGATTCAATTAAATATTTACTGATATCTTAACCATCAATATGAAATTAAATACATTTACAGATATGAATTCAAAAAGAAAAGCATAATTTGAATGATATTCTTTGTTGGACTTGGCATTTGATACTATCGTGGGATCAGAGATCAGCGACTCAATCAGAATATTAAATTGTTTTCAAATATTCAATTTCACTTAATGGAATACATTTCAGCCAGCTTGTAGCCAATTATTTATGAATTAGGTAAATATTGGATCGGAAAACTGCCTGTACGATACCATAATTCATTAAAAACATGAAGCAAAAAAAAACTATTGCCGGTCAATTATTAAAAATTACTAGAATCCATTGTGAAGTTGGTAATAGCAGAACAATTGGCAAGTCATTATCTGATCAGGTAGAGTTCGCATGGCTTCAGGAAGTTAAAATGATGTCTTGCTGATTTACCAAACTGTTTTGAGGATGTACCAGTAATGGACTTGTCCTACTTACGCGACTTTTTCGGCGACTACCGGCACCCGTCATAGGGCGTTGCAGGTCACCAAAAAATGTCAACATGTTGAAAATCCAACGGCGACCAGAACAAGGTACGACTCTTGGGGTGAATACTCATGACCATACAGGCTTCACCCCGCAACATGTCACCGGGTTGTCGCCTATATGGTCATGAGTGGTCTCCTCAGTTGCCCAAAGAGTCTGGCCGCCGCTGGATTTTCAACATGTTGAAAAGTTTCGACGACTTGCAACGACCTATGACAGATGGCGGTAGTCGCAGAAAGAGTTGCGTAAGTGGGATAGGCCCATTACAGTGGGTCAAGATGTAACACATTTGGATTTCAAGAGGCTTGACAAGATGCTACACAAAATGCTACTTTAAAAAGTAAAAACTTATGATAGATAAACACGGAAAGTAAATTGACTAACGAGATGGAAGTAGTGAATAGAGGCCATTTTCAGATTGACAACTTAAAACAGGGATTGGAGCTAGAAATGCAAAAGTTTAACACATATGTGATTTAGGGGAAGAAACTGTCAAATTTAAAGATGATACAGTTTACTCAGATATATAGGTAGATTAACTAAATACTCAAATGTGAACCCATGGAATAGAGTGCGAAAATGTGAAATTGTTTCCTTTAGGAGAAAGAACTTTAAAAGACCATTATTAAAACTGAGAAAGACTGCAGCAAAGAGCTCTCAAACATGAGACACAAAAAGCAAACATATTGGTGCATGAGATAATTGGGAAGACAAATGTAATGCTTGCTTTTATTTCAAGGGGGTTAGAGTACAAAACATTGAAAATCTTGCTGCAGCTGCACAAAACACAGGTGAGATCACATCCAGAATCATGTGAAAATATTAGGATACCTTATTCAATGAAAGTTAGAATATCTCTATAATTATAAAACTCTGATCTTAGGTGTGTGTGTGTGTGTGTGTGTGTGTGTGTGTGTGTGTGTGTGTGTGTGTGTGTGTGTGTGTGTGTGTGTGTGTGTGTGTGTGTGTGTGTGTGTGTGTGTGTGTGTGTGTGTGTAATTACTTCTCAAAAAAAGATCCGTTAACGGTAAAATGTTTACATATGCCGGTAGAGATTTATCCTGTGGAGTCCGAAATCGACATCTGAAAAATTCATGCTTTATTTCTCAAGTTATTAATGAAAATGTTCACAAATTTGAAAAAAACGTTGGAAAAAAACCCGGCGTCTTTCGCTGATGAAGTCACATTGGGTCTGCGTGCTGCGTTCCTCACGCTGTATTCCACGCACTGCGAGTGAAGAACGAGATTTCAGGTCCATCTCGGGCCGGGTCCATCTCGGGGTCGGGTCCCTCTCCCCCCTCCTCCTTCTCTGCACCCCTCCTCCTCTCTCCCACCTCCTCTATCTACACCTCCTCCTCTACACCTCCTCCCCCTCCCCCCTCTCTCCCCCCCTTCCCCCCCTCCCTCCCCAGCCTCTCTACTCTCTCCCCCCCTCTCTCCCCCCCCCCCTCCTCCTCTACCTCCTACCCACACCTCTTCTCCCCTCCCCCCTGGACTCTAAACCCTCTCTCCTCTCTCCCCCCTCTCCTCCACCCCTCTCTCCCCCCTCTCCCCCCTCTCTCCCCCTCCCCACTCTCCCCTGCCCACTCTCCCCTCCCCCCCCCCCTTTCCCTCTCTCCCCCCTCTCTCTCCCCTCTCTCCCCCCCCCCGCCCTTCTCTGTCTACACCCCCCTCTCTGCGAATTAGGGGCTATGCGTGACTGGATAGGGTGAGGATGGGGTAAAAGGAGCGAATGACTAATATTAATATCATATCAAGGGGGGGTGGTTAGTGTGTGTGTATATGTGTGGGGGGTTGTTAGTGTGTGTGTATATGTGTGGGGGGTTGTTAGTGCGTGTGTGTCGCCGCAGGCCACCCCCCCCACCCCCCACCCCCCCCCCCCCCCCCCCCCCCCCCCCCCCCCCCCACAACCGCGCGTTGAGATGGGACCGAACAGGTCCCACTTGGTCTAGTACCTATTAAAAGTCTGATCTTGGATGTGTGTGTGTGTGTGTGTGTGTGTGTGTGTGTGTGTGTGTGTGTGTGTGTGTGTGTGTGTGTGTGTGTGTGTGTGTGTGTGTGTGTGTGTGTGTGTGTGTGTGTGTGTGTGTGTGTGTGTGTGTGTGTGTGTGTGTGTGTGTGTGTGTGTGTGTGTGTGTGTGTGTGTGTGTGTGTGTGTGTGTGTGTGTGTGTATGTGTGTGTGAGTGTGTGTGTGTGTGTATGTGTGTGTGTGAGTGTGTGTGTGTGTGTGTATGTGTGTGTGTGTTTATTTATTTGTGTATAATCACATCTTCTCAAAAAAACGACAAGATTACGGTAACATTTTTACATATTCTGGTAGACATTTTTTTCAGTGAGTCCAAATTGCCTTATCTGAAATATTCATGCTTTATTTCTCGAGTTATTAATGAAAATGTTCAAAAATCTGAAATAACGTAGAAATAAAAGCGTCTGTCTTTTGGTCATGGTCACAATGAGTGCCTGCCATTCTTGTTTGTGCTGCGAGTTACGTCCCCCCAGCCACTCCCCCTGGTTGCTGCTGCAGGCCAAGCCCGTACCCGAGCCTGGCGACTGGACCTGGGCAGAAGCGGAGGCTGGAGCCAGGAGCGAGGGAGTATAGCGTTCGGGAACCAGCCCTCCCCTGTGACAACGCACCCCCCCCCCTCTCAAAATCGACCCCCCTCCCTCTCTGTCCCCCCGCTCCCTCTCTGTCCCCCGCTCCCTCTCTGTCCCCCTCCCGCTCCCTCTCTGGCCCCCTGTCCCTGCCCGCCCTCTGCCCTCTGCCTGCCCCTCTGCCCGCGCCCTCCCTCTGCCCCTGCCCTCCCTCTGCCCTGCCCTCCCTCTGCCCCTGCCCTGCCTCTGCCCCTGCCTCCCGCTGCCCCTGCCCTGCCTCTGCCCCTGCCTCCCGCTGCCCCTGCCTCTGCCTCCCGCTGCCCCTGCCCTTTCTTTGCCCCTGCTCTCCCTCTCCAGTCGCGCCTGCGAGTTGGGGGCTATGCGTGAGTGGATAGGGCGAGGGATGGGGTAAAATCAGCGAATGAATGATATTAATATAATATCATGGGGGGGGGGTGTTAGTGTGTGTGTGTGTGTGGGTGGGTGATTAGTGTGTGTGTGTGACGCCGCAGGCTGCCCCCCCCCCCCCCCCCCCCACGCAACCACACCTTGAGGGGATGGGACCCAACGGGTCCCACTTGATTTATTAGAACATTAAACAGTACAGCACAAGAACAGGCCCTTCAGCCCACAATGTCTGTGCCAAACACGATGCCAAGCCAATCTCTTATCTACCTGTTCATAATCCATATCCATATTCCCTGCATATCCATTTGCTTATCCAAAATCCTCTATAATACCACTCTCGTATCTGCCTCAACCACCAACCCAGACCATGCATTCCAGTCACTCACATAGAAACACAGAAACATAGAAAAATAGGTGCGGATTAATTGCCCTGTGATGCAAATGTGGGATAACATAGAACGGATGAATATGAGTGGGTGATCGATAGCCAACATGGTGGACCGAAGGGTCTATTTCCATGCTGTACCTTTCAATGTATTTAAATGTTTAGTGGATGCGCATTGGTGGCAGTGGGGGGAGGTTATCGAGGAATGGGATGTTTGGATTTTACTGGGTTGGGAGATGTTTGGACCAACCGTGGCTTTGTCACCCAGAACTGTCACCAGCATATAACACGATGCTCAATAGAAGCAGCCGGTAGCCAATGGCTGCCAGTTTTAATCCTTCAACTGAACCGGTGGCAATCTGGTACCACGCACTTGGAAATGTTTTATGTTCTATACTATTTGATAACCTTTAAGAAACTATCTCACTTTCTTAATTCTAAAATGTATATGACTATATTCCTATTATATTCTTCATATTAAATATGCTCTTTTTCACGTAGGAGGCTATTCAGCCCATTGAGCCTACGTAAGCTCTCAGAGCAATCCCATCAATCCAATTTCCTTACTTATTTCCATGTAATCAATTCATCCACAGAGTTTCCGTTTACATCCCCTAATTGTCCTCATGCCCATATAAATGAGGGGAAATTTACAGGTCAATTAACCTATCAATTAGCACATATTTGGGATGTTGGATGTGGGAGGAAACCAGAGTATCAAGGCAAATCCTGGTCACAGGGCGAATTGTGTAATTCTCCCTATGACCTGTGTAAATGGAGACCCGCACAGATCAGAACTGAACTCAGGCTGATGGAGTTGCAAAACAGCTGTGTTACCTTCAACATCACAGCACAACTTTGCCTTATAAGTTGATATATTGTTTTTTTTTGTGAGGAAAAATTACAAAATATTGATGAGCTAAATGTCGGAGATTCAAAAGCTGAGACGCTGTTATTTGATAGTGCAAGGGATTTAGCATTGTTATCCAATTCGATCATGGCTGGCGGACAATTAAATCACCCAGTTTAACTCCCATGACCTCTTTTTTAATAATCCAGACTTGGCCTATTTGTAATTAATATTGATAGAATTTTGAGAATGCTAAATATAATTTGACAGCCAGGCACGTATTTAATTTACCAGTTTTACAGAAACAAAACTACTGGCAGAATAAATAGTAGTGGAGTAAGGTAGAGTATTGGTAAAGACACTAGTAAACTCCTGGTAAAGACATTAATAAAGACTTTAGCATTGGTAAAAATGCTGAAGTACTATAACTCAGCCTGTCAGGCAGCATCTTTGGAGAGCATGGAAATGCGACTACTGCCCTTCTTAAAACTGACCAACCCTGAAATGTCATCCATCCATGTTCCCCAGAGATGCTGCCTGATCCTCTAATATACTCCAGGACTTTGTGTATTTTCTTGTAAACCAGCATCTGCAATTCTTGGTAGATCTGCAAGTGTTCATAAACCAATCCAATCGTAAAAAAACAGAATTGTAATGTGAGGTGCAGAACTTTAGTCCAAGAACAAAATTAGAAATCAGTCAAATATTCAATGTACAAGACATCGTCAGATTTAGAATCACAACTTAGAAAGGATAATTGATGTTTCTTTTGTATGTAGTTCCAGGATTTAGACATAACAACATAAAAAAAGAGTAATATATTTATTTGTCAGGATTGTTTGTGACTTGAAATTGTAGGTGATGATGTTCCCAAGAACCCATTGCTCTCGCCCTCAAAGGTAGAAGTTGCAGGTTTAGATGCTTTATTCAGAGAAGTAGTGTTGCATGACAACAGTAGCCATGATGCACTAGTGCTGCAGGAAGCAAACGTTTGGGAGTATGATCAAGTGGACACAAAGTGCTGGAGTGACTCAGCGGATCGGGTAGCATCTCTGGAGAACATGGAGAGGCGATGTTTCGGGTTGGGACCTTCATCAGACTGAAGAAAGGTCCTGACCTCCAACATCACCTAGTCATGTTCTCCTGAGATTCTGCCTGAACTGTTGAGTTACACCAGCACTTGTGTCCTTTTTGTATAAACCAGCATCTGCAGTTCCTTGTTTCTATATAATCAATTGGGCTGCGTTGTCCTGCATGGCGTGAGGATTATTGAAACTCCACTCATGCAGGCAAGTGAAGAGCATTCCATCCTTCTGATGTATGACCTGTAAATGGTGGAAAGCCTTCAGAGTGCCAGGAGGTGAATCCCTCATCAGAAAGCTTCTGAACTGCCTTTGCAGGCATAGTACTTGTAAATCGAGTCCAGAGTGATTGCTGGTCAATAGTGATAGAAAATCTATCCAGAGTACCTAAAGTATGTTTTTTGCAGAGATATTATATATTTTCAAATATAATATAATTGCTGGAGTCCAAGTAGTGGAACAAAATAATTGCTACTTTTTACGATCATTTCTTGTCATGCCATGCCGTTTAGTGACCATTCGGTGTAAGAGGCTACAATGTTTTGGTAAACGGTTCAATATATTATCAGTGGCCAATTGGCTCCAGAGTTGCCCCACCAATCCTTTGTGGCGAAGACACATAATAGCCAACTATTTAGATTGGCAAGGCATGCCAAGTGTTGGTAGATAGGGTAAGAGTCTAAAGTCACCAACCTGAATGACTTCCGCCCGGTTGCCCTAACTCCAATACCAATGAAGTGCTTCGAAAGGCTGGTCCTCTCCCACATCAAATCCAGCATCCCTGCCTCACTGGACTCTCATCAATTTGCGTACAGGGCAAATACATCCACAGAGGATGCCATCTCTCTGGCTCTTCACACTGTCCTGACTCACCTGGATAGACAGGGGACATACGTGAGGATGCTCTTCATTGACTATAGCTCTGCATTCAATACGGTCATCCCCACCAAGCTCACCACCAAACTCCACCAGCTAGGCCTCAGCTCGCCGATATGCGATTGGATCCTGAACTTTCTGACGGAGCGACCGCAGGCAGTGAGACTGGTCCCGCACCTGTCCTCCACTATCACCCTGAGCACCGGCACACCACAGGGCTGTGTACTAAGCCCCATGCTCTACTCCCTCTTCACTCACCACTGTGTTCCTACATTCGACACCAACACCAACACCATCGTGAAGTTTGCAGACGACACAACAGTGATTGGCGCTGATCACCAACGGTGATGAAACAAAATACAGAGCGGAGGTGCAGAACCTGGCGGACTGGTGCGCACGTAACAACTTGTCACTAAACACCTCCAAGACCAAAGAGCTGATTATTGACTTCAGGAGGTCCCATAATGGAGAATACGCCCCGATCTCCATCTACGGGGAAAGTGTGGAGCGTGTGCCTCACATGGTCCACCAACACTGCTGCGCTGGTCAAGAAGGCACAGCAATGACTGTTCTTCCTGAGGACATTAAAAAAGACTGGTCTGCCCCAACAGCTGCTGACAACCTTCTACCGCTGCACCACAGAGAGCATATTAACCTATGGCATCTCTGTGTGGTGTCTCAGCTGCACGGAGGCGGAGAGGAGAGCTCTTCAGCACGTCGTCCACAGAGTGCAGAGGATTATTGGGACACAGCTACCAGCCTTGCTAGATATGCCATTTATTGTCACTATACATGTACAGTGAAACTGAGAGCTGCTCGTACTCAGTGCATACATACAATTTAGCACAAAAAACAAGAAACAGAAAAAACAAAAAACAGAAGGGAGATGGGGGGGGGAATAGGTGCACAAATTCTGCGGCGCTACATACATATATACATATATACAGATGGAAGTCCGTGTTGGGCGGTGTAGTCAGTGCATGTGTGAATTTGAATTTATAGTAGATATAATTCTCGGAAAGCAACTATTCCTGAGTCTGTTTATCCTGGATTTGATGCACCTATAGCGCCTTCCAGAGGGCAGCTTGAAGGGCATCTATCACACACGGTGCCTCAGGAAGGCCATCAGCATCTATAAAGACTCCTCACACCTTTGTAATGGACTGCTTCCCTCCGGCAGACGTTACAAGGCCTTCTATGCCCGAACCTCCAGACTCAGGAACAGCTTCATTCCCAGAGCTATAGCGACTCTGAACCGGCCCTGCTGAGTGCCCCCCATCCCCCCTGGACTGTCTCCCTCGGATGGTCACGTCGCACAGACACATCTGCACTTTAGTCTGTTGAACTGTTTTGACTGTTTTACTGTTCTTTTTACAATCCATGTTCTCGGGATATCAATATCTAAATCCAAATTTTATTAGTTATTTATGTTATGACATTGGATGGAAGCTGCATACCAAATCTCGTTGCGCTTATGTGCAATGACAATAAAATATATTATTATTATTATTATTATTATTATTATTATTATTATTATTATTATTATTAATATTATTATTATGTATAGAAAATAACTTGATAATTGGAATCGACATGACTGACTCTATTTCTGTTGTGTATGTTTTAGTGACTCCATAACAATGTTATAAAAGCTTGATTCCACTGCAAGTATGAATAAATTAACCCTTGCAATGTTTTCTTTGCATTGAAGATAAGTGTAGGATTTGAGGTTGTTTTACATCTGGAATAGGATAAATGCACATATCGGTGTAAAAATGTAAGATAATTTATCATTGTTTAAGAAGGAACTGTAGATGCTGGAGAATCGAAGGTACACAAAAAAGCTGGAGAAACTCAGCGGGTGCAGCAGCATCTATGGAGCGAAGGAAATAGGCAACGTTTCGGGCCGAAACCCTTCTTCAGATAATTTAACATTAATGGATTCCTCATGGCACTCAGTGGCGATTCTCTTTCTGATAACAACACCAGATTTAATCAAGGAGGATGTTTAAGATATTAATCTCCTTTTCTCTTAACCTGGCTGATAATGAACATTTCTTCTCTTGCTGGAATGGCCGTCTTACAACCGTGTTAGAAACATAGAAACATAGAAACATAGAAATTAGGTGCAGGAGTAGGCCATTCGGCCCTTCGAGCCTGCACCGCCATTCAATATGATCATGGCTGATCATCCAACTCAGTATCCCGTACCTGCCTTCTCTCCATACCCCCTGATCCCCTTAGCCACAAGGGCCACATCTAACTCCCTCTTAAATATAGCCAATGAACTGGCCTCAACTACCCTCTGTGGCAGAGAGTTCCAGAGATTCACCACTCTCTGTGTGAAAAAAGTTCTTCTCATCTCGGTTTTAAAGGATTTCCCCCTTATCCTTAAGCTGTGACCCCTTGTCCTGGACTTCCCTAACATCGGGAACAATCTTCCTGCATCTAGCCTGTCCAACCCCTTAAGAATTTTGTAAGTTTCTATAAGATCCCCTCTCAATCTCCTAAATTCTAGAGAGTATAAACCAAGTCTATCCAGTCTTTCTTCATAAGACAGTCCTGACATCCCAGGAATCAGTCTGGTGAACCGTCTCTGCACTCCCTCTATGGCAATAATGTCCTTCCTCAGATTTGGAGACCAAAACTGTACGCAATACTCCAGGTGTGGTCTCACCAAGACCCTGTACAACTGCAGTAGAACCTCCCTGCTCCTATACTCAAATCCTTTTGCAATGAAAGCTAACATACCATTTTGCTTTCTTTACTGCCTGCTGCACCTGCATGCCTACCTTCAAGGACTGGTGTACCATGACACCCAGGTCTCGCTGCATCTCCCCCTTTCCCAATCGGCCACCATTTAGACAATAGTCTGCTTTCCCGTTTTTGCCACCAAAATGGATAACCTCACATTTATCCACATTATACTGCATCTGCCAAACATTTGCCCACTCACCCAGCCTATCCAGGTCACCTTGCAGTCTCCTAGCATCCTCCTCACAGCTAACACTGCCCCCCAGCTTAGTGTCATCCGCAAACTTGGAGATATTGCCTTCAATTCCCTCATCCAGATCATTAATATATATTGTAAATAGCTGGGGTCCCAGCACTGAGCCTTGCGGTACCCCACTAGTCACTGCCTGCCATTGTGAAAAGGACCCGTTTACTCCTACTCTTTGCTTCCTGTTTGCCAGCCAGTTGTCTATCCACATCAATACTGAACCCCCAATGCCATGTGCTTTAAGTTTGTATACTAATCTCTTATGTGGGACCTTGTCGAAAGCCTTCTGGAAGTCCAGATACACCACATCCACTGGTTCTCCCCTATCCACGCTACTAGTTACATCCTCGAAAAATTCTATAAGATTCGTCAGACATGATTTACCTTTCGTAAATCCATGCTGACTTTGTCCAATGATTTCACCACTTTCCAAATGTGCTGCTATCCTATCTTTAATAACTGACTCTAGCAGTTTCCCCACTACCGATGTTAGACTAACTGGTCTGTAATTCCCCATTTTCTCTCTCCCTCCCTTCTTAAAAAGTGGGGTTACGTTTGCTACCCGCCAATCTTCAGGAACTACTCCAGAATCTAAAGAGTTTTGAAAGATTATTACTAATGCATCCACTATTTCTGGAGCTACTTCCTTAAGTACTCTGGGATGCAGCCTATCTGGCCCTGGGGATTTATCGGCCTTTAATCCATTCAATTTACCCAACACCACTTCCCGGCAAACCTGGATTTCACTCAATTCCTCCAACTCCTTTGACCCGCGGTCCCCTGCTATTTCCGGCAAATTATTTATGTCTTCCTTAGTGAAGACGGAACCAAAGTAGTTATTCAATTGGTCCGCCATATGCTTGTTCCCCATGATCAACTCACCTGTTTCTGACTGCAAGGGACCTATATTTGTTTTAACTAATCTCTTTCTTTTCACATATCTATAAAAACTTTTGCAGTCAGTTTTTATGTTCCCTGCCAGTTTTCTTTCATAATCTATTTTCCCTTTCCTAATTAAGCCCTTCGTCCTCCTCTGCTGGTCTTTGAATTTCTCCCAGTCCTCCGGTATGCTGCTTTTTCTGGCTAATTTGTACGCATCATCCTTCGCGTTGATACTATCCCTGATTTCCCTTGTTATCCATGGATGTACTACCTTCCCTGATTTATTCTTTTGCCAAACTGGTATGAACAATTTTTGTAGTTCATCCATGCAGTCTTTACATGTCTTCCATTGCATATCTATTGTTATGCTCCATTTACCTGCAATTTAATCCAAACTCTAATATTAAACAGTGGACAGCTGTTGTAATAACAGACTGGAAGCGTATTTCTGGATTTTGTGGGCAGGGAGGCATAACATGCAGAATATTGCATGCTTATGATTAAAACTGGCAGTGCTAACAGCACTCTTCCTTTTATCAACTCTTGACCCCGTTTCAACTTGTCTATGCATAGTTCTTTTCTTTTATATGTTGATCTTTCACTCTTTTTATATCTAGTCCACTCAGATGTATTTTATTCTCTCATTTAATTTGGTTTGCACCATTTACTCATGCAGAGACTCTAACTTGATAATACAAAGGCGTGCCTTCCCCTCACACGCATAGATTCTCACACCACACTGTCTCATTCACCTTCACACAACACTTCTCTCCATGCACACACACTAAGATCATTTTCAGATTAATAGGTTAACCTGTTGTGTTCTTGTTGGGAAGAAACTTGTCAATTATTTTTGTAATGTTGTTGATAATTTACAAATCCACATAGGTTGTGGTCGAAGTATGAGGACAGCTGGAATTATTCCATAGATTTATGTTATAATTGTCTGATGTCAACTACAAGATTACTTTTGATTCTGAAACATGAAACCTTATTTCTTCAGTACAAAGGCAGTTTTGCATTAATATGGCTATCACAACTCCAGGACACCGTTCAACTATTTACAATCAATTAAATCGTGTTTGTGGAGTCATTGTTGTGAAAATATCAACTTGCAAAATTTCAATGCTTGTAATAATTTGGTTGGTAATTGTCTGAAATATATCTTAGTACATTAAAAAGAAATGCTCAGTAAAAAGTATTTAAAAATTATCTTGACACTACATTAATAAAATGCATGGTTTTGTAAGGTACTGTTTGAATTACTATCTGTAAAATGTCATTATTGGTCTAGAATCAAAATAGACTTTTGAAGACCAGTGTTACCTCGATGTCTGAAGATTTTTTTTAATTTGCTGTAACAGATGCTATATTGTATTCCCTTACACTATTGAAAAAGGGAATTTACTCCATTGAGTCTATGGTCCCATTAATCATATTTCCTCATTATTTCCCTGTAACCTATTCTCTTTCTCATATATCCACAATTTCTCCTGATTCTCCTGCCACCACCAGGTCATAAAAAGTGGCTAATTAATCTACCTACCAGCATACCAGGGGAATTGGAGAAAACTGGAGCACTGGAAGAACAGGGTGGAGGAATCCTTGTGGTCACAGGGAGAAAGTGCAAAGTCTTCCCCAGAGTGCATTGTAAGTCTGGATTTAACCTGGGTCGCAGGACCATTTCAGATTGCAGTATCTAAACCATGAATAGATCACTTGCAGAGACTGAGGGAGGCACACCAATTCCTGGTTATATAGTCCCTCCCCCTCCCTCCAGCAGGTACAGCAGAGAGAATGTTTTTTTTTTTTTAAACTTCAAGCCAAAGCTCCCAAGCTACCATTTGCAGTAAGAAGTGCCTTTCAACATCAAGCCAAATCACCCAAGCCATCATTTGCAGTAAATAGTGCCTTTCAACTTCAAGCCAAAGCACCCAAGCCATCATTTGCAGTAAGTAGCGCCTTTCAACTTCAAGCAAAGCACACAATCCACTATTTGCAGTAAGTAGTGCCTTTCAACCTCCAGCCAAAGCACCCAAGCCACTATTTGCAGTAAGTAGTGCCTTTCAACTTCATGCCACCATTTGCAGTAAGTAGTGCCTTTCAACTTCATGCCACCATTTGCAGTAAGTAGTGCCTTTCAACTTCAAGCCAAAGCACCCAAGCCACCATATGCAGTAAGTAGTGCCTTTCAACTTCGAGCAAATCACCCACCACCATTTGCAGTAAGTAGTGCCTTTCAACTTCAAGCCAAATCACCACAGCCATCATTAGCAGTAAGTAGAGCCTTTCAACTTCATGCCACCATTTGCAGTAAGTAGAGCCTTTCAACTTCAAGCCAAAGCACCCAAGCCATCATTTGTAGTAAGTAGTGCCTTTCAATTTCAAACAAAGCACCCAAGCCACTATTTGCAGTAAGTAGTGCCTTTCAACTTCATGCCCCCATTTGCAGTAAGTAGTGCCTTTCAACTTCATGCCCCCATTTGCAGTAAGTAGTGCCTTTCAACTTCAAGCCAAAGCACCCAAGCCACCATTTTCAGTAAGAAGTGCCTTTCAACTTCAAGCCAAATCACCCAAGCCATCATTTGCAGTAAGTAGTGCCGTTCAACTTTAAACCAAAGCTCCCAAGCCACCATTTGCAGTAGGTAGTGCCTTTCAACTTCAAGCCAAAGCACCCAAACAACTATTAGCAGGCAGTGCCTTTTTACTTCAAACAAACCATATTTTTATTTTCAAACCACATTAAGGGTACTCACAGTTGTGAAGACATTTGTTCCATGTTATTCATAGCTCAGAGAGACGTGACCCTTGGCTTCATCCATCTTGCAGAGACTAAGTGAGGCACAGCACTTCCTGGTTTTATAGTCCCTCCCCTTCCCTCCAGCAGGGGCAGCAGAGGGAATGGTGAATTCTTAAAAAACATTAATATCTCTCTGATTTTTCATCGATGGGAAAAATCCTCCGCACCCGTAAGGCGGAGAGGGGCTCTGAGCGAGGTGGCCAAAAATGACAGCCGTAGGTGGCGGCGTTCTGTCAGAAATATAATATAGACTAGACCAAGTGGGACCCATTGGGTCCCGTCCCCTCAACGCACAGTATCACACACAATAACCACCCCCCCCACACACACACACACACACTACCCCCCCTTGATATTATATTAATATTATTAATTTGCTCCCTTTCCCCATCCCCCGCCCTACACTCACGCATAGCCCCTAATTGCGCAGACGCAGTTAGAGAGGTAGCAGAAGGGGGTTGGGGAGGGAGGGGGTTATAGAGGGAGGGGGTAGAGAGGGAGAGGGTAAGGGGGTGTAGAGAGGGAGGGGGGCGAGCTCCCAATACTCACCACTCCCTAGTGAGAGGGAGGCAGAGAGGGAGAGGGGGGCAGAGAGGGAGGGGGGGGCAGAGAGGGAGGGGGGCAGAGGGAGGGTGGGCAGAGAGGGAGGGTGGGCAGAGAGGGAGGGTGGGCAGATAGGGAGAGGTGGCAAAGAGGGAAGGGGAGGGGGTAGAGAGGGAGGAGGAGGAGAGAGAAGAAGGGGGTTGAGAGGGAGGGGGTACAGAGGGAGGGGGTAGAGAGGGAGGGGGTAGAGAGGGAGGGGGTAGAGATGGAGGGGTTAGAGAGGGAGGGGGCAGCGAGGAAGGGGGTAGAGAGGGAGGGGGTAGCGAGGGAGGGGGTAGAGAGGGAGGACAATTTGTTCTATTTGATCTTATTTGATTGTGCATGCCAGATTGACCGCACTCGTGGAAACACGTGAAGGTTGCAATCCCCCATCCCTGTCCCATTATGATGTTATATGTAAATGAGATCCATTGTGATTGGACGTCTGTGAGATAGCACTATGACATCATCAATGGAAAGTGCTACAAGAGCCGCCCACTGAAAAACAGTTCATTTTTAAAAATAAACTTCGGAAATATAGGTTGGAATACGACGGGAAGATGTTTATCCCATCGAGGGAAAACATGTGAGTCGTATGTGTGAAAATGGGAAGGCTGTGGCCAAGCATGTAGGAAGAAGATACAAATTAAGGAGATTAAAAGAAAGCCAACACAACCCTGCATGCACACGGAAATTTAGAAAGTTGAGAATAAGGGGGAGAGTTTTAGTATAATACTAAGTGGGACCCGTTGGGTCCCAGCATCACATGGGAGGGCTGGTCACCAACGCAATATTCCACCTCTCCACCAATTCCAATATTGCTCGTCAGTGGGGGGGGGGGGCTTTCTGTTGCGCTAGTATGAGTGTTGCGGGCCGAAGGTACTGGTTTCCAGAGGGCTAGTATAGACATTGTGGGCCGAATGGATTCTTGGGCTGGCATCCAACTGTTGCAACGATTTTAAAAGCCAAGCCAAGGCAAACAATTGGGCTGCAGCCACCTGACAACCAAAATGCATTTTGTGAACACAAACCTGTTAAAAGCGCGAGGCAAACAATTGGGCTGCAGCCACCTATCAACCAAAATTCATTTTGTGAACACAAACTTGTTAAAAAGGCGAGGCAAACAATTGGGCTGCAGCCACCCGATAACCAAAATTAATTTTGTGAACATAAACTTTAAAAAAAGGCAAGGCAAACAATTGGGCTGCAGCCAACTGACAACCAAAATTCATTTTGAGAACACAATCTTTTTAAAAAGGCGAGGCAAACAATTGGGCTGCAGCCACTTTACAGCCACATCGAGGGGACTCACCGTGGAGTAGACGTGCGTTCAGTGCTACTCGCAGCTCAGAGAGCCGTGACCCTCTCGCTTCCTGGGTCTGGCAGAAACTGAGTGAGGTGCTACACTTCCGGGTTTTATAGTCCCTCCCCCTGCCGCCAGCGGGGGCAGCAGAGAGAATGGGGAATTAAAAAAAAAACATTAATATCTCTCTGATTTTTCATCGATGGGAAAAATCCTCTGGTTCCTGAAGGTGGAGGGGGGCTCTGAGCGAGGTGGCCAAAAATGACGGCCGTAGGTGGTGACGTTCTCTCAGAAATCGCAGCACAGTGGGCCAAAAGCGGTCAAGATCAGCCTTTTAGTAATATAGATAGATAGTTGTTTTATGTGTTATTCCTACTGTCACTGTATGTCATGTTATCATTTGCGGGCAGAGCACCAAGGCAAATTCCTTGTATGTGAATACTTGGCCAATAAAATCATTCATTCATTCATTAGCTAGCTTATTCCTAATGTAGACCTAATGGAATGAAGTATTTTTCTTCCATTGCAACTAAACTGTGATTAGTCATAAAGCCATACAGCACAGAAACAGTCCCTTCAGCCCAACCTGTCAATACCAACCAAGATGCCGCATTTGCTCACATATGGCCTATATCCCTCTAAACCTTTCCTATCGATGTTGTAAATCAAACTTTATCAGAATTTATCTTGCACTAAATGTTATATATACCCTTTATCCTGTATGTGTACATGGTAGACGGTTTGATTTTAATTATGGATAGTCTTTTCTTTGACTGGATAGTACACAACAAAAAGCTTTTCACTATACGTTGTACATGTTACAATATTAAACTAAACTAAAATAAACCATGTATTTGTCTCAAATGAGGTTATAGTACCTGTCTGAACTACCTCCTCTAGCAGTTCATTCCATATACCGACCACCGTCAGAGTGAAAACATTGTCCCTCAGGTTCGTATTAAATATTGCCCTTCGTACTTTAAACTTAAGTTTCTGGTTTTTGATTCCTTTACTCTTGGTAAAAGACAGTGCATTCTCCCTATCTATTCCCCTCATGATTTTATCTTTTATTTCTATAAGATCACCCCTCAGCATCCTGCTTTCCAGGGAATTAAGTCCTAGTATGCCAACCTCTCCCCATAGATCAGCCCTTCAAGCCCTGGCAATATTCTCATAAATCTTCTTTGCAATCTTTCAGCACAACGTCATCCTTCCAATAGCAGGCTGGCCAAAACTTAACACAGCACACCAAATGTGGCCTCACCGACATCTTGTATAACTGTAACGTAATATCCCAACTTCTATGTGTTGAAAGGAACTGCAGATGCTGGTTTAAACTGAAGATAGACACAATAAGCTGGAAGCGACTCTATGGGACAGGCAGCATCTCTGGAGAGAAAGAATGAGTGACATCTCGGTTATGAAGAGGTGTCTCGACCCGAAGCGTCACCCAATCCTTCTCTCCGGAGATGCTGCCTGTCCCGCTGAGTTATTCCAACATTTTGTGTCTGTCCCAACTTCTATACTCAGTACCCTGACTGATGAAGTTCATTCAAGTTCAAGTGAGTTTATTGTCATGTGTCCCTGATAGGACAATGCAATTCTTCCTTTGCTTCAGCACAACAGAACATAGTAGGCATTGACTACAAAACAGATCAGTGTGTCCATGTACCGTTATATAAATATATATACACACATGAATAAATAAACTGATAAAGTGCAAAAAAAAGATAATGGGTTATTAATGTTCTGAGTTTTGTCTGAGCCAGGTTTAATAGCCTGAAGGCTGTGGACAAGTAGCTATTCCTGAACCTGGTTGTTGCAGTCTTCAGGTTCATGTACCTTCTACCTGAAGGTGGCAGGGAGATGAGTGTGTGGCCAGGATGGTGTCGGTCTTTGATGATACTGCCATCCTTTTTGAGGCAGCAACTGCGGTAAATCCCCTCGATGGAAGAAAGGTCAGAGCCGATGATGGGCTGGGCAGGGTTTACTACTTTTTGTAGTCTTTTCCTCTCCAGGGTGGTCAAGTTGCCAAACCAAGCTACGATGCAACCGGTCAGCATGCTCTCTACTGTGCACCTGTAGAAGTTAGAGAGAGTTGTCCTTGACAAACCGGCTCTCCGATTTTAATCTTCTCTCGGAAGTAGAGGCGCTGATGTGCTTTCTTGATAATTGCATCAGTGCTTTCGGACCAGGAAAGATCTTCAGAGATGTGCATGCCCAGGAATTTGAAGCTCTTGTCCCTTTCAACCATCGAACCGTTGATATAAACGGGACTCTGGGTTTCCATCCTATTCCTTCCAAAGTCCACAATCAGTTCCTTGGTTTTGCTGGTGTTGAGGGTCAGGTTATTGTGCTGGCACCATATGGACAGTTGCTCGATCTCTCTTCCACACTCTGACTCATCCCCATCAGTGATACGTCCCACAACAGTGGTGTCGTCAGCGAACTTGAGGATGGAGTTCGCACTATGACCGGCTACGCAGTCATGAGTATAGAGTGAGTACAGCAGGGGGCTGAGCACGCAGCCTTGAGGGGCTGAGAACGCAGCCTTGAGGTGCTCCCGTGCTGATTGTTATCGAGTCTGACACATTTCCACCAATACGAACAGACTGTGGTCTGTGAATGAGGAAGTCGGGAATCCAATTGCAGAGGGATGCGCAGAGACCCAATTCTGCGAGTTTGGTAACCAGCTTGGAGGGGATGATAGTATTAAATGCCGAACTGTAATCAATGAATAACAGCCTGACATATGAGTTTTGAAGGTCAATGCACCAAAAGCCTTTATCACAATATCTACCTATAATGCCTCTTTCAAGGAACTATGCACCTGAATTATCATTGTTAGTTTTCTAAACACCTTCCACATTACTGAGGTGTTACAGGAAGAAAAATGCCTCATTTATAGCAAATATGTGTTCTATACAAGGCTTTAAACATATTCATATGCATACAATGTATAGAAATTAATTTGAATTTTAAAGATAGCAATTATAATAAAATAATTAGATAAAAATATGAATAATTAAATTCATAGAAATAGATTTAATTTTTGAGATTAAGTACAACCTGTTAAAACTTAGATCTGTATAAGGGATGACCTGAAGAGTAGCAACGGCTGATCTTGTATTTATGTCCTGGCTCTGGATTGGCAATTAGGAGTTACAATCTGAAGGTTCTGTTTAGAAAATTAAAAAGGATAATAGAAAATAAGTTCCAAAGATATATAATTGAAGTATTTTTAGTCATATGGTCTATGTATACCAACTAATTAATGATCTCTGATATTCTCCCATCTAATAGGTGGATTGTGTTTCTCGATCTGCTCTGGGAACAGTATTTTTAAAGCCTTAAAATATTAAGAGCAAGTATATACAGATATTGAGAGTTTATAACTAACTGATGGAGACCCAAATTTGCAAGACATGGTGAGTCAATAATGAGCAATTCAATGTAATGTCAAACTCAATTAAAAATAGAATCAATATTTAAAGTAACTTTAGTGCTGAATATCAAACGTCGGATGCATCGTCAAGACGAGGAAATCTGGTGGGATTCAGTGTGCGCTCCTATGAAATGTTGGCAAATAGTTCCAAAGAAGACCAGGAAGCCACCTTATATAGCAACATCTCACTGTTGTCATAAACCAAAAAATAAAAATAAAATAGATTGGACAATGAACATAAAACTTCAGATGTTGTTTCACTGAAAAAAATAGTAGAATGATCAGTGAAATAAGTTTACTTCTTTGTTACCCTGACCTGAGTACAGCGCAATTAACACAACTCTCATACAGTACCTAAAAATGATTATAAACTTCACTAGGTGAGGCCTGGAAAACAGTGAAATCAAGGAATAGTGAAAAAATGTTTAGGTTGAGAGCACTTTGGCAGTGTTTAAAACATGTGTGGAAATGGTAACATAATAATATGGTAAAAGTGTGTTACCTTTACTCAAGAAAGGAAGTCGGAATAAGCCAGGTAGTTACAGGCCTATAAATTTAACAGTGGTACGGAAATTATTCTGTGTATATATATTATCTCTATATTTCTCCAAAGTAAAAAAATGCAATGTTGAAATCTATGATCTTCCTTTTTTACAGCATTGTTATATATAGTGGAATACTATTTTGGACGAGCACATTCACATTACTAGCAGGTAGGTGGTTGATTTGATTGTTTGGTAGACCTTATTTATTTATCAAAGTAACCATGACACTGATAGTAACCTTTATAATCAGAACTCCTCAAACACACCTTTCATGTAATTAAATATCCCAAGGCATGGGAGCATTAGCAAACAAAATCTGATGTTGTACCCTCTCAACAAAGGTGCCCTTTCCCAAAGGGCATAGGTGTAAAGTAAAGGGTTGGTGAGTTACGCCAACAGTTCTGCAGCTATCTGTCAGCATTTGTCTCTATAACTAGACGCCTCAGGTCTTTTGGCACATTTGTATCCTTTTCTGTGAATTCTGAACCTGGTAATAGATTAGAGTAGTGAACCTCCTGTGCACTGAAATAGTAGTGCACAAATTTGTTAAGATTGCCAGACACATAGAGTGGGGAATCAGCTCATTGAATTGATATCATCTTATATTCATATGGGACATGAATCAGCGCATTTCAGTGGGGATGTAATAGCTGTGAGGAAGACTGTTACCATTTTATTCATTGTACGGTCTCCATATTCCTAAATCCATGTTTGCTATGTCAAAGTGTTTTACATTGCCTCTGACTTTCAGATCCAATAAAAACTAATGCAAATAAAATAATTTTTAAAAGTTCATTAAAAATAAAGTAATCTAAAATACTTCGAATATTTTAAATGAACAAAGCCATTAAACAGAGGATATATTTTTCAAATAATGTACCTACCTTGTAGACAAAAGGAACTGCAGATGCTGGTTCACAAAAGAAGACACAAAGTTCTCAAGTAACTCAGCGGATCAGGCAACATCCCTGGAGAACATGGATAGATGACGTTTCGGGTCGGGACCCTTCTTCAGATTCACCGCTTCTCAAAACAATTTTTTTCGTCTGAAGAAGTCCCAACATGAAACGTCACCTATGCATGTTCCGCGGGGATGCTGCCTGACCTGCTGAGTTACTCCAGCACTTTGTGTCTTTTTTTGTAAACCAGCATCTGAAGTTCCTGACAAGGAAAGTGAAGCCGAAGGACTGATTGTGCATAATTTATCAAGATATGGCTTGGTAATTTTTCAAGCACAGATCTTATTGCTGTTGTTTGGTAAAATGGATCTTCATTCTGGGAAATTGGGATTTTGGGCACAGGAGTAGTAGGTCCTTCAAAACTTTTAAATGTGTTAGTTGTAGCAAAGAATATACCCAATTGGTGCTAACATTTTCTTTAAAATAATTAAATTATGTTTTTAAAACAATACCCTGAATACTCAGCCCAATACATTTCAGATTTACTGCTCTGTATGCGTCTAATATCTACTACTAAGTGCAATAAGTTTATTAATCGGAAACAGAACTAACCTTATTTATATCTGGACCGTTATACAAACTAATTTTATGCATGATGGCTGTTGCTGCAATTTTTATTCTTTTAAGGTTGTAGATTTTTGCATGGATATATTGCACTGTTATTTTATATTGTAACAGATAGTAAGATAATTGCTTTAATATGTTTCTATTATATTTCAGCTGATCTGAATAAATGTGGCAACACTGATCTTGTGTGCCATACAAATGCAGACTGCCAGAATACATTTGATGGAAGCTATCTCTGCATATGTAAAGCAGGTTATCTTGGAAATGGGACACAGTGCACTGACATTGACGAGTGTGCAGCAAATGTACACAATTGCCACAGAAAGGCAACTTGTGTGAATAATGTAGGTTCATACAGTTGCCTGTGCAAACCTGGCTACACAGGAAATGGGATTGACTGCAACGACATGGACGAGTGCCTTACAAACAATGGTGGTTGTCACAATAGTGCCATTTGTTTGAATACAGCTGGCAGTCGAACTTGTCACTGTAACGTTGGGTTCTCCGGCAATGGGTTAACTTGTAATGATGTGGATGAGTGCACAAAGCCCGGCATCTGTCACTGGAGTGCAACATGCACCAACACTAATGGCTCATATATCTGTACTTGCAATGCAGGATATAAAGGAATTGGCTTATACCTGTGCTTGGACATAGATGAATGTGTGCAGACACCAGGTATCTGTTCATCAGCACAAGGATGCAAGAATCTACCGGGCTCCTACCTGTGTACCTGTTCTGCGGGTTTTGAATTACGTGATAACAGATGTACTGACATCGACGAGTGTGCTCGGCAGTTCTGTAGCCCATTTTCTACCTGCATCAATCAACCAGGTTCTTACAGTTGTGAATGTAAGACAGGATTTACAGGAAATGGATTGGCATGCGTGGACACCAATGAATGTGACGGCACAAACGATTGCCACCCTCAAGCAACTTGCCAGAACTTTGTGGGCAGCTACGTTTGTGACTGTACATTAGGCTTTACAGGAGATGGGATCACTTGTTCTGATATTGATGAGTGTGTTGGGATTGCAAAGTGTCCTGCCGCATCTTCCTGCATTAATACGGCGGGCTCCTATCATTGTGATTGTGCCATTGGGTTTACCTTGAATGGCAGTGAATGTATTGATCTGGATGAGTGCTCTACTGGTATCTGTGACATACATGCCACTTGCAACAATGTCCAAGGATCCTTTACCTGCAGTTGCAACAGAGGTTATAATGGAAATGGTACAGTGTGCAAGGATATTGATGAATGCCTCTTAAACAATGGAGGGTGTCACTCAAATAGCATTTGTACAAACCAAGCTGGAACCTACACATGCACATGTAAAAGAGGTTTCTTTGGTAATGGAAATTTACTGTGTGAAGACATTGATGAATGCAAGGTTAATAATGGCGGATGTATGAGCAATGCAGCCTGTAGAAACACACTGGGATCGTTCTTTTGTGCCTGTCCTAATGGATTCAAGCTTATAAATGCCACAATTTGTGGAGACATTGATGAATGCAAGATAATTGGTATACCGTGTCAGTCAAATGAACAGTGTGTCAATACTTTAGGGTCTTATCACTGTCAGTGCAAATCTGGGTTTTCAAAGGCAAATGGCATCAGTTGTAATGACATTGATGAATGTCTCAACAATCCATGTCATCAAAATGCTCTATGTTCAAATGCCTTTGGCTCCTTTATCTGTGAGTGCATTTTGGGGTTTGAAGGAAACGGCTTTACTTGCAAAGACACAGATGAATGCAACTCCACGAATATCTGCCATACAAATGCCTTGTGCATTAATACTGCAGGAAGTTACATCTGTCAATGTCAAGATGGCTTCAGAGAGATGGATCAGCATTGTGAAGATATAAATGAATGCAGTCTGAACAATACTTGTCTCTCAGGCACCAGTTGCCTGAATTCATTGGGATCATATGTTTGCTCTTGTTCCAATGGGACTTTGGTAGTCAATAGCACTTGCATGTCACCAAGCGATAATTGCTTTCCACATTGCCATGATCGGGCTCTGTGTCATCTTGCTGGCAGCAGATATCAATGTGTGTGTGATGTTGGCTTTCAGGGCGATAATTTAAACTGTGATGATGTAGATGAATGTGGAGAGGAAAATATTTGCCCAGGCAATCAGACATATTGTGTAAATATGCCTGGTTCATATATTTGTGACTGTAAAATTGGCTTCCAGAAGTTCGGATCTTCCTGCACAGGTATGTAATTATTGTTTCAACTCGATTTTCTTATTGGTTTTCTGTAATTTTTAAGGACGAAAACTGCTATGTGAAAAGTTAACAAAAAATTGTATTCACACAGCACTTCACTGCAGCAAAGTATCCAAGACAGTTAATAAGAACGCTTTCAAGAGAGAGTTAGATAGATGTCTTAAAGTTAGGGAAGTCAAGGGATATGCAGAGAAGGCAGGAACGGGGTACTGATTGTGGATGATCAGCCATGATTACAGTGAATGGCGGTGCTGTCTCAAAGGGCCGAATGGTCTACTCCTGCACCTATTGTCTATTGTCTATTGTCTATTAAACAAAAGTTGATGTAAACTCGCAAAGGGAGATGTTCTGGGTGACAAAATAATTAGTTTTACGACTGTGGAAAGGCGAAGAGGTTTTTGTAGGGAATTCCAAAGTTCAAGACCTAGGCAGCTGAAGTGATGGCAACCAGTGACAAAGCAATTAAAATTAGCATGCCCAAGAATCCAGAATTGGATGCAAGAAATGTGCAGAGGAATGCAGTACTAGATTAAAAGCACCAGAATTCCCTCCAATAGTTAACTCAGAATTTTACCACGGCATTGGAGAGGTTGTACTCACCATCTCTATGTTCCAATTATATTTGTTCAACTGAATTTAAATGCCCCAGCTGACAAGGACTGGGGAATAAAAGGGGCCTTTTCTGGTTGGAGGCTGCTGGTGACTAATGGTGTTCCATAGGGGTCGGTGTTGGATCCACTACTTTTCATTCTATATTAAATATCTGGATGATGGAACTGATGGCTTTGTGACCCGCCTCTGAGGAAGGATGTTAATGTTGGAGATGGTCCAGAAGAAGCTTACGAGAATGATTCGGGGGATGATTGGGTTAACGTTTGAAGAGCGTTTGAAGGCTCTTTAGAGTTTAGAAGAATGAGGGGGTATCATTGAAACCTACCAAATAATGAAAAGGCTGATGAAAGGTAGAAGTGGCCATGGAGGATGTTTCAAGTAATGGGAGAGTCTAGAACCAGACAGCACAGCCTTAGAAAAAAAAGAGGTACCTTTAAAATGGAGATGAGGAGGAATTTCTTTAACAAGAGGGTGGTGAGTCAGTGGAATTCATTGCCACAGATGGCTGTGGAGGCCAAGACATTGGGCATTTTTAAAGCAGAGATTGATAGTTTCTTGATTAGTAAGGGCATCAAAGGTTATGGGGAGATGACAAGAGAATGGAGTTGAGAGGGAAAATTTGATCAGCCATTATTGAATGATGGAGTAGACTCAACAGGCTGAATGACCTAATTCTTCGCCTATGTCTTATGGAACTGGAGTTTGGATCGGGTTTGATTAACATCGTTCCGCATCTTTGCATTACTAGCCATGTAATCTTACTTCTATGCTGGTCCTAAAAAGCTATTTACACAAACGTTGCCAATCTTTATAATTCACTATCCAATGTGATAAAGAGACTGTAGAAAGGTGGATACAATTATGGCAATGAAAAAAGTAATGTACATGCTAGACATGGTTAGATAGAAACAAAATGCTGGAGTAGCTCAGTGGGACTGACAGCATCTCTGGATAGAAGGAATGGATGACATTTCGGGTCGAGACACTTCTTCAGACTGAGAGTCAGGGGAGATGGAGACACAGAGATAATGAAAGTAAGATGTGAAAACGAGACATCAAATGGGACGTGGATCAATATAGAATAGATAATTGTTAGCTAGGGGAAGATGACAACGAAGCATAAAGGATAAAAACATGGTTAGAGAGGGTAGAAGTAAATACATTAGCAGTTAGTGTGGTCAGAACTAAAATCCATTTACTTTTAGCACAAGGAGATTCCCAACAAAGAAACATTGGGTAACAATGCTCAGTTTGCTGTGTACCTTAGCAAGGAATTTCAGAGGGAGTAGATCAGTAATATCAAACTTTTGCCATGTATCACAACCCACAACATTTATATCACACCCACTATATCCTAGTTATATGCATATGAAGCTTATTTAATGGTTCACTAAATGCCACCCTGAATTATTTGCAACAGTGTTAGTGTATAACTTCATCCTCTGGTGAGCTTGTACAGTACATGTGAAGGAGACACAAAAGATGCTGGAATCTGGAGAAAATAAAATTGATGGATGAAGTCAACGGAGCAGACAGCTTCTGTGAAGGGAAATTGACAGATGATACTTCAGGCCAATACCTTTCCACTGCACTGCTAGAAAAGATCTCAGCCAAAACATCGACTGTCCATTTCCCTCCACAGGTGCCACCTGACCCGCTGAGTTCTTTCACCAGTTAGCTTTATGTAGTTGTGTAGTCCCATCTCTTGGAAGCACTTCCTGAATATTTGTAATGGGTACTTCATCATTTGAAAACCTATTTTCTAGCAGCTTGTAAGTGCAAAACTAACAATGCAATAGAGGAAGGGTCTCGACCCAAAACATCGCCTATTTCCTTCGCTCCATAGATGCTGCCTCACCTGCTGAGTTTCTCCAGCATTTTTGTCTACCCATTAGTTAATTGGTTAATTGGTAGTGATTCCACTACCTGCAATCTCCGGCAACCACCTTCAACTTGCATCGCAACCGGCTTCGACTAAAAAATTACCAATTTTTAAAACGGCAACCTATTTTTAGTCGCGGCCGGTTTTGAATTTTTTGAAATAATCGCCGGAACATAGAAGAAGCGGAAACCACTTTCGACCATTAGGGAGATTGACAAAAACCTACGGGAACTGCTTGGAAACCTTGGGTGGGGCGCAAAGTCTCCAGAGGTTTCCCTTCAGCTTTTCCTAAGTGGGACAGGGGCATAAGAATGTTTCTGGACTCGCCCAACATTGGGAACATTTTTCCTGCATCTAATTTGTCCAGTCCTTTTATAATTTTATATGTTTCTATAAGAGCCCTCCTCATCCTTCTAAACTCCAGTGAATACAAGCCTAGTCTTTTCAATCTTACCTCATATGACAGTCCCGCCATCGCAGGGATCAATCTCGTGAACCTACGCTGCACTGCCTCAATCACAAGGATGTCCTTCCTCAAATTAGGAGACCAAAACTGTACGCAATACTCCAGATGTGGTCTTACCAGAGCCCTATACAACTAATTTGAGCTTTAACTTATCTATAATGGTGTGATTTCCAAAATGTAAATGAATGTAAATAAGATGCAAGATTATTCAAATAGTGATCTACGGAAAACTCCAACAACAATAGGGAACTGAGACACTTGGATTTTGAGATGGAAAATTATTAACCTCATCAATTTGTAAAACTTAAATTTAATTTCCATCAATTCTGCACACTAAAATGGCAAGGAAATTCAGTGTTTCTGCTGGGGTGTTTGTGGATGTTGGTACATAATATTGCAAAATATAAATGTATTTTTTGAAATAACTTTTTTTTAAATTTGGGCCAACAGATATTGATGAATGCTCCACAGCAGGACAGGAATGTCACCAGCTTGCTCATTGCATCAACAATGTAGGAAGTTATCAATGTGCATGTTTGAGTGGTTTTAATGGTGATGGAAAAAACTGCTCTGGTAAGTTTTCTTCAGTGGCAAGTTCAACTTTAAGTTAATTGGAGCTGGTGGATTTGGAAGTGGATGGGTTGGGGGAGTTGGCTGAATGCAATAAAACAAATGCTTTAGGAAGATAGACACAAAAAGCTGATGTAACTCAGCAGGACAGGCAGCATCTCTGGAAAAAAGGAATAGGCGATGTTTCAGGGCTCAATCCAAAACGTCACCCATTCCTTTTCTCCATAGATGCTGCCTGTCCCACTGAGTTACTCCAGCTTTTTGTGTCTATCATCAGTTTAAACCAACATCTGCAGTTCCTTCCTACAAATGCATTAGGAATACGACTCAAATTCACTAATCTGTCCTTTCAAATCATTGAGAGCAATGTCCTTAGGAAAGGCTAATTGTTCATTTTCTTGGGCTGGATTGCTCACCAACTATTTTCAGGGCACTTTCCTCATATGACAGTCCCGCAGTTAGTCTTGGACTGGAGGAACTCAGAGCCCCATCAGGAAGCCTTATTTTGATACGTGGCATCAGGTACAGCTTCCTCATAAAGACACTTGTTGGACTGCCCAACAAATTCAAGCAAAGCATTCATGACGAAGTAATTTCATTGAATCTCAGCATGGTTACAGCGAACAAAGACATCATTCAGCCCATCAAATCCCTACCAACTCTCTATGAAAAGCAATCCCACTGTCTGCACAGTCCCTGCAAAAGCCCAGCAAATAATTTGCTTTCAGATACTTATCCAGCAACCTTTTGAATGTTATAATGGAATCTGTCTCCGTTATTATTCAGGCAGCACACTTAAGGCCGAGCCACTTGCTACAAATTTCTTGACACCATATTACTTCTACCTCTTTTGCCAAATACATTCATTCTACATCCTTGTCCTCAATAATGTTTTTATTTACTTTGTCCATAGTGTTCATGATTTCAAGCAGACCCTGCAACTTCTTCTGTTCCATCGAGAGTTGTTCCAGCTTCTCCACACTCTCTACCTCATCTGCATAATTATTTCAGTAAATCTCTTTTGCTCCTTCTATAAAACCTCCATGCTTTCCTAAAGTGTGACGCCTAAAACTGGACACGATACTCTACTTGCGAACAAACCATTGTTTTATAAAGGTTCATCGTGACTTCCTTGGTCTTGAGCTCTGTGCCTCCAATTGTAAAGCCCAAGCTGCCTATTTCAGCCTGCCCTTTGCGAAACAAACTTTGCACATATATCTCTTTTGGAATTTCTCCCTAGGTTTTATTGCCTTGACATTCTTTCTGACCAACTGTAACCATTCATATTTATAAGAATTAAATTTCATCTGCTATCTATCCACCGATTCCATCATCCTGTCCATGTCTCCTTGAAATCTATTAGTTTTCCTCACAGTTCACTTCATCTCCAAGGTTTGTGTCGCCTGCAAAATTAGTATGTTTAAGAAAGAACTGCAGATGCTGGAAAAATCAAAGGTAGACAAAAATGCTGGAGAAACTCAGCAGGTGAGGCAGCATACTCCATAGATGCTTCCTCACCCGCTGAGTTTCTCCAGCATTTTTGTCTACCTGCAAAATTAGTATTGTGCTTTAAACATACAAAACCAAGTCATTAATATAAAGTAAGAAAAGTAGTATTCCTAGTTCTAGTCCAGAAAATTCCACAGTAGATTTCCCACCAGTTTAAAAAAAACACCTTTTACTCTTAATCCCTGTTTGTTCCTCAGCTAATTTTCTATCCATATTGCTATAGCCGCTGTTATTCAATGGCATTCTATCTTTATGACATGGGAAATTGAAGGGCCCACTAGGGACACAGGGGAAATCTGTGCACTGAGTCAGAAGGTGAGGGGACGTCCTAAATGAACACTTTTCAATGGAATTCATAAAGGAAACAAATATATATAGTTCGCGAGTTCAGTGAAGGAGTAGGTGAGTCTAATGCAAGTCTCCATAAATGAAGAGGATGTACCTAATGCCGTAGCAGGCTTAAAGGTGGATGAATCCCCAGGATCGGATCGGATATTTACTAGGCTGATACAAAAGGCAAGGGAAGAGATCGCTGCAGCTCTGGATAAGATTTTTAAACCTTTGCTGGACTCAAGTGAAATACCAAACGATTGAGAACTGCATTTGTGGTCCCCTTTGCAAGAAAGGCAGCAGGGAAATGCTTGGTAACTGTAGACGTGAGCCTTACATCTGTGTTTGAAAGAATACTGGAACCAGATCTGAGGAAGAGAGTTAATAATCATTTGGAAAAACAGGGACTATTTAGAGACAACCAAGATGGTTTCAAGGGCAGATTCTAACCAATTTCAATTCTATGATTAGGTAATATAGTATATGAGGTAGGGTAGTCAATGTGATTTACATGGTCTTTAGTATAGCATTTGACAAGGACCAACATGGGAAACTGATTCAAAAGATTTGGCGATAAGAGACAGAGGGTAATGGTGGGGGGGGGGGTGTCGTTGTGTTAGGGTAATGATAGGGTTCATCCATGAGGAACATTTTTCTCATATCAGAGGTAGCTAAAACTAGATGGCATAGGTTTTGGGTGAGGGGACAGAAATTTAGAGGGGAGACGAGTGGGACCTAGAATGTGTTCGGTACTTAGAATTTACTGCCTGAGAAAGTGGTTTGGACTAGGTCACTGACAACATGTACAAGTGCCTGGAAGATACTTGAATCGCTTAGGCATAAACTGTAATAAAAAGATGGATACAAAAAGTTCTGGAGCAACTCAGCGGGCCAGACAGCATCTCTGGTAAAAATGGATTAGATAGGTGACGTTTTGGGTCGGGAACCTTCCTCAGATCATTTTCTCCAGAGATGTTGCTTGATCCACTGAGTTACCTCAGCATTTTGTGTCTATTTTAAGCATAAACTGATTTGGACCAGGTGTAATTCATAAGGAAAAATGCCCACTGGTTGGTGTGGATGAGTTGGGCCAAATGGCCTGTTTCCATACTGTAGGATTCTATAACATTATAACAAGAGTATTTTGGATGTCCATATATGCATTAAGTGCATTTACCCCCAGCGACCCTTTTATCAAAAAACTCTCTTTTAATTACACGCAATTTCACCATCTACATTTCCCTATTTGCACTGAGTCAGTGACTATTTTGACCTACTTGTTCGATCCTGCATGCATGCGACTAGTCATTACATGGGCGAAGACACCAAGAAAAGACGTAACATTAACATGTAGACATTTAGAAACATAGAAAATAGGTGCAGGAGTAGGCCATTCGGCCCTTCGAGCCTGCACCGCCATTCAATATGATCATGATCATCCAACTCAGTATCCTGTACCTGACCTCTCTCCATACCCCCTGATCCATTTAGCCACAAGGGCCACATCTAACTGCCTCTTAAATTTAGCTCCCTCTTAATTAGCTGGGTTTTCGTGTAAGAGCAGGAAATAGGATTCTTTGAAACCACAGGCAAGGACAACACGGACTGTATGGGCCGTTTCTTTGCAAGATGTTAACCAATGGTTCTCTCATCACACCACTCATGCTGGAGACTGACTCCTACAAGTTTAGCAAGTAAAGCTGGAACATCCACCAGGGTACCACACATTCCCCACTGTCGCTCAGAAAATATCATATTATTTTACATTGCAGCTCCACTAAAGATTCTTCATTGTTCTACTTATCTGCATCAATTGTTTTTGTTCAATAGTCACACGACTTGCATGTTGAAAGCCTTCTCTTTTTTTTAATCACTCCTACCAAAGTGCGAGTATCTGAGCCAGTGCTTGTTTGGCAGGAATTTGGTGACAATGCACTATTAGGCTGTGGGCCGAGCATCAAAAATGTGGCTAGAAATCAGTTTTCGTGCCCCAAGTCACAGAACTACATTAAATTTTCCACAGGTTTAGATGAAATATAATTGAGAAGGATGTCATAACTCGTCATTGCCAAACGTTGCACATTGATTAATTAAACTAATTAGAAAATGAGATCGGGAAAGTAAGCGCCATCTAGTGGCCAATGCCCATATTACACGATGGGCAGCCTATTTCCGTGTTGCAGTCCATTTAAACTATATATTATTATACCTATATATATATATATAAATGGCAGGGGAGACCATCCCCTGTGGAGGGTCAGGCAGAGGCTACAAAAAGACAACATCTCATAGTCATTAAGTCTGCATGGACTTCAATTCATAACATTTCAACCTCTTCTTAATGTTAATGAGATAGATAAATTAGTTCAAGTTCACATCCACCAATTCATTTCTACATAAACATCAGCCATTTCTTACCATTTCTCACTCCAATGGCAGCCTATAATGTGCAATGAATATTCCTCCGTTTTTCTCCTGTGGTCGGGGCCTGGAAATGGCCGCTACCGACAGCACTATGTACAGCCACTATGTACAGTTTCACCCCTCCCCCCGCTCGCGGAGATGATCCGCGACTCCGTGTTCGCGAATCGGTCGCTTTTTAATTGAGACTGCGACTTCACTATGTTAAATACATAGGCCCTGCGATCGGAGCACCTTTTCCCGGTAAGTTATCGCAGGCAGCTCCGAGATTGGATGGTTAAGACTTATTACTCTACAACAAGCTGGCATTAGTGAAAATGTTCCACAGAACAACAAAGAACCTTCATCGGAATCTCCAGTAAAACAGGCATCAATGAAGTCCTCTCAGCCATGTTGTGTGCTAGCCTGAAGCAAAGCACGTGATTGGCCAACTGGCATACAACTCAATGTTAAACGTGCTTTGATTGGACTAAAAATACTCAAATTTTTTCAGTTTTTTCTCTAATTTAATAAAAATGTGCAAGTCTTGTTCTTGACGAGTTTCAGGGGTGATCTATATAATATTTTTACACAATTTGTGAAAATTTCATGTAGTTCTGTGACTTGGGTCACAAAACACTGGAATAAAGCCCACAGCCTATATTAGAACAAGTGACCTTCCTTGAGACTTCATTGTTATCCTCTTGCATGAAGACTTTGTAGGAAATTGAAGTCCTGGATTAGTACTTTTAAATAGAGAATGTTTCAAGTAATCATTGTGCATGTGATCATATTTCATTCATCGCTATCTTTAGATATTTTATATCATTTGCAATTCTGTTCTGAAAGGCCCTCAATGCTATCTAAGAAGTTCAAGCCATTGGATTCTGTGTTTATCAACAATACATTTTATTCTACATGCATGAGTTATGAGATGTATCCCTGCCACAGCATCTCATTCATATTCTGTGTTCTATTTGTAAAGGAGGGAAAGAAGAAACCTACAAATGAGAGCAATGGCATTTGTTAGATGGATGAATGGAAATATTTTATTAAGGGAGAAATACAACATTGCATAGTGATGAGATTGAATGTTAATGGTACCTGGACAGATGGGGTTTGCGGTAGTGCAACAGACAGGAAAAACTGGGCAATTCAACAAAGTAAATTGTTGTGAGGAGAGGTGTGTTTCAGAAGGTAGAATGAGGAGGCTGGATTAATGTGAACATCAGAATGTGCACTTTACTCAACTTTCTTGGTCTTTCAGATTTGAAACCAAGGGCATCCTGTTGCCATATCAACTTGGCCTTCCAGGGTTTAGGATTCTTCCTCCATTAGTTGGGAACAATATTTCGTGTGTCTCTTTATCCACTAAAGAGGCAGTAACATTTAGTTACTAAACTTACTTTATCAGACTCACAAAGATCAGAATGAAACACTAATTTTAGCTTCTTGTTGATTCTTCCGATTGTTCCTTGTGTTTGCCAGTACTATAATTAGCCAAGGGTTCATTTATGCATGTGAAAATAAATAATGTAAAGACATCTAAGAATCTAATAGTAAAAAATACTTTGCTACAATTATTTCAAATATTTGATGCACACTGGACTAAAACAATTATTGAAACATGCGTAGCTTATTTCTTGGGTACCCATCATTTTGTTTCTTGTTTTAGAAATATATTTATATGTATTTCAATTGAGTTCAATTTGACAGATAGAGCTCTAGGGGCTAGTGGAGTCAAGGGATATGGGGAGAAGGCAGGCACGGGTTATTGATAGGGGCATAATCACAATGAATGGCGGTGCTGGCTCGAAGGGCTGAATGACCTCCTCCTGCACCTAGTTTCTATGTTTCTATGTAATATTTTTACATTATTAGAGGCCAGTTGCAAAGATTTTGAAGAGTCAGGGAGGTGCCAAGAGATTAAATTAATACAACGTCAACAGATATGATCAAATATTGATGCCTGCTGACATATTGCGGAAATATTATTAATTATCTTCTATATTGGGTTGGATCTTTTGACCTGCCAACTGGCAGTTAAATGAGTGACTCAGTTCTCACCTTTGTTTCCGCCTGGAAGATTGAATTAGCAGAATGGCTCGCCAAGTGAGTCTTTGGAGAAAAAAACGGGTTTTTTCTCAGTCTGGGATGTGAGACGTTAGAGGTGGTGGGAAATAACTTTTGTGAACACAATGTAATTTTGTTCAAAATACATTGTACAAATGACATGGCAGAGATATTGTAGTAAATAACTGAGAGGCCAAAATCTGGCTTTAATTATTTTTAAATTAAAAAAACTCTAATTCTTATTTCCTTCTCGATGCCTGATACTGAAATCCTGGAGATATTTCTCAGTTGTATCTTGTTTTGGGGCTGGAATGGTATGATGCTGTGCCCCAACATAAAAAAGGACAACCAAAGAAACATGACCAAAGTTGGCCAGATTAATCAACTACTGTATGAAATGAAGGAAGCCACAGCATCAGTATATGCAAGGACAATTACGTGAGCTCCTCTGGGCATTGAGGCAACCAGTATGTGCAAGATTCACCACAGAGTCAGCATGCCAAACTCAATTTGGAGTTTGACAGGATTACAGTGGCCTTCCAAACAAAGCCCCATTGTGGCCATAACTGCAAGGTAAGTGGTGGGCAGATGTCTTATTAGACTATCTAACCCTCTATTTGTGGGCATACACAGGGCAGGATCATGACATAACGTGATATAGATTGCTACATTGATTAAAGGTATTTACAATGTTAGGTAAAGAGGAACTAACAAACTAAAATCGGCATGTCATGACCTCACACTTATATAGCTCACATCATGATACTATTGTGGAAGTCAAGGTATGAAAGTCCACTACAGTGACAGTAGTTACATAATTTTGCACAACACCACATCAATTTCACACACATTCTCCATTTTAGGCAATGAAATGTTTAAAGATCATAGATATGCACATAACAGAATAGAACACAGATATAATACCTGAACTCTCATCTCCCACTCTAGACAGATTGTAGCCCAAACAAAGTGTGGCTGCTTTGCTGCCCATTTCATAGGTTCATCAAATTCTGTTCACTTGTCACCTACATGATTAACAAAATGGTTGTCTCCTACTCAAGCAATATCTTAAAATTGTCATCCTTATTTTCAAATCCCTCTCTCGCCTCCTCACTTCCTCTTTGAATGGTTTACAACTCTTGAACCCTTTGGGATTACTGTGGTTCTAAATTCATGTTCTCCTTTGCCTCACTAATTTCAGTTTTTTTACTGGTGTTGGATTTGCCTATCCAGCTACTAAGTACAGGAATTTGCTCGGTAAGCTGTACCACTGGTCGTATTAGACACATCTCATAGACTAGCCCTCACCAATCTTTTATATCTCCTCATGTGGTTTGGTCAAATTTTGTTTGTCAATACGCTTAAAAAACACGTTTAATTTTTTTTTTCAGCATGGAAACAGGTCCTTCGGCCACTGAGTCTACACTGACCATCAATCACCCTTTCACATTTGTTCTATGTTATTTCCACTTTCACATCCACTCCAAGCACACTTTGGCCAATTACAGAGACCAATTAACCTTGCACGTTTTTGTGATGTGGGAGGAAATCAGAGCACCCAGACGAAACCCACATGTTCACAGGGAGAACATGCAGACTCCGCACAGACAGCGCCCGAGATAAGGATCGAACCTGGGTCTCTGGCACTGTGAGGCAGTAGCTCTATCAGCTGTGCCACTGTGCTGCCCAAACATTTTTGACAGGCCAGTCAGATTCAAACTCACAGACCCTGGTTTACAAGTCCTGTCCTCTAATCCCTGAGCTATAGAGTCTCCTATACAATTTTGCAATTGATTTTAATTTAATACATCTTTAACCCAAGCCTATTAATCTTGTATCACGCCCCTACTGCCGCTTGCATATTTATGTTTTAATTGTATGAAAGTTAGTGACATAATATTTTCAGTCTCTTCCGTGTAGGAGGGAGCTGCAGATGCTGGTTTACACCAACGTCTCTTCCCTGATCTGCTCTGCGTTACTGCTTTGTATAAGTGAAAATATATTGATATATATCTTGTTAAAGCATATCTTTTCAGATGATCTTATCTAATACTTTATAAAGTGTGTAGACTGTCACTGTCTATATTTTTCCCCTAAAATGTATAGGTAGTTGAGGTAGCTTGGAAATCTATAATACCCAGACACACTTTAAGATAGTACCATAGCCTCTCAAATATGCACAGAACAGGTGTAAACCCCGCAGTTAAACTATTATAGGAAGCAATATGATAAAATCATAACATTGAAGGCACACATCTGTTCTATCTAACCTAACTGGATTAATATAAATACAGTATAAATCTAGACACACAAAGATAAATTCTCATGCTGATTTTTTAAAGCTACTCAGCTTATCTGCTGATAGTGCAAACTCCCACGTGACCAGAATGAGTGAGAAAGGAAAATCATAAGTAAACATTACAATCTCAATTTTTATAGAATCTTTATTCAGATTGAGTCTAAAATGAATCCTGAAATTACAGAAACAGTCCTCCTCACAGTATGTTTCATTCTTGTTTAAATTCAACACTTGATGACTTCCACTATGTAGTTACTCAAGAAACAATAGACTTTTAGTTACGTCACTTTTGCACTAATGGTTAGTTTTGGCTATAGACCACTATTTTAAGATTTTTCAATATGTAATTTTGGTTGGAACTTCATTTAAAATTTCAACATACAAAATATTGAGGATGTATGTTATTAGGTTCCCATATGTGTGCATGAATGAAAATACGAACAGAGACTTTGGCGAATGGTGTAAATATAATAACTGAAGAAAGGTCTTGACCCAAAACGTCACCCATTCCTTCTCTCCAGAGATGCTGTCCCGCTGAGTTACACCAGCATTTCGTGTCTACCTTAAATATAATGACATCAGTGGTAGTTTGTTCTTACCTGCCACAAATATATGTCCTTGAACATTTGAACTAATTAGAAAGGCAGTCAATCACAAAGTTAACTTTACAAGGTATGTGACACTGTGTTCCATTTCCATTATTTGCCTTTAAAATGGTGCTTTGCTGTGCTCTCCTGCTGCTTGGAAGATTGCTCAAAAAGACAACTTCAAGTCTGATCCACATGCAGCGCTGCTGTGCTTCCCAATACTGAAATATTGTATAGCTGCGTTGTTTTCTTGCATTTATTACTATGTAACACAGCAGTGGGGGGGGGGGGGGAGACAGACAGACCAATGAAGAATGGTGACTAAAGAAGGCATGTTTTTCTTAAGAAGGTGGATGGTATGGTTGGGGAGTGTGGGAGCATTGAGACTCTCAAATCTAATCGTTCAATGGCTCTTTATTGTCACATATGCAGAGCACAGTCACATTCTTTTGCACAACCTACAAATGCACAGTCGCCATATATTGGCACTGTTTACAAAGAAAAGGGCTGATGTTCCGAAAACTAATCCTTCAGAAAGGGGTAGCACATTAATGGTTAGGTAATCACTGATAACACAGAATGAAACTCATGACCAATCGAATGTCTACCTGTAAAAGTTAGCCATGTATTACCTGACATACAGATTGTAATATTGTTTACATGGAAACATCGTGTGCATAGATTCAGAGGTGATCATAGATGCATAACATGGTTTAAAAATCTATGGACCCAAATGGGAAGTAATGGAATATATTGCGATTACAGACATGTTTTACATACAAAAACATGCAAATGTTGTGGTCTTTTCCACACCAACCTTACTGTTATAATTTATGATATCCTCATACTTGCTTTTCTAATGGTCTCTGAATGTTTCCATAGTCGACGATTACAGAGCAATTTATTTTTGAACAAAAATGTAAAGTGATTGTTGTCTACTTTGTATTTGTTGTACCTCATTCTATCCATTTCAATAATAAATTATAGACATTGATGAATGCCAAAGTCACAATGGAGGATGCCACCCCTTTGCAATGTGCAACAATACACCTGGGTCTTTCTACTGCACCTGTCCTTATGGGTTCACTGGCAATGGAACTGAATGCTTGGATATCGACGAATGTGCCCTTGGCAATATGATCACCTCCTGCAATGATTCTGCCACATGCAAAAATACAGAGGGATCATTCCAGTGTGAATGCCACATAGGTTTCCACGGAGATGGATTCATTTGTGTGGACATTGATGAATGTGAGATACTTTCCACATGTGACAGGAACGCAGATTGCAACAATACTATCGGATCCTACTTATGTACTTGCAGAAATGGATTTGTAAATGCTGAAGGATCGTGCTTGGACGTGAATGAATGTCTTAATCAGAAAGTTTGTCACCAGAGAGCAAACTGCATCAATGTACAAGGTTCATTCTACTGCAGTTGTAAATCTGGCTTTTCAGGAAATGAAACAGACTGTGTGGATATTGATGATTGTGCTCTGAATATTTGTCATGAAAAAGCAACCTGCATTAACACCATTGGAGCCTACCGTTGTGAATGCCACATAGGATATGAAGGAAATGGAACTCTGTGCGTTGACGTAAATGAGTGTGTTACAAATGACACCATGTGTCACATATACAGTACCTGTGTTAACACTGAAGCTTCTTATACATGTCTGTGCAATGAAGGTTTTGTTGGAAATGGGTCATACTGCGAAGATATTAATGAATGCCTTCTGACTAATATATCTTTCCAATGTCATTTAGACTCATATTGCATTAATACTTTGGGATCCTTTGAATGCCTCTGTGAAACTGGTTTTCAAAGCAATGGAACTTATTGTGTTGACATTGATGAATGTAAAACAAATTCATCTGACTGCCACGAAAATGCTACTTGCATCAATTTTTTGGGTTCGTTTGATTGCCAGTGTTTGGCTGGATTTATTGGAAATGGAACACAGTGCATGGATATCAATGAATGCAATGCAGATAACACATGCCACAGCAAAGCCTTTTGCCTGAATAAACTGGGTTCCTATCTGTGTCTCTGTGATTCCGGTTTTACTGGAGATGGACAAAACTGCGATGATATTGATGAGTGCTCAGACAGCACGACTTGTCGTAAAGACCAGAAATGTATTAATACTGCTGGCTCTTTTCAATGTGTTTGTCCCACTGGTTTTTCAGAAAATGGAGCCCTGTGTATTGATATTGATGAATGCTTGGCCAATAGCTTTCTTTGTCACCCAGATGCTCTCTGTATCAACCAACCTGGTTCATTCTTTTGTACATGCAAATTTGGATTTGCTGCTGATGGATTGAACTGTACAGACTTGGATGAATGTTTTGGAAATGGAATTGAATGCATAGATATTGATGAGTGTGCATTGGAGTATCCAATTTGTGATGAAAATGCAATTTGCAACAACACTATTGGAGATTACCAGTGTGAGTGCAGTGATGGATTTGAAGGAAATGGGACTATATGCTATGACACTAATGAGTGCATTCAAAACCAGACCATATGCCACATATATAGCACTTGTGTTAATATGGAATCTTCTTATATATGCCATTGCAATGAAGGATTTGTGGGAGATGGATTATACTGTGAAGATGTAGATGAATGCGCACAACCTGATGTGTTATTCTTATGTCGATTGGATTCATATTGTGTGAACACACTGGGATCATTTGAATGCCATTGTGAGGATGGTTTTGAAAGTAATGGGTCTGAATGTATTGACATTGATGAATGTATGGCAAATTCATCGGGCTGCAATGTGCACACTAACTGTATCAATTTTTCCGGTTGGTTTTATTGTGAGTGCTTGGCTGGTTTTTTTGAAAATGGAACAGAGTGCCTAGACATTAATGAATGTGCAGATAATCATACATGTGGCACGATGTCTTCTTGCCTGAATACACCAGGCTCCTTTCAATGTCTCTGTAATTCTGGTTTTAATGTAGATGGGCATAACTGCAGTGATGATGATGAATGCTTAAATAACACTATTTGTCGGGTTGATCAGATGTGCATTAACACAGCGGGCTCTTTTCAGTGTGTTTGTGCCAGTGGATTTTCAGATAATGGATCAGTGTGTGTAGATATTGATGAATGCTTGATAGAAAACTTCCCTTGCCACCCAGATTCTATTTGCTCCAACCAACCTGGATTGTTTTCCTGCACCTGCAAATCAGGTTTTGTTGGCGATGGATTCAACTGTAACGACGTCAATGAGTGTCTGGATTTGAAAGGGGCCTGTCACCAGATTGCGCGCTGTATGAACACCCCAGGCTCATACTTGTGCTTCTGTGAGAAGGGATTTCTAGGCAATGGACAGATGTGCTCGGATATCAATGAATGTCAGCTGGGCAATCAAGAATGCCATTCAGAAGCTTCATGTATCAACACCATGGGGAGTTTTTACTGTGTGTGCAACCAGGGATTCAGTGGCACTGGTGAAACTTGCACTGCTATTGATGAATGTTCGATGTCTAGTTCTTGCCAAACAAATAGCAAATGCACAAATATGGAAAAGTTGTACAAATGCATTTGCTCATCCAATGGCACTTGTGATCTACAACCAGCAAATGGTGTGTTCTAACTTGAGTATATTGTCAAACTAACGTTGAGCATTATTTATCAGAAGCATTATAAAAAACATGTTGTATAAGGTTTATATGCTATAAAACTGATTGTTAACTTGAAAGGCAATATTCAAGATGAGTTTTCTCAGACCAATGAATGGGATATAAACAGTGCTTTTTTTGTAGATAATAAGGTGTTAGTACGCATATTGTTCTTTGCTGTTGGTGTCTATGGCAGATCATGTTTCTATAAACTGCTTTAGCTGTTTAAGGGCCAGACTGTCTCATTTAATTAATACATTTTATTTTATTAAATTTAATAATCTTTTTGTAATCTAAAAATGTGAAAGCCTAGTTTTTCACTTTTCAGAGATGCCGGTTCATTGTACCAGCGGTATTGTCACAAAAAAAGCACTAGTTAAAATATATCATGGACATTACTGCATGTTTAAGCAAAAATGAATTGAAAATAGATAATTTTAAACTTTTGTGAGTCAAAAAATACAGATGTTATGTCATGATGTTTAATTTATTTATAGTTATGAAACATTGAAAATATCCGTTTTCTGAATACACACAGTGCATTGAGAAAGTATTCAGACCCCTTCACTTTTTCCACATTTTGTTACATTACAGCCTTATTCTAAAATTGGTTACAGTCATTTTTTTAATCATCAATCTACGCACAATACCCCATAATATAAAAGCGAAAACAGGTGTTTAGTAATTATTGCAAAATAATTAAAAATAAATAACTGAAATATCACATTTACGTAAATATTCAGACCCTTTGCTGTGACTCTCAAAATTTAGCTTTGGTGCATCGTGTTTCCATTGATTATCCTTGAGATGTTTCTACAACTTGATAG
Source organism: Leucoraja erinaceus (assembly GCF_028641065.1). NCBI lineage: Eukaryota > Metazoa > Chordata > Chondrichthyes > Rajiformes > Rajidae > Leucoraja > Leucoraja erinaceus. Next base: position 44,327,305 of record NC_073384.1, read on the forward strand.
GAGTCTACAAGTGGTAAATTAAATGGATTGTACATGATTTGGAAAGGCGCACACCTGTCTATATAAGGTCCCACAGTTGACAGTGCATGTCAGAGCAAAAAACAAGCCATGAAGACGAAGGAATTGTCTGTAGACCTCCGAGACAGGATTGTGTTGAGACACAGATCTGGGGAAGGGTATAAAACATTTTTTGGAGCATTGCAGGTCCCGAAGCGCACAGTGGCCTCTGTCATTCTTAAATAGAACTTTGAAACCACCAGGATTTCATAGAGCCTTGCCAAACTGAGCAATCGGGGGAGAAGGGCCTTAAGATAGAGACTTACTAACATATTCAGGGAGGTGACCAAGAACACGATGGTCACTCTGACAGAGCTCCAGAGTTCCTCTGTGGAGATGGGAGAAACTTCCAGAAGGACAACTATATCTGCAGCACTCCACCAATCAGCCCTTTATTGTAGAGTGGCCAGACAGAAGCCACTCCTCAGTTAAAGGCACATGACAGCCCGCTTGGAGTTTGCCAAAAGGCACCTAAACAAGATTCCCTGGCCTGATGAAACCAAGATTGAACTCTTTGGCCTGAATGCCAAGTGTCATGTCTGGAGGAAAACAGGCACCGCTCATCAACTGGCCAATACCATATCTACGGTGAAGCATGGTGGTGGCAGCATCATGCTGTAGGGATGTTTTTCAGCGGTAGGAACTGGGAGACCAGTCAGGATCGAGGTAAATATGAACGGAGCAAAGTATAGAGAGATCCTTGATGAAAACCTGCTCCAGAGCATTCAGGACCTCGGACTGGGGCAGACGTTCACCTTCCAACAGGACAACGACCTAAAGCTCACGTCCAAGACAACGCAGGAGTGGCTTTGTGACAAATCTGTGAATGTCCGTAAGTGGCCCGGCCAGAGCCCGGACTTGAACCCGATCAAACATCTCTGGAGGGACCTGAAAATAGCTGTGCATCAACACTCCCCATCCAACCTGACAGAGCTTGAGAGGATCTGCAGAGAAGAATGGGATAAATTACCCAAATACAGGTGTGCCAAGCTTGTAGCGTGATACCCAAGAAGACTTGAGGTTGTAATCACTGCCAAAGGTGCCTCAATAAAGTACCGAGTAAAGGGTCTGAATACTTATGTAAATGTGATATTTCAGTTATTTATTTTTAATTATTTTGCAAAAATTTCTAAACACCTGTTTTCACTTTTTTATTGTGGGCTATTGTGTGTAGATTGCTGATTTAAAAAATGAATTTAATCCATTTTAGAATAAGGCTGTAACGTAACAAAATGTGGAAAAAGTGAAGGGGTCTGAATAGTTTCTGAATGCACTGTATTCCTATTTAAATGTTCTCTTGTCTCCTGAAAATCCTAATTCATGTTGTATTGTAGCATGGCCATGGAAATCCTTCCTTTATGCATTCTTCATCCGTTAGTTCCATAAAGATGGTCAGCTATTACTTTTGGATAATCAAAGCCCAGCTCAATTCTATCCTCCACCACCCACACCTCATATCACCCAATCACACTTGATGTCCCTATGTATAGGTTTCCACAGCTAAGCAGCAATTAAGAGCAGAAATTCTAGTTAGGTTTTAGATCTTAGCACAATGACAGAGCTGTTAGAGCTGCTGCCCCACAGCACCAGAGACGGGTTCAATCCTGACCCGGTGTACTTTCCATGTGGCGTTTGCACGTTTTCCCTGTGACTGCTTGGGTTTCCCTGTGACTGCGTGCTCCAATTTCCATTCACATCCCAAAGATGGATGCATTTGTAGGTTACTTGGCCTCTGTAAATTGCCCCTAGTGTACGGGGAGTGGATAAGAAGGTGTGATAACATAGAACAATTGGGAATGAATGATCGATGGTCGGCGAGGACTTGATGAGCCAAAGGGCCTGTTTACATAGAAACATAGAAAATAGGTGCAGGAGTAGGCCATTCGGCCCTTCGAGCCTGCACTGCCATTCAATATGATCATGGCTAATCATCCAACTCAATGTTGTATCTCTAAAAAGATAAACTCAGAGACCACCAAGTTACTGCCAACCCTTATAGATAAAAAACATGTGCAGACAAACAAGGAATCAAGGAATCTGAAACTTCTCGTATTTTATAATAGAATAATTGATCAAACAGTAAGCTATCTGTATGGTTCAATATTTGATGTAAATTAATTTTCAGAAATGTTAACGTTAGGATTAAAATTGTAAGGTTTCTCACACCTGCTTAACAGAAAAATGAGAGTTCATCATAGCATATGATTTTAACATTAATCCACTCAGCTGATAGTACCATTACCAAATGTTTTGGTAGTTTTTTATTTTACCATATAACAATTACAGCACGGAAACAGGCCATCTCGACCCTTCTAGTCCGTGCCGAACACATAATCTCCCCTAGTCCCATATACCTGCGCTCAGACCATAACCCTCCATTCCCTTCCCATCCTTATAACTATCCAATTTATTTTTAAATGATAAAAACGAACCTGCCTCCACCACCTTCACTGGAAGCTCATTCCACACAGCTACCACTCTCTGAGTAAAGAAGTTCCCCCTCATGTTACCCCTAAACTTCAGTCCCTTAATTCTCATGTCATGTCCCCTTGTTTGAATCTTCCCTACTCTCAGTGGGAAAAGCTTTTCCACGTCAACTCTGTCTATCCCTCTCATCATTTTAAAAACCTCTATCAAGTCCCCCCTTAACCTTCTGCGCTCCAAAGAATAAAGCCCTAACTTGTTCAACCTTTCTCTGTACTTAGTTGCTGAAACCCAGGCAACATTCTAGTAAATCTCCTCTGTACTCTCTCTATTTTGTTGACATCCTTCCTATAATTAGGCGACCAAAATTGTACACCATACTCCAGAATTGGCCTCACCAATGCCTTGTACAATTTTAACATTACATCCCAGCTTCGATACTCAATGCTCTGATTTATAAAGGCCAGCACACCAAAAGCTTTCTTTACCACCCTATCTACATGAGATTCCACTTTCAGGGAACTGTGCACAGTTATTCCCAGATCCCTCTGTTCACCTACATTCTTCAATTCCCTACCATTTACCATGTAAGTCCTATTTTGATTTGTCCTGCCAAGATGTAGCACCTCACACTTATCAGCATTAAACTCCATCTGCCATCTTTCAGCCCACTCTTCCAACTGGCATAAATCTCTCTGTAGACTTTGAAACTCTACTTCATTACCCGCAACCCCACCTATCTTAGTATCATCTGCATACTTACTAATCCAATTTACCACACCATCATCCAGATCATTGATGTACATGACAAACAACAGTGGACCCAACACAGATCCCTGTGGCACCCCACTCGTCACTGGCCTCCAACCTGACAAACAACCATCCACCATTACTCTCTGGCATCTCCCATTCAGCCACTGTTGAATCCATCTTGCTACTCCACCATTAATACCCAACCATTGAACCTTCTTAACCAACCTTCCATGAGGAACCTTGTCAAAGGCCTTACTGAAGTCCATATACACAACATCCACTGCGTTACCCTCATCAATTTCCCGTGTAACATCTTCAAAAAATTCAAGAAGATTAGTTAAACAAGACCTTCCAGGCACAAATCCATGTTGACTGTTCCTAATCAGACCCTGTTTATCCAGATGCTTATATATATTATCTCTAAGTATTCTTTCCATTAATTTGGCCACCACTGACGTCAAACTAACAGGTCTATAATTGCTAGGTTTACTCTTAGACCCCTTTTTAAACAATGGAACAACATGCGCAGTACGCCAATCCTCCGGCACTATTCCCGTTTCTAATGACATTTGAAATATTTCTGCCATAGCCCCTGCTATTTCTACACTAACTTCCCGCAATGTCCTAGGGAATATCCTGTCCGGACCTGGAGACTTATCCACTTTTATATTTCTCAAAAGTGTCATGTATTTTTTTAAGTTTGATTTGGCCTTATGTTTTCTATTACCATTTCTTTGACTTTTTGGACCTGTATTCACTTGAAGTTAGATCTAATTTAAAATTGTTAAGGAGATATATTTAAATGATTTGTGTTGTGGTGAACTAATAGTAGCTCATTAAAACTCTTAATAATTAGTGGGATGCTAGGCTATTTCAAAGAGTAGTTAACTAATTTGAGGAGTCATATTTTAGTTAAGTCATGTCAGGAGAGTTGGTTTCCTTCCCAAAGAGCATCTGGAAATCAAAGTGTTCCAAATCACACCCATCCCAGGACATCATAACTAATTATCTGCCCATGGAGATACTGCATTTTCAAATTATTTTTTACAAAATCACAAACTGTTCTCCAGGTTAACCTTTTACTAATATCACTACTGAGATTATTGTAATATTTTAAGTGGATCTTATAGAATCTTGGAATAATGTAGGAGAAAGGAAGTTATGTTGCCCAGTGTAGTGTGGTAGCTCTTTAAAACCACAATCCAAATGTATCCAAGTGGCTCCACAAAATGTCTTCATATAAGTATTTATCCAATTGCCTCTCAAAAATCATATATGCTTGGACCTCTCATTCAGATCACTAATTTGTATATTGTTTGTCCCCTCCTTTTGCTTGGTTCTTTAATTAATTAAAACTTGAATTAAATCAAATCTCTTTATAAATAATGCCTATTTGAAGAAGTTCTCCTCTGAAGAAGAAAGGACCCATTCCAAAATATCCTGTCCGTAGCCTGATCTGTTGAGTTACTCCAGCACTTTGTGTATTTTGTTCTAAACCAACACCTTGCATCTATTCTCTATGATTTTCACTTTTATAAGCTCTTTCCTCAACATTCTCAGTATATTTGGTCTTTCTACTGTTCAAATGCAACTTGCAACTTCTTCATAGCTCAGGTTGACTCCAAGAGGTCTCTGTATTTGGTGTAATATATTCACATGGATAGAGGATTTGATAACATACGGAAAACAGGATAAATGCATAATTTTATTTCTGGTAAGCTATAACATGGGATGTCACAGCAATAATGGTGAGAGCTTAATGCCCCTGTCCCACTTAGGAAACCTGAACGGAAACCTCTGGAGACTTTGCGTCCCGCCCAAGGTTCCGTGCGGTTCCCGGAGGTTTTTGTCAGTCTCTACCTGCTTCCACTAACTGCAACCTCCGGCAACCACCTGCAACTTCCGGGAAGCGCACGGAAACCTTGGGTGGGGCGCAAAGTCTCCAGAGGTTTCCCTTCAGGTTTCCTAAGTGGGACAGAGGCGTAACCATTTACAATCTATAATAATGATAGACATGGCGATGGAGTGTATTGCAGCTAAAGTTGCAGACGAGTGCAGGCAAAGATGGGAAAACAATTTGTGAGGAGGATGCAAAAAGTTTTCAAAGGAATATACATGAGTTAACTGAGTGGACAAACATTTGGCAGTTGATTTTGGGAGTACTTTGGGATCTAGGTGTATTGACACATGAAATACAAAGCTAGCATGCAGGCATAGTAAGCAATTAGGAAAGAAAATGGAATGTTGGTATTCAATATAAGTAAGATGGAGCATAAAAGTAGGGATAAAGACTGAAAATGTTGGAGATACAGAGCAGGACAAACAGCAACTGTGGGTATAGAAACAGTTAACATTTCATCTGCTCATCTCATAATAATAGGGACACGATGATGTAATTGGTGAGAGCACACTGGAAGTTTTGTTTCTGTTTAGGAAGAAAATTCACAGAAAATCTGATTGTAGGAATTAAGGAATGATGTCTTATAATGTAAGGTTGAGCAGGTCGTGTGCATATTCATTGCAAAACAACATTTCTTATTCTTCTAAAATATTAAATTCTAAAATGGTGGGTAATCAGGCGCGTTAACAGAATGGTCCTGTAGGAAGGTTACACTTCAATTATAAAAGGCTTTAGTGTTACCATATTTGGAGTACTGTGTACAGTAATTGTTTCCTTATTTAAGGAAGGATGTGAATGTATTGGACACAGGTCAAAGAAGGATAACTGGAATGAATGAGCTGCATTATAAGGAAGTGCTTGAAGGGCTTGTCTTGTATTGATTAGGGTTTAGAAGAGTGAGGGATTTAAAAAAAAAAAACAATAAGGTGTAGTCTTCCTCAAAGGGCAGTAGAAACAAAGTTTTTGAATACTTTTAAGGCAGTATTAGAATGATACTTCGTAACCAAGAAGATGAATGGTTACAGGATATTGTTGGCCATGTAGAACAAAGTTACAATCATATCAGCTATGAATTCTAAAGGTGGCTCACGGGGCTATATGGCCAATTCATGCACCTGTTTCTTATGTTTTTAAGTTCCATGTAATCTGCAAAATTAGAGTACATTCTGATATGAGACAATTTTATCACCGAATTTTAATTATTTCCACAGAAGGTATACTTTATCTGCATGGTGAGGCTGTTGGAGACATAAGGATATCTGCTGCAGATGCTGATGTAAACTCACCCTTTATTGTTCCACCCATGGGGTTTCCATTCCTTGATTCAGTTTGGGATAGATTATATGTAAGTAGAAAAAATACATAATAGTTTCCTAAAAAGATGTGACCACCTTAATTAAAAAGAAACAGTTCATATTATTTCTTGCAAAATTGTTTTGTCCGATAAAGCCATCCAGATTTTCCTGTCTTTCTGATACAGGTCGATAGGGATCTTCACATTTTCAAAATATTTAGAATTGATCTCCAGCTTTTGTCCATTCTTAATTCTTCTACTAATGACAGCCATGCTTCAGCAAGTGTTAAGCTTTGGATTTCCTTCCTTAAACTTCTCCATCTCTGTAATTCCTCCAAAGGGGTCCCATACAAACATTGACCAATATAAGAAATAAGGGCAGGAGTAGTCCATACATTGGTTCGGCCATTTAATAAGAATGTGGCTCTCTTTATCTTTATTCTCATCTTAATTTTCCTGTTTGATTCTCCTCCTCCTCAATTCCGCATATTCAAAGATCTTTCTATTTCAGCCTTGAATATATCGAATGACCCAGAATCCATAACACACTGCGATAGAGAATTCCAAATATTCACAAATCCATATATGATTTTTTTTCAATAATTGAGAAATAGCCCTCCTCCTCATCTCAGTATTATGTGTACATCCCTTGATCCTGAAACATGCCCCCTTGTTCTACAATGGCCCAGCAAGGAAAGGTTCTTACAACAACTAATGTACCAACCATCTCAAAATCTGATCCCTCATTGGAATCACCTTCATTGTTTCCATTCTGTTTCAATATTTTCTCACTTATTCTAGCACTATTTTTTGTTTGTTAATTCTCTCATGAAGCAGCATAACACATCTAAAATGTATATCAACTCTAACAGATGTATTTATATTTGTATTATTGACAGAACAAGCGGAATTGTTTTACAAAATAGCATGTCTTGGTTTTGCTTCGCTCATCACCATGCATTTTTCAAACACGACTGTTTTGATTTTTGAAGTGAAGAGATATTAGAATGTAAAAATTATATTGTTAATGGGCGGGGTTGTGCTGACATCTGCTAGAGGATCTAAAACTGAAATTAAAGTAAATCTTTGACTTTTGTACATGGGCCACAATCTGTGGAAATTCAGGTATTGCTGACAAATTTGTGGAGCCACATTTACTTGTTTGGTCTGCAAACGGGCAGCCGTGGAGCACATAACCCCAGCTGCACCTGATGCAGAATCCAAGACCCTATTGATACAGTGGGGAATATAAGGCAAAGGTCTGAGGAAATGGGGAAATGAAAGTTACTGTTAAACAAACTGATTCCTGGTAATGAATAATTCTTCACTTTTGTTCAGATCAATATTGGCAGTCTATTCGAATGTTGGCATAGCAGCCAATCGTAACCTGTCCACATTCATCTGCATATATGTAAATTTTCAAAAAAAGGACCATTTATTAGGAATCGCTGATTTTCTCTTTCCTGATTCAGAGCGACAATAAAAAACGTCAGTGTATTTATCGCTATATTTCTTCAACCACCTTGTTAGAATTTAAATTTTGATTATTTATACATGATAACAGAAAATATATTGGTGATCAAATGTATATATTCAGAAGTTCATAGATGTCAAGAATATAAAAGTTTGGATGGTCTCTATAATCAGTCTATGAAGCCCACAGATATTCCTAATATGCAAAAACTGGGAACATAACATTGAGCTATATCTTTGGGGACAGTGTTTGCTCTTCTTTGATATTGTCTGCAAAGTAATATGACAAAATATCCTCATTGCAATCCTACATGCAATTTTTCTTTCTTCTAGTTTTCAGATAATGGCCTGATGCAATTCCAAAATTTTCAGTCAAATGAGAAGTATTTATATCCAAACCCATTCGAGAATGGATTCGCAGGCAATGAAACAGTGCCTATGTTGGCTGTGTTCTGGGATGATGCAGACCTCACTTTAGGGACCGGGAAGCTATTATATCAGGTTTGCCTTTTAAATCATGCACATTCCTTGATTAGGAACATTTTGTATTTGCCGAACAACAGATTCATGAGTTTAGTTTAGTTTTGAGATACAGCATGGAAACAGGCCCTTTGGCCTACCTATCATCGATCACATGTTCACACTAGTTCTATTTTATCCCACTTTCTCATCCACTCCCCACACATATGGAGCAATTTATAGAGGTCAATTAACCTACAAATCCACTCGTCTTTGGGATTTGGGAGGAAACCGGAGCACCTGCACGAAACCTATGTGGTCACAGAGGAGAACATGCAAAATCTACACAGACAGCACCGGCGGTCAGGATCAAACCCGGGTCTATGGTGCTGTGAGGCAGCAGCTCTACAGGCTGCGCCACTGTGCTACACATGAGGACCATTAAATCTCCATGCCTTGGCAAAATGGCCATTTTTTATGTATGTCTTGAGAACGAATTCTAGCAGGTTGTTTGAATGCTGTGTAATTGATAGCCAAATGCAGTTGAAACCTGATGTGCAGTTGATACTTAATATGGTCACCATACTCACTTATATTGTGTCAAATAAGATTCTAATCAGACTCATAATGCCATAACGACACCCTGACCAAATAATAATTAAGCTCAGAATGATTTAACTTGTTTACTTAACAATTAGACTGAGATTGATTTTAATTGAACATATTCTCCACATTCTGGTAGAAAGACATCATTTTTAATGCAGCATTTTCCTGCTTGATAAACGTCATAATTTAATCTATTCAAACATTTGCTGGCATTGCATATATGTTTTTAAGGGTATTGAGGGAATATGTAAATTCTGTGTAAGATAACATATTAAAATGTTTGGATGAAAGAAACAGAAATCATGTCTTGTTCCTATTTCAGGTATATGATGAGAGTAAGAACGATCTCTATTCTCAAATTATTTTCAACAGAACCACTGAAGAAGTAAACAAGCATTTTGCAAAGAATATCAGCACTAATTTTGTTCCCAGATGGATATTAAAAGTAACATGGGATCATATCTTACCAGTTTCTTTTCAAAAACGAAATAAGAGTCAGGTAGGTCAGTAAAATACAAAATTGCTTAATTCAGGTTAATTGAGCAAAAGATGGCTAAAAACAGCATTAGCACTCAGTGAAAAACTATCATACATTAATCTTGCTAGTTTTACCTGGAGTCCTTTGACTTTCTAAATCTCATGGGAACCTAAATAAACATTTGTGCACAGATTTTATAGACTGCAAATAGGCTTAACAATAACCAAAATCAAAAAATTGTAGATACAGAAACTTATGCTGTAAGTAAGTCCATTACATTTAACTGTAAGTTATGGGTGCAGATAGGATCAAGAAAAGTATAGCTCCTACTAAGCAATCCTTCTCTCAGCATATTTTTCTGCAGGTACTTCCCCTCCTCTGAACATCTAATGTTACTATAGCCGTTGATTTATCTTATTTTCTTAATTCCGAAACTGTCACGCTTCCTTCTAAGATTCATCCTATCTTTTCTCATCCTCCTAATGTTATTCTCTAGGGCTCTCAAAGCAACACATATAACACATACAGGGTTTTTTTTTGTAAGACTGTATTAAAATTATCATTGGTTAATATATTTATTTGAAGATTTTTCTTCTTTTTAGTGAAAAACAAGACAGCAATAAATAGAATTGTAAATTGGTTTGTTTATGCATTGGAACTGCATACTTTTGTAGTATGAAGTTGCAAATACATCGAATAATAATTCTTGATATTTAAATTTTCTCAGGACCATACATATTTCACAAAATTATTTCCATAAAAATAACATATCATGAATTACGTAATTAAAAATTAATTAAATAAATAAATATATTTGTCATATTTTATTATGCAATTATAAATAACATAAATTATACAATTAAAATAATGTGGTTAATGTCACCAAAATGAATGAAAGACCATGATATGACCATGATAAGACCAACATATCATGTTCTTTTATTCATTTTGGTGGCATTAACCATGTTATTTTAAACAGATTAATTATCTAAAGTAGCAGATAGAAACATTTCAGATGAAAGTATTACAAATCCTTGAAATTTAAGGCACAATTGGATGGCCATTCAGCCCATTATGACCATATAGTTAAAAGGGATCTATTTTGGTTAATACTAATTTCTGTCCAGTTTATAACATTGTAGGAATATTGTAAATGTGGTGATTGTTTCTTTCTCTTTTCCTGGATTAATATTGTGCGTTCCAGACCCAAAGTATCCAAAGAAAATCCCTCAATTCCTACTAATCATTTTATTAAGTAGTTTTGAATTTATATTCCTAGTTCTTGCTTTTTTTCACAAATAGGTCCGGCCTGTTTATCTTGTTTAGACATTTTGATTTTATTCCCATTGATTAAATCAATCCACAGTCTCCTTTGTTTAAAAATAAACAATCCCAATCTAGTCCATCTCTCTTCACAACTACAACTCTCAATTTCAATAAATGTGTGTGGATACATTCTGATTCCAAATAGATTTATTGAAATAGTACACATAATAAAACAGATTATATTTTTTAATTTATGAATTACTAGACCAAGGGGGACCCATTGGGTCCCGTCCCCTCAACGCATGGTTGAGGGGGGTGGGGGGGCTGCGGTGCCACACACACACTAACCACCCTTGATATTATATTAATCGCTCCTTTGATATTCATCGGTCCTTTTCCCCCATCCCCCGCCCTATCCACTCACGCATAGCCACCAACAGCGCAGGCACGGTTAGAGAGGGAGAGGGAGGGGGGGTAGAGCGGATGGGCGGAAGAGAGGGAGAGGGTGAAGGGGCAGAGAGGGAGGGGGTAGAGAGGGAGGACAGAGAGGGAGAAAGAAGAGAGGGTGGGGGCAGAGAGGGAGAGGGGAGAGTGGGAGGACGCAGAGAGGGAGGGGGGCAGAGAGGGGAGGGGGGAGAAAGGGGGGGGGTAGGAGAGAGGGGGAGGGGGGGTAGAGAGGGAGGCGGAGGGGGATAGAGAGGGGGGGGGGAGGGGTAGAGAGGGGGGGGGGGGGTAGAGAGAGAGGGGGTAGAGGGGGAGGGGGGTAGAGAGAGAGGGGGGGATGTTGGCTGCCTTTTTAAGATAGCGGGGGGAGGGTGCGCGGGGGGGTGTGAATAACCGGGGTGGGGGGGTGTAAATAACCTGGGGGAAGGGGTTTCTGAATACTGGGGGGGGGGGGGGGGGGAGTGTAAACAACACGGGGGTAAGCTGTGGGTGTGAATAACCGGGGGGGGGGGGGGGGGTTGGAGAGTGTGAATAACCCGGGGGGGGGGGGGGGGGGGGTGAATAACCTGGGGGAGGGGGTGTGAATAACCCAGGGGGGTGGGTATGAATAAACGGGGGGGGGGGGGGGGGGAGGGGAGGGGTCGGGGAGTGTGAATAACCCGGGGGGTGTTTGCTGCCTTTTTGAGCTGGGGTTCCGTGCTGGCCGTGCAGAGAGAAACTCAAGCCGTGACCCATTAGTTTGTTGTGCCATCACAGCTCCTCAGAAACATTGCTTCGCTGCTTGGTCTCACTCATTTTCTCTGAAACATAAGCCCGGCGGCGGCTTTTTTTGCGGTGCGGGAGGTGTGAATGCGGCGGAATAACCCGGTGCGGGGGGGCAGAGGGGGCAGAGTGTGAATAAACCGGGGGGGAGTGTGAATAACCCAGGGGGGGGAGTTTGAATAACCTGGGGGGGGTGTGTGAATTACCATGGGGGGGGGGGGGGGGGGGGGGGGGGGGGGTGGGGGGGGTGACATCACTCGAAGTGCATGGAATATTCTGTGTGTGAGACGGCTCTGTGCTGAGCCATTGTGATGTCAACAGTGAAAGCTGGTCGTTTTAGATTCAAAGGCTTTTGATGCTTTTAAACTTTTTCTGTAATAAGTCGAGAAATAAAGCATAAAATGTTCAGTGAAGGTAAGCTCTGCCTAGAGGGGAAAAATATGAATCAGAATAAGTAAAAATGTTATCGTTACCATATAGTGTTTTTGCGAAGATGTAAAGACGCACGCATATACACACGTACAAGATCAGAGTTTTAGACTTATACTAGACCAACTGGGACTTGTTGGGTCCCTGTTACATGGGAGGCCTGGTCCCCCAACGCAACCCATTCCCCAACACATTATTGTACCACTAACCCCTGGCCCCCACGGGAGGCATGGTCCCCAAACTCAACCCGTTCCCGAACGTAAGATTCCAGCACTCCCCTGCCTCCCTCAGCAGTGGACTTTAAAAAAAAAATTCCGATTGCACTTCTCCTGCCCAATTCGCCCTCCCCCTCCTGATGAAGCACTTGCTGTGATATCCCATTGAGGTGAAAAGTTCAGAGTGTCCTGTCTTGCAACTTTGTGTCGAAGTGTGTTGGAAGCTGTGAGGAATAATTTTAACAGTAAAAATCTTGTGAAAGTTGGCATTTTTAAATGTTTTAATCACGAATAACTCGTGAAATTTAGGATCAAATCTGATTATCGCCTGAAGTGAAACTGATTACTGCCTGGAGGGGAAAAATCTGAATCAGAATAAGTAAAAATCTTATCGTTACCGCTTTTTATTTAACTGTTTTTGCGAATATATAAAGACACACACATATACACACGTACTAGTTGAGAGTTTTAGAGTTATATAGACTAGACCAAGTGCAGGCTACACCAACACATCCGTTCCCTACCCATAGCCCCCACGGGAGGCATGGTCCTCCAACTAAAGACATTCACGAACGTAAGATTCCAGCACTCCCCTTGCCTCCCTCAGAATTGCTCTTTAAAAAAAAATCCAATTGCACTTGCCCTGCGTGTTGCAATAGCAATTCGCCCTCCCCTTGCTAGTCTATCCATTGTGACATCTTCAGTTGAAGCTGCCATTGTGACATCATCAGTTGAAGCTGGTCGGTTTGAAATTCAAGGTATTACATTTTTTTTTAACTTTAATCAGTAATAAGTCGAGAAATAAAACATAAAATGTTCAGTGAAAGTGATCTCCATCTAGAGGGGGAAAGTGTCAATCAGAATATGTAAAAATCTTATGAAAGTTGGCATTTTTAAAGCTTTAATCGCGAATAACATGTCAAATATAGGATGAAATCTTCATTGATGCTGATCTCTGCTAGCTGAGCCATTGTGACGTCATCAGTTGAAGCTGGTGTTTTTAATTTCAGTTTTTTGACTTTTTTAGACTTTTAATCAGTAATGTCAAGAATAAGTCGAGAAATAAAGCATAAAATGGTCAGATAAGGAGCTCCCGGCCTCGGCTGGGAAAAATGTCAATTGGAATATGTAAAAATGTAATCGTTACCGCGTAGTGTTTTTGTGAAGATGTAAAGACAGCCACATATACACAAATATACACACACATATATGCACACATATACACACGTGCAAGATCAGACTTTTAATAAGTATATGATATAGATACTCAAATGAGGAAATTTAGTACAACTTCAAAACTATTTTAATTCATTTTGCTGATTCTGTCAAAAAAACAGGAAGTGAAGGTTATATTTTTGTGGGTAATATTTCATGAGAATTGCTTAATGTATGTATTTTGGTTAAGTTTTAGTTAAATGTGTGGTGTCCAGGCGTTACGATGAGAAGCACGTTCAAACTTTTGAACATTATTTTTCAGATACTAATCAAATTGCTGTATTCTTCTAGCATATTTGATATTTTATTACAATTTTTATTATTTTTTATCTTAATTCATTATGAGATCTACCCCTCAAAGGGAAAAAGTATGTTCTATTGTAAACCTACTGTTCTCTCTATGTTCTTAACTTCTTAAGTTGGCTTAGCTATTTGTTGTGAAACAGTACCATTTTCATTTGACCTTTTTTTTTAAATTATAGAAATTCAAGATATTTTCTGAACAAAGATATTTATTTAATGCTAAGTTACTCCAGTTCATTATGTCATTTTGTGTATTAATCAGCATCTGCAGTTTGTTGTCTCTGCCTTTTTATTTACAGACCAATACATTTCAATGCATATTGACTACAGATGGGATTTTCTCCTTTGCTTTGTTAAAATATTCTGCAATGCTCTGGCTTCCTGGTCAGAGATTATTTCACAGAGCATTAATGGGCTACACAAATGGAAAAGGAATATTTTACAATGACCCACAAACACAAAAAAATAATACCTATGCGTCAAAAGGAAGGTACAGGCCTGATCAAACAATTGGAAACACAGGACTTCGTGGACAATGGGCTTATCGATTGGACCTTCAAAACACTGGCAAATACAGTACTAACTACCAGCAGAAGTGTTGGCATTGGCATCTAAATGAACCAAATCCTTCTGCCTGGAATACCAATATACATTCATGTCCTTGCCATTTGACACAAGCGAAGGAAGACAACCGTTTTATACCTGAAATTATGTTATTCAATCATTTGACTGAACAGAAGCTTGAGGATAACAAGATTACATTTCAATCTGCATTACCTAATCGATTCACAGCTGGCCGAAGATGCACCTACAGTTCAGGATATTTAATTGCGGGCATAACTGACCGTTACTTTATTTATTCTAAAGAAGCAACAACGATAGAGGACCACATGAGTGAGTATAAATTAAATCGCTTTCATTGGCCTCATTTAATGGTTCAATTAATGTTGTGAGGACATGTCAGCTGGAACAGTAGGAGGAATACATGTTAGTCTTGGTACCCATATTAGAGATCTAGATATGTAGCCAGGGGTTCAGTGCAGATTTCATTTAAAAGACCCCTGCTGAAAAATGTGTACATGATTAGTAACTGGTGCCAAGTTTGAAATCAGATCTTACATTGTTTCTCAGATGTGAAAGCTGAAGAAATCCATTTCATTTTGAGCTTTATAATAGTGAACTGTCTTTAAATTTCTCTGATGATCAGATGTCAAAATATTCAATTTACAAAAGTTCAGAATAATTCATTTTGTTGAAATGTATTAAAATAACTTTATTAAAAACATCAGTTGAGGTTAAAAGAAAAACTTGAATTGACGTTTTCAATTCAAATACTTGTGTTATAAGAAAGGGACAATGTTAAACTTGCTCCTCAGTTCAGAGTGGATGAGGTATATGAATGTGCCAACGTATTGTCCTCCTGATTGCCCCTGATTTCCCTGCCACAATGAGCAGGCATGCACAATAGAGATAAGTTGACCTACAAAGACAACATTGCAACTGGTTCCCTACCCAGTTGCTGGACCATAAGGCTCCTTCCTAAAAGATAAATCCCAAACCTTGTTACAATGGATTTTTTCACATAAACGTTCCTACATATTTAAACATTGTATTTTAATCATAATAATATCTTATTTTAGACATTTATGTTTTATTTAACAGAGGGGGACTTGGAACCTTTTGAATGGTGTTGCCGAAAATCTTCCTTATGTAATTTATTCTATGAAAAGCGACCTGTTGATAAATGTGAAAATTATACTTCATTGGGTTTGGGTAAGTGGATAGCAACTAAAGCATACATTATATTCTCTTGATTCCCTTTCCCCTGACTCTCAGTCTGAAGAAGGGTCTCAACCCGAAATGTCACCTATTCCTTTTCTCCAGAGACGTTGAGTTACTTCAGCTTTTTCTGTCTATCTTCATGCATTATAACTGTTGTTTGACATCATTATGTGAATTATTTTGCATTAGTTGGATTCATTTCATTTGCTGTTTATTCAAGTTATTATCTCTTTCTAATGTTTTACTTTTACAACCACTATTGACATATAATATGGAAAGCACAGCATAGTTTAGAGGTGCCTCTTTCATAATCAGCCTGAGGAAGTGTGACTGAAAGTCAAGATGAATATAAAATGTCACGTTTTATTTATTAAAATAGGATTGTCATTAAACTAGATCATATTAGATTTAGATTGCTGCATTGGAAGGCTGGTTGATGTCACCCTCTATACCCAAGAGTCCTATTGTTAAATGGAGCAGACTGCATGTGACTAATCCTCCTCAGCAGATCCTGAAGCCTTACAATCTGAAAGTTTTGCTGGCTTACTCACTTGCAACCTGAACTGATTTAACAGTTTTTGATAATCATAGATATTTAAAAGAAATTCAAACTGGAAAAAAACATTGGAAATTATCAAAACAGGGATAAATTGAATGAAAATCAACCCCAATGTGTAAGAAATTAATTGAAACAGTAGGAACAAGGAAAGAAAGATAAGTACTTAAACACAAAGAACTGCAGATACTGGAATCTTGTGCTGGGGAAACTCAGCGGGTCAGGCAACATCTCTGGAGAACATGGACAGGGACGTTTCAAATTGGGACCCTTCTTCAGATGGTACTTATCTTTTCTCTCAGAGTCAGAAGCTCAATCAAATGAATGACATCACTCTGGGTGATATAATGTTGTAAGTTTTGAAGCAAGAGCAGTAACTCAGATGTGCAATCATTTGTCCTCTAGCTCAAGTCCAACTGTATCAATGCACAGGAATAGTAGTCAGACAGTAGTAGCTGGACAGTTAGATGTCACAGTAAATCTCACTCAGGCAAAATAAAAGATAATAATCTTGCTCAATATGTCATTTTCCATTCCAAAGAGACACCTGATTGGGCACCAGAAATAAACCAAAGTACATTTTCTGAACAGAAATGTTACTTTTTCTCTGTAATGTTCACTTCTTTCCACTCTCCCTAAAGAAATGCCCTCTGACCTCCCATTGGCTCTTTATCTATGAGTCTATTCAGTTTTGGTACCTATCAAATATTTCATCAACCATTTGTAGTGTAGCAATGTTCACTACCACAGAATCAGAAGCAAACATCCTGATTTTAGAAACATAGAAAATAGATGCAGGAGTAGGCATTCGGCCCTTCGAGCCTGCACCGCCATTCAATATGATCATGGCTGATCATCCAACTCAGTATCCTGTATCTGCTCTTTCTCCATACCCCCTGATCCCTTTAGCCACAAGGGCCACATCTAACTCCCTCTTAAATATAGCCAATTAACTACATTCTGTGGCAGAGAATTCGAGAGATTCACCACTCTCTGTGTAAAAAATGTTTTTCTCATCTTAGTCCTAAACGATTTCCCCTTTATCCTTAAACTGTGACCCCTTGTTCTGGACTTCCCCAACATCTGGAACAATCTTCCTGCATCTAGCCTGTCCAACCTCTTAAGAATTTTGTAAGTTTCTATAAGATCCCCCCTCAATCTTCTAAATTCTAGCGAGTACAAACCGAGTCTATCCAGTCTTTCTTCATATGAAAGTCCTGACATCCCAGGAATCAGTCTGGTGAACCTTCTCTGTACTCCCTCTAGGGCAAGAATGTCCTTCCTCAGATTAGGAGACCAAAACTGTACGCAATACTCCAGGTGTGGTCTCATCAAGACCCTGTACAACTGCAGTAGAACCTGCCTGCTCCTATACTCAAATCCTTTTGCTATGAATGATATGATATGCCATTTATTGTCACTATACATGTACAGTGAAACTGAAAGCTGCTCGTACTCAGTGCATACATACAATTTAGCACAAAAAACAAGAAACAGAAAAACAAAAACAGAAGGGAGAAGGGGGGGGGGGGGATAGGTGCACAATTCTGCGGCGCTACATACATATATACATATATACAGATGGAAGTCCGGGTGTTGGGCAGTGAAGTCAGTGCATGTGTGAATTTGAATTAATAGTAGTTATAATTCTCGGAAAGCAACTATTTCTGAGTCTATTTGTCCTGGATTTGATGCACCTATAGCGCCTTCCAGAGGGCAGCAGGTCGAACAGTCCAAACGCAGGATGGGAGCTGTCTTTGATGATCTTCTTTGCCCTGCTAAGGCAGCGGGAGGTGTAGATGTCCATCAGGGAGGGGAGAGGGCAACCAATGATCTTCTGCGCTGTCCTAGTTACCCTCTGAAGCCTCTCCCTGTCTGCCATGGTGCAGCTGCCATACCATGCTGTAATGCAGTATGTCAGCAGGCTCTCGATGGACGAGCGGTAGAAGGTCAGCAGCAGGTTAGAGTCCAGGTTGTGCTTCCTGAGGACCCTCAGGAAGTGCAGCCGCTGCTGAGCCTTCTTGATGACCGCTGTCGTGTTGTCTGTCCAGGAGATATCAGCAGCGATATGGACGCCGAGAAACCGGAAGGTATTGACCCTCTCCACACACTCGCCGTTGATGTGTAGGGGGACTAAGTCGGTGCTGTGCCTCCTGAAGTCGACAATGAGCTCTTTTGTTTTCCTGGTGTTCAGAGCCAGATTGTTTTCTGAGCACCAGGTTGTCAACTTCAGGACTTCCTCTCTGTAGGCTGCCTCATCTCCCTTTGAAATAAGTCCGACTACATTAGTGTCGTCAGCAAATTTGACGATGCGGTTGTTGTTGTGGGCCGGACTACAGTCATAGGTGTAGAGACAGTATAAGAGGGGGCTTAGCACACAGCCCTGTGGGGAACCGGTACTCAACCTGCGAGTGGAGGAGAGGTGGGGGCCGAGTCTCACAGTCTGGGGCCGGTTGGTGAGGAAATCCTTTATCCAGGCACATGTGAGAGTGGGGAGGCCGAGAGTGACCAGTTTACCAATGAGAATGTCCGGAATGATTGTATTAAAAGCTGAGCTATAATCCACAAAGAGCATCCGGACGTAGCTCTGCCCCTGCTCCAGATGGCTCAGCACAGAGTGGAGAGCTACGGTAATGGCGTCTTCTGTGGATCTGTTTTGGCGATAGGCGAATTGGTGGGGGTCGAAGTCTGGTGGTAGATAGTCCTTGATGTGCTGGAGGACCAATCTCTCGAAGCACTTCGTGATTACCGGAGTGAGGGCCACAGGACGGTAGTCATTAAGGCTGGTGATGGGAGACTTCTTCGGCACTGGGACGATTGTGGCTGATTTTAGGCAGGACGGAATAACTGCCTGGTCCAGGGAGAGGTTGAAAATTCTGGTGAAGATGGCAATGAGCTGGTGGGCGCACGCTTTGAGCACCTTACCAGGGACTCCATCTGGGCCGGTAGCCTTCTTGGGGTTCACTGCCAGGAGCACCCGTCTGACATCGTGCTCCCTGACAGTGAGTGGAGTAGTACAGGAGCCAGGTGAGGGTGGGAACAGGGCTGTAGCAGGTGAGTGCTGCTGTTGTGATGTTTCAAAGCGGGAGAAGAAGCAATTTAGCTTTTCTGCCAGCGGCGCACTCAGGTCTTCTCACTTTGTGGCACAGCCTCTGTAGTTGGTAATGTCTTGTATGCCCCGCCATACCTCCCGTGTATTATTGCTGGACAAGTGGGATTCTATGCTCCTCTTATGGTCTGCCTTGGCTTTTTTAATACCACTTTTCAGATCGGCTCAAACAGCCCTGTACAGAGCTCTGTCACCTGACCTGAAGCAGCATCGCGGGCTCTGAGGAGTGTGCGGACCTGGCTGGACATCCAGGGTTTCTGGTTTGGGAAAACCCGTATGTTTTTGTCCACAGTCACATTTCCGATGCAGAACTTGATATAGTCCAGCACCGATTCTGTGAGAGTTTCCAGATCCTGGTGTTCGAATATGTCCCAGTTTGTCTGTGTAAAGCAGTCCTGTAGATTGGAGAGTGCATTTTCAGGCCAGGTTGTAACAGATCTTATGGTGGGCCTGGCACTGCGTCTGAGGGGGGTGTAGGCTGGAGAGAGCAGGAGGGAGAGATGATCTGACTGGCCGAGTTGGGGGAGGGGGATGGCTCTATACGCGTGCTTGATATTGGTGTAGACATGATCCAGCGTGTTCACCCCTCTAGTAGAACACTTGACATGTTGATAGAATTTCGGCAGTACAGTCTTCAAGTTGGCCTTATTAAAGTCCCCTGCGATTATGTGAGCCGGAATGCTAACATACCATTCGCTTTCTTCACTGCCTGCAGTACCTGCATGCCTACTTTCAATGACTCATTGTCTCATTGCGTCTCCCCTTTTCCTAATCGGCCACCATTCAGGTAATAGTCTACTTTCCTGTTTTTGCCACCAAAGTGGATAACCTCACATTTATCCACGTTATACTGCATCTCGCCGCGGCACTAACTGGCAACCAGGCGATTTCAGCTCATATAGCTTAGATTGGGGATGAAACCCGACATCTAACTGGTTTATGGAGCACTAAGCCCTAAAGGGCTTTATGTGGAGAGGGGATTTTTAAATACTCTTACAGATTATTGTGAGGAGACCTCTGGACCTACAAGTGGATTGGTGACATTTTCTAATTGTCAAAGGTAGTAGATCCCGTATATGTGGAGAAAATAAGTTAAAAACTAGACTAAGTGGGACCCGTTGGGACCCAGCATCACACGGGAGGGCTGGTCACCAACGCAATATTCCACCTCTCCACCAATTCCAATTTTGCTCGCCAGTTGGGGGGGGTTTCTGTTGCACTAGTATGGGTGTTGCAGACTGAAGGTATTGGTTTCCAGAGGGCTAGTATAGACATTGTGGGCCGAATGGATTCTTGGGCTGGCAGCCAACTGTTGCAACGATTTTAAAAGCCAAGCCAAGGCAAACAATTTGGCTGCAGCCACCCGACAACCAAAATTCATTTTGTGAACACAATCTTGTTCAAAAGGCGAGGCAAACAATTGGGCAGCAGCCACCCGACAACCAAAATTCATTTTGTGAACACAAACTTGTTAAAAAGGGGAGGCAAACAATTGGGCAGCAGCCACCTTAAAGCCGCATCGAGGGGACTCACCGTGGAGTAGACGTGCGTTCAGTGTTATTCGCAGCTCAGAGAGCCGTGACCCTCTCGTTTCCTGGGTCTGGCAGCGACTGAGTGAGGAATTACACTTCCGGGTTTTATAGCCCCCCCCCACCAGCGGGGGCAGCAGAGAGAATGTAGAATTAAAAAAAAACATGTATATCTCTCTGATTTTTCATCGATGGGAAAAATCCTCCGGTCCCGGAAGGGGGAGGGGGGCTCTGAGCGAGGTGGCCAAAAATGACAGCCGTAGGTGGCGGCGTTCTCTCGGAAATCACACCACAGCGAGCCAAAAGCGGTCAAGATCAGACCTTTAGTAATATAGGATGAGAGGATGGCATCCTAGGCAACACAAGAACTGTTTAGATAAGATTGGCTGTGACATGGAAGGGAAAGAAGACCAACCATGGATACAGTCTATGTAAATGAAGCTCAATAAATTACACTTATCATTATAGAGATTTAAAATAGAGATTGTGTACTAATAAATAGTCTAAACAATGCACTTTTCTTATCAAGGTCAGGTTTATGGAACTCTGCATATGAAAACATTTGATGGAGTTGAATACATATTTCATGGACTTGGAGAATACGTCATTGTCAGGCTGTCATCGCCCAAAGGGAATAACATCTTTACTCTTCAAGGCCAAAGTAACCTAATGATCAAGAATAGCACCTTTAATACTCCTGTGATCTTTGAAAAGTTGGCTGCCTTTTATCAAGGGATGGTAATGATGAAAGTAAGCACCAGTACTGTACACATAGCGATTTGCCTTGATTACTTAAAAATACTGTTTCAAGAATCCTCAAGATTTCAGGAATCCAAAGACCTAAACACTTGGATTTTTTTCAGGTAGAGTGGGCGTGTTCAAAGTCCGAAAATGAACTTTCTGTTGCAGTTAATGATAAAGACATCATATTAAATAAGGCTGAAGATTTAGGTAAGGTTAGCAAAATAGTCAGTTGAAATCATCCAAATGCTAATTTGTAAAATGTCTTTCATTGTATCCCAAAGCAACCAACTTAAATCATCAATTATGATAACTAACTTTCCACATTCTTTCAATCATTCATTCTAACAACTAAATATTGTTTAGGTATAACTAATGTTTATCATGAAGATGATCTGTAAATCCCACTTGTCAGTTACCAGCTTTGAACTGTTTTTTTAGAAAGCATATATCATGTATTAATACATTGCTTTATTGGTATTACTCTACCACTATGTAATATATATTTGTGGGACTTGTTTAAGTTTATTTCATTTATGCAGGTACCAGGAACTGTGATCATTTTCAACAATGTTTCATTGCTATTTTTTACATCTATAACCCAGCTGAATTTAATTAAATAACAACCACTTTCCATCTTTTTTTTGATTCACAGAAGTATACCGTTTCAGTCAGAACCAATTGGCATTGGTGTGTCAAAAGGGGATCAGATGCTCTGCAATTTATTTTTCTGGACTACAAGTAACGGTAGAATTAGCCATAGGTGGCTTTCTTCAGGCAACAGTCTACTTACCACATTCTTTCTACAAGAGAACCCTCGGTCTACTTGGCTTGTGGAGCAGTACAGCAGCAGACGAGTTTTTGTTCCCAAACGGAGACCATCTTAAGTTTCGTGCTGGCAGCTTTCCCACTGAAGAGGAAATATATAAGTTTCAACAGTCCTGTAGGTCCTTAACATGTTTAAAACATAGGTTACAAACTTTAAGGCTGGTCCAGCAGTGCATGCAGCTCACATACTTTCCAGAATAAAGTACATCGTGTTTCCATAAGTTCATAAGTTCATGTGAGTAGAATTAGGCCATCAAATCTACTCCACATTCAATCATGGCTGATCCATCTCTCCCTCCTAACCCCATTCTCCTGCCTTCTCCCCATAACCTCTGACACCCGTACTAATCAAGAATCTATCTCTGCCTTAAATATATCCACTGACTTTGCCTCCACAGCCTTCTGTGGTAAAGAATTTCACAGATTGACTAAAGAAATTTGTCCTCATATCCTTCCTAAAAGAACGTTCTTTAATTCTGTGGATACAACCTCTAGTTCTAGACTCTCCCACTAGTGGAAACATCCACACATCCACTCTATCCAAGCCTTCCACTATTCTAGATAGTGATATTGTGGTAGTTTCATGGATGTTTGACATTTTATGAGTGACTGTTGGTTGCATGTGGCCTGAACATTAGATGCTGTTGACCAGATTCCAACTTTTCTAACACGATAGCTGCACCTGCACTTTCCAGCAAAGGTCATGGTAAATAATCTGATAAAATAATGAGAGCTGCTTTATCTCCCCAGCGTAACCCAGGAATCAAGTTAGTTATTAAGATAAGACACAGAGAATGGAATCTATCAGAGTTTTCATTATCACAGGTTCCAGTAAATTCATACACTGAAGTTGACATAGAATCATAGGATCATAGAGTTGCATAGGACAGAAATGGGCCTTTTGTTACACCATGTCCACAGTAACAATTTTCCCCATCTACACTAATCCCATTTGCCCGCATTAGGATAATATTCTTCTCATGCCTATTTGTGTCATAACCTTCCATGTTAAGTCCTAGGCTTGGGGCATCCTTCTACCAACATATGCCTGTTACATGGTAAATGTTATTGAAAAGAGTGACATTGAGTTCTAGATAGTTGAGATATAATTGCATATAAATTTAAAACCTTTGAGATTCTATTTAAAGCAAACACATTTTCATGCAATGTAAAATACTTGAAATATTAACATAAGAGTATTGGAATGGAATACAGGAGCACAAATGGAAACAATAAACAATTCAGTGGTTTGGGATTAATGTCAGGATGACACATTGATGCAACAATCCCACGGCTCTAATGATCTAGGCTTGATTCTGACCTCATGTGCGTTCTCTCTGGAGTTTGCATATTCTCCCTGTAACCACAATGATTTTGCGTAGATCCCTAAGAGGTACTGGTTGCTAGATTAGCTGGCTTTTGTAAATTGCACCTTGTATTGGTGGGTAGTGGGAGAATCAGGGATGCATTAACGGGTATGTTTGAGAGGATGGGTTAAAAGGAAATAAATGGAGGAAATTGAGTTTATCCGGATAAATCTGAGGTCCAAGTGTGAGGTTCAAATTTATGGGACCAAGCGGGCAGAATCTACACAGTAAATGATGGGGGGCTGGAGAGTATTGTAGAATAGAGGTTCAGATACGTAGTTCCATGAAGGTGATTATCCAAGTGATTGAGGTGGTGAAGAAGGTGCTTGGAACACTTGTCTTCGCCGGTCAGGGAACTTAGTACAGGGTCATCAAGATACACAACATTGGTCAGGTCAAATGTGGAATACTGTTTACAGCTCTGATTGTCATGCTCTAGGAAGGATGTCATTAAACAGGACAGGGTGCAAAAATTATTTAAGAGGGAGAGACTGGATCTGGCAGGTTTGAACAATAAGAAGAGGGTTTGAACAATAAGAAGAGGCAACAGGCTGATTTTTCCACCATTTCAGCTATCTAGAAGGGATCAGAAACAGAATGAATTCTACTCATGAGCTTTGAAGAAAATGGAGAGGAGAGCAAGAAATCAATGTGTACATAAAATCCTGCAATTATTATTTAATGCAAAGTCCGGTATATGAAGGATAATATTGTGTACTATAACACAGGGTAACTCTGACTGTAGCATCGTGGGTTAGAGACATAGGGCCATACAGCACACAAACAGGCCCATTGGCCCACCTCGTCCATGATGACTGACACGTCCCATCTAAGCTAGTCCCATTTGCAAAGTTATATACTCACACATAATGGGGACAATAAGATATGAATGAATAGGTGAGTGGTCAAAACAGAAGATTCAAATATTGGAGATATAGACATCCATTTAGACTTTAACCTTTTGAGATGCACCGTGGAAACAGGATCTTTGGCCCACCGAGTCCGCGCCGACCAGCGATCATCCCATACACGAGCATTATCTTACACAATAGGGACAATTTACAATTTATAGAAGCCAATTAACCTATAAACCAGTACATCTTTGGAGTGTGGGGGTAAACCAGAGCACCCAGAGAAAACCCATGTGGTCTCAGGGAGAATGTATAAACTCCATACGGAGAGCACCCCTAGTCAGGATTGAACCCAGATCTCGGATGCTGTAAGAGAGCAACTCTAACACTGTGCTACGCTACAATTTAAAATTATTTCTTGATGCATATTATCATCCAAAAGCCAAATCATATCCCACATTCAACTGTATTTTATGAACATATTTGACTAGATATGGAATGGGAGTCTTAATTTCAATGTAATGGCATTAAAAGTAAAAATATTTGAGAGAATTAAACATTAATAGAAACAACAAAGTTCTAAATGTTAATGGAAGATTATTTCATTAATGTCTTCTTTGTGCTTTTATATTTCTTAGGGCTTGTCCCACCACCAGAGAGTCTTTTTCCTTCACGCCAGCCTTTGAAAATGTGGAAAACATTTAAGCCAACATTCTCATCAGTACTCCTCGCAACTACGGATGATAAACTATTGAATGATATCAACAGGACCTGTTCGAGCAATCCTGCATGTGTTTATGATATCCTTGTCACTAATAATACAAATGTTGGGTTGCAAACCAAGAATTACATCATAAAGTATGAGAAATCCACAGTGATTTTTGGTCAGTATTATACTTTGATTAGGTCTTGTATATTGCATAAATGATCATCATAATAAATATAAATATAATTTAAAAGTATTAGGGTTTTGGATAGTTCTAAAGGGCATATTTTTGTAAACCACAATGCACAGCACAAAATGAAACCGTGAAATAAATGACTAAATACAACTTCGATTAAATAAGTAAAGATAGGTGTATTTTTATTTGTTAAAATCCTAACAGTAGCCCAGGAATGGTCTTTAACTAATTTAACAGTGGGTGTAAACCAATTGGTCTTACAACGCACACTATTTGACATCACGGTAGGTCTCCGGTGAGCCACATTTATATGTATTACACGTGTGTAAAGTCTCAATCAGCCTTGGTAATAGGTTTTAAGTACAATTCTATCTACTGCATGAAAACATTGTGCTACATAACAGGACTGCTCAATCCTATTTTTACTTCGTTTTTTTTTGTCAACAGCTTTCCTTTAAAAGAGAAAATGATGAAATTAATGTGATTATGTGGGAAAATATAGTCAACCCTTTGTAAAGTCAACCCTTTATAAAAGTATACCAAAGTAGCTTCTTTGGGTATCAGCAAGGTTTGGGGATGGATCTGACATCAAATTCCTTGAGAAAAAAAAATGAAATAAGGATTAAATTACTTTCCTGTTTATGTACCTAATGTACCTATCTTGAGGTACATATGTACCTACACTTTCCAGAAGCAGGATTAGGTTGTGAATAGGACTGAGCCTGGACAATTTTTCATTATCCATAATTAAGAAATTTGACAGCACAAATAAAATCCCAACGTTTCTGTGTGTATTTTTAACCAGGAACTCCACAAATATATTATTTTGAAGTTTTCCAACCAAAATAAGTTGAATAGACATTGTAACAATTCTCATGATCCCTTTGCAAATCCCATATTTAGAGGATTTTGACAAGCAATATATTCTGACGGACTGTGGGATTGCAAAGAGCAAGCAAACATCTGAAAAGATGGGGTCAAGACATGCCATGACAGCTCTTGCATTCTCAAAGTGATGCTGCTCATCTCCCTCATACAAGTAACAGATTGCTGCTGCTTCTTTGGCTATTGGTGTTCTGGTGGAACCCTCACAAAAAAGACACAAA
Organism: Leucoraja erinaceus; assembly: GCF_028641065.1. Classification (NCBI taxonomy): domain Eukaryota; kingdom Metazoa; phylum Chordata; class Chondrichthyes; order Rajiformes; family Rajidae; genus Leucoraja; species Leucoraja erinaceus. The sequence goes on from NC_073384.1 coordinate 44,354,154, forward strand.
ATGCTGGAGTAAAAGCTGGTCAGGAAGCATCTCTGGAGGACATGGATAGGTGTTGTTTTCGGTTGGGATCAGTCTGAAGAAGGTTCCTGACCATGTTCTCCAGAAATGCTACCTGGCCCGCTGAGTTACTCCAGCACTGTTTTTTTCCAGTATAATATACATCTCTCTTCCTCTGATGGAGCTACAAAGTGGAGCTCAAATGTTTAGAATCTAATCTCTAAATTAGAAATTAGAAATGATTCCAAAGTTATTTCTAATTAGACATTATTTTCCAAAGTTTATGTAGTTAGGTGTCAGCACAAATTCTATGAATAAGCTTTTCAGAGTAAGATTAAAGAAAGTAGCTGTGAGGTTACAGCGCCCATTGACAGATTTACCTGTCAATTCTTCAGTTCCTTCCAATGATTTTGTATTTTTACAGGAAATTTAGGAAGTTTGGCATTTCAGTGAAAGCCCACACACTCTAATTTATTGAGTAACATACTGAATGTGTCAATAGCCTCATCTGTGGGTGTTGCTTACAATCAGCTAAACAGTCTAGATGTGGAAGTTGGAAGGTTGGAAGTGGCTTCCTGACTGCCTATTCTTATATTCAAGTACTTTACCGCGTTAAAATTCACCCTGAAATCGTCACTGTTCTGGTCTGTATTGTTCAATCCTTCAGCCCGATGTGTACTCACTATCAGAGTAGACGTTGTTCCACTTGTTATCAGAGGAAAAAATAAAGCCAATCATATTGTTGCAGAAACACCAGCAATGATACAATTAATTGAAATGTTGAAACATTTCAAGTAATGACTATTACCAAATTTGACACCATCTTGTTTTCTCCCCCTCCATTTTAGTCAACATACTATAGAAAAGTACAGGTACTATTAACTTGAAGCAAATTCACAAAATGTTCACAAAATTATAGAGTTGTTTATGTTAATCTAGAATGATTTTGAACAGCTCCCAAAAGCAATTACAGTTGAACTTCACAATAAATAATGAAACCTTTAAGCAGATTTTAACATTTGTTACAGTTTTGTAGAATTATCCAGAACTGAAATAGTACTGCACCTTTAAATTAGCTAACATGTACCTTTAAATTAGCATACAGATATGCTGGACATATTCCATCAGTAACTGTGCACCTCCAGAATTGTACCAAATTGATGTTGAGCCTAATTAACACCCCCTTTTTTCTCTTAAATTTAGGTAACATGCCTCCGACTTTCATTGGTCCCCGTTTAATCCAAGTTAAAGTTAATAGAACAACAAAGGTTCAGTTTACAGCTAAAGACCCCAACAATGATAAAGTCAGCTTTGCGTTAGTACCGCCTATTCCTGATGGAGCATCAATAAGCTCAGGTTTGTACTTTACGACTCAAAACCTTTGCGATTTTTACGTTTCTTATATGAACAGAATTCGTTACCTCTGTCTCTTTTTTACAATGCTCCTTTCGAACTTTCAATCATGCTACCTTTCAGTCATTCACTTTGGCATACTTAACACCCCATTTTCTGCCCCAACTTATTACTAGTCCAATAACTGCTTGCTCTGCAGCTCCCAACGCTAACATGTCATATTTTGAAAACTCCAGGGTGCACTCTGTATCCCTAGTTCCTTTATGGGATAAATTGTTGAGGCATCCATTGTTACTGAAGAGTAGCAACATCAGATTTCCATTCTTCCTCTCTGACTATTGTACCCAGCATACTGCTGCAAACACTACCCCACCAACCTTCTTGTCATCCCATTCAAACTGCCAGTATATCCACATATCTCTTAGTATTATTTACCTTCCATAACCTTATCACAGACAATTACCTTAACAGTAAGGCCTTTTTAATGATGTTATGGCTCACAATTAAAATCTAAAAGCGCTTATCCTGGCTAATACAAAACTGCCATAGTAGATATAACCATATAACCAAACTGCACTATCAGGTCTTCTTTGGTTTTCTGAACCTTTTCATTTGGTAGCATAGCTTGTTCCTTCACTTTAAAATCTGTATTTTCTACCATGATAAACTTGCAACTCCTACATGCCCAGCCACTCACACACCATTTACTCATTTTCCCCTATATCCCAAATTCCCCGACCCCGTCCACCTCCCCTCACCACTTATCCTGGCCCAGCTCCAGCACTATCCATAATTTTGTATTGAGATTTTCCTCCGCTAACAGTTCATCATAATTAGTCTTGGATATTCTCCAGCAAGATTAAACAGTACTAGAAAACAGGTCAACTTCTAAAGAGCAATTAGAGATAGACAATAAATGCTGAATCCCATAAAACTAAAGTTGCAAGACCTTTTTTTATTGCTGTCCTCCTGCTGGGCTTCAGATAGGAACAGGAAAGGCAACTGACAAAGCACTTGCAGGGCAAGTAATGCTGTTTTCCTGTGCTCCAGACATTGCCATTTTTTGGATAATCTGTCATTGCTGGAATAGTGACCTTGGTGTAAAAATGTTACCACTCAGATTATTTTTAAATCTTTCCCCCCTCACCTTAAACCTACGTCCTCTGTTTCTTGATATCCCTACCCAGGGCAAAAGCCAATACAATACAATACAATACCGTTTATTGTTATTTGAACCTCAAATTAAGTTCAAACAAAATTTGGTTTCTGCAGTCATACAACAAGAAAGAAAAACCAAGACACACAATTAACACAATTTACACAAACATCCATCACAGTGAATCTCCTCCTCACTGTGATGGAAGGCAAAGTCATTGCCTCTCCCCTGTTTTCCATTCTTCTCCCGATATTAAAGCCCCCGGCGGGCAATGGCAAGTCCTGTGGCTGTTAAGGCCGCGCTGGGCAATGTAAGGCCCTGCTCTGGGTCGTTTTCAACCCCGCAATTCGGGCGGGAGAAGTTGCCGTTGCGGGAGCTCCGAAAAGCAGTCTCCCACCAGGGACCCGTGAGCTCCCGATGTCACCGTCCACCGGCCCACAGCCGGAGCCTCCGAAGTCCAGTCGTCCGCAGCCGCGCGCCACCCCAGCTCTCCACGCTCCGAAGCCAGCCCCACGATGGTGACTCCGCAGGCTCCGCGACTGGAGCCCCCAGGTCGTTCCGGTTGGAGGCCGCTCCATGGTGGTAGGCCCCAGCGACAACGGAGACCCAACAGGGAAAAGGTTGGGTCACCCGTACAGGGAAGCTATTTAAAAATCCCCCCCCCCACCACCCCCCGGCCCCCCACATATACACAGCTAAAAACAATATATAAACTACAACCAAACTAGACACTCAACAGGACAAAAATAAAAAAAGACAGATGGACTGCAAAGGCCGCTGCCGCGATCTGCCGACATGTTGTTTTCTTGATCTATTCATCTCATGATTTTGTACATCACTTTAAGATCACCCCTAAGTCTCCGGCGTTCCAAGGAATAAAGTCCTAGCCTGATCAACCTCTCCCGATAGCTCAGGGTCTTGAGTCTTGGCAACATCCTCGTAATTCTTCCCTGCACCATTTGCAGCTTGACCGCATTTTTCTATAACGTGGTGATCAAAACTGAATACTCTAAATATGGCCACATCGATGTTTTATGCAACTGTAACATGACCTCCCAACTTCTATATTCAGTACTCTGATTGATAAAGGCTAATGTGCTGAAAGTCTTTTTGCCGACCTGTGTTGACACTTTCAAGACTCTATGTACCTGCACTCCTGAATCCCTCTGCTCTACAATTTTTAAGTTATATGGCCCATGAAAGAGTGGATAACAGTAGCTATTTGTTCTGCTTGTGATCACTATCCAATATCCAAGATTTATATTTTTATGTATTTTGCTCTCTTGGGTCATTCTTAATGATTAACGTTTTAAGCAAAATAGCTGGGAGCTACCTAAAAACGTCAATGTGCAGTAGAATGTACAATAACACATTGTTTATGTTATTGGACAAATATTACATAGATTTGCCTAACGATGTGAAAATACAAACTCCAATTGTACTGTACATTGGAAAATATGAAAAGTTAATTTAAAAGACTGCTGTAATGAAGATGATGTTGTTATAAATACCATATAATTGGGAATTAATTTTTGAGATAGAACAAAACTTGTTGATGTGACATTATAATACATTAAATATTGACTATACAATACTGTGATTAATTTCCAACTGATAACTTTACAGTAAAGAGTGGGGCACAGTATTTTTCAATTGACAAATAGCATGGATCTCCATTTTGGAGCAAAGAACATCAAATGGAATTTTACCCTAAATTACAAAACTTCTACTGTAGTGGAGGAATATAGGGTAATTTTTAATTTGCAATTCCCCGATGAACATCTTCCCATCACAGGAATACAAAAAGAGAATTTAATTCAGTCATGGTTTGTGCTTTAATTCAGCAACGGTAATTCATCTGCTAAAACTATTTTTATTTGTGCACATGATATAGCCACAGGTCTACTGACCTGGACTCCACAGAACATCAAACCCGTCCAGTTAACCATTCAAGTGAATGATGACTTTAGTGGATCATTTATGATTCTCTCTATCCTCATGTGCAACTGCATGAATAATGGTGAATGTGATTACAATACCACCACACAGACCTACTTGCAGGGGAAATTCCAGGTTAGTGGTTCTGCTGGCACCACGTGAGTGGCAGGTAGGGTAATATTTCCTGGAAAGGGGAATTTATTAATTGAAAAGAAAATTATTATTGAATTTGTAGCTTGCACTTTTGGCCTTTTAATTTTGCTTAACAATGGAACTTTATGTTATATTATATTACAAGTCTGTTACATAATGTAAGAATCTGCTAGATTTAAATCTTACACCCTTAAACACATTGTATGCGATTAATTATGGAATTATTGCATTAGTAGAAACAACTGAAAACATTGAAACATGAATTTATTGCAAATGGGCTTCATTCCCAGAGCTATAGCGGCTCTGAACCGGCCCTGCTGAGTGCCCTCCCATCCCCCCTGGACTGTCTCCCTCGGATGGCCACGTCGCACAGACACATCTGCACTTTAGTCTGTTGAACTGTTTTGACTGTTTTACTGTTCTTTTTACAAACCATGTTCTCGGGGTATCTAAATCCAAATGTTATTAGTTATTTATGTTATGACATCGGTTGGAAGCTTCATACCAAATCTCGTTGCGCTTATGTGCAATGACAATAAAATATATTATTATTATTGACACTAGTAAGTAAATGTTTCATTAAACAGATCAGTGCTATTTATTGTAACAGTAAGCAGAGCACCAGAGCCAAATGAAAAGTTCAAAACTAGATTTTTAATTTTTTAATATTACAAAAAGATTGTTAAAAAATAAAATGTGTCAATTAAATTAGATTTAAGAAAGAACTGCAGATGCTGGAAAAATCGAAGGTAGACAGAAATACTGGAGAAACTCAGCGGGTGAGGCAGCGTCTATGGAGTGAAGGAATAGGTGACGTTTCGGGTCAAAACCCTTCTTCAGACTTAAATTAGGTGGTCAGGCAGGCCCTTAAACTTAAGCAGCTTATAGCACAATAATCTGCCATAGACACCATCAGCAACAACCAAAACTTGTATTGGCATCTTTTTGTCTACAAAAGAACACTGATAATTGATGAAGCAAAAGGAAATGCTGGAACTGAGTCAAAGGGAATAGTACACAACATGAGCAAGAATTTTGCAAATGTCTTTTTATAAAGTTAGAAAATCCTGTCTCTGTCATTTTTCTGCTCTCCTCTTCCTCGTGAATAATGTAGATGCAATCTTCTAGCCTTTAGACTTTAGAGATATAGTGTGGAAACAGGTCCTTCAGCCCAATGAGTCCGTGCTGACCAGCGATCACCCTGTACACTACCACTGTCCTATACAGAAGGGACAATTTACAATTTGCAGAAGCCAATTATCATATAAACCTGTACGTCTTCAGAGTTTGGGAAGAAACTCAGAGAAAATCCGTGCGGTACCAGGGAGAATGTACAAACTCTGTACAGACAGCACCTATTGTCAGGATCAAACCCGGGTCTCTGGCGCTGTAAGGCAGCAACTCTAACATTGCACCATTGTGCCGCTCACCCTGAAATCTTCTCCTTTATCTTGAATCTCATTTAACCGTTGAGATTTACCACTTGGTCTCTTGAACTGCTGGATATCTAACACAAAGCCAGAAAAAAGGAGAACTACTGGAGGAACTTAGTATGTCAGCGAGAATATGTGGAGGGAAATGGACAAACAAGGTTCTGGGTCAAAACTCTCTTTAACCCTATCAAGCATAAAGAGGCAAGGGTGATGAGTGGGCCAAGATCTAGCAAGGGATAGGTAGAAACAAATGAGGAGTAGTTGATTGGAAGATAACAGTCAGGTGGGGAAGGGATGGGTGGAGATAGCAATGAAGTTTGGGAAATGACAAGTAGAGAATAAAAGTCTACAGATTCTGGAATCTGATGGGAAAGGAAGGTGAAGAATAAAAATGGAATGAGGGGTATAATGGATCAAAATAACAGAGTGGGGAGGGAAGGAGATCAGATGGGAAGAATGTGGTGGAGGGTGGATGGAAAAGAAACAGGGTGATGGAGTATGTAGGAAGGAACAGCAGATACTGGTTCACACCAAAGATAGACACAAAATGCTGGGTGATGGAGGCCAGGAGGGGGAGGTGGGATGAAGTGGGCGTGAAAGAGGACCAGGATAGAAAGGAGGAGAGTGAAGTGGTGCAGGTTACCCGAAATTGGAGAATTGAATGTTCATGCGGTTCAACTATGTAGTATGATATAGAATATGAGGTGCTGTTCCTCTAGTTTGCATTTGACATCACCCTGGCAGTTGAGACGGGTAAATACTGATAGGTCAGTAAAGAAATGCGACAGGGAATTAAAATGGCTGGCAACTGGAATATCCCAGATAGTCACTACGGGCAGAGAGCGGGTGCAAGGCAAAGCAGTCGCCAAGTCAGCGATTGATCTCACTGCTGTAGAGAAAGCTGCATCGTAAGCATGTAACGCAGTAGTTGAAGTTGGAAGTGTGCAGGTGAATCTTTATCTCACCAGGAAGGGCTGTTTAGGTCCCTGGATGGAGGGGAGGGCGGAGGTGTAGGGATTGATATACATCCTGTGGCTGCAGGAGAAAGTGCCTAGGAAGGGGCAAGGATAGGTGGAAAGGGATAAATGAGTCAGAGAGTGACAGAGCTAATGGTTCTTGTAGAAGGCACAGGGGATGGGGAAGGGAAGATGTGATTGGTGGTGAGATCACATTGCAGCTGCTGGAAACATTGAAGCATGCATGATGCAGAGGCTTTTGAATATCATCACTTCCACTACAACCCTCTGTCTTTTATAGGTAAGTCAGCTCTGAATCCAAATCACCTGAGATCACAGGCACCTTAATCTTTTTTTAAGATTACAATCAACAATCATTTTCATCATCTCTTCAAAATACTCAATCAAGTTTGTAAGACATGATCTTCTGTGGGAAAAGCCATGTAAATTGTCCATAATTAGCCCATTCTCTTCCAAATGCATGTAAATCCTTTCCCCAGGAATCCTTTTCAATAGCTTCCCTACCACTGATGAGAAGTTCAGCTGCCTTTAATTTTGTGAATTATCTCTATATTTAGATTCCATCAGGCCCAGGGATGTATCCTCCATAATGCTCTTCAACGGACCCAGCATCACCTACTTCTTGATCTCAGATGCTGCCTGTCCCGCTGAGTTATTCAAGCTCTGAGTTACTACATCCTCTGACTCCATGCGTAAATTCCCTTCGTCTAGGGTTCTACCTTCTCTCTAGTGTTCCTCTTATTTTTTTAAAGTACGTGTACAAAGCCTTTGGATTCCCTTTAATCTGACTCGTTATTGACATTTCATGGTCTCTTTGAGTCTTTCCAAATCCATGTTAAAGTTCTTTCCTACTTGCTTTCTCAATTTGTCAATTAAACAAGGAACAGCTTTTTGCAATGTGACAATTAAGAATAACAAAATATTAAAATCTATATATATTTTTTTACATCACAATCAGCATATTATTTTGAAATGGATCTGAACTCGGATGCCAGAGTGGAAGAGTCTATGTTTTATCAATAAGCATCACCTGGATTTTCTAATTGCAAGAAAATACAATATATTATGTCAAAAGATTAATTGACTATGTGGAATCCATCATTATTAGAGTATGAAAATGGGATCCATTTAATGAACAATGGAGTCAAAATTGGATGTTGATTCATAACAAATAAGGATTAATCACAATTTTCTCCTCATTGCAGGTTGTTGGTTGTTTATGCCCAGAGATGTTTACAGGAGAGTTCTGCTCAGATGTTCAGGATCATTGTAAAGGCCATCCTTGCTTCCCAGGCTTGAAATGTACAAACCAAATAGGTCTACACATTTTTCAATGTGATAGATGCCCTTCTGCAACAATTCCAAACGGTAAAGAGGGATACAAATGTTTCCGAAATGGTGAGAATTGATTAAAATATGATTTTGTGCTGACTTCATTAGGTTAAAATTAAATCAGCTTTCCAGAGCAAAATTTAAAGGGAAATGTAATAAATTGGCCATTAATGAGAGTACCTATCTTAAAACACAACTTAAATTGTTAAAGTTGAATATGCAATATCGTACCAGTGCTTTGCCTCTGAAGCTGAACTAGTGGAACTGAAGTTTGAAGGCAGAAACCAATGCACCGCTAACATTCGTTGGTATCAAAGTGAAGAATACCATGGAGTGAGGAGGAGGTATGGTGGTGAAGCCAAAGATTATGACCAAGATTGGAATCAAATGCGCAGGCAAAAATACATTTAAAGTTAAACAAAAGGAGTTTAAAAATATGTTGACACAGTGGTTGAGATTAGTATTTGAACATTTGCTATGGAGTTGGGGAATTTATTTTCTAATATTTAAATATATTTGCAGTCTAAAAAGGATATATCAGTAATGGCAACTATGATACTACCAGATTGTTATTAAAATCCCTATTGACCAGTGAAGGAAAATTGATCTTCTTTATTTTTAATTGATGTATAACCCATCTCAGGAGGAGGAGCCATCTTGGGGAACGGCTGCTAACCAGCAGCCGTCTGTTTAATTCGCTTTTTTTGGAACTTTTGAGTAAGTCCTGTTTTTCGTCCATTGGAGAAATGGACTTTTTAATGTGGGGGGTAGGGGGAAATTCTACTACTAGGTCCCTACCTGGTCGGTGATGCAGCTTTTTCTCCGGGCTGCCCGTCGACCCGTCCTCGTGGCATACCAGCGGGCTTGGAGCGCCGTTTCCTGGCAGGGACCACCCAGCACCTCGGCTTTGGTGGCGGCACAGCGCTGGAGCGCTGGAGCGCTATCGTGGAGCGGAGCGGGCGATGCCCTGCCTGGGTCGCCGCGCTGGATCGATGCGCTGGAGCTCCGGTGAGCTGGACCGCCGGGATCAACACCTCCGGGCTGCGGGTTTGCGGAGCGGAGTGGGCGGCGCCGACATTAACATCGGGAGCCTGGGAGCTCCAAACCGGCGCGGCCTTGTCGGCTTCAGAAGCTGCACTCCCCAGTCAGGAAGCGGCCGTTCCAGGTGGCCCAGCCGCTGAGAGGACTAACCCGACGCTGGGTCAACACCACCCTGTGAGAACGGCCAGGAACATCGGGCCTCCGTAGAGGCAATTGAGGTGGCCTCAATAGGCCTGACTTTGGGTGAACTGGGGATGGGGACTGGACATTGTGCCTTCCCCCACAGTGGTGTCCATTGTGGGGGGATGATTTTTCTGTCTGTAAGTAAACCTGTTAGTCTGTGTCCAAGATGGTTGTCGGAAGGGAGAGTGGACGCTGGCGCGCTTTAGCTGCCGCTGCCCTCTCTTCACACTGTGTTTTTGATTTTTTGTTTTTAGACTGAATTCTGTTTTTAATTTGTGTATTGGTGATGTCTTTATTATTTATTTTATTCCGATTATATGTTTTATTATTCTTGTTAATCTCTGTAAGGTGTCCTTGAGATTTCTGAAAGGCGCCCCAAAATAAAATGTATTATTATTATTATTATTATCTTTGAAATGATCTAGCAACTGGATCTCTGCAAACCACTCAATTCTTTGTGCAGTAAGATATGGAACATAACTGATTGAAAATCTGAAAAAATAAAGTTAAAGATTGAAAAGCAAGTCCCCAGGATAGCAATCTCTGGATTGATGCTTAAATACACAGTGGACACATTAATGAAATTAAGGTAATGTAGCAGAAAGGAGTCCACATTCTTGGCGAATGCTAGAGCAAGGGCAGGTTATACAAAATACATTGTTTCCATAGTAATTGAAATGGCATTTGCATCTTTCTGGATAATGCTTTTTTAACTACTTTTCATATAATTTTTTGATAACAAAAAATCTGTGTTTTAATCTTTCACAGATAAATATACTAAACTATATTAAAAGTGCAGTAGGATCTAAATTAATATGGCAAAGAGGGGTGAATGGGAAAGGTTGAGTGTTATACAAAAGAATTAATGTTGTTAGAATTGTAACAATAAGTTTAATTAAATCAAACAGCAAAGAAAATGTCAATTGCGAAGGACTAACAAGAACTAATGAAATTAAAGAAAAGTCGGAGAGCTGAAGGGCCTGTTTCCATGCTGTATCTCTAAATAATTCAATCTGAAATGTCAACTGTATTATCTCAATGTATGCTCCTTGACCTGCTGGATACTTCCAGCATTTGATTCTTTTTCTTAGAGTTCCAGTAGTTTTGGTTTGTGGGACAGAAATATTGCTTTAGTCATAATACTGTAATCGGGCTAAGAGCAGGCCATTGGACCCTTGAGCTTGTTTTGCCATTCAGAGATAATATGGCTGATTCAATTTCTCTCTTCCACTTTGCCACACTATCACCTTAACCTTGTTATTGATTAAACATATATTTATTTCAGCTTGCAATACATCCAAGGATTTAGCCTCAGCTTCCTCAGATAAGGAATTTCAAAGATCCAGACCTAGAAAAAATCTTCCCCACTTCGGTCTTAAATGGCTAACCTTTATTTTGATATGAGTCTCCCATGAATGGATGTAGATTATTCCAACATATATTTATGTACTTCTACCTGTGTGTCACTATTGGGGTGATTATTTTAATTCCTTGAATAATGTTACTTCATTTCATTTTCTTGGATTTATCCATACTTAAAATGTATTAATTTTTTTTCAGATAAATGCCTTCCACCATTTTCTTTTCCCTGCCATGAATTATCTGACTGTATCAGCACCACTGACAGCTACATTTGTCAGTGCAGGCCAGGGTATGTGGGTGATGGAAGAAATTGTACAGGTAAGTGATAAGAGTTCACAGTGTTCATGTTAGTCAATTGGACACATCAAAGAGATTGTTGTAAGTTTCAGTGATGTAAGCACCAGTTTACTCTTATCAAAATTGCAGAATAAAACTTAAGAAGTAGGCCCCATTTTGTAAATCCCATAGGAAAGGCAACGCAGGTAAATTATAAAGCCTAATAAAAATATTTTTCTAATTCAGACATCCTTCTTTGCCAGCATAAATTATAGGACATGGCTCAGCCGGTCCCACCCTTTCCTCAGATACCAGAGATTATAAAATGAAGTGTCAATCGAGAAACTTGAGCACAAACACTTATACTGATACTTCAGTATTGTATTGAAAGTGCTAATGTTGGAATGCCTTATTTCAGAAGCGATGTAAAACTCAGTTTCCATCAGTTCACTCAGGTGGATGTAAATGATCGCATGGCAATATTCTGAAGAAGAGAGTTGTGATACCCATTTTTCTGATAAATAGTTATTATTGTATAAATATATCTAAAAGACAAATCATTTGGTTATTATCTTATTGTTTTTTGTGGGATCTAACTTTAAATAAAATTCCCATTATAACTCAAATTTTACTGCATATCAAAAATATTCTTGGCTTTAAAGAGTTTTTGGATGATCTGATGTCATGAAAGATGGTTTGCAACTAGAGGCTTATCTTATAAGTGAATATCAGAAAGTCTTTGCACTGTCCGACGTGCTGTTAATCTGCCATATAATCTATCATTGCATGATACAGTGAGGGCGTTACTCCTCATTTACTCTACTGAATAAATGCCATGGAGGTGATCTTATTTATTATCAAATGTAATTGGCCAGCACACTGCCTCTTGTGAGATGGTGACATATAGATCAAATTAATTCAAGCTGAGAGGCTAGAAGGCAATATATGTGCTGAGGTTTACTCTAGCATACTGACAAATTTCATTGGGATTGCTACTAAAGGTCACATGCTTCAATGGGAGACATTGATGAAACAGAAGGTATTCTTGAAATATAGAGTAATTGCAGAAAAGAAGCAGATCTCACAGCCCATCAAGGCATCGTTAAGTAACCCGGTCAGTCCCATTTCCTTTCTTTTTCCTCATGGTCCTATTGACGGGAACCACAAGAGCTTTGAGAATAGTACCTTCAACCTCACCGCAGTAGAATTGCTCAGTCCTTTCATTCCCATGATCTTTGCCATGGTATTTAGATTAGAATTTATCTGATCATAATAATGTGAATTGAGCACAAAATCTTAACACAGCCAGTTGATATCTTCATCTGTGTTTCAAAACCTCACAAATTTCATTAAAAGCATCATTGATGTATAGAATAAACTAAGAATAAGGGGTAAGGCATTTAGAACGGAGATGAGGAAACACTTTTTCACACAGAGTAGGAAGAGTTTATGGTGGCGCGAACAAGAGAAGCTCTGCAGTACAGGGACTCCAGTGACCAGAAGGTGTCATCGGCTGGCATCGAGGAGAGAACATGGAGGAAATGGAGGGCGGAGAAAGCAGTGGAGGTGGCAGAGTCACGCCTAAGGCAAAAGGCATTGGTGGGAGTCATGACAACTGGCAGAGTGGGTTTGGGATACTTCCCTAAGACACTGGTTGGCAAGGCCCAGAGCAAGGAGAGACACCATCTAATCCAGGAAGAAGTCCGAGCAGGTGTGGAGGAAGAGCGTGTGAGCAGGACAGTGGGGCTCAGGCAGCAGGGAGCGTGGACAAGGTGGGAGAGCATACCGCAGCGCAGGATTACCTGGTCAAACATCATGCAGGCAGACTTCCAGCGCGTCCGGTTCCTTGTCCAAGATGTCTCCGATGCCCTACCAAGCCCAGCAAACCTCCACGTCTGGGGCAAGAGCGAGACACCTTCCTGCCCACTTTGCTCTGGAAGAGGATCATTAGAACATCTCCTCAGCAGCTGCCCAAAGTCCCTTGGGGAAAGTCGCTATCGGTGGCGCCATGACAAGGTGCTCAAGGTGGTTGCTGAGAGCATAGCCACTGCCATCGGTAACAGCAAACACCACCATGCCCCAAAGAAATCAATCACTTTTGTCAAAGCTGGAGAGAAGCCCCGACCACAACCAAAAACAAGGACGGGCCTCCTCTACACAGCCACTGACTGGCAGCTGCATGTTGATCTGGGCAAACAGCTGAAATTTCCACAGCACATCACAGCAACATCACTCCGCCCAGACATGATCATCACCTCCGAAGTGACAAAACAGCTGATCATTCTGGAGCTGACAGTGCCCTGGGAAGAGCGTATTGGAGAGGAAACGCACAAAGTGCCAGGAACTGGTGAAGATGTGCCAGGACAGAGGCTGGAAGACATACTATGAGCCCATAGAGCTGGGCAGTAGAGGCTTTGCAGGACGCTCACTCTGCAAAGTCCTCAACCAGTTGGGCATTATGGAGCTGGCAAAGAAGAGGGCCATGCAATCCGCAAGCGAAGCAGCAGAGAAAGCCATTAGGTGGCTTTGGATTAAGAGGGCTGATCCGTGGGAAGTTGCTGCTGGGACGCAAGTCGGGGCTTGATCAACCCTGGCTGGGTCGCCTGGGCGAGGGTGTCTGATGTTGTGAGACCCGAAACACCCGATGGCCCTAGGTCACATCACTGAGGATGCGTCCAGCGCATCTAGAAGATGCGTCTTTCACACTGAGTCTGTGGAATTCTCTGCCTGAGAGGGCGGTGGAGGCCGGTTCTTTGGATACTTTCAAGAGAGAGCTTGATAGTGGAGCCAGGGGATATGGGGAGAAGGCAGTACTGATTGTGGATGATCAGCCATAATCACATTGAATGGCGGTGCTGGCTCGAAGGGCCGAATGGCCTAATCCTGCACCTAATGTCTACATGCACATTTATACAATGCCTACAAACATTATAAATACATTTAGCTGAATAGTGCCACACAAATATTTTTCAATTAAAATAGGCTTAACCAAAGCAGCTTATTATAAGTGTTACTGATACTTTGAGATTGTTAATTGAACCTCTCTCTCTAGATTTCTGCTGTGAAAGTAAAATCTCTAAAAGTAAACACAGCACCCAGGCTTTTAAATTATTCAAATTCTTCCAGTTATAACATTAAATGGTTTCATTGGATTAATTAAGGTTGAGGTTGCAGAAGATGGGGTGCTGAAGATGGGTCGTGAGGTGACAGAACCCATGAAATAAATCTGTATTTAATTTTCCGATGGCTTTTTGGCTCTGTCATCTGTAGACCTTCTTTTTGGTATACCCTGTTCCAATATTAATTGGCAATAAATTTGAACATTGGTTCAGATCAATGGCACAGACATTGTGGCCCAAAGGTCCTGTCCCTGTGCTGTACTTTTCAAAATTGGATTTACAGCATCATTGAGGTTAATTGACAACTGATCCTATTTTGATACATTGACCACATTTTCAATGTAAGCCGTAATATTTATTTTGAGAGTTTAATGAGATTTTGATTTATTGAATTGATTTAATTTTCCTGTCATTTGGGTTTATGTTTGCTTGATGTTTACATTTTATATTGTCATTATATCATTTAATAATATTTTTTTGTTTACAGATATTGATGAATGTAAGAATGCGACCTTCTGTTCCAGTGCAAAATATGAATGCATCAACACTTTTGGTTCTGCTCATTGTGCCTGCCGGTATCGCAGCGAAGATGGCTCTGTAACTTGTGGTTTGTATGAGAAAAATATCAATTTGTACATATTGGCTGAAAACTCTTAAAATACGTTTATAAGGATATGTAAACCAAATAGTCCAAATTATATTCAATAACATTATTCTTGACAAATTATAAACATAGATGTATCTGTTCCTGGAAATATAGAATATATTCTACCATTCCATATAGATTAAGAATAAAATATTTTTAAAAAGCAAGTGTCAGAGGGAATGCTGAAATAAAACATAGAATAAGAAAAGGTTATTTATCCCAGTTCACCCAAAGTTCTCATGTCTGTTCCATGAAGCATTTAGCATTATGCAGGTAAGTTTTGTATATGTATTCACTTATATTTAAAAATAGTAGGAGAATACCATTCACTTTATCATTCATACCCAATACCTGACCAGCATAATAGTGCTTGTAATTAAGAAACAAAACTGGAATATTTAGGATTCTTAATCCAATTCCAGCATTCAGTGGATCGATTAGATGTAACAATTACTTGAATTAGGAGCAGCAGTAGGCTACTAAAATCCTTGAGGACATAGTGTCACCAGTCCAATTTGTCTATTTTGTTTCCCTAGCAGTAAATAATAACAGTCTGTGAGCTTCTTTAATTACGTGCTGTGCCTACATGCTTGCCTTTTGTAAATCATGCATGGGGAGACACAAATCCTGCTGCATCTCAGAGCTCTGCAAATAATAATAATTTTGAATGCATGCTTGAATTTACATCTTTACTGCCAAAATGGACAATTTCATATTTTCCCACATCATTATAGAGCAGCACAGTGATGCAGCTGGTAGAGTTATTGCCTCGCAGTGCCAAAGACCCAGGCTCGATCCTGACCTTGGGTGCTGTCTGTGTGGAGTTTGCACATTCTCCCTGTGACCATGTGAGTTTCCTCAGGGTGCTTCAGTTGCCTCCAAGATACCAAAAACATGCAGGTTTGTAGGCCAATTGATCTCTGTAAATTACCCCTAGAGTGTAGGGAGTGGATGAGAAATTAGGATTAAATAGAACTAGTGTGAATGGGTGATCAATGATCAGTGTGGACTCGATGGGCCAAAGGGCTTATTTCCATACTGTATATCTAAAACTAAAGCTAAATATTAAATTTGCCACTGACTATATTACTAAAAGTCTGTTCTTGACCGGTTTTGGCCATCTGTGCTGCGATTTCCGAGAGAACGCCGCCACCTACGGCCGTCATTTTTGGCCACCTTGCTCAGAGCCCCCCTCTGCCATATGTGTGCCGAGGATTTTTCCCGTCGATGAAAAATGACAGAGATATTAATGATTTTACAAAATTCCCCATTCTCTCTGCTGCCCCTGCTGGCAGCAGGGGGGAGGGATTATAAAACCAGGAAGTGGTGTGCCTCACTCAGTGTCTGCAAGCTGGAGGAAGGCAGAGGGTCACATTTCTCTGAGCTGTGAATAACATTGAACACATGTCTACTCAAATGTAAGTGTCCTTAGTGGTTCTAAAACGTTTGCAGAATGTGTCTATTGGTTCTAAAATGTTTGCAAAAAGTTTTTATTGGTTCTAAAATGTTTGCAAAAAGTGTCTCTTTTGGTTCTACAATGCTTGCAGAATGTGTCTTATTTGGTTCTAAAATGTTTTTTAGGTTCTCCTTCCCCTTTTCCTCCCCCTCTCCATCTCCCCCCCCCCCTCCCCCCCCCCCCCCCCCCCCTCCTCTCCCCCCCCCCTTCCCCTCCTCACCCCTCCTCCCCCCCCCCCCCCCTCTCCTCCCCCCTCCCCCCCCCCCTCCCCCCCCCCTCCTCCCCCCCCCCCCCCCCTCTCCCCCCCCCCCCTCCCCCCCCCCCCCCCCCTCCCCCCCCCCTCCCCCCCCCCTCCCCCCCCCCACCCCCCCCCCCCCCCCCCCCCCCCCCCCCCCCCCCCCCCTCCCCCCCCCCCCTCCTCCCCCCCCCCCCCCCCCCCTCCCCCCCCCTCCCCCCCCTCTCCCCCCCCTCCTCCCCCCCCTCCCCCTCCCCTCCCTCCCCCCCCCTCTCTCCCCCCCTCCCTCCCCCCCCCCCTCCCCCACCATTCCTCCCCTAAACCCCCTCCCCTCCACACACCCCTACCCCCTTCCCTCCACCCTCCCTCCTCCCCACCCTCCCTCCCCCTCCCCTCTCAGCACACCCTCTCTCTCCCCCTTTTCCCCCTCCTCCCCCTCTTTCCCCCTCTTTCCCCCTCCTCTCTCCCCCCTCTCCTCCCCCCCTCTCCTCCCCCCCTCTCCTCCCCCCCTCTCCCCCCCCCCCCCCTCCCCCTCCCCCCCCTCTCCCCCCCCCCCCCCTCCTCCCCCCCTCCCCCTCCCCCCCCTCTCCTCCCCTCCCCCCCCTCTCCTCCCCCCCACCCTCTCCCCCCCCTCCCCCTCCCCTCCCCTCTTTTTCCTCCCCCCTCCCCTCCCCCCACCATTCCTCCCCTAAACCCCCTCCCCTCCCACACACCCCTACCCCCTTCCCTCCACCCTCCCTCCTCCTCCCCCCCTCCCCCTCCCCTCTCAGCACACCGTCTCTCTCCCCTCTTTCCCCCCTCTTTCCCCCCTCTTTCCCCCTCTTTCCCCCCCCTCTTTCCCCCCTCTCTCTCCCCCCCCTCTCTCCCCCCCTCTCTCCCCCTCTCTCTCCCCCTCCCCTCTCTTCCCTCCCTCTTCCCTCTTTCCCCCTCCCCCCTCCCCCTCTCTCCCCCCCTCTCTCTGCCCCCTCTCTCTGCCCCCTCTCTCTGCCCCCTCTCTCCTCCACCCCCCCCTCCCTCCCCTCCTCTCTCCTCCCCTCCCCCCCCCTCCCCCCCCCTCCCTCCCCCCTCCCTCCCCTAAACCCCCTCCCTTCCACACCCCCTACCTTCTTCCCTCCACCCTCACCCCTCCCTCCCCCTCCCTGCTCCCCACCTCACCCCCCTCTCAGCACCTCCTCTCTCTCCCCCTCTCTCACCCTCCTCCTCTCCTCCTCCCCTCCTCCCCCCACCTTTCCCCCCCTCACCCACCCTCCCTCTTATCCTCTCTGTCCACCCCCTATCCCTCTTGCCCCTCTCTCTGTCTCTCTGTCTCTCTCTCTCCTCTGTCTCTCTCTCTCTCTCTCTGTCTCTGCCCCTTCCCTCTCTGCCCTCACTCTCTACCCCCGCCCGCCCCCCTCCCCCCTCTCTAGATGTGACTGCAAGTTGGGGTCTATGCGTCAGTTGATAGGATGGTTGTGGGGTAAAAGGAGCAAATTAATAATATTAATACAATATCAAGGGGGTAATTAGCGTGAGCCGCTGCGTGCCGCCTCCCCCCCCCCCACAACCGCACGTTGGGAGAACAGACCCAACGGGTCTGCACTTGGTCTGGTATCTACCTATATTCATTTATAGCTTACTTAGTCCTCTTCACAAATTACTTTCCTATCTCTCTTTGTGCCAAATTTCGCAACCATATCCTTGATGCCTTGAAGTAAGTCATTTTTATACATGGTAAAAATTTATGGCTTCATGATTTAACCATGTGGCACACCACTCCTTATATCATTCCAACTAGTTAAAACAGTACCCGGACGTGGCACCGACGAACGAGAAGCCGAAGCAAAGAAATGGAAGCCAAATAACCGAATGGAAACAAAGCCGAAACGCCAAATAACTGTTCTCTCCCTCCCTCCCCTTCTCTTTCTCTCCCCTCTTCTCCTTCCCTCTCTCTCCCTCTCTCTCCCTCCCCCTTCCCTCTCTCCCCCTTCCCTCTCTCCCCCTCTCTCTCCCCCTTCCCCTCTCCCCCTTCTCTCTCCCCCTTCCCTCTCCTTCCCCCTTCCCTCTCTCCCTCCTTCCCTCTCTCCCCCTCCCTCTCTCCGTCTCTCTCTCTCCCTCTCTCTCTCTCTCCCTCTCTCCCCTCCCTCTCTCCCCCTCTCCCTCTCTCCTCTCCTCCTCTCTCTCTCTCTCCTCTCCTCTCTTCAGCCCGCCAGGGAATGTTTACCCTCGCATGTTTTAAAAGCGATTTTACTAAGTCCCGAGGCCATCTGTCCCCACGGCTGGGGTGGAGGTGAATCTCCGGTGTGGGTGCCAGTGTCCGGGGGTCCGGGGGGGGGGGGGAAATCACCCTAGTGTGGGGATTGGGGTCCGATGCCGGTCAGTGACTTTGGGTGGGTGGAGGGACCAGCCTGTCCCACACCTCTGCTCCACAGCCCGTCACAGTGTGGCCGCATGGGGGAGATGAGGCGGAGGGTGACCGTGGGAGAGTGGGCGCTGTACCGAACGATGCGCACCTTCAGCCATTTACAACATTGGGTTTTGGTTCAGATTGCCCAGTCACCTATGGATTGTGTGGGAAAATGACCGGCTGTGGGTCGGGTGGAGCGGAGGTGTGGGACAATGTTCATCCCTATACAGTGATGTGATGCACGGGGGTCTGGACCAATCACTGACAAGTCCCGCCCCCCGGCAACGTCATGTCCGTTATTTGACTTTCCTGTTGAGCAGCATTTGTCCATTGACTTACAGGCGGCGCCGCCTTTTGGGTAGGTGGCGTATCGGCACAGCTGCCATTCGGTGAGTTTGCTTTTAGGCAACGCAGCCTTTCGGTTAGTTGGCTTTTAGGCGTCCCACCCTTTCGGTTAGTTGGCTTTTCGGCTTAGTTTCCATTTGGTTATTTGGTGTTTTGGGTTTGTTTCCATTTGGTTATTTGGCTTCCACTTCTTTGCTTCAGCTTCTCATCCGTCGGCCCAACATCCGCACACGAGTTAAAACAACGTGTTTATGCCCACACTATAATTCCTGTTAGCTAGCCATTCTTGTATCCATATCATTGTGCTCGCTCCTGCATCATGAGCTTTTATTTTTTGCAGAGAGCTTTGATATGGTGCATCATCAAGTGACCTTTGGGAATCTGCATACAGCATGTCCACTGTTTCATTTTATCAAAATAAATTATTATTTCTTGGTTGATCTGCTTGTTAACTTTTTTGATTTGCTCATAGATTTTGAGCCGATAAATTATGAAACCTCCCCCCAGAAAATCTGACAGTAATAATTTTGAACTAATCAATTGGTTTCAAAGTAAACTTGGGTCGATATATTACATTATTAGTAAATGATTAACAGAATAATTCACTGTGCGTTATGTTGAAAATGGCGTGATACCTGTTCACAGCCTTTGATTTCAGATTTTTAAAAAATGATTTCTGTTTGATATCAAAAAAGGAATTATTATGTAGAGCAGACAATTAAGGAGAGAATTAAATGTTTTCATGAGTATCAGATAATCTAACATTCAGTAACTGGCAGAAGCTTGAATCTCATATTCACAGGGATTTTTAAGTAGTTATGGGCATACCTAGAAAACTCTCTAGTGTATAGGGGCAGCATGGTGGCACAGCGGTAGAGTTGCTGCCTTACAGCACTTGCAGCACCGGTGACCTGGGTTCGATACCGACTACGGGTGCTGTCTGTATGGAGTTTGTACGTTCCTCCCTTGACCGCGTGGGATTTCTCCGAGAACTTCATTTTCCTCCCACACTCCAAAGACGCACAGGTTTGCAGGTTAATTGGCTTGGGTTTGTATACTTGGTATAAGTGTAAATTGTTCCAAGTGTGTGCAGGCTTGTGTTAATGTGTGGGGATCGCTGGTTGGTGTGGACATGGTGGGCCAAAGGGCCTGTTTCTGCACTGCATCTCTAAACTAAACTAAACTTTAGACGAAGATTTTTCAACCATGGACTCCATTAGGTTGATTAGTAGACCTGATCATGGGTGCATATATGCAAACATTGGATATAAACACATAAATAGAAGCCACAGTCCACAAGACCCAACATTGGGTGAATAGAAAGCTCTGGAGATGGGCCTTTCAGTTTACAGTGGACCAAAGATTGTCCAATTTTCCCAAAGCATGTCATTTTTATGCTATTACTAGACCAAGTGGGACCCATTGGGTCCCATCCCCAAAAGCGGGGATGGGGGAGGGGGTACCGTTGGCAACGTCCCATTGTGATGTCATTGTGGGACTCAGCAGCTTGAGAGGCCATTGTGATTGATGCATTGTAAGTGGCATTGTGACATCATATCTGGAAGCTGGTGGAAAAAGGCTCTCTGTGAGAAGTGGTTTTTGGCTTTTTTAAAAAACTTTAATCGTGAATAACTTGAGAAATATAGGATGAAATCTTAAGTGAAGCTGAGTGTGGCGTGGAGGGCCAAAATGTGAGAATATATAAAAATTTAAGCACTAGCCCTGTAATTGATTCTCCCCTCATTCCCACTAATTCCCCCCCCCCAGATTCCACCACCCTCCTACACTGAAAACTATTTGTTTAAGAAGGAACTGCAGATGCTGGAAAATCAAAGGTACACAAAAATGCTGGAGAAACACAGCGGGTGCAGCAGCATCTGTGGAACGAAGGACATAGGCAACGTTTCGGGCCGAAACCCTTCTTCAGACTGATGGGGTGTGGCGGGGAGAAGAAAGGAAAAAGGAGGAGGAGGAGCCCGAGGGCTGAGGGATGGGAGTAGACAGCCCGAGGGCTGAGGAAGTGGAGGAGACAGCAAGGGCTAACAACATTGGGAGAATTCAATGTTCATGCCCGCAGGATGCAGATGAAGCAATCGCCCAGCCTCCGCTTGGTCTCTCCGATGTAGATCAGCTGACATCTAGAGCAGCGGATGCAATAGATGAGGTTAGAGGAGGTGCAGGTGAACCTCTGTCGCACCTGGAACGACTGCTTGGGTCCTTGAATGCAGTCGAGGGGGGAGGTAAAGGGACACTGAAAACTACTCGTCTGGAACAAGGCTATCATACTTTTAAGCAGACACAAAATACTGGAGTAACTCAGTGGGCCAGGCAGCATCTCTGGAGAGAAGGTATGGGTGATGTTTCGGGTTGGAACCCTTCTTCAGAAAAATGCTATCATACTTTTCATATAACTCAGGTAGATTTATATGATGAGTTGATTGATTTAGACATTTGTATACTGAAATCATCAACTCCTCCCAAATCAAGATTATTAAGGAAGCTAAGGGACCTGATTCAATTTATTATGATAAATTGTAGGTAGTTCTCACTTATATTTGTTACCCCCACAATACGTTGAATTGAGTAATAGTCAGAAAAAGTTCATTAGAGGAACCTGCATGAAGCAATTTATTGTACAGGTGTATTTGAAAATAACACATGGAATTGTTGTTGTCTGTTGGATTTATGGGCTGGTCCCACTTAGGTGACTTTTTAGGTGACTGCAGGAGACTATGCAGTTGCCACATGGTTGCCACATGTTTGCGGGTGGTTGCCGGGGAGTCGCCTTCATGGTCATGAGGAGTTCCTGCATTCTGGGAACTAATTGCGGCCTCAATATGGTCGCCGTGAATTTTTCAAACATGTTGGAAAATTAGCGGCAACTAAAATGAAGCCACCATGGGGAGTAGCGAGAATTCACGAGCTGTAGGTGGTCACCAGGAGGCCCTAATGGGTTGCCAGGAGGTTGGAGGTTCTTGTAGGTTGTAGCCGGTGCTGACCGGTGAATTTCATTGGCTCATTGGGAAAAAAAAGGTAAGCAGTTGTTTTCAGAACCAAGGGTAACCGACTGGTAATGTTAAATGTCCACCGAGCTTCACAGCCATGTATTTCTGGCTTCTTAAAAGTTGTCTCCACTCCTTCTCTCCCCTTCTCCCCTCTCTCTCGCCCACCCCCCCCCCCGCTTTCCTTTTAAAGGACTTACTGTACACTGTGCTTTAGCCGTCGTTTTACAGAGCCAACCTTCCTGTTCATCGCGGTGTGTGTCTGTTGTCTGTTTTTCCTTGGCTTTGCACCGTGTGAATTTTTTAGACAGCGCTCCCCCCGCTTGCCCTGTCCACCGCCTGCATAACGGGCTGGTGAAGGAAGCAATGTGTTTGTGTATGTGTTCCACTCCGACAGTCACCATTCCAATTGCTGGTTTTTCAGGCGACTGCCAGCAACTTGACAGTCGCCGGCAATCCGCTGAAAAATCGCTTAAGTGGGACAAGCCCAGAAGTGTTGTTTTTTCTGTTATGGCAAGTCACTTAAATTGGTACAGAGTCAACCAAAGATAAGGAGAGTGTTGTTTGCTCATAAAATGAACAGTATCAAATAGCTTTTAAAAATGCATGCCATTATTTTAGCTTGCCAATTACTGCTGTAGTTGACTATTAAATTACAAGAACTAACAATAAAATCATTTTCAAACCTAACTCAATGTAATTTGATAAGGACAAGCATCTACCTGGCTATAGAGGTGGAGGATGGGGTAATGTGTTGCTAAACTGATGGTGCCCTAGAAACGGGCCTGCAGCTCCAATGTGCTGTCTGTGAAGTGTGACTAAAGCCCCTGTCCCACTGTATGAGGTAATTCACGAGTTCTCCCGAGTTTTCCCCTGATTCGAACTCGGAGAATGTCCGTAGCGGTTCCGTAGGAGTTCGTGGATGTCTCGTAGCGGCTCGTAATGCTGACGATAGGTATAAAAAGTAACAATTTTTTTCATCACAAGTTTTTTTACTCGTGGCCATTTTTCGTTGAGATGAAAAAACGTCACGAGTTACCGGATGTCCTGAGTACCTACCATTAGCATTACGAGCCACTTCGAGACATCCACGATCTCCTACGGACCCACTAAGGACATTCTCCGAGTTCGAATCAGAGGAAAACTCAGGAGAACTCGTGAATTACCTCGTACGGTGGGACAGGGACTTAAGGCAATATGGTAATTGTTTGCGAGCTGTATATTATAATACTCGCTCCATGTAACTAATAAATTTGTGAGGTCTGCTTATTGTCATGTTTTCTCTATGCACTGCAGGCTGAACATATTAATGGGGGATACAAAGTTGTATCTTGCAAAATGCAGTAAAAAAAGAAGTACACAGTAGTTACAAAGTGCACTGGCAGACCTTTTGGAAGTGAAGATGGTGTGTGGAAATGTAAGGAATGCAACACATAAAATAAGCTCTAGAAATTCTGCTAGTGGTGGCTTACAAGATGGAACACAGGAGAGAGAGTTTATAATCATTGATAAGATGACTGGCATGAGCGGAGATGAAGCTATTAGGTATATTCGCATTCTCAGATACTTTTATTCCCACATCGGACTTCCTCCTTATCCCACCCTCTCTTCAGGTTTACAACCGTCAGATTAACTTTCCAAGCCAAACGCCTCCCAGAACCAAACCTTACAACTATGCTATTTCTATTTCAGACATTCAGGGTGTGCGCCTTTGCAATGAGGTTAAAAAACAGTAATAAGATAGTGATAATGAAGGCACACATCACTTCATTTAAGACCTCAGCAACCAGTTCATATATTTTGTGTTATTTTGGAGACAGATTGAGTGAGGGGAGGGGGGCATTGAATCAGGTGAGATATTTGACATTA
This sequence comes from Leucoraja erinaceus, assembly GCF_028641065.1. NCBI lineage: Eukaryota > Metazoa > Chordata > Chondrichthyes > Rajiformes > Rajidae > Leucoraja > Leucoraja erinaceus. The sequence goes on from NC_073384.1 coordinate 44,378,410, forward strand.
GTGACCTCCAGCCAGGGCAAGTTGCAAGGATGAAATTGTTCTATTTGTCGGAGAGTGAAGTATCACAGTTTATATCATACATGATTCAGACGAGGACTTTGAAGCAGAAGCCTATGGGAGGAGGGGGTTTGTGGGGGGTGAGGGGAAGTTGTGGGGGTGAGGGGGTGTTGTGGGGGAACGGGGGCTGTGGGAGGGGAGGTTGTGGGGGGAGGAGGGGGGTGGAGGGGTTGGGGGGGGGGGGGGAGGGGTGTGTGGGCAGGGGGGAGAGAGAGCTCGGAGAAAAAAAACAGAGGAAGAGCCTTGGGGAGAGTGCGGTATTACAGGGGAAGGGGGCAGGAGCCAGCGAGGGGGGCCAGAGGGGAAGGGATTGGGGGATGCAATGGGGACTCAAACCGGGCACAAGGCTTGTGGGGTCAGCCACGCCTCTGGGGATTTATCCTCATCGCCCCGCCTGGTGATTAACAGCAAAGATTAATAGCGGGTACCGGAAGGGGCGTTACCTTCATGGTGACTGATAGGCGAGAAGACCAATCTGCTGATCTCACGATTTTTTAAACCTTCATAACTTTTGAAATCTTCCATCGATCGGAACAAAACTTGGTGGCTTGGAGAACGGTAAGGTGGCGAGTAATCCTAGTGACATAGGGTAGCTTTTTTGGCCAAATTTAATTACAACGCAGACCGAAAGTGGTCAAGAGGAGAGTTTTAGTAATACAGTATAGATTTCTCCATAGGGCCTAAAACTAAATTGATACTAGATAATAATTTTCCATTTGTATTTACGTCCTGATATTTCCTGTGATGAACTTAAGATAATTTGGAATTGTCATAAAGAAGAACATTGACTATTATTGTACTTCAGAGAAAAATTACAATAAAAAATGAAACATTTTGGAGTATTTGGAATTTCTACTTTTAATCAGATTGAATTGTAGATATATTTCCAGAATCCAAACTCAATTTTTGCTTTCAGACAATTTGGTCAGAGTTCTGGAACTGAAAATTATATTTTATATATTGTAGGGAAATATTGTGGACATGCCATGAAGACTATCTCATAATATATTTATTTTGATTCTTTTTGCAGATGAAACATTAAATCCACCAGGTATGATCATTATATATTTTTTTCTTTTGTGATCCACTTTATTATTAATTGGTATATTTTTAGTTTTAACTAACTTCCTAATTGTTTGGCTTAATGAATCCAGCACAATTCTGGGGTTGCCAGTAGCTACATAGTAGTAGTAGTAATAATAATAATAATAATAATAATATACTTTATTGTCATTGTAAATATATACAACAAAATTTCAGGCACGCTGCCCGAGCAAAGCTCCAACGTATTAGATAAATAATAACAACAATGACAGCAAAAACGGCAAGAAAAACGTTGTCAGAATGTGCAATATTCCACAGTATAGTGTTATAGCAGTACAAAATATTGGCTATGGGGGTTGTGATAGCCTTGGGGTAGAAACTGTTTGTTAACCTTGTGGTGTGTGATTTGATGCACCTGTGACGCTTTCCTAAGGGCAGAAGGGCAAACAAGTGATGTGTGGGATGAGATGAGTCCTTTAGGATGCGTGATGCCTTTCGCAGACAACAAGAGCTGTAGGTCTCTTTTGTTTTCTTGGTATTGAGCACCAGCCTATTAACCTCTGTACCTCCTCCCTGTAAGCTGACTCATCGCCCTCAGTGATCAGCCCCGCCACTGTCGTGTCGTCTGCAAATGTAATGATGGTGTGCGTGGGTCGGTATACAGTCATAGGTATAGAGAGAGGGTCAGGCACAGAAGTCTCTATCAAAACATGGGGGGACACAGTTTCTTGGCGGCCGCGCGCGCGCACACACACACGCGAGGCTTCGGCCATGGGCCCTGTGGACGGCAACATCGGGAGCTGACCTGGTTGGTGACCGACTTTGAACTCCAGCAACAGCAGCTTCATCCGCCCCAAATCGTGGGGCTTCAATTGGCCCGTTTGTGGGGCCTTTCAACACCCCGTGGGGGCTTCAACATCGGTAGCTTCGATCGCCTCGATCGCCTTGACGCAGCAATTTGACCGCGAGGCGGGGGAAGATCCCGCGGCCGATTTTAAGCTGCTGGGCGATGAAAAGCCCCACGAATGGGCCGATTCAAGCACCGCTATATGATCTTTGCTCCACCAGAATCTCCCTCCTCCAATCACCACGCTCTATCCTCAGTCCCACCCTCCTACTTCCGCCTCTGACCGACTCCTCCCTCCTCCAATCATCGTGCTGAATCATCATGGTTCCCCCCCCCACTGCCTGCTGACCGACGTCTCTAGTCCAATCCGCGCCCTCGATCATCAGTCCCACCCCCACTGTCTCGCGGAAAGCGGAGTTTTTTATAAGTTTTTATTTTCACTGAGTTTTTAAAATTTGGAATACAAAACATGGGGCGGATGTGTCCTCTCAAAACATGGGGGGGACGTGTCCATGGAGAGAGTAGAGGGGGGGGCTCAGTACGCAGCCTTGTGGAGCTCTTGTGCTGAGTGTCAGAATGGGGGAGTGGTGGGGACCCATCCTGACTGACTGTGGCTGGTCCGTCAGGAAGTCCTTAATCCAAAGGCATATGTTCTGTTCACAGTCTAGGTCGGACAACTTGGAGACCAGTCTACTGGGTATGATTGTGTTGAATGCAGACCTGTAATCCACAAATAGCATTTGTGCGTATGTTCCCCGTTGTTCTAGGTGAAGCAGTACAGTATGGAGAGCAGTGGCAATGGCCTCATCTGTTGATCTGTTTGCTCTGTACTCATGATCCAGGGTTGGATCCAGGGTTGATGGGAGAGTGGCCTTGATGTGCTTAAGGACCAATCTCTCCAGGCACTTCATGATTTTTGGTGTTAGTGCAACCGGCCTGTAATCGTTGAGGCAGGTTATGGCTGTCTGCTTCGGAACTGGCACTATTTCCGATGTTTTTAGACATGTGGGGACCATGCATTGTGCCAGGGATTTATTGAAATTTTTTGTAAATACGTCAGTTAACTCAATAGCACAGTCTCTGAGAACCTGTCCTGGGACTCCGCGCGGACCGGTTGCCTTCCGTATGTTAACACACATGTGCGTGTGTGTGGCATCAGCAGTCTGTATGATGTTTGTCTGGCTGTTGGGTGTTGGAGCTGGAGTAGTGGGCATGACCGTCTCTCTTCTCCAATGGAGGCCAAAGAAGTGGTTGAGCTGTTCTGCCAGAGAGGCACTGTTGCTGGTGGATGAGTTGGTATTGTTTTTGTAGTTGGTGTACACAAAAGCTTTGTATGGCAACTGACAGCTAGGGCATCCCATTCATCACAACACAGCAACACTTGGTTGCTCTAGGTTTAACGTACTTGAAGAGTAAATCCTTTGCTGGTGAGGAAATGCCAAAGAGCAGATATTCAAAGCCGATTCTATAAACTAATGGTTGTTATTCCCTATTTGGAGCTTGCGTTTAAGGAAATACTTCAATTTAAACAACAGCTTGGCAAATATCATAAAAAGAGATAATGTCCTAATTCAATCATATCCTTATTCTGCAATTATAATTTTATTAGGTTGGAACATATTCAACTGCATGCTTACTTGGAAAAAATTAAAGAAGTCTGAAAAGCTCTTGAATATTAACAGTGCTTCATTTAAGGACCATGCCAAGAAATATGCTGAAAAGGTGAGATGTGTATTTTGTTATTTTATTTTTGAAATTTAATTAACATTCCCCATTTTCAAATAAAATGTAACGTGTAGTAATCCTTTAGTGCATCAAAAACAATCTTGTGACAGAATTACATATCCATTAGCAAAATATGCAATATTATTCCTTAAAATAAGGTGGGATAGAGCAATAAAATGTGCGTGATTTGAAGTTTTTATATTATCTGAGCAAAAAGGATTGCATATAGAAACGTAGAAAATAGGTGCAGGAGTAGGCCATTCAGCCCTTCGAGCTTGCACCGCCATTCAATATGATCATATCTTTGTAATCATATAAAATGAAACTGTTAAGGAATTCTATCTTCCTGACAGTTCTTAAATTTAAAAAAAAATACAGTGCCGGAGTAACTCAGTGGGTAAAGCAGCATCTCTGGAGGACATGGATTAGTGACGTTCCAGGTCGGGACACTTCCTCAGACTGCAGTGTGGTACAAATTTGCCCAATGACTTAAAGGGAACAGTGCACAACATCAGCGTGTGGCACTGAGTCATGAGAATCACAAAAGGCCATGCCAAATTATCATGGCAGGAAGATTATCATTGGGTGTTGTACAATTGAGCTGGGACATAAAAAATCAGTCGGGTTTTCCAATCCTGTTCACAATCTACTGCCATCTGTTGAATGGTTTGAATCATAGTAATTTAATGAAGATGAGGAAATAAGGGGCAAGGTGATAGAGGAAGTAGTGGAAGTAGGGGAATGGTTGTAGGGGCAGAGAGATTGATACCACTTACTGTCAAGGCTTCCACATCACTTACTGTGTTCTCTCAATGCATCCAATTCAACATACAATACAATACCATTTATTGTCATTTGAACCTCAAATGAAGTTCAAATGAAATTTGGTTTCTGCAGTCATACAACAAGAAAAGAACCAAGACACACACTAACACAGTTCACACAAACATCCATCACAGTGAATCTCCTCCTCACTGTGATTGAAGGCAAAGTCTTGTCTCTCCCCTGTTTTCCATTCTTCTCCCGATGTTGGAGCCCCCGGCGAGTGCTGGCAAGTCCCACGGCCATTTAAGCCGCCCCGCTCCGGGTCATTTTCAACCCCGCAAATTCGGGCAGGAGAAGTTGCCGTTGCGGAGCTCCAAAAAGCAGTCTCCCACCAGCGACCCATGAGCTCCCGATGCCACCGTCCACTAGCCCGCAGCCGGAGCCTCCGAAGCCACGAAGTTGGGTCGCAGCCACGTGCCACCACAGCTCTCCACCCTCCGAAGCCGGCCAGCCCCACGATGGTGAGTCCGCAGGCTCCACGACTGGAGCCCCCAGGTCGTTCCGGTTGGAGGCCGCTCCATGGTGCTAGGCCCCAACGACAACGGAGACCCGACAGGGAAAAGGTCGGGTCATCCGTATAGGGAAGAGATTTTAAAGATTCCCCCACCCCACCCCCGCCTCCCACACATACACAGTTAAAAACAATTAAAAACCACTACAAACTATACACTCAAAGGGACCAAAAAAAAATATGATAGACGGTGCAGAGGCCGCTGAAACGTTGGTCGTGCATCCTAATATACATGCACATGATTCAGGCCATTTAATGGCTGTTATTATTTGTAGTTTTACGAATACTTTGTTTTCTCCAAAACCTGTGCAGTATCATTTTCTACAGCAGTATTATTTGTGCTTGGTATGATAGAAATGGTCTTATTCCATATGCCTTACAGCTTAGCTGTGGGTTTTTGTAATGGTCCTGCTGTTGTCCTCAAACTCCAATGAACTGCTCTCTCATTCTGTCCCATCAAATGGCAAACTCTTCCTCTTAACTGTTTGTCATTGATAATTGTGCTAATTCGTACAGCTCTGTATTTGCCTTTTGTGTCATCTGAATCTTCTTATTTGCCACCATTGCAGTGCCTGACCTTAGAAGGTTTAGAAACTGTACATTTGTGTCAGCGTATTAACCTAATCCTGAAATCACACTTTATGATTATGTGCTTCCATGGCAAACAGCATGATTGCTGCTGGTTGAATTCTGCACACACAAATTTGAAGTGCAACTTGCATCAGATCAAATTGCCACAATTTGTGCTGTCATTTGCAAATTTAATAGCCATATTTCCAAGTATCTACATGTAGTTTATTTTCTTATTCATTTGCAAGATCTAGGCATTTCTGGCAAACATCTAGAGGTGACACAGTGGCACAGCTGGTATAGCAGCTGTCTCATAGCGCCAGTGATCCGGGTTCGATCCTGAACTCAGGAACTGTCTGTGTGGAGTTTGCACATTCTCCCTGTAAACACGGGGGTTTCCTCCAGGTACTCCGGTTTCCTCCCACGTCCCAAAGACTTGTAGGTTAATTGGCCTCTGTATATTGCCCCTAGTGTGTAGGGAATGGATGCAAAAATTGAAAACGGAACTGGTGTGAACGGGTGATCTGTTTCCATGCTGTATCTTTAAACTAAAGAAACTTAAACTCTACTTCATACACTTGTGGAAATGAAATGAGTCTTTGTAAAGATATGATGCATCAAGAATCGGGAAGCATTATATAGTATGCTCATAATCACAGATGTAAATGTATTATTTTTTATAAAGGCAGTGTCAATGATAATGGAAAATAAAAACTTGCCAGAATTCAATCCTTTTTGCATTTACCACTGGCAGTGCCATATTGATTCTATAAGAGATTTTAAAAAGTAAGATTGTTAATTATGTAAAAATTGCCATTGTTTAAATTTCATCAACACTGTTTTTTGGTTTTTACAGCTGGATAATATTCTAAGCCTTGGATTTGAAAATAAATTCTACAATCTAAGTTTGAAGTCGTTCCCAGCTGGAGGCCCTTCCGCCCAATACCACGTGAATGTTTCCAGTGACACACCTCATTGGTTTGTTCGGGACTTTTTGATTCAAGTTGCGGAACACTATGAAGTTCAACCATCACCTATTTCAGTAGAAGGTACTTTATTAAGCGTTTTTATTAAAGCAATACATTGTTTCTTTAATTCTATTCAAATAAGTGCAATAAAGTATTTCTATTTGATAAAGGATCTTCAAGCAAGTCACTTTCTCCCCACATTTCCTTCCTGTCCCTCCCCACCCCATCTGCCCATCTTCCGCACACTCCTCCCCACCCCCTCCCTTTGTTCCCATCTGCCCATCACACCTCGGTTAATTCCATAATCTGCTGCCCCCTCCACTTATCACCACCCAGCCTCTGTTGCTATCTCTACTTTTCCCTCCTATCAGACTCCGTCTGCTAATCAGCCCCTTCATACCAGGATCCACTTACCACTTGCTAACTCTTTCCCCACCCTGCCCCTCACCTCTGAGTACAATCTCTTCTGAATGCTTTCAGTTCAGATGGTGTCTCAACCTGAAATGTCATCTGTCCATTTTCCTCCACAAATACTGCCTGACCCGCTGATTTGCTACAACAGCTTGTTTTTTTCTCCGCTCTCTTTTATCCACATACAGTATAATCAGTAAGTCGCTAAACTGTACAAGGATGAGGATATAGAACACTTACTGTTCTTTGCATCAATTCTCCCTCCAGATCATATGTATGTATATACATATACACAGTGTGTGTGTGTCTCCTGTATCTCCTGCCCCATGGCAGGAGTGAAATGGGAGTGTGACCAGGATGGTGTGGGTCTCTGATGAGGCTGGTGCCTTTTTGAGGAAGCAACTCTTGTAGATCCCTTTGGAGGGGAGGTCAGTACCCGTGATGGACTGGGCAGTGTTGACCACTTTTTGCAGTCTTCTTCATTCCTGGGCATTCGAGTTGCCGAACTAGGCTGTGATGTAACCAGTCAATATAATTTGTACTATACCCCTGTAGAAGTTCATTGACATACCAAATGTATTTATTCATGTGTGTGTATATATTTATATAATGGTATATGGACACACTGTTCTGTATTCATGCCTACTATAATCTATTGTGCTGAAGCAAAGCAAGAATTTCATTGTCCTATCTGGGACACATGACAATAAACTCTCTTATATCTTGAATCCTCAATTTTCTAAGGAAGTAGAGACGCTTTCTTTACGATTGCATCAATGTGCTGGGTCCAGGACAGATCTTCAGAGATATGCATGCCCAGGAATTTGAAGCTTTTGATTGTCTCCACCACCATCCTGTCGATGAAGACATGTTGGTGGATCCTTGTCCTTCCTCTTCCAAAGTCCACCATCCGTTCCTTAGTCTTACTGACATTGAGAGCAACATTGTTGTTCTGACACCATTTGAACTCCCTCCTATACTCCGAGTCATCATCATCTGTAATTCGTCCAACAATGTCATCAGCAAACTTGAAGATGACTACACAGTCGTAGGTACAGAGTGAGTAGAGCAGGGGGCTGAGCCTTGGGGTGCTCCTGTGCTGATGGTTATCAAGGAGGAAGTGTTGCTGCTAATTCGTACAGATTGTGGTCTGTAGATGAGGAAGTTGAGGATCCAGCTGCAGAGGGATGCGCAGAGACCCAGTTCTGTGAGCGTGGTAACCAGCTTGGAGAGGATGATGGTGTTGAACGCCGAGCTGTAGTCTTTGAACTATAGCCTGACATATATGTTTTTATTGTTCAAGTGGTCCAGTGCAGAATCAGTTCATCAGAGAAGGTTACAATGCTAGTTTTTTTTCTTTACCTCCTCTATCAATCTTACTCACCATTTGCAAAACCATTCCAATTGGGAGTAAATCGTATCCCAAAGAATCCTCTCCAATAGCTTCTCTGCTACTACTGTGAGGCTCACTGGCCTATAATTCCCTGGATCCTTCCTCCATCTGCGGCCTTCATCCTTTAGTCTTATAGACATGTGGATTTCCTGTCCCCAAGGCAACTAAATCCTTTTAATTAAACTGTCCTGGTCCAATGAGATAGCAAAGTACCAATTCATTTCTCCTATCTCCTAAGATGAGTTATCCTGATCTCAACATCCTTAAAGACTGTTTTCTCTTTGCCCATCGAAAATGTACACGTGATAAGAATTAAAAAAGGACTCTTATCTTCTAAAGATACATGGTCTTTTAAACATGATGAACAGGACAACAGAATCTTATCAAATCTTACAAAAAAAAGCTATTTTGCTAGTGAATCTGCACTTCAGATGACGTTACCCGAGAATGAAATGTTGGTAAGAACAATGGGATAACTCTCTATTCTTCTTGAAATAGTACCAAAAGATCCTTATATATTTGATTAGAGATCCCATTTTCCCATCCACTCACTACACACTTAGGGCAATTTACATCAGCCAATTAACCAACAAACCCACCGTCTTTCGGATGTGAGGGGAAAACCTATGCAGACACAGGGAGAATGGGCAGCACCCGAGGTCAGAATCAAACCTCGGTCTCTGGCGCTATGATGCAGCAGCTCTACCAGTTGTGTTACTGTGCCACTTTTAACGTCCACCATAATTACTTGCTTAACATAATTTTGTTTTTTATATATTTTACAGACTTAAATGAATGTGTCAGTGGAGAAGCAGTCTGTCATGGAACTGCACTATGTGAAAATACTTATGGTGGCTTCAAGTGCATTTGTAATGGAAGCGTTCAATTGGAATCGCAAACATGTTACAGTAGGATCTTAATTTATTCAAATATAATGATATATATTAAAAACAATTGCAAGGGAGAGATGAAAAATCATCCTGTTAACTGGAGAACAATTACTTGCACTTTGTTTGATCTAATCAACAAACATCAGCTTGCAAGTAATGCAAATAGTTTGCCTTTCCAGTTCAATTCCTCAATGTTTTTTTAATATGTTTAATTCTGATGCATTAACTGCTGCAGTTGTTCCCTACTTACAAATGATGAACTCTTCAGCTCCGACGTTTATACGAGGTTTGAGAGGGTGCAGAGAACACCAAAGACAGACTATGAATGTGTAAGGGCTAGGGACATATAGATCCTACTAACTATGAATGAAGGAACCGAGTACAATTCATAGGTTTATCTTCCACCTGCCTGCTGTCCAAATGGAAACCTTGGCCGGCAGACAGGAGGAATTACCATTAGCGCAATGCGGCAAATTGTGGTCATAGCGCATCTTTCCCAATGGCAGAATACTGGAAGTACTGTTTAAGAAAATTGCAGTGGTTCTTGAAATAGGAGTCTGATGACAGCAGGCATGAGCCCATGCTTGCCAAGAGGCCAATACCATTGCTATAGTTGGTCACCATGTTAGACAAGATTAACAACACTGTTGGTACAATTAAAAGTTGGGCCACCTTGAACCAGAGAAGTTCTTTAATTTCTAAATGGGATAATAAAGGCAACAAAATAAATCAGTCTGAGGTAGGGTCCCAAACTGAAACGTCACCTATTCATGTCTCCAGAGATGCTTCCTGACCCTCTGAGTTACTCCAGCACTTTGTGCCATTCATTATCTATTCCTGACTACTCCTTGAACTGTGAACACAAAATGCTGGAGCAACTCGGCAGGTCAGGCAGCACCCCTGGAGATAAGGAATGGATGACATTTTGGATCGAGATCTGAAAATGCTGCCTGACCCGCAGAGTTGTTCCAGTATTTTGTGTCTACCTTCGATTTAAACCAACATCTGCAGTTCTTTCCTACACTCCTTGAACTGTGCCAGGCTCATTTAAAAATCAACTGCACTGCATTGCTGGGATTCAAAGTCTTATATTTCCATCAACAGTCCAAGCCTCCGAATACTTATCCAGTAGCTTAACTTTCATGCCACTGCACCTTGTAGCTTTTCTGGGTCAGCTGTAGCCTACTGAAAGTGAGCAGCCATCCACCAGCCTTGAACCAAGACAGAGAAAGGCATATGGAAGACATGAAAGACCTACTGTATAAGCACAAGGTGATTTAGCTAATAATTTTGTGCTCTCTGATTTCATTGGATCTATAACAATTGCTCAGAAAGTTGGTTAGATCATATATTAATCATTTGTGACCAGATAATGCTGATAATAAAGAGTTGGTCAATAGGAAGTGGAGAAGTTGTAGGCAACTGCTGTAGTGTTGAGAACGTTTGCATTCTTTGCTTCATCCCCTGTTCCAGGCTGAATCAGCTGTGAAAATGTTTGACATTCACAATGTCAACTACTGATTCACTTTCAAAAACTAACAATTAATTGCATTATTAACCAATTATTTGATAATATTTAAATATTTTAAATACAAGTGGTGGAAATCATTGGTGGCAATTCCATATTTTATGATTATAACAATTTGCAGGGATTGTTGCCAACATTAGTACCACGTGTGATTAATATAAGTTACCAGAGATAATCACAGGTCATATTTACAGAAATGGCAGCGTTTATGTTACCTAAGGAATGATGACAACAAAAGCTGATCTGCTTATTTGCAGCATACCACAATTTACATGTCACTGAACAATTTTGTCACATAGCATGAATCATGTTAATAATGTCCACAATTCTAGCAACAAATTAGAGTTGTTGCACTAAGAAAGTGTAAGTGCAAAAACTCGCCTGTTCATAAGATCATACGATATAAGAGCAGAATTAAGCCATTTTGGCTCATCAAGTCTGCTCTACCATTCGATATATCTATCATTAGAAATGTTTATAAATCAATCAATCAATCTATCCATCTATCTCTAAAATTCTGATCTTGTTATCTTCCAGTTTGGTAGTCTTTCTATTTGCGCAAAAACGGTTTGCGATAGTGCTACAATTTTTCGCCAGTTCACTCACCGTTCTCCTATGCTGTGAATGCACCAAGTTTAGTTCCGACCGGTTGAATGTCGTAAAAGTTAGCGAGGTTTAAAAATCTTAAAAACCGCGCGTGCACAGATCGATCTCTTCTCCTGCTAGTCGGTGCAGCACGGATTAGTCTCTTCTCCTGTCACTCCCCGGGATGGTTGGCTCCTTCCTGCGCCATCACATCTTTACTGAAGCTGAGGGTGGCCGGCGGAGGTTGACAACCGGACTTTCAGAGGGTCCCGAAGCAGCCCAGCCCCAAGCGGCAGCCCCGCCCTAAGCAGCAGCCCCGTGTCGGAGACTCGACTCAGCCCAGCCCAGCGAAGGAGAACGATCAGCATCCAGTACCCGCTGTGAGTCCCCAGATCATGGCCAATTCTGGCCACTACCCCTCTGGTCCCCCTCGCTGGCTCCTCCCCCCTCTTCCGTAATGCACCCCTCTCCCCCATGGCTCTTCCCCGTCTTTTCTCTGAGCTCACTCACCCCGCCCACACACACCTCTGCCCCAACTTCCCCCGTCCACACATACTTCCCCCCCCCCCACACACACCCATCCCCAGAACCCCCCCCCCTCCCCACAACCCCTCCACCTGCAATACCCCCCCACCCATATACACCCCCCCACACACACACACACCCCCCCCGCCCAGACCCCCCCTTCCACATCCCCTCCTCCCCCTCTCTCATACCCTTCCTGCCCACATACACACCTCCGTCCCATCCCACACCCCCTCCATACACCCACCTCCCCCACACCCCATTTCACCCTCTATCCCCCCTCCTACACCTCTCCATCCACACACACCCCTCCTCCCCTCCCACCCAACACCCTCCTTGGCACACACCCCAACCTTCTTCCCTCCCCCCCCCTCCGCCTCCTCCCCTCCCACACATGAAGAGGAGGGGGAGGGCGTGCTGGGGGATGACGGGAAATGAGCCGCACCTGTTAGGTGAGTGGTGGAATATTGCGTTGTGGGAACGGGTTGCTTTGGGGGACGGGTGAGTGGTGGAATATTGCGTTGGGGAATGGGTTGCTTTGGGGGACCAGGCCTCCCGTGTGACTGGAACCCAATGGGTCCCACTTAGTCTAGTACATAATTAAAACTCTGATCTTGTGCTCTTCTGGTTTGTGGGGTTTTTCTATTTACTCAAAGACGGTATGCGATAGCGCTATGATTTTTCGGCAGGTTACTCACCGTTCTCCTGTGCTGCGAGTGCAACAAGTTTATTTCCAATCGGTGGTATATTGTAAAAGTTATCGAGGTTTAAAAATCTTAAAAACCGCGCAAGCGCATATTCCTTCAGTCAGCGCCATGCAGATTTGGTCTCTTCTCCTGTCAGTCAATGCCTGCACAATGACACCCCTCCTGCCCCACCATCGGTGGCCTGTCCCGCCTCTCTCCCCTCCTCACAGTCTATCGTCTCCCCCGCCACCGGCGGTGGCCGCGGGGGGGTTTCAGTGGAGGCCCAGTGGTGGCCTAACGGAGGCCCTGGTCCAGTCTCTCTCTCCCTTATCACTCACCCTCTCCCCCGCCCACCCTCTGTGGCAATGGCGGCCCTGTCTACCCTTCCCCCCGGATCTGTCTTCTCCACAGCCGCCATTGCGGTAACTCACCCTCAGGGTCTTCTCGGAGGAGATCTTCTCCACCAGCTCATCGAAACCCATGGTGCCCACCATGACGAACACCGACTCCACCCCCCCCCCCCCACCCCGGCGGCGGCAGCAGGCAGGCAGGCGGGTGGGCAAGGTGGGTACGGGCCGAGTGGCAGGTCAGACAGGATGGGCCAAGGAGGGCAGTGGGGGAGGTCAAAAGGGATAGTGGGGGGGGGGGGGATAGGGGAGGTGAGGGGTGGGGGATAGAGGGATAGAAGGGGGTAGGGAGGGGATAGGAGTTATGGAGGGTAGGAGGAGTGACTGAGGGTAGGGGAAAGGAGAGGGATGGAGAGGTGAGGGAGGGATTGGGGGAGGGGAGGAGAAGAGGGGAAAGAAGAGGGAGGGTGAAGAAGTGGGGGAGGGAGTGCTGAGGGATGAGGGGAAATGAGCCATGCCTGCACAGCTGGGGGCTATGCGTGAGTGGTGCAATATTGCGTTGGGGGGCCAGGCCACCAGTGTGACAGGGACCCAACGGGTCCCACTTAGTCAAAAATAGGTTAGACATACAGTAGGTCCATTGATGAATAGGAAGAGTTCTGAGGGAGAGAGATATCATCTTTGAAATAATTTCGCGTACTTTGAAATAATTGTTTGCGATTTCCACACTTGTTTAATGTTTAATTATCAAAGATTGGTGAATTTATTTGAAGTTTTTGAATTTCCAGCACATTTGTACTTTGAATAATGATATCTGTAGCATTGTATTATCAGAATTCACTTTAAAGAAGTTCATTGTGGAGATTTCAGCTTTGAAGATCTTTAACATGACTTTTTTGAGAATGCGTGAAAATGCGAAATTCCAGGATAGATAGATCTATACATTGTTAGATGTTAAAGAAATCAATGGATGTAAGAAAGTGACATTGAGGTAAAAGGTCAGCCTTGCACGTAGTGAATGTGGAAGCAGGCAAGTGGGGCTGAATGTAGGTACAAGAATCTGCAAACGCTATTTTACACAATAGGACAAAAACTGCCGGAGTATCTCAATGGGTCAGGCAGCATCTCTGGAGAACATGGATAGGTGACGTTTCAGGTCGGGACCCTTCTTCAGGCTGATTGTAAAGCGAGAGAAAGAAAGCTGGGAGAAAGGAGATGCAGGACAAAGTGTAGCAGGTAATAGGTGGACACAGGCAAAGGGGAGTTTTGATAGGCCAAACCAACAAAGGCCAAAGATTAAAGGAGAAAGTGTGAGAGGAATGAATAGTTGCAACTTGTGAAGCAGAGGAAGGAATGTAGGAGGAGGGAAAGTGGGAAGGGTGGAATAGGTTCCAATCTAGGTGGGGCAAAGCAGATGGTGAGGAGGGGAGGGCTGTGGGGAAGAAAGGAGGGGGGGGGGATTTCTAAGAGGTCACCTAAAATTGGAGAATTCACTGTTCATACTATTGGGATGTAAACTACGTAAGCAGAATATGAGGTGCTGTTCCTCCAGTTTAAGTGTGGTCTCATTCTGTCAATGGAGGAGGCCCAGGACAGTGTGGTCAGAATGGGAATGGGAAGGGTTGAAATAGTTGGCAACATAGAGATCAAGTAGGATTGACAGACCAAGTGCAAATGCTCAGCATTGGTTTTTACCCAAACCACACCCCCTTCCCCCTACAACCACAGGAGTTGTAACTCCTGTCTCTATATTTCCCCCCTCATCTCCCATCCAGGGACCCCAGCTGTCTTTCCAGGTGAGACAGAGGTTCATGTGCTCTATGTCAGAAGAGGTTAATGAGTTAATCCAGGCCACATCCTGATTGATAGCTGTATCAGCTATAATGAGAGATTGAAAAAACGTTGTTTTCTTTTATGGTTGGAGTCCATTTTACTGGGTGGAAATATCAAATACTGGATGGCACAGATTTAAGGCAAAATGAGAAATATTTAAAACAGATTTGCAAGTTTTTTTTATCATTAAGAATAGAGGTGCTCAAAAGACGCTGTCAGGGAAGGTGATAGAAGCAGATATGATAGCCCCATTTAAGAGGCCCTTTAGACAGATCAAGACTGTAATAGAGAGATGCAGACCATGTACAAGCAGATAGGAATAGTGTAGATTGGCTTCATGGTCAGTGCACACCTGGCTGGCCAAAGGACATGTTCCTGTACTGTTCTATGCTCATGATCCAGTTCAAAATGATTATGAAGTACTCAATCTATGTCCTTGCCTAGCTGTTCATGGTACTGCAAATTCTCAGGTGGTAGGATCAATAATTGTCCATATCTAGCTGTTCTTTAAAAGGTGGTGCTGCCAGTGATACAATCAAGTGACTTGCTTGGTTACCTCAGAGGGAGACCACACTGGGGTGGAATGCAGTCAAAATATAGTCAAAGGTCATTAGTGAGGCAATTTGGCTATTACAAGAATCCATCTGCTTCATGGTCACTTTTACCAGTATCAAGAAAGTTAAAGACAATATTTTATGATTTAACTCTTGGTATGTGGATTGCTAAATGACTAAAATAGCCATGGTGCTATGATATTATAAAATAGCTTTTAATATATCTTGAAAATGTGTCAGTTTATGGGAGAAGTTAATTATATATTCACCGCTGCACATATATTAACATTGTAACAACAATGCTAGAATTATTACTATTGATAGTAAAATATTGTCCAGTATGATTCCCAAAAATGTTAATTGATAAAGTAATTTTAATAAATGTAATTTTCACTTCTCTTTTATGCAGAATCAGACAATGTAACAGCTACAGCTGGTTCAAAAGACATCAACTATAACAGATTGGTGATAGGCCTGGTGTTGGGACTAGGAATCCCACTACTACTACTTCTGCTTGCTTTATTAGTTTTCTGTTGTTGCATTAGAAGGAGAGTAAAAGCAGAGTAAGTATAATCATGACCTGGAAATTCATTCTCATAATTCCAAAGAGAAAGATTGCAGTGCAACTAAAAATTGGCTCAATCTGAAACATAGAAACATAGAAAATAGGTGCAGGAGTAGGCCATTCGGCTCTTCGAGCCTGCACTGCCATTCAATATGATCATGGCTGATCATCCAACTCAGTATCCTGTTCCTGCCTTCTCTCCATACCCCCTGATCCCTTTCGCCACAAGGGCCACATCCAACTCCCCCTTAAATATAGCCAATGAACTGGCCTCAACTACCTTCTGCGGGAGAGAATTCCAGAGATTCACCACTCTCTGTGTGAAAAAAGTTTTCCTCATCTCAGTCCTAAAAGATTTCCCCTTTATCCTTAAACTGTGACAGTTACAGTAACTGTTACAGGAAGTTTGCATACATTTCCAGCTGTCTATGCATCCACTGTGAAATATGACTTCTGAGATTTCACAATATTCTAATTTCCCCTAGCCCATTTTTTTTCAGTGTAAAATTCCCCCAAAAATATAATTAGTACTTCAACAGAAATACACGGATCTCATCATAGAATAACCAGATTAGTTCAACTGAATCTTGCTTTTTAAAGTGCCTGCAGTTTTTGTCCTCACTGATATTTGTGACCCTCTTAAATACTCTTCATATTCTTCATTATCTTCTTTGCCTGTAGAGATCAAGGTCACAGTTACTCTTAAGTGTTCCAGCCTCAAGATCATTGCAGGTTTCCACTGCTGAACTCTGCTCCACTTTACAGTTTGTGATATATTGTTTCATTAGGAACATAATCTTAATTCTACACTCTAGAAGAGAAAATTACACCTACTCCTCCTCTAGACTAAAAGAGTAGACAAAATAGGAAACTTCTTTGGTGTTTAAGTATGGAGTAAAGAACTAGCAAAGTATGTAAAGGATAAGAGATAGTAATGCTTTTTAAAAAAACAGATATACATTGATCAAGTTCATGTCCTTGCTGAGACCTCCCTGGCAATCCCGAGCTGGAGCACCTGGAACTGTAGATAGACATAAAGTGCTGGAGTAACTCAGTGGGTCAGGCAGCATCCCTGGAGAAAATGAATAGGTGACGTTTTGGGTGAGAACCATTCTTCACCTATTCACATCGCCTGACCTGCTCAGTTAATCCAACATTTTGTGTCTATCTTCGGTGACCAGTTCCTTCCTACATAACCGGAACTGTAACCTTGCTAGCATTACTCCTCATCAGCTTGACCTGTGCGATAAATTGTGAGATAAACAATACTCATATCTCTGAAACCACCACATTTAAGATGGATCCAGGATTAATTATCAAATGAAAGCAATTTGGAATTCATAGCTTTAACACAGTTGTGAAATTATAGTTCTTAAACTGCGAAAAATATAATAATCCAGTATATGTCATGTGGTACTTGAATTATGCACAGGTCTCAATAGCATTTATACTGTAGGTACAAATTCTCAAATGAAAACTTGAAAGGAAATGTATAGTTAACAGAGTGAAAATAAGGTATGTGAAGTATGGGGGGAAAAAGGGGGAAAGTGTTTAGATTAGGGTATCAAAGGCACGATCAAAAAAAGAGAATTTAGAGGATGCTTTTGAATGGATTGACGAAACCTGTTATCCAGAAGCAAATTTAGCCCATCAAATAGAACATTTATAAATAGTTAAACAACATTTGGAATTTTGAGGTGCAAAGGTAGAGTTTGATGCGCCTGTGTGCTTAAGAAGAAGGTCCTGTTCTTGAGGAACTGTCATTAAAATACAGCATGTACTTGATAAAGTTGAGAGGAGAAATCTTTATCAATGATGCAACGAATGTGCCGTATTATAGTACCAGAGAATCATGATAGGGTAGATTCTGAAAGTGGACGCTAGAAGGGGGACAACGGCGAAGGAATTACTCAGATTTCTAAAGCAAATATATTCCCTACTGTACAATTATTACCAAAGGAAATACATTCAGTACTGTACAATTATAGAACCATTTAAAATGCGCAATATCTGAAATATAACGTAAATTATAAAACATTACATATTATTTCATAGTCATAGCATCATCCAGCACGAAAAAAAACATGCCCTTCGGCCCAACTCATCCAAGCCGACCAAGATGCACCGTCTAAGCTAGTCCTTTTTCCCATGTTTGGCCCATATCCCCCTAAACCTTCCTATGCATTTACCTGTCCAAGTGTCTTTGGACAGGTTCAACAGCCAGTAGGTTCTAAAGGCATATGATAATGTCATTCTCTAATTCATTTTATATGATCTGCTATTTAATCTAATTGGAAAAGTAAGATGTTTTCCATTTCCATTGTGTTTACAGCATCGCTTCAACAGCAAATGGGTGTGTACATCAAGGGAAATCGTTACAGCCTGATTATCATGTTAAAACTCCTGTTTATAATGTACATCATCTACCTTCATATATATAAGATACAGCATGCAGATACACCTGAAGAAACTTGAATATGTTCTATGGAAATAAATAATAAAGATTATATAATAATGAAAATATTTAGGTGTTATATGTAACCTTTTCATGTATATGTTTACAATATGGGACAGAGTACTTATCAACTGAAACATTTAGATAAATAAAGCAATTACTTCCAACCTGTGTGTGTTATGGACCTTCTGAAAATATTAAATGATTCTTGTGAACCTCCATTCAATCTGAGATTAGTCTCAGTGGCCATTACAACATAGAATTTCACAGATGACTTTTACCTGCATCTTTGTTCAAGCTGCCCTTTCAAATATATAGGTACTAGATGTCATTCCTCTGGGATCCTGTTTCCCTTTTCATTTTTAGATAATCTGTTCTGCAGTAAAATCATAGAATATTTTGCAAATATTTCCATTTGTTTACCAGCCTAATTCTATCAGAAATATAATTTCCTTGATTTGCATTGTATTTGTTATCAAATTAAGATAATGTTCTATCGAGCCAATCTAGTTTAATTGTTTAAGTTTTTAGTCATCAATAATTCACAAAAGTTTAGGTTTAGCAGAACCTTTTAACTTACTGTGAAAGCATTAAGTCATGTGCAATCCAATATCTATATTAAAAAAAGCTTTTTCTATCTGCCGCAATGTTTGCATGCCATCTGACTAATGTCATCATTCTTTCTCCAAGTTTACAGACAGATTTTGTAACTTTCTAATTCTAATGTAACTTTCTAATGTTTATCTATTATTGTTTAATTTTGTGAAAATTTGAAGGTATGTACATTTCACAGCCTCCATTTTAATTATCTCCAATATAAGTAACAAAGTGTTATTTTAGACTTGATTTTGTTTGTCTTTTCTTGTCCCAATTGCTCCCGTTCTGATGTTACGTGTGCTTTGACATTGCACAATCCTGGTAAAGCATAATAAACTGTTGATGTACAGCGGGTCAATAAACGTTTTATTCAAGAGTAAACTTTACTCACGCATAAAATCCACCGCATTATATACCAACGAATGGTTCATACATGAAGTAAGTACCATTCTTGAGTTTCACACGGGGGAATGCACAACTGAAATTGGGGAAGACCAAGTCCTAGGGTTGTGGTCATGGGTGAGAGATCTGGTAGAGGGATGAATGGGTGTAGGTCAGATTTGATGCAGAGTTTGAGGGCTGGGCTGGTAAAAGGAACAGGCCGGAAATTTGTAAAGGGGCTCAGGCTGGTGAAAGGTTGAGAGGGGGGAGGCATAAATAATTTGTATATTGCCATAGAATTTGAATACATCATAGTCACTCCCAGCAAAGTTGATGTTGCAAAATCTTTGAAACAAATATCTCTTAATGGGAAATTGGATAAACTGTTGAACAGGCCAGTAAGTAAAAATATATATATTTTACTCACACATTCTGGCCTTACAAACAATGTTTCATGCATTATAATCGCTGGGTTCATTATATCCTATTGGCAGGATAGATGCGCCACAGGTGGTGGTGCACTGTTGAAACAGGCAGGAGGAACTAACCTTGAGGGTCCTCTACGGTAGACAGGCAAGAATCTCCTGATACTACGTACAGCCCTTCCCCAACTGATAGATCAGTGTTCCTCAAACTTGAACAATATTTGGAAGAAGCAGTGAAAGTAGCACATCATTTACTCTGGTTAGACTAGAGCACGTCAAGTCTTATAGCCAAGAGCATCTTCATATCATTTTCATTATCTAAGCTGGCTGAGTCCTATAGAAATAGCTGCCAAGCTGCGCCTGCAACAAGTAGTGAGTCTGGGTGGAGTGACACCTTGGGTCTTGTCATGTCTTCACATCAGGAACTGCTCCGTGGCGTTCTGTGATACTCGCAATCTGCTGAATGTTTCAAAAATTTGGTAGATCAAAATTGGGCATCTATGTGATGCCGTGGACATCAGCAGAAACATAAATGTACACAATCACTATCTAAATCTAGGTCTGGAACACCTCTCTATCATAACAATCACAAAAGGCAACAAACCTGGCTCAATGCAGACCAGTATGGTAGGTACAGCAACAGGCATCTAAAAATAACATGCTGACCTGGCAATGCTGCACCACAGCACCACATACGCTATAAACTACAAAAACAGCACGACATTGACAACGTTTAGACTTTTTAGACTTTCGAGATACAGCGCTGAAACAGGCCCTTTGGCCCACCGAGTCCGTGCCGACCAGCCATCACCCAGTATACTAACAGTATCCTACACACTAGGGACAATTTACAAGTTTAGCAAAACCAGTTAACTTATAAACCTGTATGTCTTTGGTGCGTGGGAGGAAAATCGAGCACCCAGAGAAAATCCACGCGGTCACAGGGTGAACGTAAAAACTCTGTACAGACAGCACGTGTGGTGTGGAATGAACCTGGGTCTCTGGTGCTGTAAGGCAGCTGATCCACTGCTACATCGCTGTGTTGCCCGTTATACGATTCCTCAACCAATGAATCAGATCAAAGTTCAGAAGAATTGGCAGATCAATTTATGAATGATGGTGGAAGATTATAGAGCTAACAGGAGAAAAATAATCAAAAAATTATCCCAATAATCCCAATACTCTCCGAGCACTGCATGTCAGTGATAAGGACAGAGCTAAAGTATTCGTAACCATACTCAGCCAGAAACGTTGAGTGGAAGATACCCTACCATCATGAAAGTCAGTTTTCAGTCCAATTCAATTCACATTATGTGATATCAAAGATCTTCCTGCCATTATAAGATCTGAAGGGGGAATATTGACCAATGATTGTACAATTTTCAATTCGATTGGCAACTTCTTGAGGAATTAAATAAAAACAAATAATGCTCAAAACACTCAGCAGATCAGGGAGCATTTGTGGACAAAGAAGCAGTCAACATTTCAGGTCAAAGACCAATCTGAAGAAGATAAAATAACTTAGTATCAATCTGCTTGGAGGTTGGGTTGGGATGGTAGGATAAAGGGGATATCTCTAATACGATGAGACCAGGATTGCTGATTGATAAGCTGTAAATGTGATACTCAAAATGCTGTGAGCAACATTCTATTTATACACAAGTATTTCAGTGTCTCTGTGATCACTATGCCTATAGATCACCATGATCACATATGACTACATATTACTATCATAATAACCCTTATCCATAATAACCCTCATCCATCCAATCACTTTTTGTATTCATAGGTCCATTACATCGGATTAGTTCATTCAGTATCTTCTTTCCTACTGTGTGTCATTACTTTTCTCTTGACTTGCTTAGTCATTTTTGCTTCAGTGGTTTCTTTGTGAAAACAGGGACAATGCATCTATTCAGTATCCCATCCGTTCCAGTATAATCCCCAGTAAATTTAGTTTATTTATTACTTAATTCAGGACAAGGAGATTGCATTATTGAGAGTGTTCTAATATATGTTCATTGTGTGTATATGTATAACTGGAGGTTGTTGGTAAATCGGTAACAACTCTGAATATAAAACGTTATTCTGAAATAACTTACTTAAACAAAAGTGTAGAAATTTATACAATGCAATCATTTACTTTGTAACCAGGATCCAAACTGTAGTCAATGAAATGGGTCCAGCATGACATCACACATTAGACAAGAGAGATTTTCTTTGAAATAATCCAACTGAAAGATGATATATTTATGGATTATTATTTTTTTAATTAATGTGCCCCACTTTATAACAGAGGAACCAATGTTGTTTTTCACTACCTTGTTCATATCAGTTTTACAAAATGTAGCAAATGCTTGGCATAAAATACATTATTCCTAACAAGGAACATTTGTAGGGAGGGAATTCTTCAAAACTGTTACTGTAGTTAAAAGTGTGGATGCAAACTCATTTATAGTTTATAGTTCTATAAAGATATCAAATGTGAAATTGAAAAACATCCTGCTGTAATTTAGGGTGAGCTCGAGTAGGCAGCGGCTGAGGTGAGCAGCAAACTGATCTAATGTTGTCAATGGAAGACTGAAGAAATAAATCCCTGGCCTTGTTTACATGCTCCCAATCAATTTCCCACTAGAACTGGAACTGAGCAGCAGGCAATGAAATGGGTGGCAGGGAATTGCTGCAATTCCTGGTTTTTGGCTAGTGAATGGATTATGGGATAGTCTCACATTTTGGGAGAGGGAATGGAAAACCCGAGGTAATGACCACATAAAGCATCATTATTTTTTTCCTGGGGAAAGAAGAAACATGTACCTGTCTGAGCTTCTCCCATTTCTAAAATTATTTTCAGCTAACTTCACTTGTGAAAAAAACGCAATCTCTCTCAGGCTGGTTGGCTGGAATATTATATATTTGAACCATTGCTGTGACTAATTAATAGCAGAGGTCCATTTTATCTGTGTATAAAATTAAAGTCTGTGGGAAGATTGTGGTGGGATGTTGAATGGGTTCTTCCTCTGAGCTAGTTACATTTTTCGGTTTAATTAGCTGCATTTTAGTTGATTTGAATACCCTGGCAGCTAAAATCTCCAAATGATACACATGCTTATCGAGAAAACTTGACCAATCTTATCCTTTTGTTACAGCACCGGGAGAAAAACAAGGTTGAGGGTTATAGTGCTTAAAAACTTTAGATAACTATTGCACCCACTACTCCAGAAATTTTAAATAACAAGGACAGTAGAATCCAGAATACAACCTGCACTGTAAAACTGATTCAAACAAATATTTCTGACATCTTAATGTGCTGGTTACTTGGTTGGGACTAGTGGAAATTTAATTTATTTAACAATATTTTGCGGCCATGATCAGCCCAGTATTACCAGATAAAAATAAGCTAAAATTCTTTCTTCCTACAGATAGAAATGTTCAGGTTACTGAAACTAAAGTCTCTGGAGCTAATCTAGAAGCAAGTTGAATGCTGTGAAAGTAACACCATAAGCTTCTATAAAAGAATTAGTTGCGCCAAATTTATACTATCCTTTATAATGTCCTGTTCTTTTTTGAAGAGTTGAGTGATTACATTGAAAAATAAGACAGAAAAGTGGAAAGTGGTCCCGTTGCTGCAGTCAAGAATATATTAATGATACGTAAGGTAATCAGGTAATAAGGTCTCCTTTTAAGTGTTCTAGAAAAAAATATTTTGAGGACAATGCTTAAAAGGTACACTTGAAAGATAATAGTCATTTCTGATAATCACTTAAGCTGGTCAAATGGGGTTTTTGGAATAACAGTTAAGTCCAGGTTTCAAATGTGACTTGCCTTTCCTGAAAGTTGATCCATGTACTTAGTTTTGCATCAAATATCAAAGATATTTATATAAAGGATTTTATTTTTTGGCCCTTGGTTTTGCGCTTTGCCTCTGCCGAAATAATATCCGACTTAAAGCTGCCACAAATGATGCGTGCAGATCTATGCAGTTCCTTTTACTAATGGATACTGAATAAAAAGCTGTATTGATGTTCTTAGGAGTTAGAATATGTGCAGAAAGGTCACCTACGTGTAGGGGCGCCAAAATTTTGCTGCAGCGTCTTTGTAAGCGCCACTTTAAAGTAGCCTAGTATTGACATATTCTTTCCAGATGAATTTACACAGAGTTTTACTATTTCAGGTACAATGCAAGCATGATATATATTTGCCTGCCTAGCTGGGAAGAATACAAAAAGGTGTTGCTGAAGACAGTCACTGAAGAGAGCAATAGAAGAGCGATACCATAATTTAGATGGAATATACAGAATAAGAAGTCCATTTAAGGCACTGGTTTTATACCTATATTTATACTCCTTCCTCCCTAGTTCAACGAATCATGAGCTTAAATTGTTTTAATTCTATCAGTGGATTTTTCATATAATTTACATGAGCCCCTTGCCTCCATTCCACAGCAAAGTATCATGTTCAGCTTTAGCATCACTGCTGGCCAAAGATACTAGAGCAAGAGCAAGATAGACCATTCGGCGAAAAAGCCGTAGTAGGTCATGGGTAAATTTTAACGGCATCTTAGTAACCTGCTTCACGATTAGCGCCATGGCGCCCACATTTACAACCACAAGCTCAGCTTACTGTTCTGCTATAAATTGCTCAAATCGCCAAAGTAGACAACCCCACCTATCTTTCTTCAGGTTCCCCAATAACAAAGAAAGGTGAGAAAAAATTATCTGTCGCTATTATTCTGTTGTGAAAATATTATTTTCTGTTCTCCCATCAATGGTCATGGGGAAATTAGGTTTGTCGGTACATGAGAAAGTTATTAGAAAGTTTTTAAAAAATAGATCTAGGCTTACCACAATAATAAAGTTATCAATTTTTACACTGCTGTACATTTTTGGTTTTGTTCCTGTTGTAAGGCATGCATGCTAGTGTAAGAAGATTTTAATAAGCTCTTCTATATTTAAGGTAAATTGACATATTAGAGGAAAAATGCATCTTCAATATACAGGTCTCTCCCCACCACTGAAAACAATTGCACTTAAGTGATATATCGCCCATTCTGCAGGTATGTAGCTATAATCAAATTTGTCCTTATAAGTTAATCCTATTTGATATTTTCTGTAATTTCAGATGTCGACAGTGGGTCCAGCATACTCGTCGATAAGGTCTCCTACACCGAACTCCGGTGTACTTGTCAAACAACTGCCGTCTTTGTTCTGAACACTTCGAACTTGACCAGTTTTCCAACAAGCAGACCAAGAACAGGCTAAATTGGAATGCAGTTCCAACGTTCTTTGACATCCCTAACCCGCCGAAACGTCTGTCTTCCCAACGCAGGTTACTCAAGAGAAAGAATGAGAACCTATCCTCACCAAAGCCTTCAAAGCAGCAAAGAGGTAGGCCTATTTGCAAGTATTTTTTTTCCCTTTTAAAATAACATTTATTTTCTCACTTTGGCAAAATTACAAATTTGCATACTAACTGATACAATTGGAAATGGTACAATATGTAATAGCATGTATGGCACTTCTATTTTCATTTGTGAAATGTTCACAAAACTATAATCACACATAAGGCCACTTGGTGTAGGTTAATAGAATGTGCACTGTATTTAAACATCCATTTAAAACTTCCTCAAGCATAATTTAGACAACATTTAAATGATTTAATGGGACTTCAAAAAATCAAGATCATGATTTTCTTTTGGTAGACTGAAATTGGTGCATCACATCTATTTTAAATGATAATTAGTAGTAGATGCTGCTTTATTTACATGTATGCTAAATTTATTTAATTTGTATACTTCTCATTTTCCCCCCCTTCTCATTTTTTTTTGTCTTGGCAGTGTCACACAACGTACAGGCCGGACATTGTTACTGTTTAGCTGCAGACCAAATTCATGAGAATGAGCCCAGCAGTGTTTCTCCAACTCCTGATGCACATGATCTAAAATTCACCCCAAAATGTAAATGACAGCAGAGCTCTGAAGAAGGAAAGACAGCGTACTTTCCGCCTCAAAAAAAAAGTACAACAGATTAAACTAACAATGGAAAGGGATACTAAAGAAAGAAAAACAATTAGTGACTTGATCAGAGGAGCTGGTGAATTTTTACAAGAACCAGCACGGTCTTTCTTTGTGTCATAATTGCGGAATGCGTCAGGACGTAGAAGAGCAAAAGGAAGACGATGGAGTTATTCAGACAAGGTAGTTGCCTTGTCCCTCTACCATCAGATTGCCTTTATGGTTTATGTACATCATCTGAGAAATAGAATAAAGAGAGAAATAGAGCATTGCCTTAAATCAAAGTTGCTTCTGATCCATGAGAAGGAACTTTGAAATCTATTTATCTCTATCTTACGTTTATATATTATTATATATTTATATATAATAAGTTAAATTTGTGCATAGTGTGTGTTAGAGCAATACAAGGGAAACTGCACAAAAGACAGGGATGGGGAAGGATGGGAGGGAAATGGGCAGAAACAGATAGATTAAGCAGGGGGAAAACATTTTAAAAGAAAATTAACAAAATATGTGAATTGATAGATGAGCTATATCACACACGTACTGTTCCCCTACAACACTGATTACACTGCGAGAGGCATAACGGAAGTCAGGTTGAAAATTGGATTGGATTTGGATTGGATTCAATTTATTGTCATTGTCTCATAAGAGACAACAAACTGGACTTTCCTTATACAGGTGCACAACCTTTTAACATTTTCCGAAAAAGCACAAGATACAGAAGTCCACGACACAACATCCCCACAGCGGCACCAAAGTTCCCCACTGTGAGGGAAAGTCCCCAGTCAGCCTCCATGCTGATCGGGTCCCAGATGTTCACCCGCGTCGGGTAGCTCCGACCCCGAGCACCCTGTAGGCGCCGCTACGGCCCCAGCTGGCCCGATGTTCAGGCCCTGGGATACCAGCGGGGTGCGGGCAATGCCTTACCGGGGAAAGATGGAACCCCGAGCGTCGTTGTACGGGAGAACATGCAACCCTCAGCGGCCTGGATCCTCTAAATCAGCTCCGGAGCTTGCTGCACGGCCCCGGTAAGGCCACCGGTAGTCGCTGCGATGCCGCCGACTCCCGACGAACGTCCGGCCACAGGCTGAGCTGGGCGAAGATTCACGCCTGGTCGGAGCTCCAACTGGCGCCCCCGACAAAGGCTCAAAGAATTAAAGTTTCCCCCGCGATGTTGGTCATCCCTCCAAACTAACCGCGACTTGGGAGATCAGTCCGGGGAGGAGGCACAGCTCCGCGCTACCTACCTGTCGATGAAAGCATGTCCAAAATCCGACAAGTGTCTGGTCCCAAGGCTTTCGGATAAAAGGTTGGAGTCATAAAACAAAGGGTCCGATCCCCCAGGTGAGGCATCGATCTTCCGAGATGTTTCACCCGTGGTCCGCGATGTTGAATCCTCAGCGGCCTGGCAAATCAGCCACCTCCCACCGGGAGCTCCACAGGCTGAGCTGGGTCGGTCCCCCCGACAAAGGCTCAAAGGACTCCGCGATGTTGGTCAGCGCCGGAGCTCAGTAAACCACAGCTCCCATGTCGATGCAGCAGGCCCAACACTCCGGTAGGTAGGTATCCAGCACTGCTGGAGCTCTGGTCGGTCCCGGCAGGAAAGGCCGCACGAATCCAGTAGGTAGGCCGCGAGGGGGGGGGGGGAGCGCGAGGACGCGCCTCGAATAATAATCGCATCCTCTCCAGGAACCGACTGAAGTAAAATACTAAAGTGGTGGCTGCTCTGTTCCGTTGCGTACTGCCACTCAGTGCATTGAATGATTCAAGAGTGGTCAATCTTGCTCTGCTCTAGTGTCTTTGCTGCTGGCTGACATATACTAACTGAAAGATAACAAAACTTTTGGAATATTCAATATCCCTGTTGCAGGTATAAAACTTGGTGAAGAGAAACTTCAGTAACAAATTCACAATCTCGTCTGCCGTGGCATTCCATGAGACATGACTAATGACATAATCAGGATCATCTTCAAGAAATGAGTCAACTTTAATAGTGGGACTTCAGTAGGGCCTCCCTGCAATCTACCACAAAAGTCCCATACGCATGCTGCAAGTATAGATCACTGAAGTGTTATAAATTAACTGCAGATTGTCTTATTACTCAATGATTAACATCTATAAACAGTTTAGAAAACAGTCAATTACAAAGATTATGAAAATAAAACAGTTTATAAAGTGCTCTCATAAACAATTGGCAAATGGTCCCCAAGTGCACTCTTATGAAAACATTGAACCCTCCGGCTCTATTACAATGGCCACGCTCTAATTTCACTCCTGCTATCGGGAAGACGGTATATCAGTCTAAAAACTGTAACCTCCAGATTCAAGAAAGGCTTCTTTCCACCAACCACCAGGCTCTTGAACTCTACAAACACCAACTAAACTATGAACTATGTGCTTTCAACTGTCTTGGTTGCAACTTGCAATCACCAACTCTAGGTGGCAACATGTAAAGCGATTGATGGCGACCCGTTGTAAGGAAGTGCTCATGACTCCAGAGGTGCTATGACTTC